>NC_064305.1:58087514-58753092 GCF_023373825.1 Bactrocera dorsalis
TGTTGATCTCAATATTCAAGTTGCCGTCGTTGTTGTTGTTGCCAGTTGGAGTACTCGGCATCACAGCGCTCACTCGCTACATAGAGTTCAATTATTGTTTGCTGTGGTTGTTGTTATTATTGTGTATTTGTTTCAGATTAAATTGTAATTTACTCTTTCGTGTTGTTGTACTTTTTGGTTGTTGCTTAAAAGTGCTGAAATTCGCTCATCGCCACACTTCGGCAATGTTTCGATCGTTGTTTATTGTTGTTGCTGCTGTATTCTGGTAATATATTTGTTATACATTTCATGCCTTTATTTGACTTAGTGTGCACTGTTTAGTATAATTCGCGTGATTTGAAATTAAGAAAGAAAAAATATTGCGTAGGCTTATTGTCGATGTGTGTGTGTGTGCCTGAGAATTTGACATTTTGTGGGTGAAAATACTTTTAATCGCTTTTCGAGTTCAATACTCCTGGTGTGTCATTTTAGTTAGCTACTTAGTCATTATGAACTTTTCACCACTCGAAAATATTTGTTTCGAAGAAAGATGACTTATATGGTGTGATGAAATTACTTAGAATGCGAGCAACACAATCTATTCTTATTACATTTGTAGAGAGGCTGATAGTCGGAGGACAAACTAGTGAAGGTGTATGTTTGGGAAGAACTATATCAGCATTTACTAAAAAAAAGTATTTTTTTTTTATAATTATTGAGTCTATAACACATTGTGCGATTTGCTAAGATGATTTATTTTTTCAATATTCCGAACATACTTTATAAAGATCCTGCTCCTTGTGCTTTTTTTCATCATATTCATATGCAATCAAGTTTCTGCCTGAGAAAGTGTTTTTGTAGGGATTTTTCTTCATTATTTTAATGTGAAGAAGTCCTCAGCCAAAAGTCATTGTATTTTGTTGGAAGCTTATGATAAACATGCTCTAGCTTCCAGGAAAAATAAAGAATCTCCTGGGCGGCCAACCAATTTTGCAGTAAAGGAACTCGAAGCAGTGTTTCAAAAACCTTCGAAAGTATTGAAATTGGATGTCATAGAAATTGAAGTAAAAAAAAAAAATTGAAAAACATTTTTCATGTCAAAAATGTTGCTTGAACACTACAAGAAGAAATTGTTTTTGCATCGGGTTGTGACTGGTTATGAAAAATGGTTCCAATATGTCAACCCAAAATGCAGGAAATGATCTGAGAAACCAGCCATTGCAAAGGCAAAGGCGAATATCAATTACGCCAAGGTAATACACTTTGGTGGGATTAAACAGGGGTTCTTATTATCAGCTTCTAAAATCGGGAAGCTACCGACAACAACTCAGCAAATCGGAGTGAGTCAATGTCAGAAGATACGCGGAATTTGCGACTAGGCATGAGACAATAATCTTTCAACTTTTTTTGAGTCGATGCAGAGCTTCCTTACTGGAATAAGGTTCAGATCTGAACAGGGTATAAAAATTGGCTTGATTCATACTTGGCTGCCAAACCAGAACCACCAGAAGTAATACATTTATGCCAACGATTTTCCTAGTTCTCAAAACACTTTTCATTAGCACTTTTCGGGGTGGTCTTCAGGGAATTTTTTTTTTATCATTTCGGTCGACTGAAAACACGATCCACGAAGCGGCAGTTTCAGTTTTGGGAACAAGAAAAAAGCCAAATCTAGTGACTACGGTTGTTGGACAATGGTAATCATTGCGTTTTTGGCTTTAAATTTGATTCCAATGGTTTCTCGATGCATATCAAACTCATAAATGAAATGAATGTGGACTCGGATTTCGCAAGATCGAGCATTTCTTTTGAAAAAAATCAGCTTTATAGGGACGAGTCAAACATGAATGTTACCCCGGGAATTTAATGACTTTTTTGTCACGATGTACACTGGCTAAAAAAAACTTGTCTTGCATGTCTTCTCATTATTATTTTTTTTTCAAATAGCACCGGTTCCCAAATCACGCGTACACGTATAGACCTCCTTGAAAAAAGTGATTTCGAATATTGGCTCATTAACCGTCTTGTATAGTTTAAAATAGTTGCCAATATGAAATTTGTTTCCTTGAAATGAAGTAAAGCCCAAGAGAAACGCGATTTCCTTTTTCTTATTCTCAGCATAAGTTGCCAAAGTTAGGTATTTTTTGTAGGCCACAGACTGATCTAGCTTCTTAAGTGAAAGTGAAGTTAAAACACCTATCGTTTTTCGTTTAATTTGGTTCAAATAATATAAATAGAAAGCTGTGACAGTATTCCACAGATTGTAATAATGTTCAGAGGTTTGCTGTCTTCGTTATCTGTGGGGATTTAAGCTTTTATAATTGCGTATTAAAGCTCGATCGATTCTTGCAGTATCTAATAGGTGAAGTTTTCCAATTTTTATAGAGATCAGTTCAATCGCCTTTAAGTATACTTTTCCAGTAAATACTTGTACATAGTATATGTAATGTAATAGATGTAAGTTGAATAGTTGTATAACCATATATAAATTTTGTTTATAAATAATTTTTATAATTATAGAAGATTTAATATTATTTTTTAATTAATAACATAGTAACTCAATTTATCTTACAAGAATTAACAATTAATATCTATCAAGCACTAAACTTGTATTTAACTTCCTATAAAATACATTTCCTTCAAAATTGTGGTAGTAGTAACCACGAATATAAAGGAAGAATATTGTTATTCTATATTAATGGTGATTTAATAATATTTGCTGGTGAAACAGTATAATCGAAAATTCTTGTTCATAATTGGCTTTAATTTTTGAATGAATATTTTTAATTCATCATCCGTGCTCAGCAACTTTTTAGAACGTTTTATGAAAATCTTTCATTAAGAAATATAAATCTTTGCTAATTGACTCAATTAAGGGATTGCCTGAACGGTTTATAAAAGTGGTTTTGCGGAAGGGATTATTTCAATTATATACACAAACCTTTAAGACAGTTTATCTTCGTTTCCTTAAGCATTTAGAACTATTGGAGATCTAACTACTCTTTCGTCACTTATAATTCTGACGAATTCATCATCATTATTTTTTTGAATTTATATCCATGGATTGGTAAGCCTTCTCCAAAGCAAATGCCATATAACAAAATATATTGTCGGCTTCATTAACAGTACATATGAGCTACGTCGAATGAACACAGATAGTCGGCAGACATAAAAGAGGAGAAACGAAACATTATATTTATAGAAATAATTAAATATATAATTAAAACGGGAAGCTAACTGTTATAGGTAAATATGAGAAACTCGTTAAATTGCTTAAGAATTTTATTTATTATAACATAATCAGTTAAAATATAATTCTGATGGAATGCAGTGTTGACGTTACTGCTTAGAATACATCAATAATAAGAGATATGACGCGGCCGTAAATTAAAATATCTATCTTCGCTTTAGGCGACTTAAGCATATTATAATAATAACTCAGCGTTTAGTTTGTAAGTCTTCTAATGACAACAGCTGGTCAGCAGAAGAAAGGAAAATGAAGCCAGCTAAGGTTTAAAAGTGTTGGAGGGTCAAAAAAGGTATCACCGGGGCGCACGATTTTCCACGATTGAGTCAGAAAAGTATGAATTGTTTTCAAATTACTCTAATTAGGAGAATTACATTTGGTACTCAGGGTTCTATACCACAGGGCCATATTTTAATATAGGCCTAAGTCACGTTGTATAAAGAGATTTTGTAACATACAGATCTATTAATTCTTCGAACTATCGTTTAGCAAAACTATAAGCTATGAAAACATATGCTGCAGTTAATATATATACATATATATTTTGCTCCTTGTTTACTGAGGCTTTTTTATAAAGTTATGTCGTACTTTTGAGTAGGAATTTTATTTATTTCCTTAAAGATTGCAAATGTATTCATAAAAGAATTTTACGTTCAAAGTAAATTACCACAGCGTAAAAACCGAATATTATCTTCCAAGGCGGTAATCGTCTTGGACTTATCGACGCAAACAATAAAATGGTTTCGCCGTGTTAAAACGCTCAATCTTGGAGGTCAGGCTCTCAAAGACTCTGAATAAATTTATTGTTTCGTGGGCTTTATGGCATGTAACGCCATGTTGTGGGAACCAAAGGTCGTCCACTTCAACAACCTCCAGTTCAGACACCAAAAAGTCATTACTGATGTCTCTATAACGTTCCCCATTGACCGGCTTCATTTTTGCAGAAATTTCGACCAATGATTCACAGTGCTCATAGAGCGCATTAAACAGTGAATTTTTGACGATGTAATGGTGTCTCAACAATAACTTGTCGATTATCATTTCTTGTGAAAATCAAGATCGGTGGCCATCTCGTTTTGGGTCTATTAACCGAACATGTGACACACGTGATGGTCGTTTTGTTTAAATCTTATACGAGTTGAATTTTATATGTCTGCAAACCAAGATTCTTTCGCAAAATCTTTCATAAAGTGGATGGGTACAGCTTCAATTATTGCGCGCGAAGGCGGATGGAATCATTCGCGTCGTTTTCGGCACTCTGCTCATAGCACTCTTGCGTATTATTCGGTATAATACATTATCGTATTCGTTAGAGTAGATGGGGTATAAATTATGTAACACCTCTCAAAAAGACCAACTCAGAACAAAATATTCTCTCATTGCAAGCCAGACATATCAAACAAGTAAGGAAGGGCTAAGCTCGGGTGTAACCGAACATTTTATACTCTCGCATGATAAAGTGATAATCGAGATTTCATTATCCGTCATTTACCTATCATCATTGGTTCCTAATGTATATACATATTATACAGAGAAGACATCAGATGGAATTCAAAATAGCGTCATATTGGAAGAAGGCGTGGTTATAAACCGATTTCGCCCATATTTCGTACATATCATCAGGGTGTTAAGAAAATATTATATACCGAATTTAATTGAAATCGGTTGAGTAGTTCCTGGTAGTTCTATTTTCAATTTTTAAAAAAAGCCTGGGTGCAGCTTCCTTCTGCCATTTTTTCCGTAAAATTTTGTGTTTCTGACGTTTTTTGTTAGTCGGTTAACGCACTTTTAGTGATTTTCAACATAACCTTTGTATGGGAGGTGGGCGTGGTTATTATTCGATTTCTTCCATTTTTAAACTGTATATGGAAATACCTGAACGAAACGGTTCTATAGAGTTTGGTTGACATAGCTATAGTAGTTTCCGAGATATGTACAAAAAACTTAATAGGGGGCGGGGCCACGCCCACTTTTCCAAAAAAATTACTTCCAAATATGCTCCTCCCTAATGTGATCCTTTGTGCCAAATTTCACTTTAATATCTTTATTTATGGCTTAGTTATGACACTTTATAGGTTTTCGGTTTCCGCCATTTTGTGGGCGTGGCAGTGGGCCGATTTTGCCCATCTTCGAACTTAACCTTCTTATGGAGCCAAGAAATACGTGTACCAAGTTTCATCACGATATCTCAATTTTTACTCAAGTTACAGCTTGCACGGACGGACGGACGGACAGACGGACGGACGGACGGACAGACAGACATCCGGATTTCAACTCTACTCGTCACCCTGATCACTTTGGTATATATAACCCTATAGCAACTTTGTTGCGAGAGTATAAAAACACGTTAACTCAATCAAAGGTCAATTTAGGTTTAAAGGCAACTTAAGGTGTTACATGAACATACACTATTAACAAATGGAAAAAATCTTTTAAACTCGGATAACTCCCTACAGGATCATCCAAAGTGAAAAGAAAATTGTTTTAGTTAAAACGTTAACTTAGAACTTGGATGAAGCAAAAAACTGAAAACTTGTTTTTTGGCAGACAAATTTACAAAAAAATTAAATGTCAGAGAAAATTTCCTGAAATGTTTTTTGGCGGCCTCGAGAGCACAAGTTCTAAAGGCTATATCTGTGAAAATTTTACTCGGATTACCTCGAAAATTTAGGACAATATTCTAGAGGTATTGTAGAATTCAGTAAGATAATAAAAAACTCGATTTTTTTGAAACTTCTTTACAATAGTTATAAATTTTAATATTTGTGCAATTCACAAGTCTCATAAAGTTGTAAGTTATAACGATTCGAAAACATAGCATTGAAAATTGAAAATGTGAAATCTCATTTTTGTATGAAAACCAACAACAAAAAATATAAACAAGTTAAAAAATATATAATTTAACGATATTACTATGCTTTACGACAGGATGTGAGAACCCCAATTATGAGTAAATTAAAACTTTTAGTTGGCATGGACTAAAATCTTAAGATTGCTGAAAATTTTGTATTTAAAATCGACGTAATCTGCTCATATGAGAATATAAAATTGCTTTCATAAGGCGATTTATATGAAGGATACATGAGAAAACTGACCAGATATGGCCTTGTTTATCGTATGTAGTCTTCATAAATTTTTGCCCCTAATAACCTTTTAGCACTTTAGTCGCAAATTTTTCTTGTATATTTGTTGAGCAGTGTAATTATTTCCGCTTTATGAAGTAAGGTTCAATTCTCTTGTTCAACATAAATTATTTGATTGAATAAAATTTAAAAACAAATTTTTTCTTGGTAAAAACATTTGTGGCATTGCCGGAAAACTCCAGGTGCATGAAAACCATTAAGACTTTTTTTAATTCTGAAAGTCTGAATTCTCAAACTGAATTTGCAAGAAAACGCCAGACAAAACACCTGCCAAAAATATACATGTGCACTGAAATCTTAATCTTATTTAGTAAATTTCCAAACAAAAGTTGAAGCAGTGCAAATCAACAAGTGCCGAAAGCCGAACTTATGAATATGGATTTCGAGCGGGTCAATAATTTTGTTCCCGAAATCAATGCACGCTAAATGCGATGCATATTTCGCCAAATTTATCTGCATACGAACGAAATTAAAATCAGATAAAATAACTTGACAAATCCTACGCAAATCATTTGCACCCAATTGTTTTAGGGCGTTGAGAAAATACGAACACAATCGTACAAACAAATACGAGTTTAACACGACCCACATGTCTCTAATGCACGAATGCATGTGTGGGAAAATGTCAAGCACAACGATGACTCCCATGCGCTGCCGAGCGACTGAGCGCCCGCATTTCGCCACCGCTTTGGGTGAAAGTACGCATAAATCTTGGCCGCGCCGGCGGAATGCGACTGCGGCTACGGTTGCGGCTACTACGCCGTCACAATTTCCGTTTCGAGCCGTTGCAGGCGCAGGGAAATCGCAACTTAATCGCCAGCTAAGAAACCAAAGTCAAGGTCAATGTCAAATACAAACGCGCTCCATCGCGCTGATATCGAGTGCCGGTAGTCGTCACCAACAGCCGAGCAGCAGCCTATCTATAAGTGAGCGAAATGCGCAATGCCGGTTTTAATGGAATTTCGCTGGCAATCAATTATGGCAACAAAAGTTTGATGCGCTTTTTATTCGCTGCTTGTGTTTAGTTTACTTTAATTTAATTAACATTTAATCGCTTAGTCGTCTTAGTAGCGGATTTTATGGATTTTATGGTAGCATGTCAGCTTAACTGTGTTGAGTCTGTGTCTGAATTTGAGCGTAGCGGTTGCAGTCGCTAGCAACGGTTTTCGATTTTTACTTCGTGAATCATAGTTTGAGTGTGTGTGGTTGTAGTGTGAGCTCTTGAGACATACATACACATACTTGCGTTATCGGCTACCGGCGGTTCAATGCACTGCCTCCGCCGTGGTTGCATTCTGTGTGCGTCAGTTGCTCAAGGTCTTTGGTGCATTTTGCCAATTCGGTGTCTTCACACGTCAGCGTTTTTGGCAGCAAACAACAGTT
This sequence comes from Bactrocera dorsalis, assembly GCF_023373825.1. Taxonomy (NCBI): domain Eukaryota; kingdom Metazoa; phylum Arthropoda; class Insecta; order Diptera; family Tephritidae; genus Bactrocera; species Bactrocera dorsalis. The sequence continues at coordinate 58,095,267 of NC_064305.1, forward strand.
ACGCGCCCAAGAAATGTTATATACATATAGGCATAAATATTATGTTGGTGTGTGTTTGGGTCTTAAAATATTTAATTGCATTGACGCCCTAAAATATCCCAATTTCCACCGTCTGCATTTGCCCTTCGCAATGAATTGACGTTGACGGTCAAAATTATTCTCGATTGAGCACCAAATTTTAGTATATTTTTGTTAATACGTGCAGGCTGAAATTGTGTGCATTAAGGCATACGTATGTATTTTATGGTCCCATTTAAATACCAACCAATACTTCGGTTGCTTCATTTATGGCTGCGAAGTCGAAAATAATTTTAACAACTTAATTTCGTCTTCAAATTTAATTTTTACGACTTCGTTCTTTGTGAAATGAGTCGCTCTGTTCGTGTGTTTGTTGAGCTCTTTTATGAAACGGAATTTAGCAATTATTATATTCTACTTTTACTAAAAGTATAACTGTATATATAATATATATGTAATGCGAATGGGTGTGAGTTAAAACGAGTTTGATATGAATGTAGGTAATGCCTTTTAGACAGCAATTCTATTATTCCATAATCTTTTATTAAATATGTAAATATAGATGCTCATAGATTTTTTCATTCATATATATATAGATATATACATATATACATATCAAGATATTTAACAGTTATGAAGGCCGTGTCAACTAAAACTGTCTGGTTTATTATATTAAGAATATTTATTTATTTATTTTTTTTTCAAGTTGAATAGGAGAAGGGAAGAAAGGAATTTGATCTTGCTTTTTGGGGGAAACCATGATCATAAAGTTGATTGTAGCAACAAAGTCAAATCATGTTCTACTAGACAGATGAAAGACAAAACGGCGTTCTGAAAACGAATTATTTGCTAACGCATGAGTTATTAACTTTATTGAAATAAGCTCAAGCCTAAATTTTGTTCACAACTAATTACACTACATAGATCCCTTCGACACCAATTCCGCGAAGGTCGTCCAAAATCAGTTGTTGTTTTGGACAGAGCTGTTGATGTTGTGCGCAAACTGATATTAGAAGATTATCATGTGACCTATCGGGTGACTGAGGCAACTATAGTGGTACCAGCATATATTGAATATGGCAAGAAGGTTTGATTGTAAAAAAATTTGTTCACGTTGGCTCCACACAATTTGTCAGTCGATGAAAAAAAGGCGCGTCTCGATTGTTCGAGCAAAACGTTAATATAATACAATAGTTGTACTTCGAAACACGTCTATGACATCGTGACAAATCGTTAATTTACTCGTATGCGTCCGCAGGTAAAAAGCAGTCGACTGTATAAGTGTTCTAATATGAACCGAATACTTCAAAAGTTGTGCGTTCCAAAGTAAATTTTGGATCTAGCGCCCCCTGGTGGCGCCATCTATATGTCGACTGGTGGGTTAGAATCTGCTATCTTCAAAGGCTTGCACCGGCATACTGGCGGCCATACCGGTCAACGAGCTAAAACACTCGTTCGACATGCTTTTGGACCGCGCAAAATGTTGTAATGAAGCAGAAGGAGACTATTTTGAATAAAATGAATTGAAAAAACCATTTGTTCTGTTTTTCTTTTAAGTCCTGTTTACTTTGGAACACACCATGTAGTCTGAAACAACCGCATTTTTGAGCACTCACAACATCGATTTTATAAGTTTTCCACCATATAGTCCTGACTGGGGACCGAATGATTTCTTTTTATTCCCGAACGTAAAAATAAACTCAGAGGTCAACGTTTTTCGACACCTGAAGGTGGCTGCCTTCAGAACGCAGATGATTCAATCATCTGACAATTAAGTAATGAGACTGATTTCATTGCCGCGTTGTGGTAAACCTGTGACCTTGAAATTCCCTTTCTCTTTTTCCGGCATCTCTCCATTGATACATGTTCCATCGCTCTAGCTTGTTTAGTTCGCCTGCTGCGTCAAGTTGAGTAGACGTGTGTTTGTAATGCTCGTCACGAAAATGGAAAAACGAAATCAAGAGCAACGCGTCGCGATAAAATTTTGCGCCAAATTGGGCGAAACAGCTTCGGAAATGTACGCTAAAATTGTACGAGTATATGGTGATAGTGTTTTTAGTCGTGCCCAGGTGTTTCAATGGCACAAAGGGTTTAAGGAGGGCGTGAAAGCGTGGAAGACGAGGCGCGGAGTGGGAGACCAGTCGAGGTGCGGACCGACGCGAATGCGCTGAGTGTTCGAGCATTAATCCGTGAAGATCGGCGTTTAACAGCTCGAATGTTGGCCTCGGAGCTGGGTATGAACAGTGAAACAGTCAGACAAATTTTAACCGGCGATTTTGGGATGAACAAGTTGTGGATTCTTCATCACGACAACGCGCCGTGCCACGCCGTCCTCAGCGTGCCCCAGTATTTGGCCTCTAAAGGGATCGCCGTGTTGCAACAGCCGCCCGACATGTCACCCTGTGACTTTTTTGTTTCCTAAAACAAAATCGGTGGTCAAAGGAACCCATTTTGAGTAGATTACGAACATCCAGGCGGTCGTGACGAGGGTACTCGCGGACATCCCAGTCGAAGCGTTCCAGAAATGTTACGAAGCATGGAAAACACGCTGGAATCGCTGTATAGCTGCCCAAGGGGACTACTTTGCAGAGGATGGCAGAGTTGTAGAATAATTTCGAAATATACGGGTTTTATGGAATCAGTCTCATTACTTAATTGTCATACCTCGTATAATTTTTTGTAGCAACATTTTGCAAGAGTACAGTAAAAGTTCCAGCAGAGTCGCTTATTCGAAAAACCATAGATCTGTATCGAACAAGTCATACATTAAACAAAACAATCAATTTCTTGAAGGAAATAAGCGAGCGTATTATCTCGCGTCATGGGTCAGTGGCGTGACCTCCAAGTTCCTGTGCTTCAACAACTCCTCAAGGAAGAGAATATCCGGCAAAAAAAATTTCGAATAAAAAGCAGTTATAGTGGCTTTGACAACCATATACGTCATTAATTAATAATGGTTTCGAAACATAAGAGCATGTAACAGTTTCCTATAAATAAAGGGTGATTTTTTAAGAGCTTGATAACTTTAAAAAAAAAAAAACGCATAAAATTTGCAAAATCTCATCGGTTCTTTATTTGAAACGTTAGATTGGTTCATGACATTTACTTTTTGAAGATAATTTCATTTAAATGTTGACCGCGGCTGCGTCTTAGGTGGTCCATTCGGAAAGTCCAATTTTGGGCAACTTTTTCGAGCATTTCGGCCGGAATAGCCCGAATTTCTTCGGAAATGTTGTCTTCCAAAGCTGGAATAGTTGCTGGCTTATTTCTGTAGACTTTAGACTTGACGTAGCCCCACAAAAAATAGTCTAAAGGCGTTAAATCGCATGATCTTGGTGGCCAACTTACGGGTCCATTTCTTGAGATGAATTGTTGTCCGAAGTTTTCCCTCAAAATGGCCATAGAATCGCGAGCTGTGTGGCATGTAGCGCCATCTTGTTGAAACCACATGTCAACCAAGTTCAGTTCTTCCATTTTTGGCAACAAAAAGTTTGTTAGCATCGAACGATAGCGATCGCCATTCACCGTAACGTTGCGTCCAACAGCATCTTTGAAAAAATACGGCCCAATGATTCCACCAGCGTACAAACCACACCAAACAGTGCATTTTTCGGGATGCATGGGCAGTTCTTGAACGGCTTCTGGTTGCTCTTCACCCCAAATGCGGCAATTTTGCTTATTTACGTAGCCATTCAACCAGAAATGAGCCTCATCGCTGAACAAAATTTGTCGCGCGAAACACATTTCGAACCGAACACTGATTTTGGTAATAAAATTCAATGATTTGCAAGCGTTGCTCGTTAGTAAGTTTATTCATGATGAAATGTCAAAGCATACTGAGCATCTTTCTCTTTGACACCATGTCTGAAATCCCACGTGATCTGTCAAATACTAATGCATGAAAATCCTAACCTCAAAAAAATCACCCGTTACAAAACTTTAACCCTTTCACCCCTGAGTTTTTTTTTCGAAATCAGGCGGGTTTTTCATCATTACGACAGCAAATACTGTAGTATGACTAAAATATAAGATGTTTGGCATACCTGAAAAATCGGATATCCTTACGGTTATCCTGGGATATATAATCCCAATAACGTTTATAGGTGGGACGCATAAGTCCCAATAATACCAAAAGGAACAAAATTAAAAGTTATACACATGTTTGAAGTTTGCTGGGACATATTGTCCCAGTAGGGGCGAAAGGGTTAAACTCGTGTTTGTTTCATAATGTAATAAATATTCAATATTTCGTCATGAGCTATTTGATCAGTTACACTAAACACAATTTTGAGTACTTCATCCTTCAAAGTATTGACTCATAATTTCATACTATTTCTTCTTCATTTCATAATATAAGATATACTATATATTCTGGTTCCTTTAGTGGCTTACAGCATTAACAAAATGTTCGCTTTGTAGTTAACCCTTCATGTCAAGTATTTAGCCTATAAATGGTTTAATTTCGAAGAATTATCCTATAAAAGCCTTAATCACAAGTGGAAGCATTTAATTGCGTAAGCTGTTTAAAAAAGTACGTCGACATTAAAGTATCGAAACTTTTTCAGTTTCTTTGCTTTTGAAATACAAGATTTGCATTCAATATTTTTACATCTCTTGAAATACATTCACATACATATATGTATATGAGCAGGTCCGACTGAAAAGCAGTCGCCATCAAATTGATGAGTAACCGCCAGTCAAGTATTTTCTGAACTAAATTATCCAAAATCATTTAATTAAACCAGTTGAAATAATTATTTAACAGTGGCAGAGACCGCAAGTACATAATAACTTTTGACAGAAGTGAAGAGGGATCCTGGAAATTAAAGTAGAGAAACGTAGGTAATAATAGTAAAATAAAGAACTTGTGGGAAATTTGAAAAAAATAGCTAATGAAAGTACGACATGTTCCCAAATTTTTGTTTTGTTATGGATTGCCGCTGGGAAGTCTCTTAAAGTCACTAAAGGTTAAGGCAGCCTCACGAAATTTTATCAGTTTCTAGTCGCTAGGTGGATGGAGCCATGTGTAGAAGTTCACGCAAATGAGGAAAGTTCTCTGAGCGCCAATCACTTGGGAGGCCTTAGACCAAGCATCCTCTGTGTAGACAATAAACATCCCTTTGAAGGCGATCTAAGGTGAGAAGGCCAAACATCGCCACCCCAGGGTTGTGTGCTGGAATTGGAACCCGCAACGTAAAACCCACTACTAATGAAAATGAGGGATATACAAGTATTCCGAGAGTTGAAAAGGAAAGTGAGACACATGCAGCCATAAAATGAGAGAGGCCGAAATGTGTGAGTACGAAGAGTTTGACAAGCTGGCCGAAATAGGTAATTATCGAAAATTCTACGAAAATATGCGGCAACTAACATAAGGTTTCAAGTTCATACTCTTGTGGAACATCCAGGTGTGATCTAGTGACTGATGCCTACAGCACACTAAAATTATAGGAAACACCACTCGATGCCGATATTGATATATATAGTTCAGAGAAGTAAGAGACAGCGGCTACGCTAGCTAGGTCAAGTCGTCCGTATGAATAAAAATATTCCAGCTCTGAATTTATTCGACGTAGTACTTGCCGGGGGAAGCATAGTTAGAGGGAGATCTTCACTACTTTGGAAAGACCAGGTAAAGAAGAACCTTTGTATAGTAATATACTGGTTTGTATATGTTTTTAAGCACCAACTAAGTCAGGTTAGTCATCACTTACTTCGTGAGAACGTTCTGATACCATAAAACACACAGGTCAATAGAGTACAATCACCTCTTAGGTTATGACCCAGTTAATCCGAATACGAACAATGCGCTTCGTTTGTTTAATTTGAGGCAAATCTGCTATAAAAAATCTATACAATTTGCTTACGCATTTCAAAAATATTTACTTAAACAGGCATAATTAGAATATAATATGAGTCGCATGCTATAACTCAGACTATATAAGTACGTGTTTGTAGGTGCGTGATGCGAACCTGTATTTTCCCATGTTTGTGCCTTGCGCTCATACTCACCTTAGGTTAATAACATCTGCTTAGGCGGTGCATTGTCCCTGCTGGAAGCCGGTCGATATACAGTACGCCATACAAGTAACCGTACGACATACCTACATGTATAGAAGATGGCTTACAGTGCTCGCGAAATGTACGAATGATAAATTATGTCAGCACGAGCATCGATTGCACTCAAGCGCTTGATTAATTTTGATTAATTAATCTTGCATTGTTGAGGCGTCAATTGCCGATGTAAATGTGCTATATTTTTTGAAAGTGCTGTAATTAAGTTTAATAAGCTTGAATGCAAAGAATTCTTATTTTTTCATTGAGGATATTTGCTTATAATTAATGATTAACATTGCTACCGGAAAAGAATTAATAAAATAACATAACTGTTGTTTTTTGCTAATTTGATTGCAGTCGGAACTGTTTAAGGAGATAATTAATATAAATCCGCTTAGGTTTGTTGGCTGTTACGATTTGATTGACTTATGGAAATGATATGTAATTGAAGTATCATATGATTGTTGAAGTGAATTAAATTAAAGTGAAGTGAGTAGGGGCGCTCGATTACCCAGCTGTGCGGGAAGTCAGTGCTCAGTTGAGTAATGATTCGTTACAAGTGTGATTGAAGAGTTCACAGTTCTATCTCTTCCGCGAACAGCATGGGTCCAAATAGCATAAAACGCGTGTACTTACTTAAAAGAATATTAGAACAGTTTGGAATATGAGTATCGTTTTGTGCCATTTTAATGAAACACTTGCAATATGTGGCAGCGGTGTCAAAGATGAGTTTATTCGGTAAACAGCTGAAATTCAATAAAATACACATATTTTTATCACTTCTAAGCGGTGTCTCATCCCCACATCATTTATTTATAGACTTTATTGGAGGATTTAAACTCAATCTATGCAATCAGGAACTGGAGGAAGCGTTGAGATAATCTCACAGCAAGATTTATAGAAGCGACTCAAATGTTGAATTTGGAAATGTTTCTAAGAAATTAGTCGAACTGAGCGCTGATTTGCTAATTTAGCCGAGAGCAAGCAACAACTTTAAGCCCATTTACCATTCGGTAAGAATTAAAAAAAATGAATTAAAAGTTTTTCCAATTTGAGAAAACATTTAAAATCTCATATATAAACCAGGTGATATCATAATAAAAAAAATCATATACATAAAATAAATATAAAGAGTTTTGGCACCGTGTCGTGCTTTTGTGCCTTTAATTGTAGTCCTGCGTTTGTTATTTCTTTTCAAAATTTTAATCGTTTTATTGAAAGTATTGTCCAACTGAAACTATAATATTTTCTCATCTTTCTGGCAATTTCATCAGAAAGAACTGTGCCGGTATGGTATGGCCATCAGCTCGTGCATTGCGCTCTCTTCTGTTTCCCTCTTTTCGTAACCATTAGTGTCTATTTTTGATTTATCTACAACCACGTATTTTCTTTATTAAAATCCACACCAGCCTCGTATCCTTCTATATTCTCCAGCAATAGCTCGGCTTTGTGTTTCTTGTTTCTGTTTCTGTTTTCTTCTTACTGTCTGCCAGTACAGTGGGTTTCAAGCTGACATCTTCCTTAGCGGCATATGTTGTGGCCAACGGAGCAGATGCGACTTCTGTGGTCAATTCGTTTTCGAGTTCATTAACTGGAGCTGGCATTTTTACTAAGAAAGGTTCCACATAATGTGTGGCTGTTTAAGTGACTTCCAAAGATTTTGCGAGGTACTCATGCCTTTGGCAACAATTTTTACAGAGTAATATTTCCAGTTTTTCATCTTCAAACTGTTTTGTCCATAGGCCGTTTTTCGTCTTTCAAAGCAAAATTACCACTTTTAAATGAAACAAACCACTTTTAGCACGTTTGCTCAGCTTGAACATGTTTACCATAAACTTTCACAGGACTTTAGGATCTTTTCATAATACATTATTGAAAAAGATCCCCCGCTAAAACTCTTTTTAGGTGCAAAGTGCGAGATATTTGAGTGAAAAAATTATTGTTGTTTACTACGAAACTACTAGTATTTGGATGATGCTCAAAAATGTTGATCACTCTTTTAGATATCCGCTAACAGAGCGGATCATAAAAAGTCGATAGTATCAGTACCATTAGTAACTAGCATTGTTCAAGATACGTTTTTAATCTTCAAAGCTCTTTAATGTTTAAATAGTACCTGATGATCTAACAGCTCTGCACGCCTATTTTTGGATGCAGGCGTCCCTATATTAGGTAATACTAATACAGTTTTCCACTCTTGCACACCGCTTGCGAAAGATTTTCTCTCATCGGTTTTATAAGGTACATCAGGACGGGCTTATCAGATGTGTTTTGACTTATGAAAAAGGGAGATTGGTTTTATTTGATGATCAAGGATAAAATCCGGTAATTCATTGTTTAAAGAACTCCTATGCTTCATATATTATTATATATTGACTGAAAATTATTTTATGAGACAATTAAGAATTAACAGAAGAACTTATAAAACAATATGCGTATATTTCCTTATCAAAATCACTTATGCAAATAAGAATTTTTGTGAATATGTTGTTTAGGAGGGGCATTGTAGAATTTTTACAGCATCTAGGGTTTCCATTTAGCATAATATTGTATTCTATGAGAAATATTCCGGTCCGAGGTCATTGGGCTTTAGGCGTAGTTGTGCCACTTCGTTATCACATTGCGTTTGCATATCCAGTTTTATTGGAACCTCCAAAAATGAGCTGGTACTCATTGAACTAGGCGCATCTTTGTAATCTCTCGAGTATTGTGAACTAGAAGATGAGTCGTCGGGATTATGGAAAGCACGTCTACAAAACTTTCCTAAACGTTCTGTCTGTAATCCTTTTTCCGTATTACACGTACAAGTGTACAGATTTTCACCTAATTCCGTAGACGCTCTGACATTCGACTCAAGAATCTGGCGTCCAATTGCTTCGTCTGGCTCAGTGGCTACATCACTATCATCATGGCGACAAAATTGTCGTATCCAATCTATTTCTTTATCACAATTCACAAAGCGTAGATGGTAAAATGGTGGCGGTATTTTAGTGATGAAGCGACTCTTTTCGACATAAATTCCCTCCTCAGTATCGTAGGTGTTCGGTTGAAGTGACCGCGGACTATAACGCGAAACCGGCTCATTTGGCACCACTGGTGGCAAGTCCATACACAATTCACGCGTATAACGACGATCATTCTTGCTGAGGTAAGTCCAATTAGCGGTATTCAATTTCGCTTTGTTAAAATCGGCCTTAAATATCAAACCATCTGGATAGATCATTTTGTTGATGCTAGTTAATTCACCATTATCGAACTCCCCGATGAATGTAAAAGAATATGGTGCTGCCATGGTGAGACGTCCGATGCCGTGAAAGCGACCACGTCGAAAGAACCCCTGGTATTCGCTGCCATCGGGATATACGTAGAGCCCGTATCCTTCCATGCAATTCAGTGGGTTATTATAAATACCAACGTAATTGCTTCCCGTACAGAATTTGACGCTTCTCTGCATTTGTTTCTTGTGAGTTTTTCAATTCCTTGTTTTTTGAGAATAAAAAATTAAATAGTAAAATAGAAAATAAAAAACTTTTCATTTGACAAATCAATGAAGTTAACTGAATTATTATTTCACCATACTGGGGATCAATTTTGAAAGTTTAGGCGAATATTCGGTGTTTGTGGTTTCTTAACCCTTGTATAATGGTTAAACAAATTGCTTGGATTTTAAAATACATATTTGCTCTAACTTCTTATTCTCTACTCTCTTCGTCCTCCTGTCGCGTTTGACACCAAATTGAATTGGAGGTCAAAATGGATTTTTAAGGACAAAGGTCGGTTGGAAAGTTGTTCGGAAAAGTCTTAAACAAGATTATAATATTTTCAGCAGCAATGCCGACGTTTCTGCACTCATATTAAATGACATAGGTCTTTGGAGGACAGCTATTCTTCCATAGCTAAATACAAACAGCAGTTCTGTGGATCTTAGTGCTTGCAATGATTACTTCACTGCACGTTGTTAAATGCGATATGCTGGCAGCGACCCGTAGGCACATCCGAAACCTGATTTGCTGTCCGCGGCAATGTTAAAAACAATCAGAAATAAAAATAACGCTGGAGTCTAAGGGAAGAATTTTTCACCATATTATTAAGAAAAACAGCACTTTTTGCTTTTTATAACTATGACATAATATAGTCCATTTTTATACCGTGAACATGGTATACAATATTAAGTTCGTCACGAGGTTTGTAACACTCACACGGAAACATTGGAGACCGTATAAAATGTATACTATATATCTAAATGATCAGCATAACGAACTGAGTCGATTTAGCCATTCCCGTCTCTTTTTCCGTCTGCCTGTATATAGCCTTACTAGTTTTTCAGTGTTTGGAAGATTGATCTGAAATTTTGATCAATCTCTTTTCTCAGCTCATTTGTCTTAACTGCCGATATCGCGCCTTATTGAAGGTGCTGTCGTACTGAACAATAAAAGATAGTTTTAAGTACGGAAAGGTTTTTCCACAAAACAGCAGCTATTGCGGCGATAAGAATAAAAGAATTGGTAGGTTGGAATCAGCAGAACTACGGACATAGTGTAATCCTAAACAAGCTCACCATTAATAAATCAGACTGCATTTCTCAAAGCTGGACTATAATAGACACTTCCAGGTGAGGATGCCATCCAGACGAAAATGGAGAAGAGGTTCAATAGGAGGATACCATCTCAGTCTATACCGACGGGTCCAAAATGGACTGCGGAGTAGGCACGGTGGTATTCTCTGCTGATCTAGGCATATCTCTCTTCATACGTCTATCGAACATCTTCCAAGCAGAAGTACTAGGCATAGAAAAAGCCTGCGAAGTTCTATTAGAAAAAATATACATAAAGCAACTATATTTACGGATAGCCAGGCAGCGCTCATGGCCTTGTCTTCACCCATGACACATTCCCGCATAGTTCACAACTGCAAGTGAGCACTAAGCTCAATAAAAGACAAGCTCCAACTAGACTTGATCTGGGTTTCCGGTCACAGGAACATTTTCGGTAACGAAAAAGCAGACGAGTTGGCCAAGGCAGGAGCTTTTCCTCAACGAATCCGAGGCGCAGGGAACAAGGAACAATCTTCCACTTTCTCTGCGATTGCCCAGCTCTAGCGCAGATCCGACACAAAATACTTGGAATCCATCAAGCACCAAATCTTGAATGGATTTCCACTAAAAGCATATCGGACATAAGTAAGTAGTTTCATCGAAACCTCGAAATGGTTTGAGAGAGAAAGTGAAACGTAATAGCAGATACAGGAGGTTATACGAATAGTGCATCAAAATGGCACATCAAGTGCTAATTGACCCCGATAGGGCTACCTACGGAAAATTTCTTATTTGACAATATCTCTTTACAAAATTCGCAATGGATTTTCGTCAGTTCGGACTATTATAGCATATAGTTGCTGTCCAACTGACCGATTGAACTCAAGTAATTGTACAAAAATCTCTCATAGTTGGCAATCTACCTAACGTTACAAAATTTGGTTCAGATAATCTACAAAACATCGCTACAATCTCCGAATATATTGTTCAGATCGAACCACTAGAGTTTATGCCATATGTAGCTGTCATTTAAACTGACCGATCAGAAGCAGAACAACAATATTTTATACCACTTTAAGCTATAAAAGAAGATCATGTGAAGGGTATTATAGCTGTGGTGAAGTCGAATTAATGCATTTTTTTGTGTTTAGTTCTATTTTTATATTATCGCAACATGTTGCTGGAGAATGTCGCGACCAAAAACTGATAGTGGTTTCGCTCCCTGATAGGCTTAATTAAAATATTATACAACACACTAGGGCAATTATAGCCGAGTTAACAACATCGCGCCAGTCGTTTCTCCTTTTTTTTGCTATGTGTCGCCGATTGGAGATTCCAAGCGAAGTCAGGTTCTCCAATTTTCTCCACCTATCTTTCTAACGGAATGGAGGTCTTCCTCTGCTTCCCACAGCGGGTACTGCGCCGAATACTCTCACAGCTTTAGTGTTTCATCCATTCGGATGACATGACCTACCCAGCATAGCCGCTGTCTTTTAATTCGCTGAACTATGTCAATGTAGTCATATATCTCCTACAACTCATCGTTCCATCGAATGCGTTATGCGCCGTTGCCAATCCACAAGGGAACATAAATCTTTCGCAGAATCTTTCTCTCGAAAACTCATATGGCCGACTCATCAGATGTTGTCATCGTCCATGCCTCTGCACCGTCTGGCAGAACGGGAATATATAGGGTGATTTTTTAAGAGCTTGACAACTTTTTAAAAAAAAAAAAACGCATAAAATTTGCAAAATCTCAGCGGTTGTTTATTTTAAACGTTAGATTGGGTAAGGACCTTTACTTTTTGAATATAATTTCATTTAAATGTTTGACGCGGCTGCGTCTTAGGTGGTCCATTCGGAAAGTCCAATTTTGGGCAACTTTTTCGAGCATTTCGGCCGGAATAGCCCGAATTTCTTCGGAAATGTTGTCTTCCAAAGCTGGAATAGTTGCTGGCTTATTTCTGTAGACTTTAGACTTGACGTAGCCCCACAAAAAATAGTCTAAAGGCGTTAAATCGCATGATCTTGGTGGCCAACTTACGGGTCCATTTCTTGAGATGAATTGTTGTCCGAAGTTTTCCCTCAAAATGGCCATAGAATCGCGAGCTGTGTGGCATGTAGCGCCATCTTGTTGAAACCACATGTCAACCAAGTTCAGTTCTTCCATTTTTGGCAACAAAAAGTTTGTTAGCATCGAACGATAGCGATCGCCATTCACCGTAACGTTGCGTCCAACAGCATCTTTGAAAAAATACGGTCCAATGATTCCACCAGCGTACAAACCACACCAAACAGTGCATTTTTCGGGATGCATGGGCAGTTCTTGAACGGCTTCTGGTTGCTCTTCACCCCAAATGCGGCAATTTTGCTTATTTACGTAGCCATTCAACCAGAAATGAGCCTCATCGCTGAACAAAACACGCGCGCGAAACACATTTCGAACCGAACACTGATTTTGGTAATAAAATTCAATGATTTGCAAGCGTTGCTCGTTAGTAAGTCTATTCATGATGAAATGTCAAAGCATACTGAGCATCTTTTCTCTTTGACACCATGTCTGAAATCCCACCAGAGCTGTCAAATACTAATGCATGAAACTCCTAACCTCAAACAAATCACCCGTTATTACATAGTTCGGTTTTTGTTCATCGAGAGAGGATTCTACTTCTCAATTGCCTACTCAGTCCGAAGTAGCACCTGTTTGCAAGAGTTATTTTGAGTTGATTTTGGGGCTGAAATTATTGGTGGTGCTGATACTGGTCCCAAGATAAACGAAATTAACTACGACTTCGAAGTTATGACTCTCATCGGTAAACGTGGGAGCCAAGGTGCGAGTGTGACGATTGTTTGTTCGATGACAGTAGATATTTCGTTTTGCCCTCGTTCACTTTCCAGCTCTCAATGAAATGGTTATAATAAAATTTCTTAATGTGCGTTCACTCACTAAGTAATTGTGTAAGAAGCATAAATTTTAATTCCAAAATGAGACAGAAGGGCTTCACAATCAATAAAACCTAGAAATATTTGCACGAATAGTTCTTTCAGGGTTATCCATATGAAGTCAAAACCTTTTTAAAATCATGCTTTAACTTTTCAGACCTAATATGTTGAACAAGTGAACCTTAGACTTGGAACTGGACTGGATGGCGTAGGATCGTCAAACTGTAATATGTACTAAATTGTTCAAATTCAAAGATGATAATTTTCATATCATACCCGTAGGGTACCCTTAAGTCATAAATTAGTGTCGGGTTAACATACTGATAATTCGGGTGGTGGAGCACGGTGCTCGTTCGTTCCAATGATGTGGTTGGCCGTAGGGAAACGTTCGGCGCAAATTTATTCCACAGAAATAGATATTAAACAAAACAAAGGGTTTCATATAATACTTATATTTAAATATAAACAATTGGAAACACACTTACCACGTCTGTATCGCTAGGTTGTCGCAAAAGGAGAGAGCGCGCAACTATTTAGTTAGTGTTTAGTTGCGCGCTAATTCAAACTTCGAAAAAACTTCGAAACAGAGAAAGAGAAAAGATTGATCTGCCGATACAGACGTGGCAAAGAAATTGGGCGGGGGCGGCGTCAACATTCTCCCCGCCTTGCAGTATTACTGCAAATGCAGTTTACAATCAATTACTTAAAACTAACTTAACTAACTGGCTCCTGCACTTCCTCTTCCACGTCTTCTTTGCAAATGGGGTGGCCGACGAGACGAATCGAGTCTGGTTCGGTCCGGGAAATGCCGCTGAGATGAATCGAACCTCAGTCGGTCATTGCCATGCCGCCAATCTGCATAGAAGTCACCACCTTCCGAGGTCGGCGAGACGACTCGAGTCTAACTCGATACTGGGTAGGTGGTGAATGTGAGAGGCGTTGGCAGCCAGTGCACTTTATTGTGCCGATGTTATATGACGCCGTAAGTCTTTGCTGCCAAGGTAGTGTTGCGTGCCTTTCCTTAATTATACAGCGTGCATCTGCTTGACGTCGAGCGTCTCGTCCACGCCTTCGCTTCGGATGGGGTGGCCGACGAGACGAATCGAGTCTGGTTCGGTCCGGGCAATGTCGCTGAGACGAATCGAGTCTCAGTCGATCGTTGCCATGCCGCCAATCCGAAAGGAAGTTACCAGCACGCCGAAGTCGGCGAGACGACTCGAGTCTGGCTCGATCTTGGGCATGTGGTATGCGGGAGAGGCCTCGTTGGTCAGAGCTTTGCGTGACTGATGACGTCTGTTGACACGGTTGTTGTTGTTGCTGTGTGGCGTGTGTCAACGCGTGCGCCATTGCTGTAGGTTGCTGCTGCTGTGTTGTTGTTGCTGCTTGTGATGTGTACGTTGCGTGATGTATGGCTGTCGACAGCGTTGCTTGTCTGTTGCTGCACGCTGCATGTTGTTTTACTGTTGTTGTTGTGGCCGCCGCATGTTGGTATTGTGTAGATGGATGTTGGTCTTCTTGCTGCGATTGAGACGGCGGCGCCTGCTGTTGCTGGTGATAATGGGCTGTTTGCAGTTGATAACGCTGCTCGTACTGTTGTTGTAGCTGTAGCTGCATCTGCTCGTGGTGAAAGGTATCCGACAGTGGCGCCACTGCGTTGCTCGTGGCATAGTGTTGCTGGTGTGGTGGTGGATAGTGCGCTGTTGCTGATGAGGCCGCCACAGCTGATGATGGCGGCAACGATTGTGATGGGGGTGGTGGTGGTGGCGTTGCTGCGACAGCATGTCGGTGCGTTGCTACCACCGTTTCAGCGGCGCCCGTGTAATAAGCGAAATTGTTGGCATTTGTCGCTTCAGCGCTGCTCGGCGGTGTGCTGCCTACGGATGTTGCTGACAGAGATAGCGCTGCTGCAGGCAATGTCGGCACACCGACGCTACCATGCGTAACGGTGTGATTCGATGAGCCGGGCGCATCATTTGTTTCGCCATCATCGTTACTTTGATCCCGTTGTAGCTGGTGCTGCTGTTGATGCTGCTGATGTTGTTTCTGTTGTGTAAATATAAAATTAGTATTATTTACTCTACAAAAATGATTTTGTGTTTGTTGTTTAGTTATTGATGAATTTTGTCCGTCGCCTTTGCCATTTACCTTCGTTTCTTCGGAGGGAACGGAACCGGTTAAAATCCAACCGAACACTGTATGCTGTGCAACTAGGGATCCGAAGATTTTCGATTTTACCCCGTTTAGAATGATTTTCGGGTAAAGATCTGCTCCGATCAACAAGTCAACCTTTTGACTCGTATAGAAATTATTATCCGCCAAGGGGATATTAGGTAACCTTTTGACAATTGAAGGGTTTATTGATCGGGATGGAAGCAGTCCAGTCAATTTTGGCAGTACCAACGCTTCCGCTTCTAGTCGTAAACTTTTGTTACGGGGCGAGCCAATTGTGATCGAGCATACCGATTGAACTCGTCCTGGCACGGTATTATTCAATCCTGAAACTCGCGCGCTGACCTTTTTGGTTGCCAGTTGTAAGCGTTTTTTGCAGACTATTGCTTACGAAGGTGGCTTCAGATCCTGAATCAACCAGGGCTCTGACAGTGAAGGTGCTTTCGTTGTGACATATGGTCACCATGGCTGTACCTAAGAGCATGCTTCGTCTGGTAGGCACATTTGAAATATTGGCCTTAATGGAGGCCACATGAGATTTAGTAGAAATCTCAGCAGTGTCTGTGCTGTCAGATGTCTGAGCTATTCCCTCACTCTGATCCCGGTGAATCATAGAGTGATGTCTCTGTTTACATTTATTACAATTAAACATACTTTTACAATTTTTGACTTCATGTGAGTCTGATAAACAGTTAAGGCAGACGTGGAGTTTTCTGACAGCATTTAACCGTGCGTTAGGCTGCATCTCAATGAATCTTTGACAAGTTTTCAAAATGTGCGATTGAGATGAGCATAGTTTACATCTGGTATTGTTTGCTCTGTCGTGATGGGAATTGATGGACCTGGATCCAATCCTTGATTGCAAGGTTGGTATCCGACCTTCACCATCAGCCGACTTAATATTAGGTTGAGTACTCAACTCACCTTTGAGGTTTGATACTCTCTCAAGCGTTTTAACCCGTTTGGTTAGAAACTTGTCTAACTCAACCCATTTTGGGATCTCTGAATCCGAATCCAGAGATTGTTCCCAAAGCGACAGTGTATAGTCCGGCAGTCGGATAGAACACAAGTACGTAAATATGGCATCCCAGCTATCTGTATTAATGCCATGTATTTGTAAAGATGAAATGCAGCTATTTATTTCCCGCTGTAAATTTCTGAGTTCGGTCTCAGATTCTGTAGAAATGTGCGGAAGCTTGAATAGTAAATTTAATTGTGTGTTGACAAGCACTCGCTTGTTTTCATACCTACACAACAAATTGTTCCAAGCCAATGCGAATCCGTCATTCGTCAGTGGCGCTTTCGAAACGATATCTTTTGCCTCACCTCGCGTTTTTTGATTCAAATGGAATAACTTTTCTACCGGAGAGAGCCTCGGGTTATTCCCATAAATGGCGGCAAATAAATCCCTAAATGAGGGCCATTGTAAAACATCGCCATGAAATATTTCGGTATCACATGGCGGTAGGTTGATGGTATACCTCACGGGTTCTACAGTTTGTTGTAACCGTTCAGGTTGAATAACTGTCGAATTTGAAGCAGGGCTTTGGTTGAACGCCGTGAGGTTGTGGATGTGTTCGCCCATCAAGGCCGCGCAACACACATAAGCGTGGTAACAGCTTGTATATTTAAGTTTGAGGTCGTCAATTGAGCTTGTGTCGGAAGGATCCACTTTTGTCAAACACAACTTGTACTCTGACTTTACCTCTGCCCACAGAGATTTCAGTTCAGCTTGTTGAACTTCGAGAGAGTAGGCACTTTGATTGTTTGCTGTTGGAGTAAAAGACTCCTCAAACTCCAGTAGAGCTTCTGATGCTGTGGTATAGGCTATATTTGATTCCTTTTTTTTCAAAATTTTAAACGGAACTGCAAAAATGTTGCACAAAATCGGATTTAAAACTTGAAATTGAAATTTAAAAAATATTTGCAAATATGTTGCAAAAGTTATTGAACCAATCCGGACAAGTTATAAATTAGTAGTGCGTTGTTTCTTAGTGAAGAGTGAATTTTCGAACGAACAAAAAAAGTAATAAATTTAGTGAAGTATTTTTTTTCAAAATATTTTTTTCAAATTTAATTCGTGTGTGCTTGCTGGGTAATCGGCCCAATGCACTTGTACTTGCACTTGCAAATTAAGTGAAGTATTTCCGCAAAGTAATTTTCCCAAATTTATTTTCAATGTGCTTGCTGGGTAATCGGCCCAATGCACTTGCACACCTAGTCTTCAACTATGTACACAAACAAAATTGATTTGTGCTTAATTGCTTTATTAAAATGTACAAATACAATACAAGTAATTGAATAAATTCACAAACACTTATTTGAATTTATTCACATTCACTTTTGTTCACTGGGTTATTCTAATTTATCACTGCACTATTCCGCTTGTTGCTGTCCTTCTGGAATGGCTGCTGCGCTGCCTTGCCTCTGCTGCTTTGCCTATGCTGGTATGCCGCTCTCACTTTTGTGCTTGGCTTTCTTGCTGTCGCTCACTTCACTTTTCTGCTTTACCTTTGCTGCTCTCCTTCTGCTGCTTGGGCTTTGCTGCTCTTCCTTTGCTGCTCTCACTTCTTTGTTTGGCTTTCTTGCCGTCGCTCACTTTTCTGCTAAGTTTTTTTTTTGTGTCACTCACTGCACTTGTAATTTTGTATATATTTTTTTTGTTTTGGCACTCGCGAAACTGCAGCTGCGTTATTGCTGCTTGCCTTTATTGCTATTAGAGCAATATATGGAAAGGCAGAGTTGAGCGACTAGACTCAAATTGACTATAAGAAAAGCCAAAAAAACCGAGAGAGATTTTTGACGCTCCAGACGATTTTGTGCGTCCAAGAAATTTTTAATACTTTCTCGAATAACAGAGAGTGTGGTTTTTTTTGTAAAGTGAAATAGTGCATTTGCCAGGTGTATTTGTTGTTGTACTTAAATGAAGTACAATACTACCTGCGATCTTGTGCTTTGATTTTGTGGGTAGAGTGCCAAAAATAAGTTTTGGTCTCCACTTCACACAGCACAATAGGTTTTGTACATAAATGATGCACAAATTAACCAATATATTGCCTTTAGCTTGCAGAGCACAAATCCAAAATATGTTTGGTTGTAACTTGCGAGTTGCTAAAGCGGGCAAATTATGCACTTTCACTTTAAATAAAATTCACTTGTTACCTGTTATCCGGCTCGAAGGACCAATGATAATTCGGGTGGTGGAGCACGGTGCTCGTTCGTTCCAATGATGTGGTTGGCCGTAGGGAAACGTTCGGCGCAAATTTATTCCACAGAAATAGATATTAAACAAAACAAAGGGTTTCATATAATATATATAATTTTAATATAACAAATTGGAAACACACTTACCACGTCTGTATCGCTAGAATGTCGCAAAAAGAGAGAGCGCGCAACTATTTAGTTAGTGTTTAGTTGCGCGCTAATTCAAACTTCGAAAAAACTTCGAAACAGAGAAAGAGAAAAGATTGATCTGCCGATACAGACGTGGCAAAGAAATTGGGCGGGGGCGGCGTCAACACATACCTAATATAAGAATTTTAAACTTATGGTTGACTCTTAATATCGAATAGAAACGCCACCAACTAGAATATTTTAACAAAATTAAGTGGCCGTGTAGTATTAGCTGTATAGTTTCTTGACTAAAGTGATTAAAATCAATCTACGCATTGCCTCAACCCTTATATCAATATTGAATGGAAAAAAATTAAGCCTCATTCACAACAAATGCTTCTTACCAGCACATTTGTATCATAACGCTCACTTCATACCGGTACACCGTACTACATACATATAATCTTTATGTTTGTAATGTCTTCTTCTTGAGCTTGGTTTTGGTTAACCACATATATATAAGATAAAGATCTGGTTATCTGGCTTGGTGGAGTTTATATCACATATTTCCAATTAGAGGGAGACAAGTCGATTTTAGTGTATGGTATGGTATATCCGAGATACCAAATATGTTTGTGACCCCTTCACGGTTTCGTCAAATAATTCTTACGCAACAAATAAAGTTAAAACTTTCCTTACAAATTGCGAGAGTATAAAATGTTCGGTTACAGCCGTACTCAGACCTTCCTTACTTGTTAATTTATCGCTTTATATGGTTTTCATTGCCTTTCGTGCAATGAACTGCAACTTTCATATACATAACGGGTGATTTTTTTGAGGTTAGGATTTTCATGCATTAGTATTTGACAGATCACGTGGGATTTCAGACATGGTGTCAAAGAGAAAGATGCTCAGTATGCTTTGACATTTCATCATGAATAGACTTACTAACGAGCAACGCTTGCAAATCATTGAATTTTATTACCAAAATCAGTGTTCGGTTCGAAAATTTTTTATCGACAAATTTTGTTCAGCGATGAGGCTCATTTCTGGTTGAATGGCTACGTAAATAAGCAAAATTGCCGCATTTGGGGTGAAGAGCAACCAGAAGCCGTTCAAGAACTGCCCATGCATCCCGAAAAATGCACTGTTTGGTGTGGTTTGTACGCTGGTGGAATCATTGGACCGTATTTTTTCAAAGATGCTGTTGGACGCAACGTTACGGTGAATGGCGATCGCTATCGTTCGATGCTAACAAACTTTTTGTTGCCAAAAATGGAAGAACTGAACTTGGTTGACATGTGGTTTCAACAAGATGGCGCTACATGCCACACAGCTCGCGATTCTATGGCCATTTTGAGGGAAAACTTCGGACAACAATTCATCTCAAGAAATGGACCCGTAAGTTGGCCACCAAGATCATGCGATTTAACGCCTTTAGACTATTTTTTGTGGGGCTACGTCAAGTCTAAAGTCTACAGAAATAAGCCAGCAACTATTCCAGCTTTGGAAGACAACATTTCCGAAGAAATTCGGGCTATTCCGGCCGAAATGCTCGAAAAAGTTGCCCAAAATTGGACTTTCCGAATGGACCACCTAAGACGCAGCCGCGGTCAACATTTAAATGAAATTATCTTCAAAAAGTAAATGTCATGAACCAATCTAACGTTTCAAATAAAGAACCGATGAGATTTTGCAAATTTTATGCGTTTTTTTTTAAAAAAAAGTTATCAAGCTCTTAAAAAATCACCCTTTACATACATATGTATCTATCAATACATACGAATGTACCGATATATGCGTCGCTAGTCGCAAGTGTTTTTGTCAGCGCCTATACTACCAATTTTTTAATTGTGTTAATTTTTCATTCATGTCATTTTCTTTCACTCCTTTATTCACACTTGAAATCGGAGCTGAATTTATGACCTGTACTTGTATGTGCATAAGTATTTGTTTGCTTGTAAATTTGTTGAATAAGTTCAATTAATATCACAGCCATAAAGATTTATTTCGTCTATATATTAAGTACATTAAATGAGATAATGAAATAAATTTATAAAAAGTTGGAAATTACCTGCAACAGTACACCAGCGTATAGAGAATACCAGCAGGCCAGATAATAGGGCTTTACGGGAGAAGGGAAGAAGTGTTGGATGAATATTATGTGTTTTGATATGAGTATTGGAGTCCGATAATAATATGAAAATTTCCCATATTTGAAAATTTAATGCTTGTAAGAAACTTCGCTATTTTCATTTAAACTATTCTAAAAACTCTGAAATTCGGGTGTCTATCTGCCTATCCCTCCGTCTGTCAGTCCATCTGTGCAAACTGTAACTTGAGTAAAAATTAATATAAATTAATGTGGTGCCTTAGTACAAAAAAGAAATCACGTGTTCGTAAATGGGCGTAATCGGACCACTGCCACGGCCACAAATCGTTATTAACCAAAAACGTATAAAGTGCCGTAACTAAGCAATAAATTAAGACATATTTGGTACACTGGATCGCAGTAGCAAGGGGCACCTGTAGGCAAAAAAAAATTGAAAAAATGGGCGTGGCGACGCCTTTTAATAATTTTAATGTACATATCTCTTAAACTGCTAAAGCTACAACAACCAATTTTCCTGAACGCAAATATTTAAAAAAATTCTGCCGACAGTGTAGATCTCGCTCACTCCCCATATAACGGTACTGTTCAAAACTACTAAAAGCGCAATAAATCAATAACTAATTATGCCAGAGACATTAAATTTCACCGAGATGTGCTTTATGGGACCTGTGGTAAGATAATGACTAGGGCGTGATACCGCCTACTCTTTGATGAAATCACATATCTCCGTACCCGCTCGATCGATTTCGACTAAATTCAGTACGGTACTTCCGTATATAATTGATATATATAATTGATATGCCACCTTATAACCAGAAATTGTCCAAATCCAAGCAAAAATGTTCAATCCCTTAGGTACCGATTATGTGGATCCCAGTATCTATTCAGTAGAACTCCACAGACAAGTGTGCAGAGAAAATACCCTCCACCATACAAGAACCGGTGATCGGAACCGGAGAGACTCCAACTTAAGCCAATGGCTCTTCTGTATAAAAAATAATAAAAGTTATCAATAAACAATTTTTTCACAAAGATTTTTCCATTTTAATAGACATGGATATATCTAAAAATAATTATAATTTCACCATCATAACCTGAAATTATGATGCGTCATTCCTAGTTAGTTCGGAAATACTTCTGTTTATGGAATTCCCCACTAAATATACGACTTTGCACGTACGACACAAACACATTACTTTCAATCTCTAATCCGGAGGCGTCACATTAATTAGACCGATTGGAAAAATATGAATTTGTTGTTACAACAACATAGCGTACTGTCAAATATATTCTAGAATACACAGTTATGTGTGCATATGTATTTGTGCAAGTGTACTTCGGCATCTTCGTATTCAAATGCAAGCAGGCTTGGAAACATTGTTTCGCATTCCATACCACTTCACGCGTAATAATTTTCGTATTAAACGACTATGTGTTTCGTCTTCGAGTGATAATTAACACACACACACGCATACAGTGTTAGATATCGTTGCGGTTTTCCAGTGTTGCAAAAGACGATACAGTGTAATATTAATTTGGCTTAGTAGGCACAAATTAGAAAAAGGGAGTATATATTTAATAAATTTATTTCAACGAAATCAGCTTTGAAGCGGTTTGTATAGTAGTAAAAGTGTACAGGGAAGTCAGCTGATCGAATTAAATTCAGAACAGTTAAGAAATACGATGAGCGCAATCTCGTCTTACAGTTTTCGTAGATATTTATTCCTTATTGTTACCATATATTAACCTTAGATTTCGACGGAATTATTTATATATTTGCCTAAGCCTGACAAATAGCTTTCAGAAAATACATTTAACCAAAAAATTTGCTCTGAAACACTGTTTTTGAAAACATTTCTGACATTCCAAATGAGTTAAAAAAATCCAAACATTCGCCCTCCAGGAAAATTTTTTAGTAAATTTCTCAACACAAGTTCTAAAGAAAAAGATCACCAGAAAAAACAGTGCAAATTCATTGTTATTTCATACTTTAAGGAACGGAAATTTAAATTAGGTTTTACCCGGTAACTACCGAAATAACGATTTTTTGACTGAAGTCATGTGTTTGTAAATAACATAAAGCAGTCTGAAGTCTTTAATATTTAATAAATTTTGATTAAGTTCACATTTTCGAGTAAAGCTATGGAGAGATTGCCATTTATACTCAGAGTGCAACCCATTTACATACATATAAACGATCAAAACTGAAGGTGTTGGAGAAATAAGAATCTCATATTAGAGCTCCACATCTAAATGCCTTCAATAATTTGCCCACAAGAAGCATAAATAGGTTACATGAGTTTTTGAGTTTCAAAAATTCGAATATTGTTTAAACAATTCTAATAAACTATTTAATTGTTGAAAAAAGGCTGTTTCTTACCCGAGCAAACGTATGTAACCCCTAGCTAGCCTCGAGTACACAAGTTATCAAGGCTGTATCTCCGAAGCTATTACTCGGATCAACGTAAAAAATCAATTTTTTGAAACTCGTAAGCCCATGTAACCCCTGAAAAAAATATGGATCTGTCACAGTAATATGACTGAGATTCTGCCTAAATTTCAAGCTTAAGTAGTCTTTTTAAAATAGTCTCATTAATAGAATAACAAAGAACTTTTCGCAACGGGTTTAATATAAAATTTGCTATATAAGTTTTTAAAGGGTGATCCAATTAGTTCGAGTAGTAATTTGAATAGTGATGTATCTAAGGTATAGTATATGCATATGTTCAGTTGTTTATTTTTTATTTTGGCTGATTTCCTGAAGACACAACCCTTTTTAAGTAAAAAAAAAACTCCTATATCGTCCATGTGAACCGCAGTTTTCTCAGCTATTTTAGTTCAGATGCCTGCTGCGGCAAGAGAATTTACAAAAAGAACTTTGGGACATAGCTCGGTGGGTAATGGCGGTTGGGCTAACACCGATTGCATGGTCCCACTTTCCAACTGAGAAAGAAGCTTCGAAGAAAACATAGAAAATGATGGCTAACGTAATGGTATGTTAGCTGCGCGCAACACTCTAGACATTTATGCGTATGGCATTTAAATGGAGGATGTAGTTGGTGCGGGAATATACTGTCCAGTGTTAGGCATAAGCCAGCCATTTAAGTTTCCGGACCACTGCAATATATTTGAGGGCTTTGCTATTGCGTAAGCCACAGAGCTTGGCTCCAATGCACCCATAGGCAATTCCAATCAAAATCTACGGAGACAGCTACGCAGCAATCAAGGCAGTAACCTCGTATCGTATATCGGCCAGAACTGTTTTGCTTGTCCAGGGCAGCAGTGGAAAGTGTTGCCAGAGGCAGGCAACCCTTCTTCTACTGAGTGCCAGCTCACAAAGGCATCGAGGACAATAAAGTAGTAGCCGTAGTAGAGCGAGCTACCTGGGTGCAAAACTGCAAAAATCATGTGCAAAACGGTAGATCGGAGGTACACAAAATTCCTATTGGCACTCGATAGAAGAGACTGTAGGACATGATCGGAATATTAACTAATCACTGACAAATCGAGAAGACTTCTGTTAATGTCTAGAGCAAGTCTTCAGAGAAACAATGGTTCTATTGCACACTTGTCCCGTATTGGCAAGACCACGCTGTAAGCATCGGGGTGTCTCCACGGTATGATACATTAAAGGAGGCATTGATAATGAGGCCGCAGAGTCTGCTAAAATTCGCGCGAAACGCAGGCATCCTAAATAATGATTACTTCTCATGGACGTAGCAACTCCCTACCAGATTAACCTAACCTAAACTTTTAGTTTCGTGTGCAAGGCTTTGAATATTCGAACTTTAAAATTTAAAATAAAGGCAATAGAATTTAATTGGGAGTATTGCAGCACCCTTTATTAATCAGTGAGCCCCAATGACAACCTATCAGCTGGAGGCAAGACAAACGTGCATAACTCATAACGTCTAAATTCCAAAGTGGCGCTCCACTAATCAGGCGCCATAATTGTGCGAGTTAATAAATTCGAGAAAATATTTGCTTAGCCAATGAAAATAAATACCAACAAAAAGGAAAACCGCATGTAATGTTGCAGCAATTTCGTAGTTCAGTATCGTGTGAACTGTTGTAGGCGTCGAATCGCGCGGCCAGCGTGGCGTATACGTGATAATTCGATAATCTAAGCCAAGCTCTCTCTAGTAATTTACTCGTACTATTATCCTGCGTGGCACTATGACTTCTCACTCTTCCACTTATACAAAACTAGCCGTTTTATTGCTATATCTATTACAAACGGCACACTGTCGCCCACAAGACACGGAGACAAACGGCTTGCCGATTAATCCACTGCGTAATGGTCGTTACATACCAGAGTTGCATGGCGCTGATCGTGGCAAATATATACCAGACGAAAGCGGTAAATATCATCATGTTAAAGTGCCCTATAACGGTGGCTATGGCGATCGTGGCCAAATTTATGTCCACGATGCTCGTGGGCTGCCTCTACATCGATTCGGCACGCTCAATGGCTTCCAACTGGGACCGAAGGATCATTTGCGCTTCTCTGTAGATTTCAATTTCGACGGCAGCGGTTGGCAAATCGTGCAGTTCGAGTGGATAAACGACGATGACGTCAAAAAGCATTACGACTACAAGTATGAAAATCAACTGTGGCCATCGGACTATGGTAAGGGGGAAGAGTTGCAGCAGTATTAGTTTTGAGAAAAAAAATATTTTGTTTTTAATTAGATGTGAATGCTGATGTGGAATCGACTGCGACCGAGGAGCCAGCGGAAGGAGATACGACTAATGTGCATGTCTCGGGCGAGTACCAAGATGATATCTATAATGTGAAATATACGAATGACAATGAGCAAAATGCTCCGAGTGTAAGCCAACTCAAACACACTTTTTGTTTTTGCTTTCATGACAGTCTGACTTATTTTATTTCTATAGCAATTCAACATTCAAGCGACTATAAGTGATGTACTCGATTACGTTCAGACAAATGTGCTGCCAACTCTAACGTAAAAGACGGCGTATACTCTGGTCAAAGAAATACTATTTTTCTACTACTAATTTTATATCACTCTGGTAATATACTATGACTCATATCAAGACCGTGAAAAACTGGTACATAAAATATTTTATTGACAATAACAACACGTAATAGTTTAAGGCTGCCATCGTTGTCAGCTGTTTGGTCGAGCTTCTCTATTATTCTTCAATTGCCGTGTCGATTTGGATACTTTCAATGTGAACAAACTTCATTTATGGTCATTGGAAAACAAAAAAAACCCTTTTATAATGCTTCCAAAACTTTATTGCCTTTGGAAAGTGTTCACCTGAAAGTTTCTTCTCTAAATTCTTTGTATTATTTGTATTCAGTCGTTTAATATATATATATTTATGTAAAATCATGTATAAATTGTCATCTACAGCAATGAAATAAAATATATAAGATGCCGACAATTAATTCAATGCTTTCAACTACAAAGTTACAAAGTTTAATGTCCTCAAGTAAGATGAAATCATACGGTGCATTTTGCACCAACCATTTCTTCTGATATGGAAAATCGTTAAAGAATCGAGAGACGTAACAAACGAAGTCGGTAGAAAATCATTACTACCAAAAGGTGCTAGTCATCAACCCTAATAAACCTAGAAGGTTTAATTTACTAGAAAATACAAGATTTTGGTGGCACCACTGACGCAAATGGGAGATATCCATTTGCAACCGTAGGATACTGTGAAATATCTAGGGCTCATCCTGAAAGGAAGTTTTCACGGAATCCGAATATCGAAGAGAGAGCAAAAAAGGCAATAATTACATTATACTACTGTAGAGAAACCATTGGCAAAAGATGGGGACGATACTAGCCTTGAACTCATTAACGAACCGTTCAGGGGTGGTCAAGGTGTACTTAACCTCGCTATCAATAGCAGTGTATTTGTGATGAGACTGGTGTGGGTGCTTGGCCACGGCAGAATCGTAGGATGGGAGCGGGTCCATGCTCCCGAATTCTGTTCTGTTCTACTGCTAGATAGATGGGCTGCGCGAAAGCTTTGCCAGCGCTGGGTCACTATCCATATCACCAAAGTCTTTTGGCCCAAGATCGATAGCAAGAAATCTAGAGATCTCTTCTCTTCTAGCCTTCGGTATGGCCAGTCTCTCCCTATTGGCGTGAATGTGATAAGGCTGTGGATCCTACCAGATGTCATCTACAAAAGCTGTATGGAAGAAGATGAGGTGGAAACACTTATTTTTTGAGTGTCACGCGTTTAGGAAGTCAAGACTTAAACAAAACACTTGGTAGCGCATACCTCCAGACATCATACTGAACTGCCGGGAACGGAAATTAAACGCCTGTGCGAATTTGTATTGGCTACTTTCTAGATCAGTCATCTAACCTAACCTAAAAAATGATAGTAGAACTCAATTATAGAAGTAGTAAGTAGTTTGATCCAACCTTAAATAGGCAGGTGCATAAATTTTACAGCTATCGTACACATTTTCAATGAAAAAAAAATGCCACAGCAACCAATTACTGTGTTGATGAATATTATTTGGGCTCAGCGCCAGACCATTGATCAACTAATACGATGAACACAGAGGACGTTCAAAACTGACTATTAGGATGAAAACTTTCAAATACTCCAACAACTTGGGATGAAAGGAAAATAAATCAAGTTAAGGTAACTGACACTTTAAGATATCAAAGAAAATTTTTTTCAGCGGGTGCTGACATCTTGGACAATGGAAACAAAACATTGACGCCAAACCATGCAAAACTAGAAAAATTTCTAACATCAGTGTAACATCTGCAACCGAATTCATAATATTGAAATTAAATTTGAAAAACATGTGTTTTGTCAGCATGCCTGTTGCATAATTAGTTGGAAATTGAGGACTCCAAGAGAGATAGTCTACTATTCCGATGCTTTGGTTTGTCAAATAATGGGATATCAACATTGCGATGAAGTACGATGCATCTCTTGGTACTATTCATGGGAACGTCATTGTTCATTGTGCTAAACAAAATAATCTAAACATTTTAAAATTAACCTACTTACGTTGAATGCTCTTAGGGAAACATTTTGTGTGCGCTAATTCGCCTCAAAGTGTTAAAATAATGTCAGATATACTAGATACGTTTTTAATTTCCTTTATATGTACGAGGTGTGTTAAAAAAGTATTGCGAATTTTGAATTTTAGCGGGCTACGTATATTCGAATTTCGAAATTTGTGGCGTTATGTTGGTACTCATGTCTCTGACTTATGCCGACAAGCTCGGCCATTTTGAATGTTCATTTAATTGTTGACAGCTGCTTTGCTTGCACGTGTTTTGGATCGTCTTCGATTTTAACCTATTCAAAATGCTATTCAAGATGCTCACACATCGTTGCTTGTGCGCGACTTTTTGGCCAAAAACAACACACTAATGATGCCGCAGCCACCGTATTCCCCAGATCTGGCTCCCTGTGACTTTTTCTTGTTCCCTAAACTGAAGAGGTCCATGAAAGGACGTCGTTACGCTTCTCCTGACGAGATAAAGACGACATCGAAGGAGGAGCTGAAGAAGATAAATAAAAAATGATTTTTTGAAGTGCTTCGAAGATTGGAAAAACCGTTGGCACAAGTGTATAATATCTCATGGGGATTACTTTGAAGAGGACAAAGTACTTAGATATTCATGAATAAATAAATAATTTTTGAAACAACACAAAATTCGCGATATTTTTGAACACACCTCGTATAGTATAGTCCGTAAATGTATAATTCGGAGCCTGATTAGAAGAAATATTTGCTAAAATATGTCAATATTTATTAAGGGTGTTGGTCAATTATAGTTTTTGGCACGTAAAGTTATGTACTTAGATACTTTACATTTTTTCTTCCCAAGTACAAAATATTCTTTATAAGAACCTAACACTGTATTCGGTGTAATTCATGGAAAAGTTTTAAGAGATAATCCAAATAGAACAATCCATCTCCTTAGAGAAATAATTAAATGGTCGTTAAGAGAAAAATGTTCTTAGTTCTGTCTTCAACACTAAAAAATAATACGGAATACGACGATCCGTCCAATGAGGGAGACTGCAATTTATCCTAAATTAGTTGGAATAGTACAAAAGGGTGATCCATTTCGATTTTCTTCGCCTTTTTTTTTAAGAAAAACACAGATACTTAAAATTTAAAGAAGAATATTTATTATAATTCGTAAGAATATTCTCTGGCATTTATTTTTTGAAAATAATCTCTTTCAAATGTTGGCCGCGGCTACGTCTCAGATAGTTTATCCGTTGACTTTAATTTTCGAGGACTCGTTCGAGCATTTTGGCGAATTACACGCTTGATGTGCTTCGCCGTTGAACAAAATTTGGCTCGCAATCGTCGGATCTTGTTGGAAGTTTTCAAAAGCGCATAAATCGAAGAATTGTCGCTTTGGCAGGTCGAGCGGCTTCAATTCTTTCACAAGCTGTATTTTGCACGCTTTCAACTTAACATCTGTTCACTGTTCTTTCAAATTATAATATATACATATGTATTTACAATCAAATGCGAAGTTTCTGTGTTTTTTCTTTAATAAGAAGGTGATTCACTTTATAATAAAATAATATAACACGTTTTTAAATTATTCAAACAGAAATAGAAAACGTTCAGTTACAGCATTTTAAAGTGATGCAGCTTATTTCAGCCAGCACCATTAGTATGTCTTTAATCACGATTTTCTATCTAGTACATGTTTTAAATTTGCTTGTGTGATTAGGTTAAATTAGGTTAAGAGGTTAATCCTAAGACAGATTCATTTGGATGTCTGAGAGAGCTGATCTACAGGGCTTGTCCGGAATTTATTGAACCATTTGTTACAATTCTTTAAAAACTTTGCGTCGATGCAGCGCAACTGGCGCGATTTTCAAGCTTTGAAGGCGTCATGGAAGGTATTCTGCGGTGTAGCCTTCAGAGCCGAGGTGCATGCGGCTGGATCCCCTCTGTCATCTGAAAATGCTGAACTTTCATCGGCCTTTTCAGACAAGAAAACAAAAAATGTCCGGCGGCCACATATGGGCTGAAGGACGGAAGTGTTGGGATGCCGGCCTTGGTTAGGTAGCTGTTCACAAGAAAGGCGGTGTGAGCCGGGGCATTGGTGGTGCAACTTCCAATCGGCTAGTCGGTGCGCGCACGATCCGAAATAGCGGCGGAAGAAAATCAGTTTTATTACATTCCGAACAAACCTATTGTGATATCTATAAGCTCCTACAAACTGGATCATAAGATCCTTAACCCTTTCAGCCCCGAAGTTGCTTATAAGCAACTTCTATCTATGCTTGACATCGTTTAAAAAGTCCTTTGGGACTGAAAGGGTTAAAGATAGAAAAAAAGGTATATGACAATGTGCAGCTGCAATAAAAGTCTATTTTTCTTTGGACAGCACATATTGAAAATGGATATATTCTATAACAGTAATTGCCGTGGTTGTGAAAACGAAAGAAGATAGAAGTTACTATTAACTATTCATGCTTTATGTACTGACTATTATATATATCAGACAAAGGGTTCTAAAAAAATATCAGTAACAAGCTTAAAGTGGTTATCCACAAAAAAATATCTTACAAATAAATATATTCAGTGACGCTATCAGGTGGTACGAACCATACTAGCAAACAGCTCGAATGTCACTCAGCTGTGGATCATAATGGCGGTTAGGACTGTTGTGTTGGCGATATAAAAACAAGTATACATATTTTGATATTTCCCCGATGCAGATAAGTTTATTTCAAGAAGTATTCGTATCATTTAAATCATCATTATCATTTAAAATTCAACGAGATTTATTGATGAAAACACACTTCGATTTAATGAATTTAATATAAATACAATTTGAAATAACTAATTTTTGGCGTTCGCGGCCAAGTATGCCAACAGTTTGGCAACATATGGTGGTGGAGTAGGTATATGCGCACCACGCGCCACAAAACCATTATCGTCGGCCACATAATCGACACGGTAGAGCAAACCATCATCGCCGGTGTATTCGTAAAAGCCCGTCGAACGTAAACCTTCCTTTTCCGGAGCTAATTGTTCGATGCGTCCGCTTTCCTCCGCCAAAATGCCGTTCTCTGTTTCATAACTGGAAAAAATTAAATTTGCAATTAATTCAAAGCATACTTTCTGGCTGTGATCTGATGTGATGGAAATACTGTTAATAAACAGTGGATTAAATGTAACAGCATGCTGTTAACTACAGTCCTTACTACGCTATTAACTTGAGTTAATAATGGTAGAGTTTTGTTATAAAGTTTTTAAGCGACGTATGGATTTCTATGGCTTTATAGCGAGTTAGTCGAAAGTGTTCGCCACTTATTCATGTTGCACTTGGAACACTTACATATACTGATAGCCGTCCTTCTCCTCCTTATCGAAAAGCTGCAGAATGCGCCAACCACCACCACCCTCACCCGTTCCGCTGCCCTTTGGTAGTGCTGGTGTAACTGCGGTTGTTTTTGGTGTCGGTCTTCGTGTTGTTGTTGTACGCGCTGGCAAAGTCGCGCGATTACCAGCTGATCCAGCCGAACCCAGCGCATTACCGCCCGCACGTGATCGCCCAGCGCCTCCGAACGCACCGGACGCACCGGCGGCACCACCGCCAGGTCCAAACCGGTCCTTATCGCCTTCATATTGTCCTCCGGCGCGATCGTCATGCACATAGGGCACATCCTGGTGCACATACCGTCCATCATTACCACCGCGATAGCGTCCATCGCTTGCGCCCCGATAACGCCCATCATTACTCGGACGATAACGTCCGTCACCAATGACCGTAGGACGGAGACGTGTTGTACGTGGCCGCTGATAATAAGGCAGCGTGGGCGTGGGGCGATAGCGTCCATCATTCTGTGCGCTCGCAACAGCGACGAGCGCGACTACACCTACTAAGCCGACTAGCTGTTTGGAGGAATCAACGGTGGTAATCCTGTTTATCTTCGCTGTAATTCTGACATGAGATGTGCGTACTTACCGTTACTTTCGACCACATGGCGAGTTCTCACGCGTTAAATAAATGATGAAATGAATATGAAAATCAGTTGCTGTTGCTTTTATAGACGCACCACTATTTTGGTAGCCTGTTGCGTTTCTGAGCGAGTCATTGTTGTTCGCCAGTTAACGGAAACGTGGGTAAATGGAACGGTTGCTGAAATCTCGTTTAATTGAACGCATTTACTTGCAACAATAAAGTGTCGCATTTTACGATGTTGATATTGATGTTGATGGTGCACCAGTGCTGATGCGCTGAAAAGATGCGCAAACGAAAATTACGAAACTCATTCTAGGCCTTAGCTACGATATTGAAGAGTGCGTTACTTCTCACACGGGCCATTTATTGTATGTGTATGTAAAATAACCGCTATTATATACTATATATATGTATGTATGCTACATATTCGTTTTTGTATAGTCGTCTGCGAAAAGCGGTTGCATCAAAATGACGCACGGTATTTAATATGAATAACTTAATGTTTAAATTCTTATATAAGGCTATGCCACTAATGAGTTGAACGATAAAAACTGTACAATGAATACGAAATTGTGGTACATCAAATGATAATGGTGCCGCCACTAATCGAGAGTGTCGGTCCAATTTTCAGATTCGGATGGAAAAGGTGGATCAGTTTCTAGGGAGTTTTTGCGATGACTTATCTTGACGAAATCATATTAAGGTTGAGTTTGCTTAAGCGGATGAAATGGCTTCGACTGCCTTTGTGTTGGCAATTGAATAAACACTACGCAATTAATTGTTAATACTATTAATTTAAGTTGATAACAAAGCCGAAATAGTAAGTTACTCTGTGTGTTGAACCAAACCAATTTTTTTTTCGAGAGATCAGGTTTAGTGACAGGACCTAATACCAGGATGGCTAATTTTTGACAGCAAATAAAATCATAGTAGATTGAAATCTATTGGCAACGAAAGGCAATATAACAAAAATGAAAGGCAAAACAATTTGCTGCCAGTCTGAGATGGGAAAGGGGCTAAAAGCGGTTTAAATTTCGGGAAAAGCTAGGAGTCCTATAGAAAAAAATTTCAATTTTGTAGGTAATAAAAAGATCTACAACCCTTATCGTAACATTTTCATTACATAACCTCAATATTTATTTGAGAAAATATCCAATTTTTTGAGTAAGCTTATTTTCATGAGTCTCAAACACACTGTACTTTTCATTTAAAATATTGAGGGAGAGTTTTTCAACTTAAAGTAAAAAACACACCATCCAATCAAAAATTCTTACATCAAAATATTCTTAAAAATAAGTATTTTATGTGATATTTCAGGAACTAATGGATTTAGTAGTAGAAATTTGGTATCCTCGTTAAGGGTCCTTTCTCCGAGAATATATATTTACATATGTAACACAGTGGTCAATAAATAGTAAGACTTTTTAAATCAAATTTAGCACGAAAACCCATTCGTCGAAGTATTTTTTTTTCTACCATGATATGACTGTCAAGGACATCTGTGCCAAATATCACACCAATAAATCATTAGCGTTTAGTAAACGCTTGTCTTTCAGAAGTACATAAAGCGCTTTCGGCCAATTTTACGATGAAATTATTCTATAAAGAAGTTTCAAGTGGAGAATCGACGATTACGAGTCAAAGATCTTACTGGCATCGTTCGAATATCGGAAGGATCTGAGATCACACAGTTCTTTTGAAAAGCCGCGCCGCTTAATGTCTGTGAAACAACTACCAGGATGCCATGAAATGAATTAATATTGGCGATTAGTCTTGTATCATTGCTTATGACCCGGAAACAGGCGATCAATCGATCGAATATCGTGGCAAAAGTGAACAAATCCGGGCGTTTCTGGCGGATTGCTTCGCGCAAATTGCGCATAACTTGCAGGTAATATTCCTTATTCACCGTTCTTCCCTGTGGCAAGAACTCATGATGCACCACGCCCCTGCAATCGAAGAAAACTGTCAGTTACGATTCGCGAAACTTTTTGAACACACTTCGTATATCTTTATTAAAGTTATAATGAGCCTCTTTGAAGTTGGTCGCCTTGCCGTGGCGAAGGGGCTTAAGTAAGAGTAAAGTGTGCATCCCAAAGGAAACGCACTCTAATCTTACGAACTAAGAGGGACACTTCATAATTTCCCACAATAGTGATATGGATGAATAAACCCTTAGGTTTTACGCCCATCTCCTATTGTGGAATTGTGAGGATACCCGAACCAACACCACCCTAAGCCAAGGTGTCGAGGTACCCGTGCCAAGGGCTGAATGGTCAGCGGGGGGTAATAAATAGCTGATCGCGAACGGTCCCCTCCGATGCCCGGGCGAGGTCGGAGGTATAAATCGCCTTCTCTCCGTATACCGGCTCTGCGGACGAGTGACCAACCCTTTCCGGATTACTCGTGGGACCAAAAATGAACGAAACAAATAACTTAGCAACAACAACAACAACTACAACAACAACCATGACGACGACAACAGCGACGACTACGGACATGAAATATAGGAATCCTATAACGGAATCCGACGAAGACGAATTGCTTGCCTCCAGCCAGGAGACAAGTAAGAGTACTACCGGACGTACCAACCAAAGTACACCGGTAGATACAGCAGACAAACCATCAAATTTAAGGGAGGAGGCGTCCACCTCCAAGGCTGCCATGAGCACCAAACAAAGTGCACTGGCGGCTAAAAGAGACGTAAAGAAACGAAAAAAATCCCAGAATCAGCTGAGGAAAAACCGGTACCAGAGGGCGGTCTTCATACTAGGGAAGATAGCCAAAGACCAGGCAGCCGGTACCCCAGTTGATGAGGCTGAAACAAAGCGCCTCAAATCTATTGTAGAGGATTATGAGAGCTACCTGAAAAGGAAGCAATCACAACCTCAAGTAGAGAGCAAACGAGAGAGCACTTCTCAGAAGAGAAATCGCTCCACCACAGAAGTACCCGGAGCTCAACCTAAAAAACCGAGGAGGAGTGAGGGTGAACACAGCAGCACAACAACGGCAAGGCATTTCTGCGATGTAGCCAGAGATAGCCTGCAGGTGGCCATAATAGATGGGAAATCCTCCTCTCCGAGCACTATTCAGGAGAGATGGGTGGAGATCGATGTCAGATTGTCGAGTATGGTGCTAAGCTATGTACTCGACAATCCTGCGGGTCCCCACCCGGAGTTTGACTCCTCTGAGACCCTCAGGGGCTACAGGGTCATCAAGTGCGCGGACCAGGCCTCGCTAGACTTCCTGACGGGTAGTGTTGCTAAAATTAGCAACGCCTTTGTAGGCCTCCAATTGAGGCTTATACCCGCCAGGGATATTCCAAAGAGACCTCGGGCTCGCATTTGGTTACCCCCACTAGAGGAGCCAGGCGAAAAACTCCTGAGGTGCATTAAGCTGCAGAACAAATCTATACCTGGTATAGATGAGTGGCAGCTTATAAAGGAGGAAAACCCGAACAAAGCAAGCAAGCCAATACTAGTGGCCATTTGCGACGAGTCCATTGAGGCTCTGAAGAAGACTGACAACAAAATCAGCTTCGGAATACGTAAGGCAAGAATAAAAATATTCCAAGGCGACAAAGCGGCTGACGAAGACGACACGGAAGAGGTCGACGACGCCAGCCAGTTGCTAAGGAATGTGGGCATTGAAGAACCCCGAGATGCCCAATAACAACAGCATAAGATGTGTACAGATTAACCTGCAGCACTCGAAGAGTGCTACGGCGAATCTGACAACCCTCGTGAACGAAGGGGGCATCGACATCAGCCTAATACAGGAGCCCTGGGTCAATGAAGATTCCATAAAAGGGCTAAACAGCAGCAATTATAACCTGTTTTACACGAGGAACAGAGGTAAACCTAGGGCATGCATTCTTATCAATAAAAGTATAAATGCATTTCTTTGTCCTAATTACAGCACAGCAGATATCACAGTGGTGAAGGTGGAACAGAAAGAAAAGCCCTTCTTCTTGGTCTCGGCCTACTTGGCCCATGACGAAGATATACCACCGGCCCCGCTCACCAGGCTAGTAGAGGAGAACAAGAAGGATGATGTCCTAATAGGGTGTGATGCAAATGCAAGGCACACCGTATGGGGTAGCTCCAGTATAAACACCAGAGGTGAGTCACTCTTGCACTATATTTTGAATGGTAATTTAAGTATTTGCAACAAGGGCGATAAGCCAACTTTTATTTTCCCAAGCTCGGAAAGGTTCCCGGGGTGGGAGGAGGTTCTTGACCTCACGCTATCAACAGACACAGACAGTCTCGTTGTGGATAACTGGAGGGTATCCGATGAGCCTTCCATGTCGGATCACTCCTGGATACTCTTCAGCATCCGCGAGAGGTGCAGTCCGCCTCTCACATACCGGAACCCTAGAAGAACGGCATGGGGAAAATTTACCAGTATAGCAACAAAATGCCTCGAAAAGGGAGGCAATAAGAGTATCAGTAATCCAGAGGAACTAGATTCAGAAGTGGAGAAGTTGGAAAAAATCCTAATCACCACTTTTAATAAATCTACTCCGCTAACAGTTTTGAAAAAGAGAAAGTCTCTTCCTTGGTGGAACAGTGAACTCAAGAATTTGAGAACACAACTAAGGAAAGCTTTCAATGAGAGTTTTAGAACTAAAATATGGCAGCCATATAAAGACCTTATGAAGGAATACAAAAAAGCAGTCAGGAAAGCTAAAAATGACTC
This sequence comes from Bactrocera dorsalis, assembly GCF_023373825.1. Classification (NCBI taxonomy): domain Eukaryota; kingdom Metazoa; phylum Arthropoda; class Insecta; order Diptera; family Tephritidae; genus Bactrocera; species Bactrocera dorsalis. The sequence continues at coordinate 58,132,096 of NC_064305.1, forward strand.
ATGGCGATCTTTCTGCACATCGATTGAAAGTTGCAGAGAAGCCGCTAGGCTGAGTAAAATGCTATCCAAAGACCATATAAATACTGCCTACATTAGGGCGGAGGGAAGTGATTGGACCTCCTCGGCAAAAGAGTCTCTGGAAGTACTAATCACAACACACTTCCCTGGGAGTCAGCAAACACCTTCAACGAGGGTTCAACCGGAATCACCGGTGAACGCAGCTGACTATCGAAGCCAAATAGTAGACAAAAGGAAAATCAAATATGCCATAAATAGTTTTGCACCATTTAAAGCGGCAGGTCCTGACGGGATTATGCCCATAATGCTGCAGAAACTGGTAGAACCAATGGTTCTAAGGCTTGAAAATTTATACAAAGCAAGCATTCAACTATCTTACATCCCAAGAAGTTGGAAAAGGAGTAAAGTTGTGTTCCTTCCGAAACCAGGCAGAAGAACGCACGAGAACGCCAAGGATTTTAGACCTATAAGCCTTACCTCATTTATGCTGAAGGTACTAGAAAGGCTAATAGATATACACGTAAGAACAATAATGGCGGAGAAGTTATCGAAGTCCCAACATGCGTACATAAAGGGCCGATCAACCGAAACCGCCCTTCACGAGGTGATAAGTGTGATTGAAAAATCACTGCACCACAAACAATACACCATGGCTGCCTTTCTAGACATAGAGGGCGCCTTCAATAACATAGAAGTAAATACGATAGTTAATTCTCTGGCGCATGGGGGCATAGATGACACTGTGTGCAGATGGATACTATCGATGCTTGAGAATAGGAAGATTATAGCTTCAAACGGCGCTGCAACACAAATAAGTTATGTGAGTAGAGGGACGCCTCAAGGGGGGGTCCTCTCTCCGCTTCTATGGGTTGTAGCGCTGAACGAAATACTCCTCCAATTAAACGGTGGTGGAGTGAAAGCAGTAGCGTATGCAGACGATATAGTGTTGTTGGTATCAGGTATGTTTCCTTCAACAGTCAGCGAGATTTTGGAAAGAGCACTTCGTAGGTTAAACCTATGGGCTAAAAGCAATGGTCTAGGAGTTAACCCGAACAAAACAGAACTAATGCTATTCACTAGCAGAACCAAAATACCTCAGTTTCAACTTCCGGTACTAAACGGCACAACACTCACTCTATCCCCAACAGCTAAGTATTTGGGGGTGGAGATTGACGCCAAACTGTCCTGGAAAATAAATATAGAAAAAAGAATAAACAAAGCATACATGGCCTACTATACTTGTAAGAAAATCGTCAACAAGAATTGGGGCCTCAAACCAAGTATAATCATGTGGATGTACACGGCGGTCATAAGACCCATACTCACATATGGAGCTCTGGTATGGTGGCCAGCGCTAAACAAACTGTACAACATTAGAAAATTAAATGGAATACAAAGAGCAGCATGTGCGGGTGTTACAGGCGCAATCCGGTCATGTCCCACGGATGCGCTCAATGTGATCCTGCATCAACTACCAATGGACATTTTTATTCAAAAAACTGCAGCTATTGCGGCGATAAGAATAAAAGAATTGGGAGGTTGGAATCAGCAGAACTACGGACATAGTGTAATCCTAAACAAACTCACTATGACCAAATCAGACTACATTCTCCCAAAGCTGGATTTCAATAGACACTTCCAGGTGAGAATACCATCTAGACGAGAATGGAGAAGAGGTTCAATTGCAGAGGAGGGTACCACCTCAGTCTATACCGACGGGTCCAAAATGGACTGCGGAGTGGGCACGGGGGTATTCTCCGCTGATTTGGGCATATCTCTCTCTATACGTCTACCGAACTCGGCTAGCATCTTCCAAGCAGAAGTACTAGGCATAGAAAAAGCCTGCGAAGTTCTATTAGAAAACCACGGGAATATAAATATAGCAACTATATTTACGGATAGCCAGGCGGCCCTCCTGGCATTGTCTTCACCCATGACAAATTCCAGTATAGTTCATAACTGCAAGAGAGCGCTAAGCTCAATAAAAGACAAGCTCCAGCTAAACTTGATCTGGGTTCCCGGCCACAGGAACATTTTCGGTAACGAAAAAGCAGATGAGTTGGCAAAGGCAGGAGCTTTCCTCAATGAATCCGAGGCGGAGCTCATACCCAGCCCGCTAGGATCGATCAAAGGAGAGATCAATAGACAATTTCAACAAATTGCTAACAACAGGTGGAAAAACATTACAAAATGCGTCATAGCTAAACAATTATGGCCAACATACGACAGGAAAAGAACCAACGACCTATTAAATAGGTCAAGAAAAAGTATATACAGAATAACAGCTACCACAACAGGGCACTGGCCATTTGGGGAACATGCGTCCAAAATGGGTATGCCCTACAACGACATCTGCCGTGGCTGCGGAGTAGCAGGGAACAAGGAAACAATCTTCCACTTTCTCTGCGAATGCCCAGCTCTGGCACAGATCCGACACAAAACACTCGGAATCCACCAAGCACCAAACCTTGAATGGATTTCCACCAAAAGCATATCGGACATAAGTAGTTTCATCGAAACCTCAAAATGGTTTGAGAGAGAAGGTGGAACGTAACAGCAGATACAGGAGGTTTCTACGAACAGTGTATCAAAATGGCACATCAGTGCTAATTGAGCCCGATAGGGCTGCACTCCTACCTACCTACCTATAATGAGCAAATGTAGAAATCATCACATTTTTATTCACCTTGACTTTCAGTGCTATATCATATATCATCATTATTTTCAACTCTCTTCTATCGTGGCTCGTGGTGATTTTTGGGCAATATCCACGGCACATATTTCGTTTAAATCATCTTTCTTTCCTCAAAGGTACAGAAATTTCGTGCAAAGTACTTTTCCTTGTTCATCAGATGGCTTCATACTTTATGAAATTAGACACACATAATTTCAACAAATAACTTGACATTGCTTTCCAATGACTTTAATTATTACAACCTTTCATGCACTCCAACAAAAAATCTTTCTCTTTTATCACTCGGAACGTTACAAAATAATGGTAATTATTTTGAAAAAAAAGCAGCAAATATAAAATAAAGCAGAAGATTTGATTTTTTTCTTCTTCTATATTGGCGTAGACACCGCTTACATGGTTATAGCCGAAAAATGTCTCCCATCCAAAGCAGTTTTGTCTACAGGATACTTGGTTTAATACTCGTGAGCAGTTTGAGCCATATGTTAAAAAATTGTTTCAGGCCACTCACACGTGAATGGCGTTCAAAGAACTTTCCTGACTTTCATGAACTTCTACATATGTCCTCATCCTTTGGTTTTGTTTAGAATATCCGCATTTTACCGAATGCGAAATGAAATGTGAGTAAAAGTAAGTGATTTCCAAATTGTATTTTTCATTGTAACTTGGATACTATACAAAATAATGCTCTTTGCCGTAACCGCAGTTTCACAATTCAAATGAAAACTTTGAAAGACTGGAAAATCACTTTCTTAATTATGAACATATTCTTCGAAAAATTCGCTTGGTCCAATACCAAGAAAAAAGTCGATTTAGCCATCGGTCCAATTTGTATCAACTCTTCTACTTCCATCGGAACTTTGCGCTGGCCAGCTGTGTACGTCAATACTTCCTGCAGTGAGCTAATTCTTCACAGTTCTAGCTGCTTACTTTGGATCATAGTCATGCATAAAAACCCAATTCGCAGATATCGATTCTAATGCGAGTGGTTAAATAGTATTTTTGAGAATGTTGAGGTATAAAAATTGGTCCATTTTACCATCTATCCTCACTAATGGTAAAACGCCGTACCAGCTAGACAGACCATCACGCTATCATCGTTGTGTTTAACAGCTTTTATGGTGTATCTGTACAATTTTTGTCAATTTTATTTTTATTTTTGCCTTTTTATGTGGATCAAAAATCATTCACCTTTTTCCAGAGTACAATGCAAATGTTTATTCATTTTTTAAATACAGTTAAAACGATCTCTTTTTTCCACGATCGCCAATTAATAATACTAACAAATAACCAAATGTGTGTGTTATTTCTTTGTCCAATTAAATTTCGTTACAGTGTGATTTTAAAGTATGCTATTTCTTTGTCCATGGCTGTATATATATTATAGTATTAATTTTAATAGCGAAGAAAACAAATTTAATTCCCATCATTGACTTTATTTTTTAAAAATCTGATTCGATTTATTGGAGTTATTAAACCAATAAATTTCGAGCACTAACTACCTCTAAGTAGAAAAAGGGGATGGCCATTTCCACTGAGTTTACTTCTCTAATCAATGGGGTATTGTATTGTATATAATATTTAATTTCTTTCTCTTCATTTAATGAAAATACCTTAGTAAGTTTGAAATTAAAAAAAATATATATTTCTCTTTAAAATTTTAATTTATAAAGACTACTTGCTTCACTTTATGCTAGCGTTTGTGCATACACTCTATTCAATACCCGTTCGCTTTGATATTTCTATTCACCTGTAGGCTATAAATTATGCAGCATACATTTAGGGTGCCTACGTCCATTGCTGATCGGAATGTTGCGAAGAGCAAGTTTTTGCCATCAATGCGTACTGTTTATATAGTAAGTAATGTCGTGCATCTATAATGACCAAAGTCAACTGGATCAGAATTTATTGGCAATACTTTAGTAATTGTAGTATTATTTACATAAGCACCCGTTCATTTGTACATACGTAAGCACATATTTGATCTTATTTATTGTGATTGCAATAATTATTATCCTAACGGCATTTCATAGTTCATCTTTCTAGTGTTTTGCATATTATATTAAGTATATTAAATTATGCCAGGTCTAATAAAATACATTTCAAATCGATTTGCTGTAATCGCTGATTGTGAAGTATGGCTAGAATATTGCGTAAAACTTACTAATGCTTACGTAGGTTGCCGTTTATATTTCAGGATTTGGCAAGACTAGTGTTGAAATGTAAGTGGAAACTTACATTTTTATGGTAAAGTTTGACATTTTGACATTTGACATTTCAGAATATCAGAATATTTGAATATACATACGAGCGCTATTTGTGTTGTTCACAGTTACTTAAAATATTCTTCTCGACCAAAAAATCGAATTAAATCTCGAACATATTCGCGCGACTATTTTTTTTACAAATTTCGATGTAATTCAATTTTAGAAGATGGAGCTCCATTAAGGATCAGTGTTTATCGATGATATGGTGAATTCAATCGAGGTCGTAGATCATTCCAAGAAGAATTTCGTGAAGATTGTCTAAAATCAGTTTGTTTTTCCGGAAACTATTGATGCTACACAATTTGTCCGGAAAGTAATAGGACTGAGTCGATTTAAAAATAATTATTGAACCAATCGTTACAATTCTTTAAAATTTTCAAAATAGGCTCCTTCCGCGACGATGCAGCGCTGCCAGTGCGATTTCCAAGCATTGAAGGCGTCACGGAAGGCATCCTCCGGAATTGTCTTGCGAGCCGAAGTGCATGCTGCTTGCATCCCCTTTCATCGGCCTTTTCAGGCAAGGAAACAAAAAAAAATTGAGGGCTGCATCTTCGGCTTGATTCATTCACAGAAACATGTCGCGCGAAACTATTTGTCTTGACTCTTCAAGTTCTCGGAGACAACTGACCAGCCGCTCGCTCGTTAGCTAGGAACGCCTTCTACTGAATTCAGTCGCGCGCACGGTGCGAAATACAATCGAGGTGGAAGAAAGTCAGCCCTATTACTTTACGAAATATTTCCAATCGAATAGTTGTCTGATTTTTTGAAACAGCAGGATATATCGCAACCATGTCATAAAAAATGTAGTGCAGTAAACTCTAAGAGGTACACAATCATTTTGTTTGCCAGTTGCCTTTCAAGAAATCACGAAAAGTGCCGATGGCGGATCACGCTTCAACACGACAATGCGAGCTCTCACACATCGACTGAAACAACTGCATTTTTGAGTCATCCACCGTATAGTCCTGAGCTGAGAAAATACTTCCTTTTATTTATTCGTAATAAGAAAACTAAGAGGTCAACGTTTTAAGACACATAAAAAGGCGGTTGATGCGTTCTGAACACATGTTTTGGAGTTACCTCAGTCAGAGTGGCAAAAGTGCTTCGAAATTTGGTGCAAACCCATTCAAAAGTTTATAGATCTTAATGGAGAATATTTTGAAAAAAAAATTAAACGATTTCGATGATGAAAATTTTGTTTTTGTTCTCGAATCCCGAAATATAAAAGGCAACCTACGTATACCACGTTAGTATTTAATGTTAACATCCAAGTATTGCAAACATAAATTTAGATATTGCTAGTGAGGCATTTGCTCATTTATCTAGAAGTAGTAGAACTAGAAGTTATGGTTTCAATTAGATTTTCAATTATGTAATATAAATAATGAAGAAAACAGGTAATAAGTGTGACAACATCTTATTGCGCTGTCATGGAAGCAGCAATAAATATTACTGAGTCGATGAAGAGTGGTACAGCTATATATAAATATGCAAATGTTTCCGAACTCAAGGAAATAGAAAAACGTTCAGCTTTAATTGAAATAAGTACATATGTAACAAAAATTTAAAAAAACGGTTAAAAACTTTAGAGAATGTTAAGTTCACTATTGTAAGTTGAAATAATTTATTTATTTAATTATTAAATTAACGCCAATCGGCAATATACAACAGTTACTTTTATAAGTAAAAGAAAAAAGAGAAAAAATATGTATATAATAATAAGGACAATTGTATTACAGTGAACAAATTAATGGTATGGAAGGAGTTTGTCCTTTATATTATTGTTGAATGAACTGAGGGAGCCTCCATAGAAATCGATGTTCTGGTGAAGTGAATTTACATGGTTAGCAATACTGTTGTGAGGTCCATGGAAGACGTAGTTTTTCTGTGTCTTTGTGGTTTTAAGTTTCCGTGATTGTATCAGCGAGAATGCCGTAGGACCAAACTCAAAACTACCAGGAATCTCTGTGGCATCAATTAGGTTGTTAGCAACCTTAAAGTAAAATTTGACGACGTGTACCTAAGCTGTTGATTTTATAGCGTGAACGAATATCATCAGTGGAGAGTACCTGCGACCTCAAGGTTGTATGAAAGGATAGAGACTTACAGAATTTCTTTTGGACCTTCTCCAATCTGTTGATTGAAACATCAGTGTGAGGAGACCAGACTACAGTGCCGTACTCAAGTATGGGTTGGCGATATAGACATATCAATGTGTAGGGATTGCGACACTCTTTGCCTGTTCTCGTGATTAATCCAAGAACCTTGAAAGCTTGGAGTGTGATCTTGTCTATATGCTTCAAGTAAGTGAGTTTGTTGACTATGATGATGCCCAGGTATTTGATGTCGGGAACTTCTTGCAGGTTGTGACCGTTTAGTTTTTAACTGGTGGCCATATTGCTGTGAGAGCGCGAGACTACCGCGCACATATTTGCGTTAAGGTCAAGTTCGTTATTAGTATACCAGGCCGAGAGTTTGTCAATGTTATCTTGAAACAGCTGGACATCTAGCTCATTTTTGATGGTCCTGTAGATCTTGAGGTCATCTGCGTAGAGCAGGTATTCTGACAGGAGATTTTTGCCAATATCATTGACAAAGATGTTGAAAAGCAGTGGTCCTAACTGGGATCCCTGTGGCACTACAGATATAACCTTATATTCTTCAGACAAATATCCATTAACTCTAACTTGCAGGGATCTGTTTACCGGGTAGGAATATAATCAATCCAAGGTATTGGCGTCGACTCCATAGACTTGAAGCTTAGAGACAAGAATTCTGTGATTTGCTAAAGTCAGTATATATGGAGTAAACCTTGAGACCATCATTCAAAGTGTTGAGTAGGAAATTAGTGTAAGAGAAAAGATAAAAAAAAACATTTTCACGTATTTTAATACAAATGTTTGTTATCGCTATTAAATTAGTTCCCTGAGCTAATACAAGCATATTAAAGTTTAATTAAATTTTCACTGCTTTCAGCGAATAATTTTTAATGGCTTCGATGGATTCATAGCACGATCCCCGAAGCCGATTTTTCAAATTCGGAAACAGAAAAAAGTACCAAAGAGCCAGATCCGGCGAATACGGTGACAGAGCCGAGGGTGGCCGTTTCTTGTTTGGCCAAAAAGTCAGCCACAATTGTGCTAGAATATGACGGCGCATTATCTTGGTGAAAAATCTGTGAATTTTCTGCCCAAAAACCCAGTTCCAGCTCATCCGCTTGATTGTTGGGCCGTTTCGACATCATATTCATAAACCAATGACTCGTTATCAGTAATGATATGTTTGATGACTCGAAGGTCTTCAGCCACACGTTATCAATCATCTCTTTTACGAACTCTGCTCGACGTTGTTTTTGCGAAAGTTTCTATTCTTACCTAAAACGATAACCGAAATATGTTGAATTCATCCTTAAACCAATGCAAAACAAGTTTTTAGAGTGTGTAAACTTTATTACAAGAGTTATTTTCAAATATATAGTAAACAAGTAGGTATATTTTGTAAGAAAAGTATTGTCGTATAAAGTAAATTCCACCGCAGCGTCCATTCTACAGGCAGATTGGCTTTCCCTCAAAATTCATATATATTTGCTGGGCTCTCTCTTCAAATTTCTGGTTTAAAATTTCTACAGACGTGTGTGTCGTTGTCTTCTCCCGCGTATGTATGTGTGTGTGTTGTGCTAATCATAGGTGTTGCATACTGCAGTTTAAATTCACAGCTTTGTTGTTGTTATTATTGTTCTATTTCCCCTCACGCGCTCTAACCCCTTCGATTGCCCGCAAATTGGTTGCTCTGATCCTGCGGTGGTGGCGCGGTGGCCAAGTAAGCGAGCGCCTTCTGTATGGCTGGTGGAATTGGTGGTGGAGTGGGCAGATGATCGCCTTGCGGTTGGAAACCGTTCTCATCGGCCAAATAGGTGATGCGTATGGGCACACCTTCAGGTGAGGTGTACGAGAAAGAGCCTTGCGCCGACTGCAATGAAAAAAGTCAATAAAAAAGAAAGAAAGCGCATTTAGAAGATGTCTCTAAGAAAATATAATACATTTAATGGTATTCAGCGCTAATTTCATTTGAACATCAATTCGTGACTCGCCAAACATTGTTGCCGAAGGTGGGTTAGTGGGTTTGCAGAAAACCGCAAATGGCCACAAATGTCAATCTGGATTACCGTCGCTTTGCCGCATCGCTGAACCGCTGAACTGCGCGCTCGTAATCGCGGTGAATCATTGGGCAACAATGCGCGCCGGAATCGTGTTTGCCGCACCGCAATTTATGTGCCCATGCAATGACAGAGGCGAGCTTAGAAAAAAGTTACAAGCGCTGGCACAGACACACAACGGCGCGCTTGAGGCAGGTTCAGCGTGTTGGCCTCACATTAGTGAATTAATGCAGAAATTGATCAAGCAAGTGAGGCGCGCAATGAGCGATGAAGCGCCGTAGTTGGTTTACCGCTTAACTTTGTGTTGTTGGCGCTGTTGTTAGTGGTGGCGTCATCTGCAGACGCGGCTGTGACCCGCCGCTGCGGTTTATGCGCACATTATTTCTCTTATTGACCGTGTTAGCGGCAATGCAGACAATTTTATTGCGATAATGACGGTTGCGACTACACACACACATATGCAAGCATGTGCATACATACAAGCATACACACGATCGCATTAAAATTTTCCGAAACACTGTCTGCAGCCACGTGACAAACGCCCACAGCCAAACGGAAAACCCAAATCCAAGCGCATGAATACATATGTATGCACATACAAACGAGCACACATATACTGCACTACAACAACATTGACAGCAACCACATTTCATTGATGAAACGCTTCGCATTCTCAGCATTCGAACCATGCAGCGCTTGGCAGCAGCAATTTATTGGGCGGTTGCGGATCTCTATCGGCGTTTGGACCAAACGCTTCTTCAGCAATTTGTCTTAGCCCACTGACATGTAAGTAATGGGTGCGTCCCAAGTTCGTGAACTGCTATTCGCGTCCACAAAGCATAGTAATTTATTTAATTACAGCGAATATTTTGCTCAGCGCGCCAATTGCATTGATTTATCGCTGTTGTGGCAAGCAAATTTGTATTAAAATATAGTCATACGTTAACGTATGCATTTATCACTTTGATTTAGCAATATTTTACGCTAGTAAATGGCTTGTAAATCTTACCGTTCCTTCGGCTTCGGAGCCGGCATTCTTCAAGTAGCCCTCCTCATCGGCTTGTATGCCGTTGCCGGTCTCGTACGAAAACTTGTATGAGCCATCGAAATTGACCTCTTGCTCTTGTCTTATTATGGGAATGGGTTCGGTGGTGGGGCCCTGAGGTCGCGCCAGTGTGACATCGAGCAACAAGGTGATCAACAAACTAATCTGTAAAAGAGAGTTACCAATAAAAAAAAGCAGTAAAAAAATATCGAAAAATGTCGAAGAAAAACTTTACAATAGAAACCACTCATATTAAAAAAATTTAAGTTTCGGTTATAAAATGGTTATATATTGATTTTATTTTAGTTATATACCGGTTATGTATTGGTTATAAAATGGTTATATATTGATTTTAGTTTAGTTATATATCGGTTATGTATTGGTTATATATTGATTATGATGCACTTAAATTGAAACAAAATTAAAGTTTTGGTTATAAAATGGTTATATATTGGTTAATATATCTGACAGCGATTTTCGATTTTTTTCGATGATACGTTGGTTTGCATTTTAGTTGACGATATAACTTTATGAAAGGTATTCTCAAGAACATGGAAGTATTATTTGACTTTTGCGGTCTTGAAATAAATAAATAGCCCGATTTTTTTTTAGTGTTGCTTTAAATGGTCTGTTTAAATCGATTTGCTGACGCTTCAACCATATCAAACGCAGTACAACAAATGATTGAAAAGTTTGATGTACAACAAAAATTCCAGAATAAATTTCTATTGTGTTAACATGGCAGCGATTTTCTCAAATTTGAGAATGTTTAGTCTTGTCATAAAATCTACCAGCAGGAGGTTTTGGAAGGCAAAGTAAGGCGGTTAAGCAATGCTCATTGATGGAAAGGCTTAAAACTTCCAGCAAAATTCTTCTCCAGCACACAGAAACAAAAACTACCCAGCAGTAGTTATAAAGCAATATTCTTGTTCACATAACTGCTGATAATTGTCAGTCTGGATGTCCAAATTTGAATCCACTGGCTTACAAGGCCAGAGTTCGTGAATATGCTCTGTCGACTACTCCACAGTATATAACGAACAGAACCAAGTAAACCTTCGAATATTTTTTAGTTGATTGTAATCTTAGCTCGGAATTGTGAAAAGAAAAAGTCCGATTTATTTATGTCACTGTTGACAGTTTAGAGCTAGTGAGCCCTCCATTCTTCTATTACATGGAGATGAAATCGCTGTTTTCTTGCCTTTTACTACCGAATGACTGGTTGATTAAGCTCTAACTATAGCTGTTTTTCTGTCTTGCCGAAGGACTTGTTATGACTCCTCTTAAGGATGGATCATGCATAGAATATATTATAACATGGAACGAATGTTCAGACACTCAGACACTTTAATGCATATCCACTCCAACCAATAGACTCTAACTTAAAGATTAAAAAAGGATTAAAACTGTTTTGATCTTACTTAAATTGTTCTGATATAATTCTACAGAAAGTAAATGTTTTTTATGATGACAGTAACATATTTAAACAGACAATCAGCAATCAAGCAATAGTAACCTCGTATCCATTTCGTCTAGAAGTTATTTGGGACGCAGGTCAGCAATGGAAAGTGTTGCAGGAAGCAAACTCGATGGAACGAGATACTTGGGTGTAAAACTGCAAAATTCATATGTAAAACTGTAGATCGGTAGTATATAAAATTACTATTGGCACTTGATAGAACAGACTGTTGGACAGATCAAGCAGATTGGAGGGAATGTCGAGAGCAAAGCACCAGAAAAACAATGGAGCTTCTCTTGTGCACTCATACCGCATTGGCAAGACTACGCTATAAGCTTCTGGGGTTCCCACGGTATAATATACAGGAAGGGGTATCGATAGGGAGAGCGCAGAGTCTGTTGAAACTCGCGTCAAGCGCAGGCATCTTAATGACAACTCTTCATGGATCTAGTAACTGAACTTCATCTGATAAAGGACCAAAACTGGTCTATGCGTGGCTCATTGGCCTACCAGACCAACCAAGCCTAACATATTTTAATATTGGCAACAACTTGTGCGAGGAGGCAAGGAACGTGAACTAAATCGTGCAATAAGAAAAATAATAAGAATCATTGTATAATAAAAAAATAGGTTATACTGGCTGGCTGTCACACCATACAGTACCTACAGGTTCTTTGTAATGCCAGATGGAGGTTTCTGAAGTCTTCGTCATGAAGGACGTCAACGCTTTTACTGAAGTTTAATAGGGGCCTAATATCGTATACAGAGAGAGAGAGAAACTCCTAGATATTTAAGTTGAGTGCTAGATAAGTGCCCACTTATTGTACTTTGTACATTAAATTTGTTGATAAGAGTCATTTACTATCATTATTATCAAAAATTCTGGATCATTACCCTATACATATTCACAAAATTTATACAAGATTATTTTATAGATTTTAAATTTAAAAGAAATATGACTGTTAGACAGAGATAATATACTCTTTTATAGAATAGGTGATTCGAGGCTTTGTTTTCAGTTAAATATTTTCTAAGGCTGGAATTATTGATATCTCGATTTTGGCCTTTAATCGCTTACTTATTAGCTTAAAGTGGATACTAATCAGGGCTCAACCTCCTGTTTCAGACTTGAGAGCATTTTTATGTAATATATATACTTTTATTAACTGAGTCCAGTGTTTTTAAATGAGCATTATTAATAAAGGCATCTTCAGTATTAAAAATTGCCATTCACAGACGGCTGTAAGAGTCTGTATAACTGTCATTTTTCGAATAATCATAAAGTTCGATGGTAAAAATTGTTCAAATGCCCGTTTGTTATAGGTTTTTTTGTATTCTTATAAATATTTTCTACTGCACTACACTTTTTTTTTCGGTTTCAACCACACATTTGCTTAGCTCACAAAACCAACTCTTCACAATAATTATTTTTATTATCTTTTCCAACGAGGATCCTTGTAAATTCACCAACCTTTGTTGTAATTTTTGGAAACTTACAATTATTTTCATGATCAAGTTTTATGTTTTCACACAATCAGGATACTTCTAGGAGCGCACTATGTATTTTGCTATTCAATTGCAAGGATATCACGTTTGATACAATAAAGCTGAGATTGTTCAGACGACACACCATACACAGCACTTGAAAAGTGTTTGTTGTATACTGTGTGGCAAACAGAATGAACAGGAATATTTATACCAAATGTGAGTCTTGAACGCTTTGGTGTGTCTTGCGAGTGAAGATTCACTTGAACTTTGTGCACATTACAAAGTGCCACAAATACACCATTTAATGAATTGTTTCGCCGCTTCGGCGACTCTTTGGCTGTGGCGGGCAGCAACAGACGTCGCGTCAACAACAATTGCTGTACGAACGCTGACAGAAGTATATGCTAAGTACATATGTACACACGTCTATGTTTGCAAGTGGGAGAGTTACTGATATCAGCAACAAGAACAACGTCCGACAGCAACAACAAGAGTGGTCGCAAGCACCAGCAGCAGCAGAAGCAACTGTGGTTGTGTGGCTAAGTGTTGGAACTCTCAGCACAAAAGGAAGCAGCAGCCAAAGTCAAAGCGGCAACCAACACCAATCGATAACCCGCTAGTCAATTGCATGCTAACATGCTTTGGTCACAAATGTGGCCATCCAAGTAATTTATACAAATGAGTTGAATATATTGAATAATTTTCGCAATGATTACGGTGATGCGAGGCAATTGAAAAACTATTCTAAAATTGCTTGTAATTTTGGTTATTTAATGAAGTATTTATGTATATCCGTCAGTATCGAAAAAATTGTAATTCTTTGTATACTCCTATTTTATTCAATATTTCGTCCATTACTTCATCAAATTCACTTTCGGCTGTGGTCTTAGTCTAGTGTTTTGTGTTCGCTACTACCGATTGGGAGTCAACCATAACGAATAGTGTATCTAATATGTTATAAAGAGGTTTTTCATAGGGACGCTACAAAAGTAGACCGATAGGGATATAAAACGCCGCCATATTTTTTCCCGCTTTTTCGACATTTCTCTTCAGTAAGGTTTGCCAGTTCATCATGTAAAGATATACGATCCAATCAATCGAGTCAAAGTTATTAAAAGTTGCTACCGAATTTCGGAGTCACTAGCCTCAACTTTAATAGCGCTACGACCAATTTATGGTCGTCATAATAATAATACAGTTACAGGAAAAAATGTTCCTGTGCCAGTAAAAGAAAGAAGTGTCCATAGAGTCGAGAATATTGCTGCCGAGAATATTGCTGCAGTCTCTCACACGTCGTTCTTAGGCGTGGCCCATCTCTGTGACGTCGTCGTGGCGAACTTTGTGAAAAGGTCTTGGGCTTCTTCACCACCAGAATCGTCGTATTGGGCTGATCAATAACTTATAAATGATTCGGAATTTTATCAAAAATTTCATCTGCAGCGATGTGGCTCATTTCTGGCTGAATGGCTTCGTCAAGAAGCAAAGTATGCGTTATTGGTCAGGTGGCAATTCTCACGTACTCCATGAGTAACCATTGCCTCCCGAAAAAAATAGGGTTGGCTACGGTTTATGGGCCGTTGACGTCTTTGGACCGCACATTTTCTGTGATGATTATGACCGGCACGTTACTGTGAAAAGAAATCGCTACCGCTCAATGATAACCGAATATTTTGGCCCGAATTGGAAGATATGGACGGCATCAGAAGCCAGTGAATGTCACAATCGATTTATTGAAAACCAAGTTTGGTGAACGTGTTAACTAGCCCAGTCAATTGGTCGCCTCGGTCGTGCGATTTGACGCCGTTAAATTTTTCCAAGGGGCTACGTCAAGTCTATGGTCCAACAAGCCAGCGACGCTTGACGAACTTCGTACGTATAACGATCGTGAAATTGCAGCAGTATCGGCCGATTTCTGCTTGAAAACCGTCGAAAATTGAGTTCAGCGTCTGGACTTCTGCCAGCGTGCCCGTGGTGGTCATGCAAAAGAAATCGAGTTCCATACATAATGGCCATCGAAAGTAATTTCACAGATATAAAGAGTTTCATTAATACTTATTTCTTATCGAAAAACCTGTTACAATGATATTTTACAAGAATAGTTTGAAGGTGGCCATATCAACCGCGCCGTTAGTTTTGTTTGGACAAAGAAGCGAAGCAAATGGGTCTTGTAGTGAACGAGGATAAGACGAAATTCCTGCTATCATTAAACAAACGTTCTTCGCTGCTGTAAGCTCGGCTATAACTGCGTAGACCGATTTTAGATAACGGACATTGCATTGAAAGCGGCCTGAATTGGAAATGTATGGCAATGATATAACAAAATCAAAACGCCTTTTTTGGAGAAATTTAGGATACCTAAGATAATTTGGTGTATTGATGACAGTGGTAGTCATTATTGAGTTCAGTTTCAAGATAATTCCTTCCACGACGTTTCAATTTTTATGTTATCTCCTTTCAAAATACATTAAAAAAATGTCTTCATTATTTCCCTTAAAGTTTAGTGAAACAGTCTTCACCTCAATATTTTTGTGTGTTTGAATGATTCCAAATCGGCAGCTGGCAACGCCGGTTCATTGTGATCGAAAGAATATCACAAACCAACAAAGCTCCTTCTGGAGATCACACAATGTCCACAGGTCCAGCCCTAAAGTGCAATAGGCCAGCGAAGTCCAGACCCAGTCTGATGGGGTAAGCAAACGGCACATTTACTGTAGGCTCATAAGTTTTGCTTCTTGTTGCGATTTCAGGCGCCCAAATTGGTCTGATATCGAAGTAACGGGTGATTTTTTTGAGGTTAGGATTTTCATGCATTAGTATTTGACAGATCACGTGGGATTTCAGACATGGTGTCAAAGAGAAAGATGCTCAGTATGCTTTGACATTTCATCATGAATAGACTTACTAACGAGCAACGCTTGCAAATCATTGAATTTTATTACCAAAATCAGTGTTCGGTTCGAAATGTGTTTCGCGCGCGTGTTTTGTTCAGCGATGAGGCTCATTTCTGGTTGAATGGCTACGTAAATAAGCAAAATTGCCGCATTTGGGGTGAAGAGCAACCAGAAGCCGTTCAAGAACTGCCCATGCATCCCGAAAAATGCACTGTTTGGTGTGGTTTGTACGCTGGTGGAATCATTGGGCCGTATTTTTTCAAAGATGCTGTTGGACGCAACGTTACGGTGAATGGCGATCGCTATCGTTCGATGCTAACAAACTTTTTGTTGCCAAAAATGGAAGAACTGAACTTGGTTGACATGTGGTTTCAACAAGATGGCGCTACATGCCACACAGCTCGCGATTCTATGGCCATTTTGAGGGAAAACTTCGGACAACAATTCATCTCAAGAAATGGACCCGTAAGTTGGCCACCAAGATCATGCGATTTAACGCCTTTAGACTATTTTTTGTGGGGCTACGTCAAGTCTAAAGTCTACAGAAATAAGCCAGCAACTATTCCAGCTTTGGAAGACAACATTTCCGAAGAAATTCGGGCTATTCCGGCCGAAATGCTCGAAAAAGTTGCCCAAAATTGGACTTTCCGAATGGACCACCTAAGACGCAGCCGCGGTCAACATTTAAATGAAATTATCTTCAAAAAGTAAATGTCATGAACCAATCTAACAAATAAAGAACCGATGAGATTTTGCAAATTTTATGCGTTTTTTTTTAAAAAAAAGTTATCAAGCTCTTAAAAAATCACCCTTTAACTTCATGCCATTGTTAGTGAAGTCAAACATTGCTTGACTAAACTTGAGTGAACTTTCAGCGAGGCCAAAATAGCCCCTCTGCTGGTCTGGCATTCTGAAGCTGAAGTTAATGGAGAGTTCTTGACAGCAAACGCGCAGTTTCAAATTGTGAGCCAAGTAATATTACATACAATAACTTCTTCTCATTTCCACTGTAAAGCTAAGCGAACTCATAGTTTAGCTGACGAATTATTTAAACTTTACGCAGATAAACATGACAGGCGAGCGATAAGTCGCAGCAGACATGTATTTAGTCATCTTCTTAAGCATGTAAAAAAATTAAAACAATTTTTCGCCTCAGAAAGCAAGCAAATGAAGTGATTACCCACAGCTCTGTTATAAAATATTTGTAAATTATTGTAGTTTTTGCTTTAGTGCTGAAGAGAAACAGATATACATGGGCACATACACTCATATATGTTCGTATGTATGTCTGTCGCTCAACCCATTGCATGGCAATGTGGGAGTAGCTAACCGGTTGTCGGCCGAGTTATTCGCTAGCTGTCCACGCTGAACCTCTCTTTGTGGCGGCTCATCAGCCAAAGTGTTGGTCAATTTAACAGTAATATTTGACATTAACATAAAATCATACAAGCGTACACATGTAAGTATGTGCGCTTAAGCAGCTAATTTGTAAATAAATTTTACATGGTTTAATGTCAATTCGAAAATAATCAAATTATAATTATCAGTTGTGGTTGGAGTGGGTTGGTTGGCCTGCCAGCTGAAATATGAATTTTTGGTATAACTGACAATATGCGAGTATGTGAGTGCACTCAAGGTCCTATTCGATTTGGTTGCGGGGAGTTTTACAAATTTAATTGCAATTTTCCAGTTTAGAATTACCAAAATTTAGTAAAAAAAACGATGTACAGCTGCCATGAGTTTGCACAATGGCGATGCACCGCAAAATATTTTAATAAGCAAGAATGGCACACATGAATTTTTATTGTAGTAAAAGCTCTTGGTAGTCTGCTTATGCTTAGACATTAATTTAAGATTTATTATTTATTAAATTAATATAACTTACGTTATTACGAAATTGGTTAAATTTAAAAATTTGCATTTTCAGTTTGTGGGACCATTGACCATTCGGCTCTTCCACCAGCTTGAATATAAAAACTCGACGAAGAATACGAGGTGTGTTCAAAAAGTATCGCGAATTTTGAATTTTCACGGGTTACGTATATTCGAATTTCGAATTTTTTGTGGCGTTATGTTGGTACTCATGTCTCTCACTTATGCCGACAAGCTCGGCCATTTTGAATGTTCATTTAATTGTTTCTTCGATTTTTACCTATCAAAAAAATTGCACCACGATAACGCCCCTGCTCACACATCGTTGCTTGTGCGCGACTTTTTGGCCAAAAACAACACACTAATGATGCCGCAGCCACCGTATTCCCCAGATCTGACCCCCTGTGACTTTTTCTTGTTCCCTAAACTGAAGAGGCCCATGAAAGGACGACGTTACGCTTCTCTTGACGAGATAAAGACGGCATCGAAGGAGGAGCTGAAGAAGATAAAAAAAATTATTTTTTGAAGTGCTTCGAAGATTGGAAAAACCGTTGGCACAATATCTCATGGGGATTACTTTGAAGGCAGCAAAACGGAGTGGAAGGACAGTACCATTCAATGGTACACTGATGGCTCAAAAACACCGGAAGGCATTGGGGCAGGCATAGTGGGTCCACATACTAAGATGTCCATCCCTATGGGCTGCTACCCGAGCATCTTCCAGGCTAAAATTTTTGCCATCAGTCAGTGCGCCGAAGTTAACCTCAGCCGCAACTATCGCAACCAGCGCATAGCTATTCTCAGTGATAGTCAAGCGGCACTAAAAGCAATGCTGTCGTTCGAGACAAAATCACTTTTAGTCGAGGAATGTGTAGAAAGGCTAAACCGCCTGTCCTTGCGCAACCGGGTGCACCTAATTTGGGTACCAGAGCACAAGGGAGTGGAAGGAAATGAGAAGGCCGACGAACTGGCGCGCAAGGCGGCAGCGTCCAAGATGTGGGGACCAGAGCCATATATAGCAGTAGGACCCCACACTCTTAAGGAGCTGCTCCGCACGGAGGAGAGAGAGGAGAGGGAGCGGTACTGGCAGCAGGCAGCAAGTATGCATCACGCCAGGCTGCTCCTAGGAGGATACAACCTCTCCAGGTTCAAAGAATTAATGAACCTACCCCGTGAGAAACTCCGTCTCCTCGTCGCAGTCTACACAGGGCACTGTAAGCTCAGGAAGCACCTGTCCAACATGGGCATGGTCTCCTGTGCTGCCTGCCTGTTCTGCGACTTGGAGCCGGAAACACCAGCACACTTAATCCTAGATTGCTCAGCAATCTGTGGAAAAAGGCTCAAGGCCCTGGATTCAGTATACATCAGCAGGGATCACATCACCTCACTGGCACCCGGCAAACTACTGGAATTATTCAGGCTGCTGGGGCTCTGGGAGGTCATGTGATATAGGGGAGGGCACAATAGACCCTAGGTCGCGGTGCAGAACCTCAAATATCATTCTATTTCTATTTCTACTTTGAAGAGGACAAAATAGATATTCATGAATAAATAAATAATTTTTGAAAAAACACAAAATTCGTGATACTTTTTGAACACACCTCGTATATTTATTTTATGGCAGTCTTAACATTGTTTAAAAATCGATTGTATAAGAACCATAAAATCTTTCAGCCACTGAAAAGATATAGTTTAAGGAATGATGGTAGCCTTGGTGTCATAGTAACAATGCACTAAAGCTTAATTAGAGCTCGCTGGAAGCTTGTGAGTTTAGGTGCAGATATTTTGGACAAAAGATAGGAGTGAAGCAAGCCAATGATGATTAAATGTATTCCAGGGTTGATTTATGTATTTCTTTCAATCTGATTCTCAACTTACCAACATTAGAATATTTGGAGCGGCATAGCATTGATTTTGGGACAATTTTCATTAACAGGCGTTTAGTCAGTGCCACTTCCAATCAACAATATGCCGGCGACTCGATTTTGGGAGCTCTCGTTAACACTCTCTGACAATGTAAGTTAATATTAGTTTTATTAATTTTAATAAAAGTTAATGGTTATAATAATGGTTAGCGCTATAATCATTTGAGTTTTATAAAATTTGTATAACGTGGTCTATTTATAGTAAAAAATTACAAACACTTCACAATAGAGAATTGTAGTTTATACATAGTACTGTGATCAACAAACTGATCAAAATATACTGTCATCGCTGTTCATGTGGATGATGTCATCCTCTACTGCAATGACACAAAGCCACTGAACAAACTAAAAACAAGCTCTCTGAAACTTTCAAAATGAAAGATCTGGATGCAGCATCATCGGTTTTTGGTATGCGCATAGCTCAAAAT
This sequence comes from Bactrocera dorsalis, assembly GCF_023373825.1. Lineage (NCBI taxonomy): Eukaryota > Metazoa > Arthropoda > Insecta > Diptera > Tephritidae > Bactrocera > Bactrocera dorsalis. The sequence goes on from NC_064305.1 coordinate 58,152,337, forward strand.
CGCAAAGAAGGAACTCTGAGGTTCGACCGATCATGCTACTTTGCGGATGTAATCCGAACTTTCGGCATGGATGGCCTATTGGACTGCAATAAAGCGGGTCATGCGGTATCTCAAAGAACAAGGGCTTAGTCTACAAGAGAAGCTCCGATAAAAATCCTTGGATTTTGCTTTGCTGACTGGACAAATAATGTAAGTGATCGCCGCTCGACAACTGGCTATGTCATTTCAGAATGCTGCCATTCATTAGGCACTCTAAAAGCATCGTATGATAACCTTATCAGCTAATTAGGCCGAATTAATGTCGTTGGTGTCTGCAATACAATAATCAAACTGGCTTAAGCTATTTAAAAAGGAGTTAGTGCGCAAAGCTTCGAAATCGCCATACAAATATCTGAAAACAACTCATACTCAAGCAGAACGAAGCATTTAGACATCAAATCAAACTCCATCAAAGAAAAAATTAAAGATGGCCAAATTAAATTATACCATATTGACACCGATGAAATGATAGCGGATATTTTTTCAAAAGCATTATCTGCGCTAAAAACACAACAACTGTTAAATGAATTTGGTTTAAAGTAATTTATTCTCAACTTATTGTTAGTGAAATATTTACTCAAACAAACAATCGTGTGTAAAATGTAAAAGTTTTGATAATTTTTTGTAATATTATGTTTTGAACTTCGCATGGCTTAGATTAACAAATTATAATTTCAAATATTTTTTATCAAATGTGTTTTAATTCAAGTTTTAATTCAAATATTATGTAGGCATACTTACTTTTCTCTTTAAACACCATTGACATTCGCACTTTTGAGACGTGCGCTGGAAGCGTAAAATTGTCTTCAGCTTTTGCCTACTGGAATATAAAAGAATATGTTTTTGTTGCTTTTGATTTTATTCATTATCACAGCGCAACACCTACAGAGGTTAATGGCTTCCTTTGCATTTCGTATTCTCTAGGCAATTCGTTCTTGCGGCGGTCATCAAGGAGATCTTCATCAACATCCACAGAACTATGTGTGACTCAAATGAAATGTTCGCGAACTACAAAAAGATTGTCAACTTTTTTATCAGAATTCTCAGCATGCACAGATGATAAGTAATAAAAGCATGAAGACCTTCACAGAAGATACCTGCAGATATAAAATATTAATTGCTCTTGCACATACATACATACATAAGCTTTACATGGGCACGAGTGTAAATGTAATATTACCCGAGCTTTGATCCTTGTAAACTGAAATTAGCCTTTCCTTACCTCTTAACCTTTGTAGTTGGTGAGTAGTAGCTAAAACCAGATATGGAGAATAAGGAGAACGTAAAAGTTTTTCAAAGCCCGTTTCATACAATATTGCCCGCTTTTCCCAGAGTTTTCGCATACCCTCAGGTATCTCGATTAACCTCCTTTTAAGGTTTTTCGAAGTAATTTTGTACATTATTTTGAAGTTTTCGTCTGTAACAGACTCTTATGGACATTGCTTTTATCGTTTCCTCCTTTCCATGAATTTAACAATCCAATGGCTTTTCTCGTATTGTCTATAGCCCGGATAGTGCTCTAATTTAGTCACTATTCTGAATACTACCTAATTGTGGTATGATTACGTTAGGATATTGACGAAATTTACAGAAGTGTTCTTTGGGGGAATCCACGGCCGAGAAGCTGCGGGAGACGGCAGTGGCGCATAATTGATGTTGAGCTAAGAAATGAAAATCCAACTGGAGTGATTTAAAAACTTTTTCAAATAAGCAAAATTACTTTAATACTACTTTCGAACTTGTTCCAAGTGCAATGCTACCGTTTTTAGTGTAAGTATTTAGTTAAAGTCTTTAATTGATACAGTACTGTTCAAAACAACTAAAAGGGCAATATATCCATAACTAATTACGCCAGAGACATTCAGTTTTACTTCAGAGGTGGCATGAGTAGATCTTATGACATCTAGGCTGAAAATAGGACGATGGACGTGGCATCACCTACTTCTTGATGAAATCTCATATCTCGGGACCCAATGGGCCTATTTCGATAATGTGCGAAATTAGTGGTTGAAGCACGCCTTCTTCCCATATAACAAAATTTAAATTCCACTTGATTCTTTCACTTTCCAGTACACAAATCAAGAAGTAATAATTTAAACGGAATAAAATTTTACACTAATAATTTATGACCTTATACCTTATGACTTAAAATTGTTAAAATCCAGCCCGAACTGTTGAAGTTTCTAGGTACCGAATATATGGAACCCAGTATCGATAGTTGACTTTTGACCGAAAATATGGCGCAATGTGTGTGTAACTAATTAAAATGAAGGTACAATCATTTCCTGATAATGGTATGTGTGTATACCGAAAACGGATTGAATCGGGTCAATACTTCCCTGAACCGTCATATTCCTAATATAACGATTTTCGAACTTCCAGGTGATTTTATGCTGGATATATCGATTAAAATTTTAGTTATCTCAATGAAATAGGGAGAGCGTGTTTTAATCATAACATTGTATATTTGTGTCTTCAATATATATTTTTGAGCGAAAACTTTGGCCCAGCCCCATTACTAGGATTTTTGAAGATGCGGCTGATTTTGCTCCATTTGATTGGTATTTGTACCATATGTGAGCTACTTTAATGACAATAGTTATTCGATAATATCGGGTCAATGCTAACCTAACTCCCATATACTATGTACGTATAATGACTTTCGTTTTTCTAACAAATCTCATGCCAAATGTGGCGGCAGTGTATGAGGCATTTAGAGTATAAGCATAGGTAAAATTGCTTAGTTTCGATCCTCTGGCTGACGTTATACATCATAAGTTATTTGGCTCTGGCTTTAATTCTTGTAAGTTGCAAGAGTAAAAATGTTCGGTTGCCCTACCTTACTTGTTTTATTTTATTTTCTTAATGAACATATACTTAGGAATACACACAAAAAATTTCATATCATTCCGGTGAATACTGTCGAAGATACACGCAAATTTGGAAAGGCTTTTTAACACGAGCTTCTTAGATAATTTTTCTGTTAGACTTTTTTTGAATTTCAGAGGTTCGAGTTTAGAGATCTTGCGGTCACCGCAAAACGTTCAATTATAAAAATACAGTTAAAAGTTACCATAATATGAGTACAAATTTTTGAATCATTAAATTCAAAAGTTTTCTCAGAAAAAAATCTGGAAATAGAATAATAATGTATACTTTTATGAAATAGAGTATTGTCACCTTTCGCTTGACTAATTTGCACTGTATTCCGACTACCGAATTAAATCGTGCTGAAGCTGCAATCTATTTAAATATACGGATATATGTATGTTGACATTTTTAAATTTGTTATTACTTTTGCTTTTATGATTTCCAGTTCATGCTGCTTTTGCCATGCTTTATCTTAGCAACAGAAAGCTGAATAAAGCATATTCAGAAGAGAATCTGCAAAGAAAGAGGGTGTGACAATTGATATATTTCTTAGTATGAATTCACTAGAACATTTACTGATGATTTAGTACTTTGTTTTCCTTTTTTAGCAAAATATCCGGAAACGAAGTGAGTTGAGATCTGCTGCAATAAAATATTTTTTTTTGTACACTCGCATCATATTGTTCAGAGTATTTTCGTATTGATCAGCTATATTTCGCCGAATTATTTAGAGGTGCAGAACTTCTATAGGGTGATTTTTTAAGAGCTTGATAACTTTTTTTAAAAAAAAAAACCAAAAAATTTGCAAAAAATAAAAGGTTCGTTTTTTTAAACGTTAGATTTGTTAATGACATTTACTTTTTGAAGATAATTTCATTTAAATGTTGACCGCGGCTGCGTCTTAGGTGGTCCATTCGGAAAGTCCAATTTTGGGCAACTTTTTCGAGCATTTCGGCCGGAATAGCCCGAATTTCTTCGGAAATGTTGTCTTCCAAAGCTGGAATAGTTGCTGGCTTATTTCTGTAGACTTTAGACTTGACGTAGCCCCACAAAAAATAGTCTAAAGGCGTTAAATCGCATGATCTTGGTGGCCAACTTACGGGTCCATTTCTTGAGATGAATTGTTGTCCGAAGTTTTCCCTCAAAATGGCCATAGAATCGCGAGCTGTGTGGCATGTAGCGCCATCTTGTTGAAACCACATGTCAACCAAGTTCAGTTCTTCCATTTTTGGCAACAAAAAGTTTGTTAGCATCGAACGATAGCGATCGCCATTCACCGTAACGTTGCGTCCAACAGCATCTTTGAAAAAATACGGTCCAATGATTCCACCAGCGTACAAACCACACCAAACAGTGCATTTTTCGGGATGCATGGGCAGTTCTTGAACGGCTTCTGGTTGCTCTTCACCCCAAATGCGGCAATTTTGCTTATTTACGTAGCCATTCAACCAGAAATGAGCCTCATCGCTGAACAAAACACGTGCGCGAAACACATTTCGAACCGAACACTGATTTTGGTAATAAAATTCAATGATTTGCAAGCGTTGCTCGTTAGTAAGTCTATTCATGATGAAATGTCAAAGCATACTGAGCATCTTTCTCTTTGACACCATGTCTGAAATCCCACGTGATCTGTCAAATACTAATGCATGAAAATCCTAACCTCAAAAAAATCACCCGTTATTTCGTTTGGCAGTTTCAGACAAATTTTGCAATCCATGTGCTCAGCGACGCTACCTTATTAGTATAAAGCATTGACCTTTGAAGTACCAGGTAGTGTCGGTAGTTCGGTGAAGTCAAATAATATGATCTAGGCGGTTAATTGCCTCACTTCTTGATGTGATGCTTTGGTTGCATGCCAAATTATACTCAATTTATATGTCAAATATTCGATTATTTTGACAGCTAGTTTGACAGCTTTCCCTTTAGAAGATTTTTTACACCCAAAAACACCTTATACTATACAGTCCACAATAATTTGGTATGATTTTCAGCTTCGTGTTGGTAATTTTATGTCAGTGGATTTATCCAGGAACTAAAAATAATGTTTTATCTAAGAACTTTTAACGTGAATGATTGAAAAATCTGCCACATGGCATTTTTAAGCCGAACTCCGCCTAACTCCATTCTTCACTTGCCTTACTTGCCTTCAATATTTCGCATGCACTATTTTGGTTCTAACTTTTCATTCTTGTCACATAAATTAATTCTATTGGTTTATTTTTGCTGCGAACCAGTTCTTAAAAAAATCGAATGCAGGCACCTAATAAGCATTCGCATATTTATTGAACATTTGAATTTTATCTAAATTTATCTCTGCCGTTGACTCTGTCCAAAGATGAATTAACGTTATGTACATATTATACATATATATAGAAGTAAAGTATATACTATATATAGAATATGTTATCATTGCATGTGTTTAGATGCAAACTTTAAGCTGAAAATATGAAACTAGCTTTTGAGTAGCATTACGAAACCGTCTAAACTTGTATTGCCAGAAGTTTCCGTTATTGTTCAATATCAGGAATATTTTTATAGTTCGTGGGAGAGAATTTCAAAAACAGTCATAAAACATAAATTGATTGTCAGTGGGACAGAGAAATCTCGTAATTCGATCTAGAACTTGCTGAGTGAATATTTGTTTAAATATCGAACAAGTTTTGAAACTAAAGAGAATTTATGAATTAAACTCCTTTCAAATATTTTAATATTCGTACTGTTAATACAAGATTTAGGTCATCACTCGGTGGCGTTTTAATGAAAAATCATTGTCGTATTGTCAAATTTCCCATGCTTACTTCTTTTGGGAAAGCAATATTATCATTAAATCTGACAGAAAGCTAATTCAAACAGAAGAAAACATTAATTGCTGTTGAAAATATAAACGATTCCTTAAAAGAACTTTTATCGGTCAATTTGTATGGTAATAATTTTTGACAAAGGTCTTGACGAGCAGCTTCTTGATGAAAAAAGGGCGGGTGAAGAATTTCTGATCCATATCTCAAAGGAAGAGCCGACATATAGACGGACATGGCTAAAACTACTCTACTTTTCAATGTCCGCATATACAAGCGATAACTGAGTAAAAATTAAAATCTAATAATAAAGCTTGGAAAGGAACAAAAAGGAAAATGGGCGTGGCACCGAACACGTTTCAGTGAAAAGCCATATCTTAAGAACTACTCGATTGATATCAACTAAATTTGGTATACATTCCTTGACATTCCTATATTTGAGTGCGAAAATAAACAAAATCGGACTACAACCACGCCTACTTTCATTACAAAATAGTGCGCTTAAGGTCGGCCACCTTATGAAAGAAAATTGTTCAAACCGACCCGTAACTATTCAAGTTCTCAGATATAGGATATGTGGATCAAAGCTCCAATTGGGAGCAATCTACAAAACCAAGCTATGAATGATAAGTTTGGATATTGCGTTCAACTGTTACAGACGTGTAAACATGGAGCTCGCTAACGCCGAAATTGGCGCTATTTTCAGGTTTTCCTTCGTTAAAGGCAAATCGAAGGCCGGTGAAGTCGGGATTGACGGCCAGGAAGGTTTTGCTGTGTGTTTGGTGGGATTTGAAGGCAATCATCCACTATGAGCTGCTCCGATATGGCCAGACGCTTAAACCTACTGCGAACAAGTGGACCGCTTGCAGCATGAGATCGACCAAAAGCGTCCAAAATTAGGCAACAGGAAGGGTGTAGTGTTCCACCAGGGTAACGCCAGACCACACACTTCGTTGATAACACGTCAGAAGCTACGGGAGCTCGGATGAGAGGTTTTCTCGCGTCCACCATGTAGCCCGGACACAGCGCCAAGTGATTACCAGCTGTTCCTGTTCATGGCTTCTTGTCAAAATACTGCCATGTGAAAAAAGCTCTTTTATAAGAAAGAGTATTAGTACTAGTTGCTTATGAGATATGCCACTCTCCAAATTTTGAAAATTGAAGACCGTGATACTATTGACTGAGCTAATTATATAAATCAATATTAAATACCAACGAAGGATTTCATTAGGCTACTTCAACAAATCTCGAAGTCGCTTTCTGTGAAAAATGCGGAAAAGCTGTAATGGAAGATATAACAAAAGAATGAATTTTCTATAATTAAAACATTTTTCTCAACGCTATCTGCACTTCAAAAAAAAGTAAAATTTTTGAACGCACTGTAATTTCTTTGGTTTTTTGCTTTGAATCACCGTTCAACGGAGGAATGCTTATGAACTCTAACTTCCAGCTGCCGATTTAAGTTACAGTGAAAAAAAAAATGGCAAAACAACAAGTTCTTGTAAAAGTTTTTTTGTTGAAATCCACAACATTTTCAATTAATTTTTAACGACTTGACTAATATTTTTTATGCGAATACAATAATTGCTCTCATTTCTCTCCGCTTTAAATAAAAATAAGCGAAATAAGAAAAAAGAAGACTCTTTGAAGCGATCAAGAGATACTTAAATTTGGTTAACTGAAGTGCAAATATCCGGTTTGGAAATTCGTAAAAATAATTTAACTTAGCATTTAACTAAATTTAAACACAGATTTTGTGCACAACTGGAAAAACATTAAGATAGTGTTATGTGAATTTTCTATGTATTTCATTGGGCGATCTTGTGTACATCTTTCTTTGCCGACACATATTTATATGTTGCAGTTAGTTCTTCAACTAGTTTTAGTTTATGGCAAAGCAAGAAATTTTGCATAGATCTAGTTTAGTATAAATATAGAAAACCAAATATTTTGCATCAACAGTTCTTCGGCATCTGTCACACAAATCACTGAGCAACAGACAATATGAAATTCCTTGTGAGTTGACGAGTTGATTCTTGATCCACATAAAACTATTACTTTTGTTATAACATATATAATGCTTCTTCTTCTTCTTTTATATAGATTGTATTCGCCTGCATGTTGGCCATTGCCTTCGCCAACGAGGAAGCTAATGTACTTAGGAGCGAGCAAGAAGTTGAGCCCGATCGCTTCAACTATGTACTTGAACTTGACAATGGTGTGCTCCTAGAGCAGCAAGGTCGTTTGGAGGGTGATGATGTCTGGACGGTGGATGGCTCTTTCAAATTTATTTCGCCAGAAGGTGAAGAGGTCGGTTGGACTTACAATGCCGATGATACCGGTTTCCATCCCGATCCAAACAGCAAGTGGATCCATCCTATTCCTGCACACATCATCAAGTCCATTGAGTACATTAAGAATCACCCAAGCCAAGAATAAAGTGTTCACACTGTAAAAACTAATTTCTCTTTAATTTAAGTTTTAATTTGCTTGCTAATGAAAATATATGGACGAATGTGATATTAACTCAGTTGTTTTATGTTTTATCGTTTTTGTTGTATTATTGTGATGATTCGTGGTAAGAGCGTATGGTTTGAGAAAAAATACGAGAAATTTTCATACAATCTGGTTTTGAAACTAGTCTTCATTCATTGGTAAAATGTTGTATGAGTTCTATTTTTGGATAATTTTTTTATTTGCATGCCTTTTTCAATAAAAAACGAAAAAAAATAAAATATAAAACAAAAGTTTTAACCGCCACATTACAACCATTTGTATAAATCAATACGTAATCGTACCTTCATAGAATTATCGGGTTCGTTGCTTAAGTCTTTTAAATTTTCTTGGAAATACTTAACTTTATTTTAAATAACAATAATATCGAACACATATTTTTTGATAATTATTCGTTAACTTTGTAACAGTTACTGACGATTAATTTTTCGTTTTTTTTCCACTAATTTACACATGCCTCGGGTTTGAAGCAGAAATTGCCTTGATTTATTAATATAGACCAATGTACTTTATAATAGAGAACTTTTTTCCATTTTCTCAGCATATTCACTACAGTGATGTATATATTTTTTATACTCAGAACGTAAAGATTTAAACCAACATAAAAGCTACTAACTTTTTAAAAAAAATCTGCTGTTTTGTCGTGAGATGTTTTGATTCAAATTTCGTGTTTTTTCGATTTATATCCAAAAAAGGTTTCCTCGATAATCGTTCAAATGGAAAATATAGTATGTTTGGGACATATATAAGAAGGTAAGTTTACGGGTAATTTCGTGGAAGAAGTTTTGCGTTTGAACAGATAAAAATAAGAAACCCGATTTTTGGATATTTGAAGTACATTTTCAAGTTAGCTTAAGCCAGAAAGGTGATAATAGAAAAGTTGTAGAAAATTTTATTACCTACAATTTTGCCTCACAACTTTTCTCTATAGAGCTTCCCAAACTGATATCATTTTGATATTTGATTTTAATCAAAAAAATTCTACTATTTTTAAAGGGCTGAATTGATATAAAATACCTATTTTTAAATAAAATGTGAGGACGTAAAATTCTATAAACGCAATACGAATAAGTTTAGAAACAACGCTAACATTTATTCGAGAAACTCACTTTTTTCTTTTGAAGATTATATAAGTGATAAATAAAACTGCATCAAAAACTAAAAAATTCTTATAAATTTAAAAATTGCAGAATTTGTTTATTTTCATTTATATAAATATTTAAAAGAACTAAAAATATGTACAAATAATTTGTCTGCTCTTTTAATTGAATTGTTCATGAAGCGTTGGGGGAGAGCGGCTATTTACCTCCGCCTATCTATATATGGACTAACTAAGACAAAAAATCAAGCGCTAACTGAAATTAAATAATAATTGAACTGACATTTCTTTATTTAGTTGCTTAAGTTTATGAGCATTAACTTTTACAGACTATTAGAAAATTATGACTTAAATATAAAATAATGAAATTACAAAGGCTAATGTTAGTAAAAAACAGAATTAAGTGTGTTAATAAAGGAAGCCCTATAGTGAGTACAATCGAGTGGAACTTTCCCAGAAATCGAGTTAAACTCGCGTACAGCGTGCTTGAGGGGGGCATACTTTACAAATCAGTTTTCTCATTTGTAAAATTAGAAGGAGATATCAATCTGAGGCAACGCTGAGGAATATTGAAATTAATTTTTTTTAACATATAAGGACAGTCAATACCTCCATTAATAACATCGGAAACAAATGAAAGACAGAAAAAGAGCGTCGAGTTTAAGGTGTACACACCATACTCCAATGTAAAAAAAAAACAAAAGATGTAAATAGTAGTTATAACGTAAAGGAGTCGGATATAATTGATGTGATTATTGAAAGAAAACCAGTATGGAATAAAGTCACCAGAAGCCAGATACTTATTGATTGGAGAAAATTGTTTCGTCTAGGCAGAATATGAGCATTAAAACAATCTTCCTACAGATGGAAATTATTACCTTTGCTAGATTGTAGAGCACTTTTGATCCCTTTTGAATTTGTACGCATTTTTTCGAAGTGATAGTGCTTCATAACAACCCATAAGGATTCAATTGGGTTCATGTATATCGTTAACTAAGAAATCTTAATCAGTAACTGCAAATAAATGTTCTTCCTAGTGAACAAGTTTAAAAGATCATACTTAATTTGTTATGAGTTTAGTGCATGGAAGAATAAATATTTATCTTCCGACTTGTTTTTCTTAAATTGTTTACTAAATAACTTTAACAATGCCTAAAAGTATGTTAAATATTGAGCATTATATTTTTCATATAATTTATATGATAGTTTAACTCGAAAGCAGCGGATTTTGTATGTCGAATGGTTAGTTATCGATTTTCCGTGCTTCAGAGGAAAGCGCACTCCTTTTTGTATGTAGGTATGTACATAAACAGATATTTACATATTTATATTAGGGTGTCAAATATCTCCCTTCCGCTTTTTTGCTCTTTATTCAATGTTTTATAAAAAGTGTTACTGTGATCGGATTTAGTTCAAATATGCGCCGTTTCGTTCGATAATCTATTTCCATCTTGACGGCAACTTCATTGTAACCCCCCTTCTTATTTGCGAAGAACTCGAACAGCGACTTTTCACAAGCCTCTTTTGAGTTCAACTTTACACCAACAAGGGGGTTTGCCGTGGACAGGTAGTAATCACTTGGCGCTATGTCCGGGCTATGTAGTGGATATGATAAAATCTCCTTTCAAAGATGTTTAGTATTTCAAAGATGTTTAGTATTGCCTGATACGAGCTCTGTAACGCTTTATATTATACATAGCCGCGAAATTCAAAAGACAAAAAGGCGGAAGGAAGAATTTGACAACCTAATATTATTACGATGAAGATAAATCACATTGCCGGAATGGAATTTAAAAGTTTAGTAATATTTAATCTATATTTTTATTTTCAAAAATTCTTTATTTATTTGTTCCTTTTATTAATTAAAAAGCATTTGCACATTTTTTGATATTCCTTACTGCACGGTGGCAACATGTGGATGGTAACCGGTCTCATCGGCCTTGTAAGTTACTTTGACAGTTTTGCCTTCGGGCGTCAGATGCTCATATTCACCAGTGACGATCCATGCTTCCTTGCCCTCCAATGAACCCTTTTGTTCGGCTCTAATATGATTGTCTAGCTCAAGAGTGTAGTAGAAGCTCTCTGGATTGACTTCCTGTTCGTTCTTCAAAACATTAGCTTCTTCGTTGGCCAACACAATGGCGAACAGGCAAGCGAAAACGATCTGGAAAGTTATATTTATATGAAAAGAGTGCTTCTTTATTTAATAATATGACTACAACGTGAATCCTTACAACGAATTTCATTTTGTCTATTTAAATTTAAGTTTATCTGACTGCACACAACACTCGACTACATCCGCCATAGGTTCTAACTGCAATATTTATGTGATTCCTAAATGTGGGGAGAGGCGCCAATTTCGCCGAACAAGTGTCACAAAGAAAATATAAATAGAAACCGTTTGCTGCAATATTTCCAGTTTTGAACTTAATTATTAGAATTTATTGCGGCAAATGCCGCTTTTGTTTTGCTAGAACATTGCATCGCCCTGCCATTATTCACGCTTACCACATATTTACGCCGGCAACTGGTTCTGCGAAATTACCGTTGTCAAACTACTTGACACAGCCGATACCTTAAAGTCGCTTTTGTAGTTGTAGTAATGCCGAAACTTTAGCTGCCCAGATCTACAAGCTTAATGATTTGCAAAAACTGGGTTCGAAATAAAAGGAGCAAACATGCCAAGCGGTGAATATTAAACGCCTAATTATATTTTCTAACTGAGGATCTTGATAATGACAACAGTAAATGATTTGTGTGCGAATGCAGTGGAGAGTTAATCAATTAGTATGTTGAGTAAAGAGAAGAAGAACAAGAGATTTATAAACAATTTCGTAATGATAAACACTTCTAGTTCAACTAAAATGTTTGATTTGGTATGTAAAATGTGGTCGGAATTAAATCAAACACGCTCAACAAACTGCACTCAGAGAGTTCAGAGTCGAAAGCAACTGGTTCACATTTTAAGCAATGAATGCTCCGATATTTATATCCTGTACAGTGTAATAAAGTTTGCCGGAACTTTGTAATATCCAGAGGGAAAGGTCGGAAACTCATATAAGTACATACACATGAGATGTTTTTTTAGACATGTGTTTTTCAAAAAGACATATAAAGCTTATAATATAAAGTTATAGCCAAGAGTTTTGCTCTTCTATTTTCTTTTCGTGCTGTCAAAAGCAGTCTTGAAGTCGAGGGAGAGGTGGTGTGTGTCGATCCTTTTTTCACGGGTCTTTTACAAAGAAGCTGTTTGAATAGCTCGGCAGACAATCCATTGGTCTCCACCGCTTTGCTGTTCTTCAGACGGGTAATTGCTATTCGAACTTCTTCATGGTCGAGCAAAGGACCGTCTACTTCCTCGTCATCGATTGGGAAACCGGATTCGCTATCTGGCTTTTACTGCTAGCTTAGCGGGTTGGAGAAGTGTTCCCTCCATAATTTTAGTATGCTCTGGGCATCAGTCACTTCTCGATGTCGAACCTTCAACAAGATTGTAGTCCAAATCAATGCTAGAACTTCGGAGTGTACTCACATCTAAAACACTGTAAACGTATCTTCCGTCTATCACAATTTGATCGATCAGGCTGGTGGCTTTTCGCTCCAGAGGCAGATTTGATATCGTGTTGGGATTAGCTTGCCTTCCAAGCGCTCTTAGAAAACATTTTTGGTAACATAATCGGGTCTTGGGCGCATGTCAGCGATATATTGAAGAACTTCGCTTTGGTGTGGATTGTGGCTAGACCTTCATTGATCTGTGAATGCCTCGGACTCGGCTAGGGAGTCTTTCTCCCACCACGAATTTCACAACAAATTTGCGCTCCTTTATATGACCACTCTAGTAAATGCAATAAAGACCTACTCGTCTCAGTCCTTGTCCCGTTCATCGCATCGGCGGTGATGACAGCCTTTATTCTTATGAGAACATCAACCAGTTGGGTAGCGGTACCTTACCGATTAGGGGATCAGACATTCCAGGTACATGCCCTTAAATCGAAATCCTTAACACGTTTGCTAGGGTCGTCATCAGGCTTAACAGCATAGAAAAGCGACTTCAATTAACTTCAAAAAGAAATACTCCAGCGGTGTTAAACCGCACGATAATGCGTGCAACAAAATTTTTTTTCAACAAATTGATTTACGTCACCTCATAAGAAAGTCATTCGTCCCTATAGCGATTACCATTGACTGCAAAATTAGGGTCCGTTTTATTCTTAAAAATATAGACCAATGATTCCCTGCGCCCACAGAGCATATCAAACGGTGACTTTTTGCAGAAACAACGGCGTCTCATCAATAGCTTATAGAGTATCACCCATATTCATTCAAAAAGTGAGCTTCATCGGGATCGGGAGTGAGCTTCAATCGGGATTTGTCGGTCGGGCTATCCCGTTTCGCGCCCACTCATCAAACAAACGATGTACCTGTTGGTGGTTGGGCTTCAATTCTTGCACGATTTCGATTTTGTAAGTCCGCAAACAGACAGACTGATGACGTTACAGTTGTCTTCGATACTCTGACCAACAGCAACAATAGCGTCTTCGCTGAGTACTGTATAGCATCTTTGAGGATTCAAATTATTTGCTAAAGTTAACATGGTGCAAACCGATAAATTATTGCAAAGCTCGATGTGTTGCGCGAACCGAACAATTATTTTAGTAATAAACAAACTGAGTATAAATCAAATAGACGAACTCTAAAAAAAGTATTTCCTCAATGGAAACCACACTTTTAAAAAACACACGTTGCGTATGAGCAGTGTCACAAAATTATTTAATTTAACCATCTTTGTCTGTATATACATTGTGACAAAAAGTAACCTGAAATTATAATTAATTTTCCTGGGTAAATGATATTTCAAAAACTGTATTTGGCAAGTTGGTAGGACTGTCCTTAATTTTTTTCCTTTGTGGAAATCATCGCATTGATCCACGCAATTAATACCATCGATCAACCACCGTATTCACTAGATTTGGTTCTGTGTGATATTTTCTTGTTCCCCGACCGGAAGTTATCGCTCCGTGGAACCCGTTTTCGATCGAAGAGATAAAACGGAATTCGCAGAAGACCTGGGATGTGCTTATGAAAAGTGGTTCGATGATTGGAACACTTGTTGGCATAAGTGTATTACATCTGATGGGGATCACTTTGAAGACGAAAAAATTAATATTGATGAATAGTTAAAAATTTTGCGTTTTGTTTACAACTTCCAATTTTCAATTTATAGTTCTCAATTTTACCTTTTGCCCCAATGTACGTGAACTACTCTCTCACTGAGCTATCTATCCAAAATTTGCATGTATCCATTACTCTGCCTTTGTAAGGGCAACTGTTTCGTTGGACACAATTTGGCACAGAATACTGTCTACTTCGAACAGTTTGTTCATATTAAACCATTAAAGCGTTCAGCAAAAAACTATCCTATAATAAGTAAGGAAGGACTAAGTTCGGGTGTCACCAAACATTTTATACTCTCTCATGATAAAGTGATAATCGAGATTTCATTATCCGTCATTTGCATATCTGACGTTTTTTGTTAGTACGCTAACGCACTTTTAATGATTTTCAACATTACCTTTGTATGGGAGGTGGGTGTGGTTATTATCCGATTTCTTTCATTTTGAACTGTATATGTAAATGCCTGAAGGAAACGACTCTATAGAGTTTGGTTGATATAGCTATAGTAGTTTCCGAGATATGTACAAAAAACTTAGTAGGGGGCGGGGCCACGCCCACTTTTCCAAAAAATTACGTCCAAATATGCCCCTCCCTAATGCGATCCTTTGTGCCAAATTTCACTTTAATATCTTTATTTATGGCTTAGTTATGACACTTTATAGGTTTTCGGTTTCCGCCATTTTGTGGGCGTGGCAGTGGGCCGATTTTGCCCATCTTATGGAGCCAAGAAATACGTGTACCAAGTTTCATCATGATATCTCAATTTTTACTCAAGTTACAGCTTGCACGGACGGACGGACGGACAGACAGACATCCGGATTTCAACTCTACTCGTCACCCTGATCACTTTGGTATATATAACCCTATATCTGACTCTTTTAGTTTTAGGACTTACAAACAACCGTTATGTGAACAAAACTATAATACTCTCTTTAGCAACTTTGTTGCGAGAGTATAAAAATAACATATATGTTTTTCTTGGAAGATAATATCGATACGATTAGAGGATTGTTTATAACAAAAGGCAAAACAATTTTCTTTGGATGCAAACCGTTGGTTATTGTGTTGTCAGATTTAGTTATACATATATCTAAAAAAGTTATTATAGCTTTAGTGCAGTCCATGTTAGCGTTTCTTCTTGTTTTCGATTAAAACACCTACTTTTAACTCACCAAACTGATTTTATCTGCGAGATTGTTTAATTTTATTGCGAACATTTATTGTGCTTAATTGCTGTTAAATTTTTCACTTAATTAGTTTTTTAGAATGAAGAGAAATTCCAAAACAGCCAGATAAATTATTTTGTACTGTCCTACATACATGTACATATGTATATATATACATACATGTGTATATTATATGTTTTAATAAAACAACATCTCCAGAAAATAAATTTAAATTAATTAGCAAATTTAAAACGTGTATTATACTTTCTGGAACACAGTTGAAAAGAAGATTAGGCAATGAATAGATCTAATAATTTAAACCTCTAACGTCTTTTTTTACTTACTCTTCTTGTTCTCGATTTCAAAACAGACAACATTTCATAACACTGTTTTCATATGATCACGAACAATTCGGGTGCATTTTAAACTTTTATATACATTCATATCAGCTGTTATTATTATATCATCTTATAATCACGCAACAAGTTTTATATGCAAAATATAACAATAGTTAATATCATGGAAATATTAGGTTTAATTTTAGAGATATTGTTGTGGACGCATTATTTCACAAAGATAAATAGATTAAAGAATGTCTTTCCGACCTCAAACCATAACATTGTGTGTTAAAATGGTTGCAAATGGTTACACCATAATTTGGGTAGAAGGAAGATATTGACCGAATGCTTTAACTTTAATATCGAATATCAGGTATACGCGAAAACATGCTTGCAAGTAATTTTTTTTTAAGATATCTCACACTCTGACCGACATATTGAGCATAAGGTTTGCTAGAATAACAGATGTCAGTATATATAATTTATGGAATTTGGGATAATTCATGGGACAATTTCACATATTTCCGGAATAAACCTTTATCTTACTGAAAATTATACATTCACTTAAGTTTTTTAAGATATTTTTCACATTAACCAATTAATTTTCATTTAATTCTACTGGAAGTTTGAAATTGGATGTTTTTGGAGAGATACGTCAAATTTCTCTAATAACTAGATACCTCACGTGTTGACCGATATTTGACTATGAGCAAAAAATAGTAAGATTTTTTTTCATAAATTAATCTTCAAAATCTATGCTGCTCCCTCAAAGTATTCTCCCTTGGCCCAAATGTACTTGCGACAAAGTTTTTTTCAATCTTTGAAATAGTTGTTACAGTCAAATTAATAATAGTATTAAAGTCTTGCGGTGTTTTCACTAGTTGGCGCTGAAAGCGCGTAGTTCGTCGCGTCGGGTCATGCTATACCTTTTTGGAAAGCTTATTTCACGCGCTAACACGTGTTTGATTGATTGTCGTTTCTTTTAAGTCGTTCGTAAGTTATAGCGTCGCAAACATGGAGCAAAATAAAGAGAAAATACGGCATATTTTAAAATTTGTGCAGTTTATGGACCCGATACAGTTTCCATTTTCACCGCACAACGATGGTTTCAACGTTTTCGTTCTGGTGTAGAGGTGGTTGAAGATGCGCCACGCTCCGGAAGGCCTGTCCTCGAAAATTGCGATAAAATCGCTGAATTGGTCGAAAGAGACCGGCATCAGCCGTAGCATCGGTCAAGAGCTGGGCATGAGTCATAAAAAAATCATTTCAATTTCAATAAAAACAAGTAAGGAAGGGCTAAGTTCGGGTGTCTCCAAACATTTTATACTCTCGCATGATAAAGTGATAATCGAGATTTCATTATCCGTCATTTACATATTTTTTTAAACGTGATACCTCAGCTCAAATACCGTATTTGTGTAAAGTTTTATTCCGCTATCATCATTGGTTCCTAATGTATATATTATACAGAGAAGACATCAGATGGAATTCAAAATAGCGTTATATTGGAAGAAGGCGTGGTTGTGAACCGATTGCACCCATATTTCGTACATATCATCAGGGTGCTAAGAAAATATTATGTACCGAATTTCATTGAAATCGGTAGAGTAGTTCCTGAGATATGGTTTTTGGTCCATAAGTGGGCGACGCCACGCCCATTTTCAATTTTTAAAAAAAGCCTGGGTGCAGCTTCCTTCTGCCAATTCTTCCGTAAAATTTTGTGTTTCTGACGTTTTTTGTTAGTCGGTTAACGCACTTTTAGTGATTTTCAACATAACCTTTGTATGGGAGGTGGGCGTGGTTATTATCCGATTTCTTCCATTTTTGAACTGTATATGGAAATGCTTAAAGAAAACGATTCTGTAGAGTTTGGTTGACATAGCTATAGTAGTTTCCGAGATATATACAAAAAACTTAGTAGGGGGCGGGGCCACGCCCACTTTTCCAAAAAAATTACGTCCAAATATGCCCCTCCCTAATGCGATCCTTTGTGCCAAATTTCACTTTAATATATTTATTTATGGCTTAGTTATGACACTTTATAGGTTTTCGGTTTCCGCCATTTTGTGGGCGTGGCAGTGGGCCGATTTTGCCCATCTTCGAACTTAACCTTCTTATGGAGCCAAGAAATACGTGTACCAAGTTTCATCACGATATCTCAATTTTTACTCAAGTTACAGCTTGCACGGACGGACGGACAGACGGACGGACGGACAGACAGACATCCGGATTTCAACTCTACTCGTCATCCTGATCACTTTGGTATATATAACCCTATATCTGACTCTTTTAGTTTTAGGACTTACAAACAACCGTTATGTGAACAAAACTATAATACTCTCTTTAGCAACTTTGTTGCGAGAGTATAAAAACCGCAAGACCTTTTTGACAACCCAATATTAAAAGGTCTTACTATTTATTGTTGACAGTAGCATACTACACAAAGTCAACTAGACGTACAAAAATCGGTTATTAGGTATATGATTTTGTTTTAAATATTACTGTGTTAATCTTCACAATATAACATAAAATAGTCAACATAATGTACGAGAGATATAGGATTTCATCTAAAGGTAGACAGTGCCACACCTAAATTTTACCTCTTTGGCCAATAGAAAGCTATCGACGAGATGGGGGCGCGTTTGCTCACTCCGGATAATAACCACTTCCCAACAATATTAAATAGTATCTGCGACATTTCCACTGGCATACTCGTACATTAGATACTGTGGAACGCTCTACTCCGAAAAAGGTATAATATCTCATTGACGTTCTGGCGTTGGAGCTTTGGACCTCCAGTGAGTTCAACAACCACAAAACTTAAGCGACTGCGAGATCCTACCGGCATAGAGTGAACTGTAAGGGGCCCTCCGCACTACTGGCTCTTAGCAAAATCAATCCCGCCACAATTACGGTTGTTCTGACTGAACACTGTCGTATACATAGGCTCACACGAGGCTTAGACTCGCCGCGAACGTTGGTTATATAGTAATATCAGTTATATGAAGTTGAGTCAGTTTAACATGATGTTATCAGTTTTAGACACAATGATGCTTATTATACCTAATTATACTCTGTAACAATATGTTGCAAGTGTATAAAAACTAAAGTATTTTTTAGCCGTTTCATTTAAAGAAGCACTACTTCACTTTCAGACTGTTACATGAATGTACATACATATATTATTAAAATGGAGTTGAAGTTAACATAAACTTCAGACGTTTTAATTTTTTGTCTCGTTTAAATAGAATAAGGAAATTTTTGGCAGCAAAAGCCAAATGGCAACTCTGCCAAACCATTTATCTCTGCGCCAAAATGTAGGCTAGCTTTATTTTATTCATATTTTTCCATTATATTTACCTATTTTATAAAAGTGTTAAGAATTTAAACAGAAAGTACTTTTGTTAGGCGGAAAAGAATATTTTTAATATGAAACATACATAGTATATATGTATATTTTATTATTATTATTCTTCTTCTTTATTGACAGAGACACTGCTTACGGGGTTATAGCCGAGTTTAAAAAAGCGAGAATATTCTATTCTTTTTATTAGTAGGGTTTTAACGTGGCGGGTCCCAAACTTAGCACACAATCCAGGGAAGGGATTGTCTTACCTTTTCACTTTAGCTCGCCTTCAAATGAATGTTTTTTGGCACTTCACTAAAATGTGTTGCATCCAATGGACCGATAAGTTAGCGAAAGAAATTTTAGTGCCTCCTCATCAACTTATCGACAAAACGCTGGGATTGATGAAGCAAGTTGTAAAGTCTCTTCCAAGAGATTGCTTGGTATTAAAATTGTCCGACCACTGCGAGGCAATGTTGAAGGAAAGTATTTTCGTCAGACTAGGCATTGCACGTCTTAAGGTAGATTCAGGCTTCCATAAATAGAAGATTTCTATGCCTCTGGCTACTTGTAAAAATTTAATCGAAGAAGAGGCTGTAAATATGCATAGCTGAGTTTTGGTGGAGTCAATTTCTTGTTTGGTTAACAAGCAGGCAAAAGTGGGATGAATGGAATTTGGGCTGTATAGTATATGCCGACTATTAAAGCTCAAAAGGAAAGACATATAAATTCTCGTAGGACTGCTTATAGATGTATATTGTTTCAGATGTTGTACAGATAAAACTTTTTGTATTGATAAACTTCATCAGAAGCATGGAGGGGTTCAAAGAGAACACAATAGGTGTAGGGGACTTTAGTCTCATTGATTACGTAATGAGCTTCATAAAGTCCTTTTAAACAAAAGGTTGGATTGTCTTTAAAGACGTCATAGTGAACGTTTTGGTGAATAACAGAAGCCTTAACTTAATTTAAAGCAATCGCCAAAAGAATATTAAAAGGTTTGTTAGTCTTCGATTACCTAATGAGTCCAAAAGTACAATTTCTAAACTCTCACCTCTGTTACTTTCCAGAAACTTTAGGAGATGTCAATTTCACTAAGCCATTTAGCAGATATAAAATAGATACCAGGGACAATGGAGCGCCTCAATGATGGCATACTACTTCAGAGAGACATTTGAGATGCTTTCTACAAGTGAATATGCACCAAAAGAGGTTTCACTCGAAAACAAAATTAATATACATGTTTAGTCTTTACTAAAAAATGTATTCCGGATAAAATAAAGAATTTTTATAACGTCACTTTAACTATTTATGACATTTATTTTAAGTTTATACTTATTGAGTAATAATTTTTTTTTCAACTTTCACTTTTCATCGCCAAAAAACTGAACTGAATTGGATGAAAACACAAACATATTTTTTTTATCCTAATGACTTAGAATGCATTTATTCAAAAAACGGAGGTAAAAAACGAAACAATCAATTTAAAAATGTTGTAAAAGCACATAACAGCTGCTTATTCCTTGGATGGGTGGGCTTCGATGTAAGCGATAGCCTTAAGGATGGCCTCTGGGATTGGTGGTGGAGTTGGGAGTGGTGGGTTGGCGCTCACAACTTGGTAACCGTTCTCATCAGCAACATATTGGACGGCAACAGCTTCACCTTCGGGGGAGGTGAACGAGTATTGGCCCTTGGCGACCAAAGCATCACCGCTCAGGGTACCTTCTTGCTCAGCCTTGATGGAGTTGGAGAACTCGTAGGCGTATTTGAAGCCATCAGGGTTCACTTCGCTGTCCAAACGGAGGACATCGGCTTCTTCGTTGGCGTAGGCGACAGCCAAAAAGCAGGCAAGGACGACCTAAGTAAATGATAACGAGACAGTTGAGAGTAATTAATTAGCACAGCACGTTCACAATTTTTTTTGTTTTAATTTTTAGTTTAAAATCTGTTATTCAATTTGAACTTTTTTAAGAACTTAGAAACTTTTTCTTTGAGTTGTTATGATTTTCAATTGAATATTATTTCGATTTTTTGGATTTTGAAACACTTACAAAGAATTTCATTTTGAGAAATGTTATGTGCTATCACGTTGATTCGTAGTACGAAACTGATACAGAAGTCTGCAATTTCACGGGTTTTTATACAAATGTGCTAATTACTATTGGCATGCTAACCATCAAATTTTATTTAAATTTTTCTAAAAACAAGTCACTAATGAGTGTCTGGTCTATTGATGACACTGAAAATACAAGCTCATCACATATTAACGCTTTGTTTTTGTCGCATCTAAAAAATATTGTTTTCGTCTTCGTTGACTTTTTGTTTGGAAACTAGCATTGAGGTAATATACATGTTTTACTGTAGAAGTCGTTATATCGATATGCACGAGTCCGCATGTTCATATTATCGGCTGGCTAAACACTTAAGACGTCATATTTAAATTAATTTACATACTTCATATTTCAGCTAAGGGCGTCAAGAAGTGATACGAAGTGCGTTGAGGTGACTTCGTTAAAATCGCACAGCGGCGGACAAGAAACTAAGTACAGGTGAATACCGTATGAGTTCGAGTATAGTAGAAAGGCGCTTAATTGAAGCCGTGCGAAAGCTTAGCGATACAAGAAAATCAAAAAACTTCAATGAAATTAAAGGTTTAGTTGTAAGTACAAAAGAGAGTGATTTATTTGAGTGCGAATAGCTAAGTGCTGTCAGATATGAGCAGCTCTCGAAAAATTTATCAAAAAACGTAATGGTACCAGCAATATTCTCTCAGCAGTCGCGTCTATGTAATCGGAACAGACCACTATTTTTATCCGGAAAGGAGTACAAACTAAGCAGCATTTCTCAAAAAAATTTCGTTGAGGCAAGAATGTGATTCGTGGAAGTTTTCAAAATTTTGGAAAACATTTTGTTTATGGAAGTTATGAAGATAATCTTTCAGATGAAAGTCCAGATTAAGTTTTTTTGAGGACATATTACACCCTAAACTAAACTATATATGACATTAGAAAGTTTTTGGAGTTTTCCGATTTATGGCTTCGTAGAAAAATTTGAACAATATTCACAAAACATTTCCAGTTTTTTTCTAATCATTCAGTTTCTCTTCAAAGGGTCGTATGCTGATAGTTGCCGTATTTGTGGTCCAATAATCTCTCTTTAACGATTTTCTACTCGACTTGCATTCTTGCTCTCTGAGAGCACTCGCCAGCAACTCGGTATAAGGGAATTGTGGACGGCATTTCAAGCTTCTTACGTACAGCTGCAAACAAACCCATTGGTTTTCGGAACAAGCAAAAGAACAGCTGGTACGATGCGGAGTGCCGTGTCGCAGTGGAGAGAGCGTTCGGGATGGGATTGATACCGAGAATTGAAGAGGGAATCGAGATGCATTTGCAGACGGAAAAAGAGAGACCGAAATGCGTGAGGGTAATGCTCGAAAATTCTACGAAAAATGCGGTGACTACCAAAAGGTTTCAAGACCGGAGCATACTCTTATAGAATTAAAGGAGGTGATCTGGTAACCGATGCCCAGAGCATCCTAAAATTAGGGAGGGAACACTTCTCCAGCCTGCTGAATGGCAGTGAAAGCATAACATCAGGAGAAGACAAACCCGCTTCCCCAACCGATAACGATGGAGCAGATGTTCCACTGCCCGACCAAGAAAAACTTCGAATAGTAATTACCTGTCTGAATAACAACAAAGCGGCGGGGCCGATAGGTTGCCGGCCGTGCTATTTAAATATGGCGGCGAAGAAGTGATAAGGAACATACAACAGCTTCTTTGTAAAATATGGTCGGATGAAAGCATGCCAAACGATTGGAATTTAAGTGCGCTCTGTCCAATCTACAAAAAGGGAGACCCCACAATCTGCGCTAACTACCGTGAGGTAAGCCTCCAACATCACGTGTAAGGTTCTATCGAGCGTATTGTGTGAAAGATTTTAGCCCACCATCAACAAACTGATTAGATATTATCAATGTGGCTTCAGACAGGGCATATCAAAAACTAACCAGATATTCACTATGGGCCAAATCTTAGAAAAGACTCGTGAAAAAAGGATCGGCGTACACTATTACATCAACAATTTTAAAGCTGCTTTTGACGGCACAAAAAGGAGCTGCCTTTAAACTAACGTTGCACAATACCAAAAGTTCCGTCAGGATTGGAAAGGACCTCTCGGTCCGTTCGATACCAAACGAGGTTTCAGACAAGGCGACTCCCTATCGTGCGACTTCTTCAATCTGCTGCTGGAGAAAATAATTCGAGCTGCAGAACTAAATAGAGAAGGTACCATCTTCTATAAGAGTGTACAGCTGCTGGCATATGCCGATGATATTGATAACTTTGGCCTCAACACCCGCGCCGTTAGTTCTGTTTTCTCCAGACTGGACAAGGAAGCCTATGAGTCACTCATTATTTCCGTCCTGCTATAAGGTGCTGAGGCAATTTTCCAGGAAAAGGTTCTGCTGAAGATTTATTGCACTTTACATACTGGTAACGGCGAATACCGCATTCGAAGGACCTAGGTGTAAGCAGAGGAAGAGGAAAGACCAGGTAGTTAAGGACCTGGCTACAATTGGCTATAATAATAAAGACAAATTCAATAAAGAAGAAAAAAATGTAAGAACATAATTGGCACTCAAAAACATATTTTTTTTAATGTTTCATAGCCCTCGGCAGGTAATGTCTGGTACAAAAGTGTCAGAAGATCAAAACAAACTTCGGCAAAAATCCTATTAGTGGCTTAACGAACCAAGTTCCACCCAAATTCTAAAATAGTTATA
Organism: Bactrocera dorsalis; assembly: GCF_023373825.1. Taxonomy (NCBI): domain Eukaryota; kingdom Metazoa; phylum Arthropoda; class Insecta; order Diptera; family Tephritidae; genus Bactrocera; species Bactrocera dorsalis. The sequence continues at coordinate 58,176,469 of NC_064305.1, forward strand.
ACAACATAATTAATGATAGTTTTGCTAAGTTTATTTTATAAATATTGTGCGAACATGCGCTTGGACAAAAATTTAGTTAGTCAAATTAAGTTATAAACATGTTCGAAATATGCGTGTAAATGTTTAGTTGTTTGTAGAATCAATTTGGTTCGATAGTTCATCAGCGATTAACCTGTTGTTCAAATGTATTTTTATAGTAGTTTTATTGAAATTAACACAAGCGAAGAGCTTTGGAAAATAACAAATAAATATATATTTAAATATGAATACATACATCACCTACTTGGCAATATATTGAAATAAAGTTATTTTTTGCGACTCATTGTTTTTATTGCATTTTGAGACCGAAATTTTTAAAGACCACTCGCAAACAACTGAATTAGCAAACGATTTCCGATTTGCTGATTTATTAATTAATTTTCGGAAGCAATGAATAATTTAATAAGCGCCGGTTAGTTTTCGAATATGTAATTACTTGTATAAAAATCTGCTTAAATTAATAGATTTAGTTTTTGTTTTGGATTTGAGTCTAGTTTTTCGTAAAGGGCGTTTTAATTGGACGGTTGATCATTGGCTGCTACATAGAGTTGAGTCTACGAAACATGATCTAACAGCATGTGAAAACTATAAAACTGGTTATTCAAATGAACATTTAGACTTTAAAACAATTCATTGCCAGCCATAAACGTTTATATTTGGATTTAGTTAATGGGATGACGGTAGTTTCCCGAAAGTAACGTTCGTGAGACTATTGGCTCAGGATAGTTTTTCTCACTCAGTGGTTCGAACTAGCCACAATCTAGTAAATATCCTTGAACTTACAATGGTGAAAGTTTTCGTTCAGTGAAAGGTGAATTATGTACAATAGGATACACCCATTGGTGAAATTATACTGAATATTTAGACACCCTCAAATAAAAAAAATATCATATGCATCCTATTATCCCTTTGTTAAATATATAAGAGATATTAATATGATAAAAGGGTTCATAATTTTTTCTAGCAGTAAACAGCTGATAAATGATAAAATGAACGAACTAATTATTATTGGTTAGAAGCAGCCTAACAAGCTCTTGAGGCCTCATTACTCTAACAGCATTAATAAAATTAAGTCATGTGGTAAATTATAAAATTTCCCTGCCTGCAAGTCATATCTGAATTGGCTCGACCGTAGAAGTTATAAATTTTAAAATTTAAAGATGATGAAAATGGAAGTTTAAACTCCTATTGATAGCTTTCGAAAATACTTTAAAAATATCGACAAGACAGGAAAAAGTTCATGGCGTCACTATAAGATGGATATACTAGAATCCTCGTGCTTTGAAGTTAGAACTAACCTTCAAAACACACTTGTAAAATTCGTGAGATATAGAATTTTGATATAAATTTCGGGTTTTGAGAAAAATTAGATGAATAGAAATTTCGTATTAATTAAACCTTTTCTAAAAAACAGATACTAAAAAGCGGTCTCATAAGCTCTTGACTTGCCTAATTCCTTGTGGACTATCGGAGGACTTGAACGTATTTAAAATAGAAGAAATATCAAAATTGTGTGCACCCGAACTCACAATACAACAACCAGTTGCTTTTTTTGAGCAGTTTTTGTATTGTATAATCGTCGTTTTACGTAGATATGTGGCGATGGATGTAATAAAGTCACATCATTTTCTCTCTTTAGGCCAACAGACAGCCTACAGAGTGGACTAGAAATGATGAACAGAACCGAACTGAATTCATTTAGTGCGCAGACCTCAGGAGATAATAGGCAAAACTATGTTAGGTTAGTTTAAACTGATAAACTTTCACACCGCGCATACTTACAGGGTCTGGCAGATGGAGGTTCAGTCCAGACGTTCAGGACATCAACGCTTTCTGTAAAAATTAAAAGAGACTCGTCCCTTAAACTGTGAAGTTCTTATATATCTACCACATTTTAGATAGGGCCAGGAACAAGCAAATAAGGTGTTCCATCATCACTCTGATGCCTATTTCCGTTTATTTTCCACATGTGTCATCGTTATTAATTTTCATTCGGCTCGTGTGCGATGCCAGTATGTGATGACCTGTGAAGACAAACACTATCTTCTAGCCTTTTCGAGACCTTGTGAGTAAAAAACAAGCTTGTTTTCTTTCTGTCCTCTTGAATACGAGCTCGGCAATTCTGCCTATCCATAAGGCATTTCATTTCACGCTGATCCGTGTCAGCTGTTTGCTAATTTCATTGTCTATTTTTTTTAGGACTTGCGTATTTTTTGTACTGTTTCGGTAGTCAAGCAGATGGCACTTGTGTGGAATCCAGAATATATGTAGCCGCTTTTTGACAGCCATCATATCTACTGCCTCTCAGCTTCCAAGGGCATTCTCAGACATAATGCGATGTCCAGGGTCACCTGAGACTTAGTTTCGTTAATGGGTCGCATGTCCTTTCGTCTCGATGGAGAACTAAGACCAATTTTAAAGCAAAAAGTTTACTATGCTACAAAATTTATAACGAAAAGTTGGAAATATTATAAGAAAATGCATAGGAAATCGAAACCCATGAGACATAAAAGATAAAATAATAAACATTAAACATTAAGCAATTTACGGGTGATCTGTGGGCAGGAAAATAAAGGGGTTTACCTCGATTTGCGGTGAAACCAAGAGTTCTATAGAAAAAAGTTATAAGGCAAAGTTGTAGGTAGTGAAATATAACATTTGTGTACGGACTTTACCACATAACCTCAAAATTTATGAAAGCAAACTTTTTTGATGTTTTTATTTTGATCTCTTACATAAATTTTTTCTTTCACGAACTTATATGGAAACTTACCTTCTTGTGTCCCAAGCATTTTTTTGGTTATAAATTCTCCTTATATTGACCTGAAAAATAACCCTAATTTACAATCAAAAAATTTCAAGTCAAAACATAAACTTTTTTCATCCTTTTTTCCGATAGGTTTCAATCTTCTATGAATTTGTCTATATGTCTAATATGGTGGTATATCGCTTTGCATGGCAACAATGTTGACCACAGAAATCGAATTTTTAATTTGAACTTTGGCGATATTAAATTCACTGTCTGTCTGCTAGATACCTATTAACATGTTGGGTTGTCTGAAATAGTATAAGCCATCAAAGTTAGTATAGCTTTGTAAACACTCACAGCCAAATTACGCTTCCTAAACATTTAGCTCCAAGTATGTTTCCGAATTCTCTAGCTTCGTCTCACCTGTTATGTAGTTTTCATCAAGTTTTATATTAAATTTAATATAAATTGTAAGTATGTGTGCGTATTTACAACTCGACTACTTCCAGTCAAGATTATCAGCTTCCAACACTTCAAATATTTTAAGGCAATCAAGTGCTCTTTACGATCAGCGCACTACCGGTTGGCATGTAACAATACGAAGCAGACGATAGCTTTTCATAGTTGACAGTCAATCTGCGCAAAAACCGAAGCAGAATATGAATAGAAGTACGGTATGAGCATGCGCGTGTAAGCGCTGGCGTAGAGTTGTAGCTTTAGCGGTTGGCTTACAGATATGTGTGTCTGTGGGTGTGTTCAGCTGAATGCGGCGGCTGTACGCAGCTGGACAAACACTTATTTCAGCTATTTATCACCATTATTGCCGTTTTATGGTTATTGCATGGCAGCGGTGATGATGCCATCGGAGCAAGATCGGTTGCAGTGAATCGCTGGCCGCGATCATAAGACGACACAAACAAGTGTTCATCAAATGCAGAGTCATAAGCATCCGCAAATATTTGCACAAATCATTAACTGCGGAGTACTGGCGGCAGCAATGTGGCAATGTTGTTGTGAGTGGTGGCATGCAAAGTGCACTGCAACCACGAGCAAGAAGGTCAATCGTGTTTCAACACACACAAATAATTTTATTGCTATTGTTGTTACAATATGCCACAATCGCGGTGGCAAGTCGATATTCCATATTGCTCAAATCATTTGTTGTTTCATGCATTATGGGGTCAGGTCAGGGTGCAATTATGCCTCAACGTACACATGTAAATGATAAACACTAACACAAGCGCGTGAGAAGAATTGTGAATGGAATTGCTCGTCACTAGAGAACAATGAAATATCCACAAGCACACATACATACCATGCGCTATTAAAAGCCTCATTGGGTGCCAGCGTTGTTCTTTTTTGTGCTTGAGCTGTGAATACGGACAGCCATTTTGCCACATTTAAGTGCCACATAATCGTAAATAACGCTGGTAATAGCACGTGCATGACATTTAATGCTCGCTGACTTTGGTAATGAAATTTATTCTCATTCTCATTCGCATTTGTTCAAGAATAAAAGTCATCATGTAAATATGTCTAAACATCGATTTTAAAGGCAGTGTACTAGTAGTATTTTTCGTTTTGGTTAGATATTGTTTGCTATTGTTGCACCAAAGTCAAGTGCAGTCACGATGCTTCTGAAATTGTAATTCATTTGAAGATGTTTAATCAAATGCTTATGGTGGGCACAATTTAATTACAGCTGATAAATTCGAAGACTGGATTGATGCATAAAAATAAATCCGTTCTTTTTCAATACAAAGGCTGCCTTTTATATTTCGGGATTTGGCAAGACTAGTCTTGCAATTTTAAAATTTTATCTTAAAGTTTGACATTTTGGTGGTAAGTAAACTCAGAACGTTTTAACAGGGCTATTTGTGTCGTTTACAGTAACCTAAAATATTATTCTCGACCAAAAATGGAATTAAATCACGAACTTCTTCGCGCAATTTTTTTTTACAACTTTCGACGAGAACTATCTCAGCTAAAGTGCATTTGTGAACTTCATTAAACTATTCACGATGAAACTCCATCAAGGTCCAGAGGTATCGATGGTATGGTGAATCCAATAGAGCTCGTAGTTCACTCCAAGTCCAATTTCGAAAAGGTCCTAAAAATCACTTGTTGTTTCGGAAACTATTGATGCTGTGCGCAAACTGATATTTCAAGAGCGTCAGTTGTCCATTGAGACAACTATAGTCATAAGTGGGACATTTACTGTATACAAAATTAGTTCACGCTGAACGCCACACAATTTCTTGTGTAAGACCTGTTTCGATTGTCCAGGACAAAAACCCTTTTGGAATCATTTAAATAAGGCTGGATACCAACACAGTGCAACACGCATTAATCTGAAATAACCTCATGGACCGAATTGCTGTGGAATCGCAACAAAATCGGTGCATTTCGGAAGTGGATATAACTGGTGATGACAAATGGGTCTCTGACGACAACTATGAGGAACTCTCTTGTAAACAATTGAAGCGTCTGGAGAAGAAATCTGTCAGAAATGGCCAGTTTGGCAGATAGAAGAAGAACTGGGTCCTGATGCAACAAGTGGTCACACACATGTATGGTGATATGCCAGAAGCTCCATGTGCTTGGCTGAAAGTTCTTGTGCATCCACCTTATAATCTGGACCTGGAACCAAGCGATTAGTACCTGGTCCTTTCTATGGTGAATGATTTTGCTGGTGAAAAATTCGGCTTAAGAGAAGCTTATGAAAATCGGATGCTTTAGTTGTTTGCCAATGGGAAATAGGGCAATGCTAAATTACCTTCAAACATATTTTACCTAAATCGGACATATATATTTTACACTACGTCGTATTTAGATGAAATTGGTTAATTCTCAGCTATTTTATCAGTTTGTAAATATTTAATGCTTCTTTTATTACTTTAGTTTAGAATTTATTATATTTCTTGTCTCTCACACATCATATCACATGTATTGCAAACGTTGAAAACTGCTAAACACTTAATTAAGAAACATCAATAATATAATTTATGTCTACCGATGTTCAGCGGACAAACATTTTGCCGAATGTACTTAACGTAGAGGTAATTAAATAGGTAACAGCAGTGTTCAAGTATATAGGGACATGTGCATTTCTATAGTCAGTTCTTTTTAATATTTCAAAACTACTTAATATTCGAATAAAATTATATTAAAAATAAATACTTCATATCTCAAGATTAAACTTGACTTGAATGAAACCATTTAAGTCGCACACGCCATCGTTACAATTTTTCTTCCAGTTTGGGTACGTCTATAACGTTCATCAGTGCGAAACACGAGCGAATTGCTACCAAATCTCCTTCCTCGTTGAATAGTTCGATCTTCTGCTCTTCTTTCTGAATTTAAAGTATGGAGATAAACGGACCTTTAAAATGTACTTTAAGAATAGATAAATCAATAATTTATATATCGATGATGCAACCAGAGATGCTATGCCTCTTATGCGTTTCTTCGTACATTATTCTAAATAAGCTGTAAAATGAAAATATTCGACCAAAACTGGTTACTTTGGCTCTATCAATATTCCAGCAGGAACCTTTTTATGTCTTCAGTAACATATTTGATAATCGTTATTAATATATTTATAGAAATTTTTTGTGTAATCAATGCCATATTGGATAATCATTATCAGCAAGGAGACAAAACTCTTAATTCTGCATTAATTCCAAGCTTAATGTCAATTCACGCTTGCTCAGACAATTACCGCAATCTGCTCAACGAATCTCTCGCCTTTTGTCTCCAAGACCGCCCAGCAGTCGGTCCACAAACCACTTCGCTCATTAACGGTGCGCGTTTGTTCAGCGGCACTGTTTTGCATTTTATGGCGACGATATATCAAAACAAGCCCAAAAACCGACCAAACTAGATTTGCCGGCCAATCTACACTGCATGCGCCAACATTCGGTCGCATCTCTATTCTTTTGCATACGAAAATTTCATGGAGAATTTAATTGACTTTGACTCTGGCTGCGGCTGCGGCTGTGGCTAACAAAGCTTCATAATTATACTGCAAATAAATATAGATATGTATGCTTTAAGTGGCTGTTTCGGCCACATGTCTATCAGATTTGTTTGAATAAACAAGAAATAGCAAAGATTACGGATTTTTTTACCAAAAGTTTAGAAGTAAACAATTTATTGGCAAAACGCAAAAATGTCAAACGAAATTATAATGAGAATAAAATAGTCACACAAACCGGTTGAAATTCGACAAAAACTGCAGTTAAATGGGTGAGTTTGTTTTTGTTTTGTTCTACAAGTTATTTTTAAGAGATTCTTTGTCTAATAACTATGTGCTAATTACCAAAAATTTATTTCCAAATTGACAATTAATTGTATTTTTAAAGAAGTCTCTACATCCGGTGCTATGATATACATTAAAGGATGTTATAGGAAAATATGTAGGAAAATATTAACAGTTTTAGCCGATAGAAGCGCAAATTTTGGGGTTCTCAAGTTTGTTTTGAATCAAAGCGAAAATTTAAAAGGAGGAGTTATAGAACTAGCATATTATGTGTTACTATTAGGTGTATTGGTGTACTCAAGATAGATTTCAACCTTACCATATACATGATTAATAAAGCGTGTCGCAAAATTAACGCAAGATTTAACTTTGTCCACTATGAAGAGTTTTTGAAATGGTGGCAAATTTAATTCTTGCGTTAATACTACACCCTGTAGTTCAAAATATATGTACAATATAGAATAATGTCAGTTTTCAGGTTCAAATGGCTTTTAAAGGGTGATTTTTTAAGAGCTTGATAACTTTTTTTAAAAAAAAACGCATAAAATTTGCAAAATCTCATCGGTTCTTTATTTGAAACGTTAGATTGGTTCATGACATTTACTTTTTGAAGATAATTTCATTTAAATGTTGACCGCGGCTGCGTCTTAGGTGGTCCATTCGGAAAGTCCAATTTTGGGCAACTTTTTCGAGCATTTCGGCCGGAATAGCCCGAATTTCTTCGGAAATGTTGTCTTCCAAAGCTGGAATAGTTGCTGGCTTATTTCTGTAGACTTTAGACTTGACGTAGCCCCACAAAAAATAGTCTAAAGGCGTTAAATCGCATGATCTTGGTGGCCAACTTACGGGTCCATTTCTTGAGATGAATTGTTGTCCGAAGTTTTTCCCTCAAAATGGCCATAGAATCGCGAGCTGTGTGGCATGTAGCGCCATCTTGTTGAAACCACATGTCAACCAAGTTCAGTTCTTCCATTTTTGGCAACAAAAAGTTTGTTAGCATCGAACGATAGCGATCGCCATTCACCGTAACGTTGCGTCCAACAGCATCTTTGAAAAAATACGGTCCAATGATTCCACCAGCGTACAAACCACACCAAACAGTGCATTTTTCGGGATGCATGGGCAGTTCTTGAACGGCTTCTGGTTGCTCTTCACCCCAAATGCGGCAATTTTGCTTATTTACGTAGCCATTCAACCAGAAATGAGCCTCATCGCTGAACAAAATTTGTCGATAAAAAAGAAAAGAACCGAACACTGATTTTGGTAATAAAATTCAATGATTTGCAAGCGTTGCTCGTTAGTAAGTCTATTCATGATGAAATGTCAAAGCATACTGAGCATCTTTCTCTTTGACACCATGTCTGAAATCCCACGTGATCTGTCAAATACTAATGCATGAAAATCCTAACCTCAAAAAAATCACCCTATACAACATTTTTTGTATATTGGGGTTGTTCTATAACGAACGGTTCTCATGGAGTATGGATCAATGGAGCATCAAGCATGGACAAATTGATTAAAGAAAAATAGTGTGACTTCATTTTTATACCATGTTATGACAACACTTGTTAAGCCCTAGGTCTCACCTTTTTGAGATGATATAAATCACAATTGCTTCTAAACCCCGATCAACCCCGTGTTTTTTTATAAAGTTTATCAATAAAGAGGAAAGATTTGATCGTTTAATTGAATTGGATACGCTCCGAAACTACTTGAGTTCTTTCACCATTGGGAAGCTACACTCTCTATGGTGAACTTAGTAGTATATATAATTTTAGTATAATAATTTTTTTTTTAAAGAAAGTACTCGATTGAATGTTTCGGACTTCTTTTTTAAGATTTTTATTTTACAAAAAGTTTTAAAAATAACTGAAGACAGCACATCTTCAGAGGTGCCAAAACAAAGTGCCCAAAAAAACTTTTTTTTTGAAAGTGTTACCCTGGTATACTAGCCCTGTAAAAAAAAGTTATGCATCCTTACTAAAACACCAACAATGTAACCCAAGTCGTGAAACTTGTACTCAAACAATTTCTTACATAGCGTGCCCTGTGAGTCCTACTGAACAAAAAAAATGTACTACAACTTTGTTTTTATCATTGGAAAATTATCTATTTCGTATTCCAGACTGATTTAATATTTTTGGAATGATTTGATTTCGATATTCTATTCGAAAGATCGCACGAATTAAAAATGTAAGTATTAGAAAAAAGTCACCTTATGAGCGGAGACTCGGTTAGTTAGGCTTCAACATAACAAGCGATGTGGGCGTCATTGGACCACGAGAGGAGAGTCAGTGTCATGAAATAAAGTGTCACTCGGCTCACGCCTCACTCGCTCAATTGTCTCCCTGTGAAGCGGTCGCCTACCGAAGTGAGTACAAATAATATTAAAAGTTCGAAGTTCTAATCTCTTCGTCTATATGAGGACCACTTGCCCCAAGTGAAATAAAAATAAAGCGATCTGTTGGTAATTATCATATGTCAATACCTAGTAAATATCGAGTAAATACCAAATGAAGTTATTTCAATTGCAGCGACACCTATCGATAGATACGTTTTCGGAGCTCTAGCTATGTCTCCATGCTTTTTCGAATTCCATCAAAACTCTTTTTATTAGTTTGTTCTGTTGAGTACATAGAAACCACTTCATCATATGTATTCATGTTTGCTCTAAAATGTTCATCTATTCGATTGAAGCCTGTACTTGTAATCGAAAACAACCAAAAACCAGTTTGTTTGCATAAATTTCACTTTCATTGCTCAATAAAAAATCGAAATAATTTTAGAATCAATCAACAAAATTAGAATGATTGAATAAATTAACAGTTAATGAAGCATTTAACCAAACTAAAAAAATATGCTAATGAAAACGAAAAATATTCGTCGCTTTGTGCGTAGATAATATGTTTGAATGGATTATTCTTAGTTTTGCCAACTGGGTATATATAAATATTCATGCTTTTGAATATTCAAAAGTTAATCTAACGGCTAAATAGCATCCAAATGCTAAATAATCTAAAACATATATAAGAAATAAACTTATCACTTTTATGCCGCCGATTTTTAATAATCTTCTCTTCTGATGTGTATTATTTGTATTTGTATTTGTTTGAAGAATTATTCATATTTTATTTTTATGATCAGCGTACAAAATTAAGAAATATTCAAATTATGTGAAGCTACTAGGTCATAAGATAATCGAAAAATCTTCCATTCGCCAAGCGTTAGAGAAGTTTGGACCATTCGTGAGACACAAACCGACACGCTGGACGGGTGGGTCGAAGTCTTCAGCTCGGCGTGTAAAACTGTACTAGAGAGCTTTTGTCCACTGAGAACACCGAAGGGCAAAGAAAAACCTCTCTGGTGGACTATGGAACTCTTAGAAATCTGGACGACCTGCAGATGTATATTGAACAAGGCCCGTAGGAGTGGGTCAACTGACAACTGGACGTTGTATAAAACGGGATTTACAACATATAGGTCAAGTTAAGAAAGGCAAAGAGGAGAGAACAAAGAAGCCCATCTCCCGGGGTTATCTTAAGAACGCAGCGACGTGGACCTTAAGCAGTGAAAATACACTTCGGATACTCCTTGATGTTCCTTCTCGAGCAATACGTACTTGCGAGAATATCTCTAGCAGTGGTGCAAGATGATTGCGCGGTGTTTGTCGACCTTCTCGATAAACGGCACTTGATCTGAGCGACTATCTCGTTCAAACCTTTTAAATAACTTGGACCGGATAGCATTATACCAGCGCAACTGCAGCAGACTGTTTAGGTGTCATGGAACTGGCCGTCTCCATTTCTGCGAACTGCATAACACTGAGTTACATTCCGGGGAACTGGAGACGAGTCAAAGTTACGTGCATTCCAAAGGCTGGTAGGGGCTCTCACGTTACAGCCAAGGACCTTAGCCCCATCAGACTCTCTCCCTTCTTGCTAAAAACTTAGGAGAGACTGATGGACTGGTACCTACAGAGAAGCATTTCTGAGGGATCATTTATCCGAAGCGCAAAATGTTTATTGTAAAGGCAACCCAGTTGATACTGCCTTGCATATTATATTGTCATGGCTTGAAGAAGACATTAAAGTTAAAGAATTCGCTGTTGGGAATTTCCTCGATACTGAGGGAGCTTTCAATAACGTCCTCCCGGAAGCAGCCATAACTGCTCTGAAAGGACTTAGGGTTGAATCAAACCATTTTCAGTCTTCTATGCGATAGAGTGAATGACCCACAAGGTGGAATTCACTCTTCTCGTCTATGGATCCTGGTCGTTATTGTCCTACTTAAAAAATTTGAGGATCGTAGGTACAGGAAGATTGCCTATGTAGACGATATAGCACTTATGATCAAAGGAAAGTTCCTGCATACCGTTTACGAATTGACCCAGGGGTATCTCAGCATCGTAATAAATTGGGCAGTCATAAACGGTCTCGCCATCAACCCAAATAAACCGAGATTGTTTTATTCGCTTGAATGTGCAAAATCCCGGTGGCACCGCCGCTGCAAATGGGAGACATCCATCCGCAGTCGATAAATACAGTGAAGTATCTAGGGCTCATCCCGGCTAGGAAGCTTTAATGGAAGCCGAAAGCGCAGAGAGAGCAAAAAAGGCATCGACTGGCTTACAATGCTGTAAAAGCAGTGACCATCGAAAGTGGTCCTCTGGCTCTACGACACCATAGTCAAACCCATTATGTAAGCCTCTCCCTAGTTGTGGGGCTTTTAACAGGGCATTGCCATATTGGCATCTGAGCGGCAAGACTAGGAATCTTATCAGAAGCCATTTGTCAAAGCTGTATGGAAGAAGATGAAGTGGAAACAACACAATACTTCCCTATGGCAGTACACGTGCGATCAGTCTATATCAACCATGTTACCTAATCGAACCAAACCTGGCCTAACCAGATTTCAAACGCCTATGTTAATGAAGTGCGGCTCGTGTAATTGATCAATGCCTTTAATGACATTGGAGCTGTCAAATATTTATATTCACATTTAGTTGTTGCATGTGATTTCTTAGTTGCAGACGCACAAAACCTGCGATGACTTGACATTCCTCCGTAACATGCAAACTCACTGCGAAAGCCGGTTAAAGCAAAATGGCAAAACTGAAAGCAAAAGTGTATGACAAAGTCGTGACATTTTAATTAAAATGCGAAAACAAATCGCGGTTAATGAGAAGATGTGACATTATATATGGATAAAATATTACACTGAGTTCGTTGAGCTTTTGCAAAATATGTAAGATAGTGGGTTCAAGTGTAGGGTGCATAATTTTTATTTGTTTTTAGGAAAGGTCAAAAATAACTACTAAACATTCGTTTCTATATAAATTTATTTAAAACAAGAAAAAACGTTAACTTCGGCTCACCGAAGCTAATATACCTTTCACAGGTGCATTTCTTTTAGTAACTATGTGTCCAGTTTGTATGGAAGATATATGCTATAGTAAGCCGACCTGAACAATTTTTTCGGAGATTATGTTATAAACTTAAGCAGTAATCCATGTCAAATTTCGTGAAGATGCCACGTCAAATGCGAAAGTTTTCCATACAAGCCTTTGATTCCGAATTCGGTTTGTATGAAAGCTATATGGTATAGTGGTCTGATATCGGCAGTTCCGACAAATGAGCAGCTCCTTGAAAGACAATTTTTTTTTGCAAAATTTCAAAATGATGTCTTAAAAACTGAGGGACTAGTTCGTATATATTCAGACAGACAGGCGGACAGACAACGTCCGGTGTGTTTTACGTGGGTACCTGCTGACGACAACCTTACTCCACGGCGCTCAAAAGCACAGCGGATCAAATCAATGCGTTGATCAGCGCCCTGAGAATGCTAAGCATTTTCAGTACCAATTGGCAGTGTGGAATGGACACACTAACCACCTTGGTCGGGTTCGAGGCCCATCTAAAACCTCTACCGTGCTTTGGGTCCGGCACCCGGTTGCAATGCAACTCCACATTCAACTGACAAAGTTCTTCCCGCGATTTGGGTTTCAACCACAACCACCACGATACTCCCCGAGGGGCCAGTCCGCATGAGCAGGTTGGAGTTACCTCCAAGGGCTCCTGCTCCCCGTGGTACCAGAATTAAGTCTCCGGTCAGACTTCGTAGCCGAAACTACTACCAGTTGAGCTTCCATACTGCTCTGGACTGGTGGCCAGGGGTTGGACCCCATACATACATCACTTACACACACCAATCATACAAAAAACTAAAACCCTAATTTCCAGCAAACCGCCTTCGCCTCTTAAATAATTCACGCGCAAACAACCCTAACTGTTCGGTATTCCGACTAGTGGAGATCACACCACTAACATCTAACCGTCCATCTGTCCAGCTAATCCCCATACCACCCAGATCACTAATGTCCGAGTACATCGGGCACTCCGCAATTAAATACGACCAGTTTTCTGAAACTGCCCCACAAAAACACCCCGACGTATCTGATAGGTGCCTCTGATGCAAAAATGCATTCAGAGGCCCATGCCCCGAAAGCAGAAAACCCAGACTCAGACAAAATCTGAAGTCTGGGTTATCCTCAACGAACCCCACGTTCCGAATGTACTCGTACGTCACTCGGCCGTTAGGACTATTGTCCCAACGTTGTTGCCACCTACACCTAACCCTATCATCTAGGAGCCTCTTGCTCCCTAGATATCCCTCCCTCTCCACATCATCGTCAGAAATCCAGTCATTCCGCAGCAATGACACACTCAAGCCCCTTCTTAACCTGAATGCAACAGCACGCTGTATGACAATCAGGTCAAGAGGGGGTGCACCTAACGACGTCCGAGACCCCAACTTGCGTCACATATCTGATGCTGACCCCGTTCACACGGACAATCGGTGGACGAACCGGCGATAATCTACCTTTCAGCAGCATTGCCAACCCCCACACCTAAACCCCAAGAATTAACAATCTCTAAGAGATCTCCTCCCACCCGTTCTAATTCCGCCCTCGAGCGACCTTCAACCATAAGAAGAAGGTCGTCCGCATACGCACAACATTTACAGAGTGGCTCGAGCTGCCCAAGCAGAGTGTCCATCATGAGGTTCCAAATATATGGACCACAGATGGAACCCTGCGGGTAGCCTCGAACAACTCCAATCTCCACACTCCCATTCATGCCGACAAGAGAGGCCTTTCTGCCCGAAAAATAACTCCGCCAAAGAGTAATTTCCAGACAGCCAAGCTCCTCCAGCCGTTGCACCACTCGATCCCAGCTTAGGTAGTCAAATGCCCCCTTGAAGTCAACAAATATGCCAAGGACATACTTGTTGACATTCTCCCTAACGACATTCTGTACAAAAAACCATGCATCCTCTATACTGCGTCCTTTCCTGAACCCAAACTGCCTATCCGACCACATACCCCGCGTTAGCTCCTGAAGCCGTTCCACCATGACCCTTTCCAGCACTTTTCCAAGTACTGGAAGGAGACTGATGTCCCGATAAGATCGAGGATCGCTCCTGACCTTATCAGGGGACTTCAGGAGAGGAACAATCCTAGCACTTTTCCACTCGCGTGGAAAGTATCCCTCCCAGACGCACTTATTGTAAATGGCCTCCAGGTATTCCGGAATGAACTTCCATAAGCTTTTACACATCTCTCCGTTCAAACCATCAAAACCTGGGGACCGTTTAGACCTAACCAGGCCAAAGGCGTACCCCAACTCCCCATCATCTAATGGAGGGACAAGCACCTCTTGTGCATGAGGAACCTGCACCTCCGATCTAGGAAAGAACGCTCCTAACAGAACCCCGCACACTCTCTCCATGACGATAACAGAGTGTCACCGACGCGAAGAGACCTCCCTCCTACGACCCCTGCAGATCCTATAGACCTGACCCCAGGGGTCGTTCTTATTTTCCCTAACGAAGCTCCTCCACTCATCTTCCTTTACTTTCACCAACATCTCTTTATATTCCCTATCCGCACAACTAAATTCCCGCCTAAGCTGGGACAGCCTATCCGAATTGGACCGTCGGGCGCGTTGAAACTTTCGCCTCAATCGCCTGACAGTCCTCCTCATCAAGGTTAACTCATGCGTCCACCATTTAATTTTACTAATCTTGGAACACTCATACCTACCAAAGACCCTATCATTTACCCCCCAAACAACTTCATAGAGACGAGCAATTTGCTCGTCGAAGGCGGACAGACAGACAGACGGATAGACGGACATGGCAAAATCGACTCAGCTCAACATACTGATCATGTATATGTATATACTTTATAGGGTCTCTGACGCTTCCTTCTGGGTGTTACAAACGTCGTGACAAACTTAATATACCCTTATTATGAGTTCTGAGTACCTATTAAGCCATTAAGCATTAAAAATCTAGATCGATCACTTGATCTCAGAAGTAACAGTGACATTCTTGGCACCTGCTCACTTAACTAATGTGACCGCCTATGAACCCATATTAAGACTAGTGTACTAACGGGTGATTTTTTTGAGGTTAGGATTTTCATGCATTAGTATTTGACAGATCACGTGGGATTTCAGACATGGTGTCAAAGAGAAAGATGCTCAGTATGCTTTGACATTTCATCATGAATAGACTTACTAACGAGCAACGCTTGCAAATCATTGAATTTTATTACCAAAATCAGTGTTCGGTTCGAAATGTGTTTATCGACAAATTTTGTTCAGCGATGAGGCTCATTTCTGGTTGAATGGCTACGTAAATAAGCAAAATTGCCGCATTTGGGGTGAAGAGCAACCAGAAGCCGTTCAAGAACTGCCCATGCATCCCGAAAAATGCACTGTTTGGTGTGGTTTGTACGCTGGTGGAATCATTGGACCGTATTTTTTCAAAGATGCTGTTGGACGCAACGTTACGGTGAATGGCGATCGCTATCGTTCGATGCTAACAAACTTTTTGTTGCCAAAAATGGAAGAACTGAACTTGGTTGACATGTGGTTTCAACAAGATGGCGCTACATGCCACACAGCTCGCGATTCTATGGCCATTTTGAGGGAAAACTTCGGACAACAATTCATCTCAAGAAATGGACCCGTAAGTTGGCCACCAAGATCATGCGATTTAACGCCTTTAGACTATTTTTTGTGGGGCTACGTCAAGTCTAAAGTCTACAGAAATAAGCCAGCAACTATTCCAGCTTTGGAAGACAACATTTCCGAAGAAATTCGGGCTATTCCGGCCGAAATGCTCGAAAAAGTTGCCCAAAATTGGACTTTCCGAATGGACCACCTAAGACGCAGCCGCGGTCAACATTTAAATGAAATTATCTTCAAAAAGTAAATGTCATGAACCAATCTAACGTTTCAAATAAAGAACCGATGAGATTTTGCAAATTTTATGCGTTTTTTTTTTAAAAAAAGTTATCAAGCTCTTAAAAAATCACCCTTTATAATAAAAACTTAATTGGACATCTTGTTAACAAGAAATAAGATTATTATCGCATTATCTACAAGAAAAATAATGAAAAGACAGAGCGAAAATATATTGAATTTTAATGCCGGGGAAACCGGATGGTTTATTAAATATATACGGACAGACAAATGTGCATGAAATATGCAGGGTGTTTTTTTTCGTCATGTGGGTTTCATTGAGGCAGTACATTTTTGTGAGCTAGTCTTTTTGACAGCAGTTACAAGCCATTGGTGTGAGCGAATTTCTCTCCTCGTGGGCTCCATCGAAAATTAGACGATTTTTAAGGCGAAGTTTTGTAGGAATTGTAAAAAATTGTTTGTCAGTCTTCGAGATATCCGTATGATTAGACAGATTAAACTTTACTTTAAAAATCGCTGGATCGATTATATAAAAAATCGTCTCGCTCTATTATATATACTATATATACAATTGTCTTACAAATGGTGGTGTCCCTCGGAACGTTATCCCTTTGGGCGAAAGCCTTAACATATTAAACATACCTTCAAATACTTGACATCTGGCGATCAAACACGGATGTTGAGCTCATAAAGAATCCCATGGTACTCACGCAAACAATCTACCTAGCATTTTTTTTTTATAATAGGGGGAAGCATCGAAAGGCGGAGTACGAAACTTTGATCAGCTAAAACTAAACTACTCCCAACTCAAGACTATCTCATGGAACCACCGGTTAAGTACTACTTCGTAAGAGGGACAGAACATTTAAGTCTCTTCTATGTTATGTCATTATGAAAGCTGACGCGTTGCTTAGAGCTTTTCATTTCCCTCGTATTTGAAAAGTGAGGACAATAAGTTTGAGTCTTCTATATACTCGGTCACGTCGGATTTTCTTCTTCTTGACTGGAGTAGAAACTGCCTACGCGGTTATAGCCGAGTTAACAACAGCGCGCCAGTCGTTTCTTCTTTTCGCAAGGTGGCGCGAATTGGAGATCGTCGGATAGTTCGGACTAATGTCATTGTGGAATCTTTAAAGGTAACTTTTGAAGCACCCACGTTCATTAAGTATTTGGGTCAGATAGAAATCCATGTCCGCAGATCGTCTGTTTGTCCAGTAGTGGATGTCCGGTAGAACTGAGGACTGACACCGCTGCGGCCACATTTAGGGGTTCGTGTTCATCTCCTCTGTCTAAAAAGTAGATATGTTATGATGTGTAATTAGTTCAGTCGTGTGCTAAAAGGAGATTACACACCCTTGCTAGACATGAGCCAACATCACCGATGATCAACACGTCAATAAATTAAGGGAATTGATGCTTGATAATCGACGGTTAACAGTTAGAGATCTTACTGCCATCGTTGAAATATCGGAAAGATCGTGAAAACCATTTTCAAAAACCATTTAGGGCTAAGAAAAGTGAGATCACGATTGGTTCCAAAAATACTCTATTTTTTCAAAAAAAACATTAAGGGCGATGAGTCTGGGATCAATGCATATGACCCGGAAACAGACGATCAATCGGCCGAAAATAGTGGCATAGGTTAGCCGGAGCTGAAAAATCTACGTCAAAGCAGGTCAAAAATAGAGGTTATGTTGTCTGGCCAAACTGTTAACAAGGAATACTTTTGAGTGTTATGCATCGAGTGCGCGAAGCTATTCGTAAAAAGAGGTCGGATTTATGGGACGACAACTCTTGGTTTTTTAAAATTTCCTCCATGATCAGTAAAATGCTCCTCTAAGTTTTTTCTTTAGTCCGTTAGAAAATCTTCTATTTTAGTATGCGCTAGAAAAGAAGAATTATTCAATATAATTGTCATTATTTTAATATACATGTGTAGACTTGTTAAGAAAATGTGAATCACAGTTTTTATTACAGATCTTTTTTCACTTTTTACTTAATACATATACAAGAGTATACCTAGTATATACCAGAGATATGCAGTTATGCATAATTCACACCTCGCTGGCATGCTGACACCATTAAGGAGGCATAACCGGTTTCCGGACGATTCGGGCAGTTGACGAAGTAATCATTTTTCAAGTGCAAAGTGTGACTGTGAATACACTGCGAAAAAATTGTATACGGAGACAAAACTTGGCGGAAATGAAAGTAAAAAGTATGAACGTACAGTGTTCTAGTGTCAACCAAACTATCTAAAAATCATATATGGTTTCACAAATAAAAAAGAAGTAAGTTGAAAAAGTTAGTTAGTTAGTTAGTTAGTTGTAAAGTCGACTTTATTACGAACACAAAAATGTAATTTCATTTCAGTTAATGTTGGTTAAAGTTTTGGGTACGAAGCGTGTCAATGTTGGACTCATACACAAATACCCAAATCTTTTGCAAAAATTACGTCATGTAGAGGTTGCCAAATAATCATTACTGCTGACGAGACGTGGGTTTATCAATGTAACGTCGAAATTTTCCAACAATGTGGCCAATGGCGGTCCGAAACCGATGATGACGATAACCTTTTTCTCTGATTATTATAGTGTGGTTCACCATAAATTTGCTTCACATGGCCAAATGGTCGATAAAGTATACTACTTGCTCTTTTTGAGTCATCTACGTGAAGCAATTCGTCGCAAAAGACTGGACTTATGGGCAGATAATTCATCGATTTTTAATCACGGTACTACGCCTTTACATTCTAGCACGGTTGTGACTGACTTTTTGGACGAACACCTTGTTCCCCAAAATTGGCTCGCAGTGACGGTTTTCTGTTTTAAATGGAATACGAGTATAATTTTATTGGATTGGCTATTATAAGATTTGCATCCTTTTATTGGACTGTGAATAATTTCTATGGTTAGATTTTGTAAAATCTTTCAGTTTTTGTAGAAAATGGGATGTGAAGACTCAGTTTAATTTCTCGTGTTGTCTTCCATACATAAATAAGATTTATATAATCTAAATTTGCAGATTTTGTAAGATTATGAAGTTACGATTGAGCAATTTTACTCAGCGGCTCAAATATCAAATATTTAAAATGTTTGTCGCTCAATCCCACTGTACGTCAATCGACTGTTGCCGACCTCTGTACTGGTGAGTATAAAGCAAAATAAGAGAGCTAGTGAGCTGTGTAGCGGCAAAAGTGGGTAAAGAGCACAACGAACTAAGCCGTCAGTGGGTCACCAGTTTGTTTACATTTTTTCCCTGGAGAAATGTGTGTTGGCTCGTATTTCACTTTCATTTTCAGTTGCAACTTGTCTTCATTAATCTTCCAACAGCGGCGCTGCAAAGTAGTAGTATCTGAATCTGTGAATGAAGCGAATGAGTGAAAGAAAATAAAACGAAGGTGACTTTAACGCCGCATCTTCACCGGCAATGTACTTTGCTGGACCTCTGCCAAATACATTGTCGTTGAGGTTGTCAATTGTGTGGGCATTTGCTATCATGAAATAAACATTCTCGAAATGAACTCTGGTAGGTATGTTCTAGCTGATATATAACATGGTTGAGGTCTTGGATCGCTTAAATTATACGAGGATGGCAAAAGTTTATGTGGAGAATATATACTTGTATATGGATTTTTACTTTCTTCTACAAATGTATTTTTTGGAAAAATAAGAGTTAATTTTTTGAAGACTTAAATTATTGTGTTTATGGCACAAAATTTTGTAATGAAATATGATCAAAGATATTTACATATGTATGCTAGCAACGATCTTTAAAACATTAATTATAGACATACATACATACATACACATCTATGCATTTTATTACAATTTTCCATGCTTTGTTAAAACTTATGTTTCGAATATTACTTTGCTAAATTGCAGTTTACGCAACAAAACATAAAGCACGGGACATTGGGATGTCATCTTTGCAGGCATCATGCGACTGAAACTATGCCCATGTTGCCCATTAAAAATTTGTGTGCAAACGAAAACAGTTCTTCCAAATCACCAATCGTACAGTTCATTGCTATTAATAAATGCCATGAAATATTAGTCTCCATTGCAATAGCTAGCAATTAAGATTTTTAACAATCTTATGTTATTATATGTACAATGTTCCAAAAAAACAGAACAAATGGTTTTTTCGGCAAAATCAATTTATTTTATTCAAAATAGACTCCTACCGCTTCAATACAGCTTTTTGCATGGTCCAAAAGCATGTCGAACGAGTGTTTTAGCTCTATGGCCGGTATGACCGCCAGTATGCCGGTGCAAGCCTTTTGAATGGCCTCTACGTCTGCATAACGCTTTCCTTTTCCGAAAAGGAAGAAGTCGCACGGTGCCATATCAGGTGAATACGGGGAGTGGTTAATGGTTAAAATGTGATATTTTGCCAAATAAACCTCATTAATGGTGTCGTTCGAATGTTGGATTCTGAGCAATTTTTGGTCGTCAGTGAATTTGTGCGGAACAATCCGTGCACACACCTTTCGTAAGCCTAAATGTTCGCTCAAAATGCGATAAATCGATGTTTTGGAGATATTCAATTCCAGTTCCATGAATTTCAATGATGATTTCCGCTGATTTTTGATGAATACACGCACAATTTCGATGGAATTTCCGGTCATCACGGATTTTGATTGGCCCACATGTTGATCGTCATTTATGTCCTCACGACCACTATGAAAACGTTGAAACCACTCGTGCACTCTGCTACGGGATAGGCAATCATCGCCATAAACTTGTTTCATCAGTTGAAACATTTCGGTAAAAGTTTTACCAATTTTAAAATAAAATTTAATGTTGGCTCTTTGTTCGAAGCTCATTTTCGCACCGATAACACAAACATACTGACTCTTAAAACGCAATAACTTCACTTTCAATCAATGAAATGTCATGAAATTCTTACTGGGCCATCGATAAAGATAGCAGATTCTAAGTCGACACCAGTCGACATATAGATGGCGCCTCCAGGGGGCACTAGATTCCTGTTTACTTTGGAATGCATTTTGTATATGCATTAATTTAATTTTCCAAATCAAGAAGAAATGAATATAACGGAATATAACTTTGCTTGCCTTTTCGTTTGCTATTTTATGAACAAAAATGGTTAAAATCTTACCAAAACTTTTCAAGTCCCCAGGTACCGAATATTTGGACCCCAGTATTTGACTTTTGGCCGAAAATGTGGATCAGTGCAACTCAGAGAGACTCTTTTACCAATAATGTAAAAAATTTCGAACTTCCAGGTGACTTAATGCAGCATATAACAGCAAATATGTGAATTATCTTAATAAAATTGTGAGAGCGTGTTTTTTGAATAACGCTGCATTTTAGGTTGAATAAGATACAAAAAGTACAAAATTGTTTCATATTCGCCGCTTATAAGAAATTCCTTACTATGCTTTCGTGGATCTGTATTATGCCATAAAAATGTAGTGATGGATGTTCGGAATTAAAAGTGTGAAGATAAAAGTCAATTTACATAAAGTTTCTAAATCAGCTCGATACTGATCAAAACCAATGACTCACTTTAGAAAAATAAGAAATTTAAGAAAATAACATACTTTGACATAGAGTTTGATTTTGGCTGCCCGCATAATTTGTCATAATTAGTCTGATCTTTAAAATGATAAATAAATATGCAGAGTTTGATTGCAAGATATCTTTTTTAAGTTACACTAGTTAGATACTGCTAGTTGGAAAATAATTTCTTAAAAAAATTAAAGAAAAGTCGAAGTCGAACTTTTAATTATATTAGCAGCACACATTATAGCTAAATTTAAAACTAAAACTTTAAATTTTAACTGACTCTATGCACAAAAACGCCAATAATGCATGATGAATGATTCTGTCAGAGTGCAGCGAGAAAGCTTTTTTAAGTCAGTTTTTCAAATAGTTGCATACTTTTAGGCGTAAAAGTTTTCATGTGTGGTTTTCAAGTCATCTAGTGAACTCTGTGCTTGATGACAAATCTAAGAAACTAGTGACTATAATGAAGCTCTCAGAGCAATGTGTGCTGATGAAGTTGTATTTTATATAATCTGCGAGACAGCGCAAAAATCAATTTGCTAATAATCACAATATTTAATTATTAATTCATTAATTATAATAATAAAAATATCAATAAATGTAAATAAATATACTCCAAGCTTTGGCTAAGCCATATTATTAAACAATAAAACGGATGAAATATGAGAAGATTGAAAGTGTTTAAATTGACTTGTGATATGATACGTAGGTATTGGTAGGCACCATAAAAATAAATGCTTTTAATAACAATAATAGTAAATATTAATTCGCAACTTTATTATGTTTGATTAAAACGGTACCGATTTTTAATGTTGATTTTATTCTGTTATTTACAAATATTTTGATAAATTCATCTTTACATACCATATTTCAGTAAGTCAAGCTTAAGACTTTTATTTTGTATAAGGTGATGAATAATAATAAAAGCTACAGCTCAAATTTCAATTGCTTGTGCTTAATTAACAACAAAAGCTAAATCAGCTAGCTTTGAAGCAGGTGATACTTAAAAACTGGGTTTTGCGCACGGAAAAATGCTGAATCAAAGTAAAAAAACTACAAAACCTATTTTCCATATGTACATACATATGTCGCCCCCCTCAAAGTTATCCTCCTTGGCCTCAATACGCTTGTACCAACGTTTTTTCAAATTTTTGAAGTAGTTGTTAAAGCCAGTTTCCGGAATAGCATTTAATGCGCTTAGCGATTTATGTTTAGTGTATTTATTTAACTCGAAACGGTTTCCCCGGAGCGGCCGTTCGAGTTCACTGAATGGACAGATGTCACACGGAGCTAAATCCGGCGAATACGGTAGTCCATAATACCGTCCTTTGTTAACAAATGCGTGCGAAATTTAAATTAAAAAGTCTTACTAAAATGCTCTGAAATCCCTATACATATTTTTACCAGTGTTTCCCAAAGTGGGCGATAACGCCCCCTTGTGGGCGCTGCAGGTGTCAAGGGGGGCGGTAAGAGACCCAGGAAGAAAATGGAGGCGTTGTGTAGAAAGAGGCTTACAGATGAGAAAATATGTGAAGAACTATTATTTGCTAGAAATTTAGAGACCGATACAAAAGGCGAAACCATATTCAATATATTGGAAAAGTTTTGCGATGAGAAAGAGATTCCTTTGAAAAATATTATTTCAATTGCTACGGATGGCGCTCCGGCTATGATAGGGTGCCATAAAGGCTTAATAGCGCACTTAAAAAATAAAATTCCAGATGTCCTTGGCGTACATTGCGTTATTCATAGACAACATTTAGTTGCTAGAAACTTAAGTGAAAAACTATTTCAATCACTGCAATATGTCATCAAAGCAGTCAATAAAATCCGCAACAGCTCTTTGAATGATAGATTAGTTCTTGGAAACTAAAGATATCAGACTGGGTGTTGGATCCGTTTTCAAATGTCAACACAGCAATGTCACCTCAGCTGGAAGAAGAACTTATAGAATTGACAACAAACGAGGAAATAAAAATCAAGTTCAAAAATGGTTCCAAGAATTTTGGCTACAAAAACCGATCTCGTAATTGTACCCTGGATTGTGGTCAATCCTTCAACGATTCTTGATAGCATTCCCATCGTCATATTTGTGTGAACGTGGATTTAGTGCTGTGGCAACACTGCTTACTAAAAATGGAAATCGTTTGCTTGTTACCGAACGTGGCGACTTGCGACTGTTCTTGAGTAAATAGGAACCTGATATTAACAAACTTATTAAAGAGCATCAGATTCATTCTTCACATTAGTTTTTATATATGGATCGATTATTTTAGTTTAATTTTTAATAAAATATTCTCTGTTTTAATACTATAAAGTTGTGTTTCAATAATCATTCTTATTGGCAGGTGGAGCCCGTAAGAGTTAACTTGAGACCTAAGCGCCGTTGTATGTTACCTACTGCGCTCAGGTTTCAAGTTGCTGGTTATAGTAAAAGTTTTGTTTAGAATTCTCCGTTAATATACATATGTATATAGGTCACAATAATTAATTTGAAGTTATAGTGGTTTTTAAATAGGTGAAAAAATGGGGGCGCTAAAAAAATATTTATTCTCAAAATGGGCGGTAGACAAAATAAGTTTGGGAACCACTGGTCTACATTAATGTGCAGGGTGTGTCATCATTAAACACTGAATTTTATTAACTAATAGTTACTATAGTTGGAAGCTTTAATTCTAAACAGCATCAACCATGCGTTCGCTTTACATCGAAACAACGTACGGAAATAGCTATGAGTAAGTAATATAAATTGAAAGAAGTCATTAAAACGGAAATTACTAAGCAACGAGAAAATTCGTTCAAAATGCTGTCACATATCTCGAAATTTGCCAATTTCTGATCTTATTCGCTAAGCAAATTATAAATAGTAATAATCTGGGATCAATGGTGAGCTCAAGGCAAATATTCAGTCAAAGTCATAAAATTTTTACATATTGAAATATAGAATAGTACGCCCTGTACTCTGCTATTATTAGCAATTTTTTTGCCGTTTTATTCATATACTTTCCACATTAAACGGAATTATATAAACAGCAATCAAGAGAAAATTTTTCTTACATTCAAAAGCATTTATTTTTTATGAAGCATGTGAGAGTGTTAATCACCCGCAAAATAGGTTAATTAAATTGCTGAACATGATTTTCGCCTGAAATTTCATAATACTTATTACTTCATTATTTCCTACCGCTTTTTATATGTTATACATATATGTATATCTATGTATAAACTCAACGAATATGATACTTTCAGAATTTCGAAATAGCTTTTTTAAGCCTTTCAATGAATTTCCCACAGAATGAAACGAACGAATAATTTTGCAATCGAAAGTCGTTGAGAGCTGAGAATTAAATTATAATAATCATAACAAGTCGGTAGAGACATTTGAAATGATAGTAAGCATGCAATTAACAGCTCCAATTTACAAAACACAATAAAGATAATGAAAAGCGTACGGAACACGGCGTTGAGTGGGTAAATAATCTCATCAACACGCCGAACAAGAGGCGATCATTTTCATGACGGTATGAGTACAAAGCTAAGAAGCGCTGGAAAAATGATTTCGGAAGGTTATGGAAAATTAAGCTTTGAACACATTAATAAAGTGGTAGAGCAAACGAGGCGTCGATTCATGCTTCCCAAGCACAAACAGACGCAGCCACATAGAAACTCATGGAGCCGCAGCAAAGCACTCATAATGAATATGTAATTGCAGGTACTTGTAATCATGCTCCTACTAAATAATTCACAGTCCGTTTAGAGGTTGCTTTGCGAAGAGGAAGATGTGTTGTTAACAACAAAAGATAAATCTATAAAAAAAACTTAACAAAGAGATATATGTAAATAAATCATACGAGCTTCTTTTGCACTTGGCCACCAGCGCTGAAGGCGGCTTAATTCGAGTTATCTGACTTGTCTCGTCGTTTGCCCGCTTCTGTCTAGGTAACTGCATTCACTTCGCCGTCTAAATGATTTAACTGACAATGAGGTGCTGGTAAATGGTTGGGAAAAATCGAAAAGGGGCGTTTCACTATTTTGGTAGAGCACTGTAGCGATTTTAAAGAGTCGTGGAAGCTTAGTTCTGTAGAAGGAACTCAGCGCCGTTTTAAGTTTTTGTCCCTACAAAATGTGTATGGAATACAACTAACTTTAACACGGACGCTGTGGTAAATTATATCCAATTTTTTATTTTGATAAATCAGCGAGAAACAGCAGAAAAGCCTTTCGAAGGAACTTCTTTACTTTAAAGATCGATTTGTAGTTTTTAATGAAGTAATACTTTTTCGGAGTTGGTCATTTCGATTACTACAAAGTACTTTTTGGTGTGTTCTATTTTTTTTTCTCGAAATCCTTTTCAGAACATAATGAGAAACATTTATTTTTATAATTAAGCTAAATTCTTGACCATCATATTAAATTATATTCGTTTTATTCCTTTTCGAAAACAACATATCTAAAAAAAACACCCATGTGTAGAAGTTCACACAGGTGAGAAAAGTTCTCTGATCGCTATTCACTTGGGGAGTGGCCAGAAATGACTATTTTACATATGGCTCAAGCTGCTCACGACTTCCGATCTTTGACCAAGTATCTTCTGGGTGGCTTAAGAACATCAGTTTGAAGGCGAGTGGGGGTAAGAAGGCGAAACACCCCCTTCACAGGGTTGTGCGTTGGGTTTGGGACCCGCCATGTAAAAAACAGTACCAATGCAAAAGACAAAAGAGCCTCGGATGAGTGACCCCCCTTTTGATGACGACCATGGCAAACGAAATAAGGACTACGAATTGAGGGCATGCACCTGGGATGTCCGGTCCCTTAATTGGGAAGGTGCCGCTGCCAATCTGGTTGATGTCCTCGTAAAAATAAAGGCTGACATCACCGCCGTCCAAGAAATGCGATGGACGGGACAAGTCCTTGTATCATTTACTACAGTGGCCATATAAAGGAGCGCAAGTGTGGTGTGGGATTCGTGGTGGGAGAGAGACTCCGCCGCCGAGTACTATCATTCTCTCCGGTGAATGAACGTCTAGCCACAATCCGCATCAAAGCGAGGTTCTTCAACATATCGCTGATTTGCGCCCACGCCTCGACGGAAGAGAAGGACGATGTGACCAAAGACGCCTTTTATGAGTGCTTGGAACTCACTTATGAGAGATGCCCCCGCCACGATGTCAAAATCGTGTTTGGCGACTTTAACGCCAGGGTGGGCAAAGAAGGTGTCTTTGGCGCAACAGTCGGTAAATTCAGCCTGCACGAGGAAACATCCCCAAATGGGTTGAGGCTGATCGACTTCGCCGGGGCCCGAAATATGGTAATCTGTAGTACTAGATTCCAGGATAGAAAAATTTATCAAGCTACCTGGCTGTCTCCGGATTGAAAAGTCACCAACCAGATCGATAATGTTGTGATAGACGGAAGACACGTCTCCAATAGACGTGCGCACGCTCCGAGGTCCTATAATCGACTCGGACCACTACCTTGTTGCAGCCAAGATTCGCACCCGCCTCTGTGCACCAAAGAAGGCACGTCAACAAACACAAGGAAGGTTCGACGTCGAGAACCTGCAACCACAACAGACACCCGAACGATTTTCTATTCGGCTTGCCCTCCTGCTGTCTGAGAGCACTCGTCAACAACTCGGTATAAGGGAACCGCGGGACGACATTCCTTACGTACAGCTGCAACCGAAACCACTTTTTTTCGGAAAATGCAAAAGAACAGCTGGTACAATGATGAGTGCCGAGTCGCAGCGGAGAGAAAACAGGCTGCCTACCTCGCAACGTTACGATCGACCACAACACGTGCGGTATGGCATAGATACCGAGAGTTGAAGAAAGCGTGAGCACGAAGAGCGTCACAGTCTGGCCGTCATGGGTAATGCTCGAAAAACTTACGAAAAAATGCGGCGGCTAGCAGAAGATTTAAAGACCGGGACATACTCTTGTAGAACTCCCATAGGGGATCTAGTCATTGATGCCCAGAGCATACTAAAACTATAGAGGGAACACTTCTCCAACCTGCTGAATGGCAGCGAAAGTACAACGCCAGGAGAAGGCGAACCCGATTTTCCAATGGATGACGATAGAGCAGACGTTCCACTGCCCGACCATGAAGTAGTTCGAATACCAATTACCCATCTGAAGAACAACAAAGCGGCAGGGGGCGATGGATTGCCGGCCGAGCTATTCAAGCACGGCGGCGAAGAGCTGATAAGGTGCATGCATCAGCTTCTTTGCAAAATATGGTCGGACGAAAGTATGCCCAACGATTGGAATTTAAGTGTGCTCTGCGCAATCCACAAAAAGGGAGACCCCATAATCTACGTGCGATAAGACTCCTCAACATTGCGTATAAGGTTCTATCGAGTGTATTATGTGAAAGATTAAAGCCCATCGTCAACAAACTGATTGGACCTTATCAGTGTGGTTTAGACTTGGCCAATCAACAACCGACCAGATATTCACCACGCGACAAATCTGGGAAAAGACCCGTGAAGGGAGAATCCACACATACCACCTCTCTGTCGATTTCAAAGCAGCTTTAGACAGCACGAAAAGGCCTGCCTTTATGCCGCCAAAAGCTTCATCAGGATCATGAAGGACCTCTCCCGATACCAATCGAGGTTTCAGACAAGGTGATTCCCTATCATGCGATTTCTTCAATCTGATGCTGGAGAAAATAGTTCGAGCTGCAGAATTTAAGCAGGTACAATATTTTATCAATATTTCCGGTCATGAAGAGGAAGACCTCTACTCCGTTGGAACGACCAGGTGGAGAAGGACCTGGCTTCGCTTGGAATATCCAATTGGCGCCACGTAGCGAAAAGAAGAAACGACTGGCGCGCTCAATTTCTCTACAGTAAACAAGGAGATCCTCATAGTAGATATGATAGGAATAGAAAGAATATATTGCGAATTACTTAGACAAATTTTAGACAAGAGTTGCCATGCCTTAGAAACAATATTTTTTGTAATTTTTACGTCCATAGCTCAATTGATGCTGTACTTAAATAGTATACAGTAAAGTTGTGGTTTACGTACTTGTGGTGGTTGATGTCGCTTTAGTAATTTTTGAAATAGTTTTATTGAAATTAGTTTTCAAAATTGTGTATGCTTTATGTGGTCTTATTTTGTGCGGTCTATACAAAATTTATTTAATTTGTGGCTTTGTTATACTAATTTCATTATTAGGCCAGAAATATATATAGCAGCCCTCGTAACATATTTCATAAACGGCAATTTACCAGTCTGCAATATCATCTTCT
This sequence comes from Bactrocera dorsalis, assembly GCF_023373825.1. Taxonomy (NCBI): domain Eukaryota; kingdom Metazoa; phylum Arthropoda; class Insecta; order Diptera; family Tephritidae; genus Bactrocera; species Bactrocera dorsalis. Next base: position 58,205,582 of record NC_064305.1, read on the forward strand.
TTAGTATGCCAAGGGAACACATCTATTTCACCAGCGAATTCGAATTCTACCCAAGTCATTCGAAATTTTTATCGTATCTTCATACTCGTATGTATATCATCAGTTTATGGTATTAAAAACAATCGATATATGAACAGATGTATTAAAGTCTGTTCATATTTCTGTTCATCCTTCTCCTTGATTGACCAGTATATGCTTTCCTGAAGTCAGAATATGTCTTAATAGTTTGAAATACAAATAAGTGTCAAGAATGTAGAAACAAGTAACAAGAAATATGAATAAATTAGTGAATTGGAGTTAAATGCCACATTTTTCTAAAAGTTTAATAAATCTCTAGTTTTTTATAAAATAATCGAATTATTTAGTAGATAGTTAAACAGGATGATGCATCTGGGTCATTAGGACGTCTCTTTTAAAACCATCGGGACTAAAATCCTCCTCTCTATTATGTCCCCTCTGAACCACCCTCTGAACTATCGCCATATTTATAAGATGTTTGTCGATGAAATATCTTCAATTAGCTAAAGGCAAACAAATTACCTCTTTTTCAGTCTAACTGCAGAGTGGTGTTTGCTCGAACTAGTTCATCTGCTTCACAGTTTCAGGAATAGTTGTATCGCTACGTTCTGGAATCCATCGCAGGTATATCATAAAACATATTGTTATATCCACTAAGAGATCAAGACAGTTTTCAGTATCTTTGATGAAACCCTAAGAGATTTAAGTGATTTCAAATAAATATATTGTTGCTGTGAGTACACTATTTGTCAGAATAAGATGGCTCTTAAGTAGTTTAGACCCCTTCGTACATATAAATACTTATATCTCTTATACCTCTTCTCTTTCCCACTCTTTTCTGGAAGGGAAGGCAATATTAGGAATTCGTATTGAATTTAATTTCTAAAGGATCTTGTCCCTTGAACACCTTTGTCTAAAATACATCTTCAACTCCCCTATATATGACAATATACTCGTAATACCTGTACACTTTCATTGGAAGAGATCCATTTTCTTCAGCCACATTAAGCTCACACGACGTCATATAGGTACATATGTATGTAAATTCATAATCGTAGGCATTCAATCACTTAAGCAATACAGAATCGCAGCAGTTCTGCAGCAGTTCAGCAATCTATTCAAGGTAATCGGTAAACACCTAAAATGACTATGCTTACACTAGAACAAAGCTCTTTAGCGCTTATTAGTGCAAACAGTTAGTTCAGGGCAGCGATTATAATTGAATTAAGTTCGCATATGATTTCGCCTTTTGATTTCGTTTTCTCATGTAACTGTTCGTGCATGATAGGAGCGGTGCAACAGTAGTAAATGTTGATGCCTCAACAATAGCAGCAAGTGGGTGAGTGGGATCTTGTGGCATCGTAAATCACAGACCCACTGACATTACTGTCGCCACCACCAAAGCCAGCAGCAACACCATCGTTAAATGCTTGCAGCACAATCGGCAAAAGGCACTAAAAATAACACACTTTTCAAATCAAAATTTCATTGTATAATAGATGCGGGAGTGTGTGTGTTCCGATTAAATATTGTAACTGCTTGTAGCGCCAATAACAATACTATGTATGCTACAAATATTGTGCAGCAAAACCAAAAGTTAAGGGGCACAACCAGTGCGAAAGTTTGAAAAAATATTTTTTTTTTATATTTAGATAGCTATCGCCTTTAAAAATACCGTATTAAAAAGTTTATTTCGACATCGCAAATGATTTTTGAATTATTGGAGAATATCTTCTTGTTTAACGCGAACTTTTTATTTTTAAGTTTCATTTCGTAGAAGGCCGGAATCACTGAACAACGCATGACCGTTTTTTAGCGCAGTCGGAGATCTTGCATAACTCAAAAAATATTAAATTTTTTTTTTAAATTTTTGTGTGAGTTCTTCAAATACGTGTAAGTGTTTTCTTAACATTTGAATATAATCCACAAAATAGTTTTCTTTTAAAAACTTATCAAAAATCTTCCTTTTTTCCGCTGTTACACTAGATGTGCCCCTTAATGCAAAATACTGCGCTCACTTATCATTCAAATGTACATACGTAGAAACTTGTATGTATGTACAAATCAATTCTTGTGTGTTTGTTTACCTAAAACACTGCTAGCAATCGACAGCTTTGGCATCAACAGCAGCCACCACATCGTTCATCATTCGTTGAACTGTTAGCTGTCAATAAAACAATTCCATTTACAAGTTAACCAGTGAGCCGTAGATTGGGGAATTGAACCCAAAACAACTGAAAGTGTTAATTACAAATAATTTATTAGCATTTTCCAAAAAATGATTGTGTATTTGTGGTACATACAAATACTCCATAATATGTTTAAGTATGTCGTGTAGGTGTTTTGCTACAGCGGAAGGATTAATGGATTTCATTAAGAAAAACTATAGACGAGCGAGACATTTGTCGCTTTTCTAAGCTTTTCTTATATTTTATTTTATTTTATTGTTCTTTATGTAGTCAAATAACTTTTAGGCTTACACTAAATTGAACCGCGTGAAAAAAGTTCCATAACTAAATATTTTGCAGGGGTTATATTTATTAATATACTAATTTATTGTAAGTAAGCATAAATGCTAAAAAAAATATTAATTATGCTGTGGCTATGATATAGCATATAAAAAATTATATTGAATAAGCAAACTTTTCATAGTGAAATTGTATCTTACGAATAAAGACGAAACGGTATTGTCGGTACAAAAATACATGGGATTGAGATCTATGATCTAAGCTTACGACCCGGATGACCAATCGGCCGAATACCGTGACAAAGGTGAGCCGAAGCCGAAAAAACGCAAAGCAGGTCTATTATCAAGGTTATGTTGATAATAATATTCGAGGTGTGGTGCACTCTAAATTCCTTTCAATCAGCCAAACTGTCAACAAAGAATACTATTCATACCGATTACTACCATACCGCTCTTAAAGCGACATCCATCGTTGCGCAGCGCACGTTTTAACCTTCTCATTAAAATGGGCAGAGCTAAAACATTTCTTAGGACAGATATATGTTATTCTTAACTCAAGTATGAAGTGATACAAATTTCAAAGTCCTAAGTGTCCTGCTTCGTTTGTTACAGGATGTTGCCTATAGGTAACAGCACTTTTAAAAAATTATTGTAAACAAACTAAACGCTTTTCCAATGACATATTTTCATTTTTAATAACTATCTTACCTTTATTCATCTATGTTGTACCCTTGGTTTTACAATAAAACAGCTATTTTAATCTTTTTACCGTGCGTTTCTGTACTGTGACACAGTCTCAAATCTCTAAATTTGGGATTTTGAGTTAGAGACAATTTTTGAGACTTGAGACGATTTTGCTATTCCTGTAAGTGACAGTCACAGAATCTATTACATTTCATTATTCAGAGATATTTTTACATTTGAATGAATATAAATATGTCGATAACAAATACAGTCTGTCAAGTAAGAGCGTGGTCGTGTTAATTTATAAAAAAAATTATTTTATGAAACTTTCATATTTACTATATATATATATACATTGTACACATCACAAACAATGATGCAATTTGGTCAATAATATATCCAGTCACCACCGGCGTCGATAATTGCCTGGCATCTCCGAGGCATGCTTTCTACTAATTTGACGGCGTATTCTAGTGGCAAGGATCTCCAGATCCCACGAATTTCGTAAGACAACTGCTTCAAAGTGTATGTGGGTCTTCCACGAAGCTTCTGTTTAATATATGCCCATACATTTTCAATAGGGTTTGCATCGGGCGACTGCGACGGCCAGTCCAATGTAACGATACCAGATTGAGTTTTCCACTGAGTACAGAGCTTGCTGTGGTGTTTTTCATTTTTTCTGAACCATCGTTTGGCAGATAGCAGTAAAGCCTTTTTGTAGATTTTTATTTTTTTATTTTCCCGGCATTTAGGTTATCAGTAAAGAGGTTCAAAGCGGCGAATACCTGCTTTGAGAAGCAGCCCCAAAGATGCCCCTTTATTCCATGTCTTACGGTCCGTTGAACAAGCTTATTGGTGGATATTGACCAGGCTCCCGTGAGGACAGAACGTGTCCATATAGAACATTCATTTGTAAAAAAGACATTTTCAAAATCTCTATCAATATTCTCATGCGCCCAAGCGAATCGCTTTGTCAGAAGTTTTTCGGTCAACAGAGGCTTCTTCATTGTGTTGCGCCATTTCAGATCATGAGTATGAATAATGGTTCGGATAGTTTCGTAGGATATATCTAAACCCTTTGCCATTAATTTAGCTTGTCCTTGCCGCAGTGTTTAAGCAGGATTCTGCGAAAACAGATTCACTATTCTTTTTTCATCTTTTTTGTTCTCTTTTCATACCGAACCACGTTCTGGTAAATCATCGACATTTTTAGCCACTGATATCACTGTATTCACTTCTGTACAAATGCCTTCGACTTTCTCATATATTTAGCAGCCGCTGATTGTGACATTTTGGGACCTTTCGGATAGATGCAAAGGAACACAGTTTCGTAGCGCGACGCGTACTTGGCACTCATGGCGTTTAACGTGATTCTCTTTCAAAAGATCAACAGCCACTGAACCTTTGTTGACAATGCATCAAGGACAAAGCTTCCCTCTATCGGTTCTCGAAGGAATAAGAGCGTAATCTTTCATTAGCTGTCGGTAAAGTCGACCACGCTCTCGGTTGACAGACTGTAGTTATTTTTTATCTCACATTTAGTAGTTTTTAACAGTACCATTTTATGTGGAGTGAACGGAGTAATATTTCGATTTCAAACCTTTTTATCATTTATACATCCATAGCCCCATATCTATCTCGCTTAGCTTTAGGTGAATAAAACTATTATATTCGGTAGCAACATAGCAATAGTACAGGGTGGGCCATCTAACGTTTTAAATTTAAATTATCTATATTTCAACATTGGAAACGTCAAATACCATTCGGAAAGTGACATACAATATATTCAGTAAAAAGTCTAGAATTTACGAAATGGGTCACTAGAAAAAAACTGGAAAATATTGAAAACTTTTTTCCAAAGTGGTGAGTCTTCAACCCAAACTGTGAGAAATTTGGCAAAAAAAATGGACAGAAAAAAAGTGCCATCAGTTCAATTTGTGCAACAATTTGTCAAGCGTGTGAGTGAAACTGGCTCGTTGGTGGATAAACCAAAACGTCAACGTTCATTTCCCGCGCGTTCAACCGAAAATATTACGACTGTGGCTGAAAATGTTAGTGAGAATCCATCCACCTCAACTCGCCGTCGATCGCAAGAATAAAACATTCCGCGAACAACTTTGCGACGAATTTTGATAACAGACCTCGCTATGAAGCCATATAATTGAAACCCTATAACTGGGTTTGGGCCAATTGATGCAACAGCTGAAGCCACTTGACCACCCGAGCCGTCTACAGTTCGCAGATTGGGCAGAAGATCGTTTGACCGACGATGGTCAATTTTACCGAAAAATCATCTTTTCGGACGAGGCTCATTTCCACCTCGATGGTTATGTTAACAAGCAGAATTGTCGCATTTGGGGCATAGAAAACCCGCACGTAATCGTCGAGAAGCCAATGCACCCAGCACGAATCACTGTATGATGCGGATTTTGGTCTGGTGGAATCATCGGCCCATTTTTCTTCGAAAATTAAGAAGGAACCGCCGTAACCATCAATGATTTTTCTTCAAGCAAATTGAAGAGGAAGACTTGGACAACATTTGGTTCCAGCAGGACGGCGCTACGTGCCATACAGCAAACGCTACACTCAATCTTTTACGCCCTATCTTCGAAAATCGCATAATCAGCAAAAGAGGTGATATGAATTGGCCTCCAAGAAGCTACGATTTAACTCCGTTGGACTATTTTCTGTGAGGAGCTGTTAATGATAAATGTTACGCCAATCATCCAGAAACAATTCAAGATCTAAAGTACGAGATTCAAGCTGCTGTAGCTGCCATAAGGCCTGAAACCATCGAGAAAGTACTCCAAAATTGGGTGGATCGGATAAGCTACTGTTAACTCAGCCATGGTGGTCATTTGTCCGAAATTGTTTTCCACAAATAAATTTCATTAAACAACCTTTTAAATAAATGTTGGACCTTTGAAAAATATCAAGCCGTTTTTTTTATTGACCTTTTAAATTTAAAAATTTATATGGCCCACCCGTTATAAAAGTAAAAAAAACCCAAGAACTTGGTTATTTAAATATTTGGTACTTTAGGACTCGTAGTTGTGTCGAAAATCGAGATAAACAGGTTTTAACCCTTAAAATTTAAGCACGCTTTTCCCCCTTCCTTTTCCAGACCTCAGATTACCGGTAAATTATTCATCCCTTTATGTTTGTTATTTTCTCTATGTTTTCTGATGGGTTCCAAGCCACTATGGATTCATTTTTTTTATCATTTTCAGAGGCTTCTGCACTAGTTTAATACTAACACAACATTCTAGCGATATAATAATTTCATTTGAAACGAAAAAAAGAATGAAACAAATTTCCAAACCCTACTCCCCTTTAGAAGAGAAAGGTTTTTCTTTAAAATGTTTAAATTTTTAATTTTGGATTCTGAATGAAACAGATCATTGAAGATATCAACCGCACTAATAGACCTAAGCAATAGATCCAACTCTATGGCTCACTTGGTTTCATAGAAGTTTTTGTGAAAACATAAGTTTAATATATGTATACATCCATAAATTTACGTACTGCTTCATAATTGTGTCAGAAAATAGTGGCGACCATCAACGAACTACAAAGCGGTATAAACTCATAAAAATGCAAGAACATAAAGAGCTTGCGAAGTGCAGTAAATAAAAGCATATGTCGTAAAGTGAATGTCATAATTGTCGCGCACCATTTCCATATGTTTAGAGGCGCTGGATGCGCTCATCACCCGAAGTGCTCACTCATGCGACTTGGCGCTACTTAAAAGAGCCAACCAAGGTTGCCAACTATGAGTGTCTGAGAAGAAGAACAAGAGAAACGCAAAACAATTTGCGAACAAGCTTAATTAATTGGTATCATTGGAAATTTAATAGATAGGTTGGATGTTGGCCGTTTGCCACATGCAGCCGGGCTACTTGACGTTGCGCCACCGCAAGATGCTTTGGAGGGTACTCGTGCTACGCGCTCAAGTGTGCTCCATGAGTAATCTGAGTGAATATACGCGTGATTCGCATGCGTCTACGCGGCGTTCGCTTGACCTTTATTGAGATTAGAATTTGCTTCCAAATAAGTGAGCTGTAAAGATTGATGATTTGAAAGTCGTTTGTACTTGCTGCTGCAATTAATAATACATATTCGCTTGCTTATGAATTTCCACTTCGGTTATGCGTCTTCTGTGTTTACTCAGAACTTTATTGGTGCATCTCGGCTGAGACGCAGTGTATTTCGTTATGACTTTAATGAGTTGTGTGCTGTTTCGGAGCTCAAGGTGATGTCTGTGGTGATTTGTGTTTGATGGGTGGCAATGACTGGGCGATTATGGTGCGCTGTGCACTTGGGAGCGTGTGTTTGCTAAATTATTGCTTTGTCAAGTGAAGCATGTACTTTTATTTATAAGAGCTTGCTACGGAAGGAAGGACGCGAGTGTGCTGCGACGCTTTTTAGTTATTTTCGTTCATTAAATATTCACATTTTTCATTCACAAATTCCAACAAATAGAAATGACAAAACATTTTGTAGATGGCACTGCAAAACAACAACAAAAAATCGTTTTCTTCTTGCAATTTTACTAAGTGAGTTCAATTTCGCATTCAAATAATAAAGTCAGCCGGATGTTCGAAAATCATCATATATCAGGTATGTGGGGGTTAAAGGAAGTATTGACCCAATTCAATTCATTTTTGACACAGGCATAATATTGACAGGAAAAAATTTTCTCTGAATTCAATTATATTTCTCACACATTAACCGAAATTTTTTTTTTAAATCTACTATAAGTACTGGGGTCCACATATTCGGTTATAGAGGCTTGAACAGTTTTGATATTAGTTATATGGGGAAAGCTAAAATTGCATTGCATGGGAAGTAGAGGTAATTCTAGTCCGATTTCCTCCATTTTGGTTTTATAAGATAGTAATATCAGAATCGGTTCAGCAGGTTCCAGAATAAAGTCTTCTTGTGCATTTAGTAAATGATGTATCGTTCTTTTAGTCAGAAGATTTCAAAATATTTTTATAGGAAATGTGCGGGGTTATCATCCGATTTCATTTATTTTGGGTTGGAAAACCCTTTCCTGTGCAAATTTTGATGGTGTGGGTTGAATGGTTTCGAAAATTTATATGAACATTAAACTTATTATGAGGCGGGCATTTTTTAAATATTTATAATCCATAGGTGATGTAATTCGTTATTATTATTATATTATTTTTTTGTTTTATGCCTTCTTCACTGAGCGTCTTCTACACCTGTAATGGTTTCAGAGTTTATCTGCCGGATCTAAAGCTTTCCTCCCCTAATAACACAATTTGAAATTCCATCTGATTCTTTCACTTTTTAGCATGCAAACCAAGCACCGAACAATGTGTCTCGAAAAGACTTTGGGTGAAAAGCACCTCTGAGCTCTGCCAACTTATAAGCAAACATGGTTTAAATAGGTCCAAAACGAATACCGAATATGTAGATCAAAGTTTCAATTGAGAACTTTTTATCGAAAATTCGGCCAATCTGTGGGATATATTATATAAATTCGAAGATAATCCTTTTCTAATAACAGTATGTCTGTATGTTAAAAACCTGATAAGTAGTTCTCTTAGCCCCATATACCCAATAGATAGATTTTCGAACTTCCAATTGACTTTATGTCGCATACAAGTATATCGACAAATAAGTGAGTTATGTTAATGAAATTGAAAAAGTATGTTTTTCAATAATGGTGCATCTTTATACCTAAAATGGATAAAATCGGATGAAAAGTTGCCCTAAACCCCATATAACTATCAAACCTGATGTGCCTGTAGATATTTTCCCTACCTAGATCCTGGCAAGTTGGTACGTCACACCCGAACTTAGCAATTCCTTACTTGTTATCTATTTACGTACTATATAAAGGTCTGCGCTTACATCTTTCGAACGGTTTTAGCTTCGCATCATATCACTTGGTCCTTGAAATAAGCAAAAAAATAACACAAGTCTACACACTTTGCTTCGCTTAAGTTTGCAACCACAAAATTAGATACCTAAAATAGATTAACTACCGCAAACTGACCGCTAAAAAGTTCAACCGCAAACGCCGCACAGTAAACTTTTGGTTTTCTCACTTTGGCTAGCGGTAGGTGAGCAAATACAAAATTTGCTAAACAAAAGCGCAAATGTGTCCCCGTTTGCCACATCGCCGCCGATTCGGTGCATTTCCATCAAACGTTGTCAAGCAGACAGGCCGCAGCCAGCTGTGGCGCGAGCACAGAGCATAATTCGAATAGTTTCCTATTTCCGTATATGCCGCACGTGCAAATATGTGTGTGTATGTGTGCGCATGCGTACGACAAATGCGTAGAAATACTTCGAATACCAAGCATAATGTGTCAAAAAAGCTTAATGCCAATTGTTGACACATGAGATCAAGCCGTCATTATGGCTGCAGCTACCGGCTGACCGAGCGAGCGGCACACCGATCGAGCTGCCCAACCAACCAACAGCCATTGCCAGTGAATTGTGCGAATTTCAAGTGTTTACCACACGCGAACGTCTATGTGTATGTATGTATGTGTGTGTTTGTGCTTTAATGCGTTTCGGTATGCGGTTGGTGGCAACTTTCAAGTGGCAGCCGATGAGTTTACGAGTGCGTAAATCAACATATCCACACTACTGTATAATAAACTTGTGTGTGTGTGTGCAAAATTGCAGTGCCAAACAAAGACGCATTCTATTTTGGAGACATTTGCACTTGGCTGAGGCTGAGGTGGTGACAACGCGGTGTGCGTTCGTGCAACGACGGCACGCAGCATGAAAACATCAGCGAATTTTCACGATCACTGACAAACCGCAATCATCGGCTGCCGCACAGCCAGTGGCCGTGTTGATCGGCGGTTGTCGTCGATTCCATGTGACTCAGCTGCACTCTGCCAGGGGCAATTAGGCACTTACATATGTGGAGTCGCCGTTGCATGTGCGGCAATTTGCAGGCATCCACGCATAAATATTTATTGTGTATGTCTCCGAGCTTGTATGTGCCTAGTATATCATGATGCATTGGCGTCGATTAAGTACTCGCATCTGTAAAAATAAACATACTTAATTACTGGCTTAATTTGCTATCATTTATGTTGATGTTGTTGCTACTAAATGTGGCATACATGTTAGCCTTAACCTAATACGCACAGGAAGTTGGAGCTTCGTTATTATAGCTTTCGGCTAATTTTATGCAAGTTGCTGATTTTATGAGTGATTTTCTGTCAAGGACTATTAGAGAGGAAAACCAAATTCAATAAAAATATGTCACAACCAAAACTTGATTTCCACCTTTTTTAAATCTCTACTTTAAGATAAGCTCCATTTTAAGAGCGTTTTTTTTTTAGGAATTTATGAAAATAGTTAATAAAATCCCTGATGTAATAAAATCATTTAGTATTCAAACTTTGTGTTACTTGTGATACATTATTTAGAAAAGTTCTCATTAACTCCGGATTTGATATGGTAGTATTCGCCAGGACTCGGCAAAATTACTTCAAAAATTCTAAAAAGGAACATTTGGTGTATAAGTGCCCTGTTTGCATCCTAATGGAATATTTATTTATTACTTAAGATATTATCCAAATTCATGGAAAAAGTCGCAGATCATTATATAAGATATACCAGAGAAAGATTTAACATAGGCTTCTATTTACAGATAAATAAGCCTTCTACTCGTCTTCTTCTTTATTGACGTAGACACAGCTTACGCGGTTATAGCCGAGTTTACAACAGCGTGGTCGTTCCTTCCTTTTCGCTGTTTAGCACCAATTCTCCACATGGTATTTCACACAGAGTGGAGGTCTTCCTCTTCTTCTGCTTCCTCAGGCTGTTTCTGCGTCGAACACACTCAGAGCTGGAGTATTTTGATCCATTCGGACGACATGACCTAGCCAGCGTAGCCGCTGTCTTTTAATTCGCTGAATTATGTCAATGTCGACGCATATCTCGTACAGCTCATCGTTCCATCGAATGCGATATTCGCCGTGGCCAACGCGCAAGGGACCATAAATCTTTCGAAAAAACCTTTCTCTCGTAAACTCATTGATCATTGCTCTGTAGCGCTCACCACTCACATAACCGTTTGGCCTGCGACGTCTTCGAAGAAAAAAAGTTTTTATAACAGCCTGAACTTGTTACACAACTTAAGGCAGGACTATGTACAAATATTTGGTATATACCCGTAGTATATATTATTAAACAAATTTACAGAGATAGATGTCATACGTAACTGCATACAGTCGACAACAAAAATGACATTACAGTTATTCAACACATAGCGCATAGACCTCAGTTCAAACGATGTCCATATGTATGTAAATCTATTCTGCCACGATACATATTTTCAAACGATTTCATAACATATTATTATCATACGGATCACTACTTGAATCATAAAATTAAATAGAGGGACGGAGATAAATAAAATATGCGTTTTTTAATCAAACAAATATTTAAAATTTTTTAATTTCTTGAAGATTTGAAATTGTATTTAATTAGGAAATTGAAAAGGAATGGAAAATTTATTTGTAAACGTTTATGGATGATAAAGGCAAAATAACGTTCAGAACTCTCTCCTTGCTATAATGATATAGATTTATAGATTCGACCTGACATGATCAACGGAGCACATCGATTCTAAAATCTCGATTAAATTGTTCCAAGTTGAAGCCTTAGCATTGGTAGCGAAACCGGATCTGGGTACTTGTGAGGAATACTGAAACTCTATTTTTAAGGTGCGTTCTGCGACGATTTATTTTTAAACATATAATTAATATTTGTGCACAAGCAAAAACATAATATTTTACTAAGCACCTTATTGCAGATCTTCAGCTCCGCATCTGTCAAAAGGTTTCCAATAGTTAAAAAATTCGGAATCTATTACTTTGTAGTTATATTATAAATATGCACATATTTACACACATCATTTAACGCTACTAATTATCGACCGCAACAATTAAAGCCACCAGTTATAACCATATTGAAAAGACTGTGATTTATTTGAAATGCACATCACTTGTTCCATGTTTAGCGAAAACTCATTCGTATGCGACGCTGCACCACAACCAACGCCAAGCACTTAAGTAAATGACCCACATATTTTATGCTACAACAAAGTAATTATGGCAATTAAATTGACTGCTAAATTACTTATTAAAGTTTTGATAATAAATAATATGCATTCAATAAATAATTCGACTCATAAATTACGATAGTCTGGTAAAACACGAACAGTGTTTAATATTTTTTTGGATTTATGTTTCATGTAAAAAGTACATGTGGGGGCCAAGTGATGTTAAAATGAAAGATAACACTTAAAATTTTAAAGGGGTTTGTTTTTGTTTTTTTAAGCATGACCAAACATTTTTTAAAAATGACCAAACGGCCACAAGGGCCCCGATCGGCACCAAACGGTAAATTTTTAGGGATGAAATTGCGTTTCCTGAATGTTCCGAGAATTTGACTCACCCCAGTAGCGCCCATTCTTTTTTTCCCGAAACCATTATATCAGATATGAGCCTCATCAGAGAAGATAATTGTTTTAGGGACGAGAATTTGTGAATTTTTCGGAGAAAGTGAATTTATGTATATAATAATCTTGGACAACTCCAAGCTGTGTATGAGAGAATACCTCAGGGTTTAATTGGTTATATGGGTTTCCTCGGGTAAAAAGCCTTGCTAGCCTTGAGCGCACAAGTTCTCATGTCTGTATCTCCGACACCATCACTCGGAACAACTTGAAAATTTATGACAATAAGGATGTTTTTAAAAATTACAATTTAGTTCTGAGATGGATTTTCAAATGGTGTTCATAGCCTTTAAGGATTTATAGCTTTAAAAGTTGTTAAAGTCTTGTAGCGTAGTATTAAAAAAGAAACTCGAGTCTGGTAATATAATAATGAGACTTTAAATTTTTGTGAAGTGTGCTTAATGATGTTCTTTCCGAAGAGAGCTTAGGTGTTCACACTCTTAAATACTTCACTTGAAATTCAATAGTCGGATTTCCTTTCTGACATAAGTTGTGTTGCACTGGGAGCTATTTGGAGAACTGTCAGTGTTCTTCCGCTAGCGACTTTTGAAACGCAGTTGCAGGGTTATACCGACAGGACAATGCCGACTAGATCTTATGGTAATAGAAAATTTCCTGTATTATGTCTACTTGCTAGCTTAAGTGGTGAACATACATAAGTGAGCGAACCGAAATGGCTTAGACATCCATGTAAATCTAAAATAGTATATACAGAACCTCTGAGGTCTCTTAAGCAAGCTGGATAGTTTGTCAATAATAATATAGACAGTTTTATATAACTCTTCGACTAATGCAGCGTTTTTTAATCAGAGTTTAGTGACGTTCATAAGGTTAGATTTAGATATGTACTACAGAGCAGTACAACCTCCATCAGAGAACTGAGTATCCACACAAGATCCGGAAAAAAAACAATCGGGGCTGTTGTACCTTATCAAATCTACAGTTAAAACATCATGGATATTTTTGTGTCAGTTGGTTTGAAATAGTCCATATAAGATAGTTTCGAACTTCTGGTTGTTTTTGGTATCTGGTCGGTTTTCAACAGCCCAAATATTGTACTCGCGTTCTCCATTGCGGTAGCCTCAATAACTAATCTAACCACAATTTCGGCATCTGCTGGCATTGCTTAATTTAAACTAAGTAAATATAACGGTCATAGGCGGTACTGTCTTGAAACCGTTAGATAACCTCTTGCTGAGTGTTGGAATTTAAATATTACGTCCTCAAAAATAAAGAAATTGTTGTCCATTAAAATGTTATGTAATACATATGTATGTATCTATATGTAAATGTATTCCTTTCAACTTGCATTTGAAGTGTCGGCTTATCAAAGCTCATAAAATTAGCTAATAGTTCATAGCTGTTTACAATTCGTCTGCCCAAATATCTGTGAAATTAATCGGGAAACCGGTGGCAGTCAGCAAGTGAAATCAACAGACACACCGGTTTGATGTGCAAAAATATGACACAGTTATGACAAAGTTTCAAATTTGGAAACCATCAATGCAACCTATCAGTTACACACCTCTGCGGAGCTTATTTCTTATTACAGTAGATTGCATTAATTAACTATTCCTAGACACATGTGAGTTGTCAAAGTGGAGTTTTGAAATCAAATATTTATTCAATATTTATTAAGCACGCAACTTGCGTATTTTAATTAAGTTCAGCTTAAGTATTATTATCTGAGATAATCTCGATTACACATTCGTCATGTCAGAATTTAAATTCGTTTATTTCTGAATGGTGCGTTCCAAGGGTAGAGGAGGATTTTTGAAATGTTTTATATGTGAATAGGTAAAATCTGGTTTAATACTGAATTGAACTAAAAAATATCAAATTTTTTAGAAAATTTGTTAATTTTTTACGCACAAATAAAACGAGTTTCTAGATTGTTCTTTTTGTAATTGCCTAATAACACATGGAATGCGAAGTACTTGGTCCTAAAGTGAAGAAATCATTTGCCGTTGTAAAGACGACTTAGTACTACTCAGTTTAATACCGGTTTCATAGTCTACCTACTCGTTGACCTCCTCATTTCAGTGAAATATTTCTTGTGGTGGGTCTGAGGACTAGCCGCTAGGAGACAATTCTGGCGAAGGCTAATTCGTGATACAATTGTGTGATATGAATTACCAATTGATGTTTCTGCACTCTATCTAAAACTTTGTTAAGAATTACAAAAATATTTTCGTTATTTCGCATTATTTCAGTTGAAATAAGGAAAATACAATTCTCTATATTTGAGAAAATAGCTTAAAAGCATAATAGTGATATAAGTAAATAATGGGGTTCCACTGAAGTTGAAGTTGAATTTAATTGATGCTTCTAAAGGAATTTGTGTATGCGAAAAGAAAATTTTCTTAGATTTGTAAGAGGTCAATTGAAAAGTACGCGGCCTAACAGAGTAAAAAACATTCGCTTTATACAACATAATGCTCTTCTAGGGTTATACATTGCTTATAGCGGCCCTTTAGCTTTTCGATATCATTTTTGTAGTACGATTTGTTTTTTGCTTCAAAATAGACCTGAGTTTTGGTGATTAGCTCTACATTCGACGAACATTTCTTCCCAGTGAGCATTCTTTTGCGGTCTGCGAACGGTAAAAAGTCGCTGAGGATCACATATGGAGAATACGGTGGATGCTTAAGCAATTCGAAGTTCATTTCATGGAATTCTGCCATCGTTTTCAGTGACTTGGTGAAACAACACTTTCTTCTTCTCTAAATGCGACCATTTATCGGTCATTTCGTCTTTCACACGGCCTTATAATGTTATGTATTTCATCGGCATCCTAAAATACACACGCTATAGTCTTGCCTGCCGACCGTTGCATTCATCCTGTGCGGTCCATTCGGATGGCTGTCGTTTGGACTTTGGAATGAAATTATGAAGCCATGTTGCATCCATTGTCACATATCGATCAAAAAATTCTGATTTATTACGCTTGAACATCTCTAAAGACTAGTACGAATCCTCAACTCGTCGTTATTTTTGGTCAAAAGTAAGCTCGAGCTCTATTGTACCCAAATATTCGTTAATGATATGATATACACGTTCAATTGATATCTTTAGAGTGATCCAAAATTAGTTTGTGGACTTTGTTGAGGATTTCGTCGGTAATAACCTCTTTTGGGCATCCACCACGTAAGCCGTTTTCGATGCTCATTGCAACACGTCTAAAGTGCATCTTAGCATACCAATCCTTGCGGTTGATTTTCCTGCGACAGTGTCCGGTGTACGTCATCAAGCCAATTTTTTGTTTCAATATATGTTTTTCTTGAAAAAGCAATACTATATTAACATTCAAAATTCCTTTTTAGCGATATATATAATTCTGAAACTAACGCTTCAAAAGCTGTCAAATTTATACACGCACTTTTTGAAGGTTAACACTAGCCAAAAATTATATGGTTTTAATTCTAGTCGCGCCAACTATGTATTAGGCCGATGATTTTTCAATTGACTTGTTAATCTATTGTAAAGGAAATGGAAAGAGAAGAAGAGAGAAACAAGAGCTTGTGAACACCGAAAGCATTATCGTGTATATGGTATACCTTTATTAAATCTTTAAGTTGTCGGCTATATTTTGGAACACTTTTTTGAGCAGATTTTTTACAGTGGCAGTGAACCATAGTATACACTTGATAAACGGAAAAAGGACTTTTGTGGTTAAATATTTTTCGGAAGCTTTGGAAAGCGCCTTATATGTTAAAAATCTTATATTCTCA
This sequence comes from Bactrocera dorsalis, assembly GCF_023373825.1. Taxonomy (NCBI): domain Eukaryota; kingdom Metazoa; phylum Arthropoda; class Insecta; order Diptera; family Tephritidae; genus Bactrocera; species Bactrocera dorsalis. The sequence goes on from NC_064305.1 coordinate 58,222,002, forward strand.
TATTCTTTGTTTAACATTTTTCGATATATGGCAACTCTATTTTGAAGTATAAATTTAATATTTGCTACACAGTTTCCATTTGTAAAAGAGTATTTTCAATTTACCATTTTAAGACATAAAGACACATGAATACAGCTTCCCTAGAGGGAAATATTGTTTGATAACTTTAATGAATCAGATATGTAATTCTCACAAAAGAATAATTAAGATGGGAAATTTAGCTCTGAAGATGCTATTCAATTAAAATTGTTTCACTACAATGATTAAAATAGTACACAAAAGGAAACAAAACGAAAACAGTTTTCTACAAATTCTAGAATTACTTTAGTTGGTTTTTAAGGGGTTACATGGATTTACGGGTTTCAAAAATCGAATTTTTTTTTATTATCCTATTAAGTTCTAAAAAATCTCAAGAATATTGCCCTTAAATTTTCAAGTTGATCCGAGTAATAGTTGCGGAGATACAGCTTTTAGAACTTGTGCGCTCGAGGCTTGCTAGGCTAAGTGCGAAGTCTTTTAACGCGTTTTTCTCGAAACTGTGTTTTTGAAATTTTACACAGGTCTTTGACATACTTTGACTTAAAGATTTGAATACAGTAATTATATTGCACAAAAGGACCAAGTAAACCAAAAACAGTTTTCTATAAATTCAAGATTTACTTTAGTTAGCTTTTAAACCCATCACCCGTGAGCGTTAGTAACGTGCATTTTACACTCTGATAAAAATGACTATTCATCGTGGAATGCGCTTAGCGTGTTACCCACGAACATCTTTCACATTTGACAAGCTGTTATTAGACAACTTGTTCTATAATTATTTGAATTCATCATATTTCTGATTTATTCATATAAAATACATACATATCTAGATATATTTATATATGCATATACATACATATATATATATATACACATGTTTATGTGCAACAAATATGCAGTTAATCTCATTAATATTATGCTCAAGACCCATCACTTGATTCTCGCAATTAGTCTAAGCAATTAAGCTGTCGTTGGAAATTTGAATTTAAAATGCTCATACATACATACAATATAAGTTTAATTATATCTGTTTGTATATATTAATAAAGAAATGTGCTGAAAATTTCCTCACATTTTCGTTAGTATTGTGAATTTTATATTAACTCGCTGAGTGTTTAAAAATAAGAATTTATAGTGTTCATTAATTAAGTTTGCTTCATAGCAAGTTGCATGGATTTAATCTAAATATAGTAAATATATATATGTATGTATATATAAAATGTGCCCGATTGTATTTTTATATGTTTATACACATGGCAACTTGTGCCCACACACATTCAAAAATTCTAAAGTTGACAATGGAAATTGTAAAATAGAATTTCGTTGGAAAACACAATAAAATTCGAATCGTTTATAATCCCCAAACAACAGCAATAACAGTACGCCTTTGTGTGTGCCTGAAAATATTGCCAGTGGATTTTTTTCCACAACCAACTGGCAATGATTAGCCCTCACCAACGCTACATTTCAGCCTAGTCTCCAATGATGGCATATTTTTTATCTCACTCCCACTAGGTGAAAGGGGCTAAGCAATTGTTTTTTGGACTCAGTGCTTTTTGCTTTACATACGATATTCATTTGTTTCGCATTTCACTTTTTAAATGTAAACAAAAAACGCTGAAAATTCTATTAGCACATCTTTCATTTGTCAAACTCAGCGAGAGCTTCGGGAAAATTGACAAATTAGCTCGATAACATGTGCGTATGTAAATAAAGTAGAGTTCGTATGAGGTCCAGTGCATTGTACTGCTTTCAGCTGTTCAAACATTTTCGAATATAATCCATTTCGAAACCTACGAGTACTTACACACGTTCCTTTCTATATATAAGACACATTTTGCGATGTCGAAAAATGAACAATAAGTGGTTCGCCAGTATTAATGATACATTGAACTTATTTAATGGCAAATGGCTCCGAAGTCCGGGCCTTGGTACTGAAACTAAAAAAGCGTCACCAAAAAAGTTATAACGGGTGATTTTTTTGAGGTTAGGATTTTCATGCATTAGTATTTGACAGATCACGTGGGATTTCAGACATGGTGTCAAAGAGAAAGATGCTCAGTATGCTTTGACATTTCATCATGAATAGACTTACTAACGAGCAACGCTTGCAAATCATTGAATTTTATTACCAAAATCAGTGTTCGGTTCGAAATGTGTTTCGCGACAAATTTTGTTCAGCGATGAGGCTCATTTCTGGTTGAATGGCTACGTAAATAAGCAAAATTGCCGCATTTGGGGTGAAGAGCAACCAGAAGCCGTTCAAGAACTGCCCATGCATCCCGAAAAATGCACTGTTTGGTGTGGTTTGTACGCTGGTGGAATCATTGGACCGTATTTTTTCAAAGATGCTGTTGGACGCAACGTTACGGTGAATGGCGATCGCTATCGTTCGATGCTAACAAACTTTTTGTTGCCAAAAATGGAAGAACTGAACTTGGTTGACATGTGGTTTCAACAAGATGGCGCTACATGCCACACAGCTCGCGATTCTATGGCCATTTTGAGGGAAAACTTCGGACAACAATTCATCTCAAGAAATGGACCCGTAAGTTGGCCACCAAGATCATGCGATTTAACGCCTTTAGACTATTTTTTGTGGGGCTACGTCAAGTCTAAAGTCTACAGAAATAAGCCAGCAACTATTCCAGCTTTGGAAGACAACATTTCCGAAGAAATTCGGGCTATTCCGGCCGAAATGCTCGAAAAAGTTGCCCAAAATTGGACTTTCCGAATGGACCACCTAAGACGCAGCCGCGGTCAACATTTAAATGAAATTATCTTCAAAAAGTAAATGTCATGAACCAATCTAACGTTTCAAATAAAGAACCGATGAGATTTTGCAAATTTTATGCGTTTTTTTTTTTTAAAAAGTTATCAAGCTCTTAAAAAATCACCCTGTAAATATCACGCCTCAAGGTGCCAGAGAGTACAATTATTTTGTTCGCTTCAACAGAAGCTAGGGTAATACGAAATTCAATATGTTGGAATGAAGATAACGAAATGATATAATGATGAAATTTTGTACACAATTAGTAAATAAATAATGAAGTTATTTTCATAAATACAGAATATTGATGGGTTTTGGCCACAATAATGGCAATAAACCACTGACTCACTTGGTAAGGGGCGGTGAAGGGCTTGTGGGACTTGAAATTTTCTAAAAAATGTGATCGACCACGTACTAAGCGGACTAAAGTTCTTATCAAAGAAACTAAAACTTTTATCTAAAAATGGTCTAAACTGGTCTGTTAATTTTCTTGTCTACATCAAGATAATATAAGGATCTCCATTGCTTAGGTTAATATGTGAGAGTTTTTACCAAATTAGCTATGGTGAAAATATGGAAGAAAGAAGACTTTTTACTCCGCATTCATATTAACAATTATTTTGATATCAAAAATGAGAACGATTGGTTGAAAATTTCATCTGATAAAACATATTGACAAAGTAAAGTTTTTGCGCAGACTCTTGGTAGGATCGTAATTCGGATTTGTCTGGAGGTATATGTTGTTAAAATATTTGCTCACTTCTTAGGATATCCTGTCACAATAAACTGCGGCCTCAGATGAGTTGATGAAGCATATGCTTTATGGAATACTTGTATTACCGTACATTCTGACAAAAAAGCACCCGAAATTATAATTAAATTCCTCGGGTAAATTAACAAAAAACTGTATTTGGCTAAGTTGGTAGCACTATCGTTAAATACTATGCAAAATATGAACGCGATCTGTAACCCCGTTTTTTTATAACAGCTACTTAAGTCGATACACCTCAGTAAAGCGTTGCGAATTTTACAATGGATAAAAATATAGGACAAAGAATTGGCCTCAAGTTTGGTACTTATAACCAAATTTCGTGCGTCATTACAAATGTTGGAAAAGGCTCCCGGTGTTTAAGTTTTATCAAAAACGCAAGCATAAGTACGAGTGGTACAAAGCCTTCAAAGTTGGTCGAGAGATCGGTGAAGACATGTTTCGTTTTGGCTGACCTTCGACCTCTTCAAGTGATGAAAATATTAAAAAATGTGAAGGTTATGGCGCTTGAAAATCATCGGGCAAGAGAGCTTCAAATCTCTCGTGAGTCTGTTCGAATGATTTTGGCGGATATTTTGAGTATGAAACGCGTTCAGCTCGACTCGTCCCGATTAAATTGAGTTTTTTCAAATGTAAACAGGTCTCCTTGGACATGCTAGATCGTGCGAATTCTGATTCCACATTCATGGAGAGAATTATAATTGCCAATAAGATATGAGTTTATGAGCTTTACATGCAAACAAGTCAACAATTATTCGAATGGAGGAAAAAAAACGAGCCGAAACCACAAAACCTACGCCATAGCCACTCTAAAATCTAAGTGATGCTCATTGTTTTTTTCGATATTCGTGGTTTGGTGCGTCATGAATTTGTTCCGGAGGCACAGACGGTCAATTCTGACCAAATTCAAAGCCAAAAGCGCAATAAATATACGATTTCCGGGTACTTTATTGTCACAAGGTATACCTACTTGAACTCAGTTCATACACATGTGTTAAACGAACCTTTATAACATTATATAATATATTTCATGCTTTTCTAGATTTCAATGAATTTAAATATTTAATATTACCTATTAGTACGTATCTGGAAAGCTCACCATACGATTATTAGGACAATATAGGAAAAGTCTAACTATAACATCTGATTTTTTTATGTAAATAATTGTCATTAGTTTAAGCATGATAAACGCATGAAAAACAGCTCAGAGGGTGCTCTTACTGCTACTTCGAAATTATGGTTCTAATAGGTTGGACTAAAGATCTGAGGGGGATTTTAGTGTTTTTTACTTTGCCTCTAGAAAATGGTTGGATAGAGCTCTTTATTAAGCTAACTGGAAGTACTATTAGTAGAAATCGTCTATTGTCGACTCAGAGTACTCAGATTGAAGGGTTAAAACGAGCTGCCAGTGTAGATTGGGACATCGAGTCGAATCTGAGCAGATCAGAGAGTTAAGCGGGAGTATCCGAACCAAATCCGACTGAAGTTATAGTTGTCAACTTATTTTATGAAAATTAAGGGGTGTGGGGAACCTCGGACTCCTCTAATTAAGACTAAAGAAAAGGCTGCATTTGAAGAGGAAATAACGTATGGGTAATAAATTATTTTATATTTCGCATCATTAGCACATCTAATGATCTCCAACAGTCTCCGCATTCGTTCCTGATTACACATAAAATCTCCAATTGACCCCAAACAGCGAAAAGGAACAACGACTGGTGCGCTGTTGTAAACTCGGCCATAACTGCATAAGTGGTGTCTACACCAATAAAGAAGAGTAAGAAGCGCATCTAATGAGGGCATTTCTCCTTCTTTTCGACTTATTCTCTCGGACTACAAAAATTAGATTTATCAATGAACCGCCCAATTTGTGAAAATATTTTCTCGCAGTGTATGGAAATTGTATAAATATTTATTTCATCTTGATTTCGTTAAGCTTCGCAAACCACTACAAAATATCTTGGATAAATTTATACAATACAGTACAGTGGAGAATCCAACGATTTTACAGTGTTTTTCACAAAATATACATTGTTGTTATTGTAATCGTTGTTTGCGCATCGGAAACAATTTTTATTGTCCATATATTTGTATATATGTATGTAAATTCCATTTGTATATGCGGTTAACACCAACGCTTCTTTTGTTTTTGCTTTTTCTGGCGTTGTTGTTGTGGCATTTGCTGTGATTGCGGCCTTTCGTTTGACTTTTCCACACTTTGGCTGCCGTTGATATTTCTGCGGAGCGCGTTGCCGCGAAACCGATGAAAGCCATCACTTAAGTGCGCCTGTGTGTGCGCCTTTGTTATGGCTGTCGTTTGGAAATTTTTATGGGGCGTGCGAAACTGCATTCGTTTGTGTGTATGTGTATGTATATGGCGTGTGTGTGTGTAACGACCGCATACGTATGCGGGTGAGATCCTGTGCGGGCGTTCGAATGGATGTTTATTGGTGGCTTTATGGTGTACGTCCGCTATGTGGGTGATTGTGTCAGACATTTTTGTTGTACAACTGCCAACCGCGAACCAACCGAACGAGGGAGCGGGGCGAGCGGTTGCTTTCGGGTGTGAGAATTTTATCAGTGAATACTTCTGGTCGCTTGTAGTACTCAATAGCACTAAATAGGTGGCGTGAAGTGTTTAGATATGTATGTATGTATATAATTTATGTGCGGCAGTTGTTGTTGGCCACTTTTACACTAAACGATTTAGATGTTTTTAAAACTTTTTGTAGTCAAAACTAATTTGTTGAACTAATTTCAGTTGAGTAGCGCACGCTGAAGAGGCCAATTGTCCGTCTGTGAGGCAAAATAAAAGTCAAATTTGAGAATTCAAATCAAAAACAACCAAACACATTCACCGGACATCACCGCAAACACACCGCCCAGCCAATATGAGTGATACATTTATTGTGAGTGAAAGCGGAAAGAATATCAATTTTTTACTACCTAATTTATTAATTAATTAAAATGAGCGCAAATCATAAATTTCGTGTGAAATGTTGTTCACACCTTCGAAAACAGGTTTCTTCGCTAGAATATTTTTGTTTCTTACATTTTTTTTTGGAAATGAAATGAGTTTACAAATAAAAGTCGCGCGCCTGTGTGGGTGCATTGCATTCATGCGTGCTGATAACGTCCATGTGAAATTCAAAAACCATTATAAAATTCTATTAAAAGCATAAGAATGAATTCGAAAATAGCACAAAATGTAAAAAAAAGCATGTAAGAAAAAATTTGGAAAAGTGAAAAGCGCGCAGATTTTCACAGCAAATGTAAGACGGCGTTTGTCGTTGCAATCATTCTGTTTTTGAATTCGGTCCGCATTGCAACACACAGAATTTCTAGCAAGACATCATGGTACGCCAGCAAAACAATAAAATACTCAACTTTTTAAATTAACAGTTAGCAGCTGCAATTATTTCAAACGTTTTTTTGCGATCGCAATTTCATTAACTTGCAATTATTATCCTTACTGCAGGATGAGGATCTGACTCCCGAGCAAATCGCCGTGTTGCAGAAGGCCTTCAACAGTTTCGATCACCAAAAATGCGGCAGCATCTCAACTGAAATGGTCGCTGATATCCTGCGCCTTATGGGTCAGCCCTTCGACAAGAAGATCTTGGAGGAACTCATCGATGAAGTCGATGAAGACAGTGAGTGTCCGCTAATGTTTAAACTGAAGTTTAAGTGTATTGAAATAACATTTATTTTCTCGCTGCCACACAGAGTCTGGTCGCTTGGAATTTGAGGAATTCGTGCAGCTTGCCGCCAAATTCATCGTTGAGGAAGATGATGAAGCCATGCAAAAGGAGTTGCGTGAAGCCTTCCGTCTGTACGACAAACAAGGCAATGGTTATATTCCCACCTCTTGCTTGCGCGAAATCTTGCGCGAATTGGACGATCAGCTGACCGATGAGGAGTTGGACATCATGATTGAGGAAATCGATTCTGATGGCTCCGGCACCGTAGATTTCGATGGTAAGTGCGGCTTGTGTTTGCAGTAAAAAGTGAAGTTTTGTGGTTTATGCATGTGAAAGAGAGTTAATTGTGAGAGAGAACGTTATGTATGGTGAAAGTAAACAAATCAATCTAGGGTTCTTAAAGAATGAGTGAATTTAAGAATAGACCCCAAAAAGATATTTAAAGATCTTTACAGTGGCTTAAGTGGAAAAGGAAGTGAAAAAAAAAGTGAAGAAGGAAATGAAAAGAAGAAAAAACCGTTAACTTCGGTTGTTCCAAAGCTAGAATAGCCTTCACAAATGAAGCAGTTTTCATACGAGAAATTGATGTTGATCGTTCAGCTTGCATGACAGCTATATGCTATAGAATGGTCGCTGTATGCTATAGTGGTTCGATCTGAACAATTTCGTCTGAGATTGTGCTGTTGCCTTAAACGATAATTTGAGCCAAATTTCATAAAGATATCTCGTCAAAAAAATGCCTACACAAGGCCTTGATCGTTCAGCTTGTATAGTTGAACGATATTGAAGATCCCGACAAAGGAGCAGCTTTTTGGAGAGAAAAGGGTGTTCAAAATTTCTAGAGATATCTGAAAATCTGAGGGACTAGTTCGCGTATAAATAATTCGAAAAACAGTGGAAATCATTATGATCGTATTCATATCAAAATTTCATTTGCTGCAGAACTTTCTTTTGTGTCCATATCAGGTAGTTTAGTAAAGTCTATTATTCTCGAATCAAAAATAATCTAGATGTCTTCTTGACTGTTCCCCATAGTGATAATTCTATTGCTTAAAATAATAATTGGATTGTCTGGATTAACTTTTCAATCTAAAATTTATTTATATAATAAGTTCAGGTTAGACTGCTGTCTAGACTACTAGACTAAGTAAGTGTTGAGTTGTTTCCACCTAGTTTCCTTCCATAAAGCTCCCGCAAATGGTGTCTGGTAGGATTCCCAGCCTTTCTGCGTGGACACTAACAGAGCAATGGCCTGTTTAAGCCCCACAACTAGGCTTACTGAGGGCAAAGACATCACTAGATCCTTTGCGATCGATCTTGGACTAAAAGGCTTTTGTAACAGCGTATCGATGATAGCTTAGAGCTGGTCAAGCTCCTGCAAAGCCCAGCTATCTAGTAGTTAACCACAAGAGGATACGGGAGCATCGATTTGCTCCAATTCTACTGATAGCGGATTTAGGGTTAAGTTAAAGAAATGCCTTTTTTGCGCACAAAACCATATCTAAATTTAGTAGACAAGTCACCTAACCCAAACAACGGCGTTAATATCGTTATTTAGTTTGGTTGAGATCGGTTCGATTAAGGTTCATTGTGAACAGCATTTTCGAAGACACCGATTAATTCAGACACTGACACTTTTTGTAGGCAAACTGAAGTCAACAATTTTTACGCCTGCGCCGCCTTAGCTTAACTTTTCAAACATAGCGGTAAAATGTATCCTACCTAATATAATGACATTCTCTTGGCTTATTGTTCAAATCATAATGTGATAACACTTATTCGATTTTTTACATTAAAATTTTTATCATCGGCTATTAATTGAGCTTTCAGTTCATAGTTTGCAAAAACTTGTAGTCTCAAACATAATTTTCTAAATAAATGTTGAAATCAGAAGTGCGTGTCAAAGGCAATTTGTTTGCAGTCAATCCAAAGAGACGAACTAATTAGCATAATTCTCACGTATTTATTTTATTTTTTAAATAGTTACCCTAAATAAGTGCGCCATTGGAAGTTATTTCGAGTGCGTGGCATAAATATTTGAAATATTATTTTTCGAGTAAATTTTGGCTTCATGCCAGCATTGAAATCTAGCCGATATTTTCTCAATTTTGTTTTTTTTTTGTTTTGACAACTGATAAATCTTTTGACACTGACGTGGGAACGAGGCGCCGTTTTGGGGTTTCGGAGATTTTGATTTGCTCTATGTTTAGCGCTTGAAGTTTGCTTAGATACAGCTAGTTTCAAAGAAACACAACAATAACAAAGAGCACAAGAAAAGTGGCAATACTTGCCACATCGACCATATTTCGAAGTTTCAACAAAAGATTGATAGAATGATGATAAAAGTCATATATAAAGGGTGATTTTTTAAGAGCTTGATAACTTAAAAAAAAAAAAAAAAACGCATAAAATTTGCAAAATCTCATCGGTTCTTTATTTGAAACGTTAGATTGGTTCATGACATTTACTTTTTGAAGATAATTTCATTTAAATGTTGACCGCGGCTGCGTCTTAGGTGGTCCATTCGGAAAGTCCAATTTTGGGCAACTTTTTCGAGCATTTCGGCCGGAATAGCCCGAATTTCTTCGGAAATGTTGTCTTCCAAAGCTGGAATAGTTGCTGGCTTATTTCTGTAGACTTTAGACTTGACGTAGCCCCACAAAAAATAGTCTAAAGGCGTTAAATCGCATGATCTTGGTGGCCAACTTACGGGTCCATTTCTTGAGATGAATTGTTGTCCGAAGTTTTCCCTCAAAATGGCCATAGAATCGCGAGCTGTGTGGCATGTAGCGCCATCTTGTTGAAACCACATGTCAACCAAGTTCAGTTCTTCCATTTTTGGCAACAAAAAGTTTGTTAGCATCGAACGATAGCGATCGCCATTCACCGTAACGTTGCGTCCAACAGCATCTTTGAAAAAATACGGTCCAATGATTCCACCAGCGTACAAACCACACCAAACAGTGCATTTTTCGGGATGCATGGGCAGTTCTTGAACGGCTTCTGGTTGCTCTTCACCCCAAATGCGGCAATTTTGCTTATTTACGTAGCCATTCAACCAGAAATGAGCCTCATCGCTGAACAAAAAAAAGCGCGAAACACATTTCGAACCGAACACTGATTTTGGTAATAAAATTCAATGATTTGCAAGCGTTGCTCGTTAGTAAGTCTATTCATGATGAAATGTCAAAGCATACTGAGCATCTTTCTCTTTGACACCATGTCTGAAATCCCACGTGATCTGTCAAATACTAATGCATGAAAATCCTAACCTCAAAAATATCACCCGTTAGTATGCTATATATTGAAGCTGACTAGTATAGTTTCAGGCAAATTTTTCTACAGGGTTGGCATATCTTACGTATAGCCGGGGCCGTAGATAGAAAACTGGGGTCCGATGATGATTGTTGGGAATTGTTGGAGAAACAAATTTGGACAACTTTGTTTTCGAAAGTGCCGGTCTTCTTAAAAGCTCCGGGGCCGAAAGAAATTATTCACAATCTCTTGCTCTTTCACTTTCACTGCTCCTAGCTGTACTCGAAAACCATTTGAGTGTTCAAAGTTTCAAAATCTTAGAGATAATTTATAGACTAAAATTATAGCTCAAGATTTTTTATCAAATCAGCCGTTGAACATGCGAAATATTTTCAAGTATAGGCAGCAGTAGTGAAAGTGAAAGCGAGAGACTGGGGACAATTTCTTACGGGCGCGAAGCTTTTAAGGCTATATAGTTTTCTGAACATATATATAATGGATAAGCAGTAATATTAAGACTTTTGCACTATTTTTCGAGTTTACTAAATTTAAAGGTAGTAGTAGTTGAGAATTATTGATCATTATAGTTGTAACTTTTGGATTTAGAAACTATCGACTAAAATATGAATATCAGATATAATACTCGAAATGGATGAGTTTATTAGTATCATGGTGCTGGACCTTAAGTCCAATCAGCTTCAAAAGGTCTTTAGAGGCATTTTCATTTTCCGTCGGCAGTAAGAGATGTGGAACCGAAGAAATTTTTGTGAAGAAAACCTAAGCTAATAACCTTAAAAGTATTATTTACAGTTCGAATATCTCTATACAGTTCTTAAGAAAAATCTAATGAATTATTTTAAATATTTTAAAAACTTAAATATTTAAAAATTCTATACCCTGGCTCCCACTGATCACCGAAATCAGCACTTGTCTGGTTTACGTATTTAGAATTTCGAAAACAATATTTAATTACCTAACCATAAAAATGTGAGTGAAAGCGGTGATTACCATTTGTCGTTGCCAGACATATTAATGATAAACAGAGGGCAAGTGTTTTGAAATGCTTTAGAAAATTATTTTGGTATTTAAAATCAAAACAAAATGCACACGCTCACATAAATATGTATGTATAATTTGCCCGGCAGTCAATAGCCACCAAAGAAAAGATTCTAAAATTTCGAAATTCGACTAGAACCAGTGCACGTCAGCCATGGCCGTGTCTTGGATAAAAATGCTCAGCTATAAAATTATAATCAGTTGCTAAAAGAAAATAATCTTTTTATAAAAAACCTCGGCGAATAAAATCAAAAACCATTTATGCTCTTCATATCACTTTTCTTATGGAACATTTTTAATTTAGTGTATATCTATGTGTGTGTGTGCTGCTTGGAATCGAGTTTTATTTTTAACATTCCATAACAATATTTCTAGTTTGTATGTGTGGCTGTGTCGTGAACTGCGAGTGCTTGCGTGGGAGGGAACTGAGCACATATTGCTGCTTTCAGCGAAGAACCACATACTTATGTTTAAATATATAGCATTTTTATTAGTTCCTATGTTGTGCACATAAATTTGAACGAAGAGAAAATAATTTTCTTTAATTTAATATCGCTGCTGGCCATAAATTCGGATGTTAATTTTCTTTCGTTTTACTTTTCTCATTTCAGAATTCATGGAAATGATGACTGGCGAATAAATATTTATTTTAATATTTAAATACTAGAGTTTTTCATCTAAATCTTGTATATATACACCCAAATACAAAATTTGTTAAATACCTAATACACTGACACACAAATACACAAATACACATGTAAATACCAGAACATCGAATGGCGGAATATCAACACCGCGTTGGCAATCTTGCCTGAAAAAAGAAATGTACCATACGTATATACACACAATCACCATATTATATAATGTAAAACAGAGCTTTGCTAAATAAATTTGTTTTATCTTCTTTTTATAAAAAAGTTTGTGTGAGATTATTTTTCTTTTCTGAGTTCAAGCGTCAGGGGGTTGAGGATCCCTCAATTGACTTGTCTTGAACTTCTAAATTATATTTTTATAGGTATTTGGAATAATACCTACTAGCTGCAAGGAAGCATATCAGTATGTCTCAAAACTGGAGTTCAAAAAGTAGGTCCAATAGAGTTCCTAAACGCTAAATTTTGTATAACACCAGAAAGAAAAGATATAAGTACTATACTTACCTAGTTGTCGTATTTAGTTCGTCTTTCTGCAGCAGAAGAAAGAAGTTCTTATTGGTTATATGTTTAATTAACGGGTGATACAAACAGAGATAGCTTTTTTGACAGATTACGCATGAGCCGTTTCACGCTGTAATTTTTTTTGTTCAATATTATTAGGCATTTCATCATGGAGAGACCTTCTTGAACAATATACACAAATCCTTAAACTTAATAACGAAAATTTACGTTCTGTCAGGAATGTTTTTCACGCGCTTTGCTCAACTTTTGATCAACATTATCGGCCTACCGCACAGTGGGCGATTGGGCCTCGTTAGCGGCATTTAATTAATAACTTCTAAAGGAAAAAAGATATCTTCAGACGGTTTTTTTTCACAGCTCAGAAAAAAGTCATAGAATTTTTAAAAAAAAAAAAATTATTTTTTTTAATTTTTAAATTTTTTTTATTTTTTTTTTATTTGAAATTTTTTTTTTTTTACCTTCAATAAACAAATTTTATGAATCAAAATTATCTTCGGAATCAGAATCAGGCATATCTAGATGATTCATTAAAAGCAAGCTCTTAACAGCATCGTCCATAATAATATTTTTTGCAGTCGAAATTGAAGACCCATTTGACAATGAAGATATCAAAGGGTCAGACGAAACTAATAAAGCATTTATGATATCTTCCATTGTATTTTTCTTAGAATTTTTTCTTGTATTGCTCTCGCGTATGTTTCGATAGTCCTTGTTCCTGGCTTCAAGAGCTTCTTCGGACATCATACCAATCGGAAGGGAAAAATGGTTTATTATACCTCCTCCATGAATTAAAATTCTGTAAACAGACGATGGCATGTAAAACCAGGAGTATGCTTTAACAAAAATTTCGGCAGTTTCCAATGCGTAAGATCCAAATGCGTCCGAATTTATGTCGTATCCACAAGCCAATGCTCGTAAGATTACGCTAAATCGATATATTAAATCATAGCTTACTCCTGTTATATGAGCAGCCAAATTTGGTTGTTGGAAAAACCTCCCTGCAGTGTTTCCGTTGTTCGTGCTGCCAGTACCAGCTATTGGTATATCCACCAACAAATGCATTTCTTCCCTTAGCTTCTGCTGAATACTTCTTTTATTTTGTTCAACGACATCCTTGTCAGCACCACGAGCTTGCCACTTTTGTATTGGTATGTTTGATAGAATGGCCATCACAACCCCATTTGTAGGTAGCAGTTAATTGGGTGTTATTGTTGTTTTCAATATGGTTTTAAAAACTATCCGGGTGTGCTTCAATAATCCTAGCAATCGTATGGTCTACTAAGCTTTGTAATGGTACTTCAGCGAAATGATCAGTGACCGTGATGACACTAGGATAGCATTTTTTTTTCGCACAACGCAGTTTGTCGTAGCATGGATATATATCGGCGTTTTGCCCTTTAGCGGCTCTCTTTGACAGTGCTTTTTCATCAGAAAGTTTTGTCGGTAGACGCTGAGGGGTACTCATAGTTTTCAAAATCTTACCGCTAAACTCTTCGTCGGCGTTTAGCATTGATACCACCTGTGAAGCACTACGTTTTCCACCTTTATACAAGCTGCAGCTTGCAGCTACCAACAATGCTTCTGATGGCACATCTGATGGCGACACTCCGAAATATCTTTTTGTGGACGTCCAATAATTTCGGAAGATGATCTTTCAATCAATACTAACGGCGTGTCTAGCCATTCCTGGTTTTTGTTTTCAAAAAAAAACCTTATTTCTTCTACAGTTTTTCCACTTTTCTACAAGCTTACTAGTAAAATTTCGCAGCTTTTTGCCAATCTCGTACTGCTCCTCCTGACTAAATTTAAGGTTTTTGAGAACAGTACCAAATACAAAGTTTTCCATGGTGAGGAACTTATTGCTTGGGATCGCTTCTTCATGCCATACTAAAAAAAGTACCCGTTTTGCTACCGACATTGTTCCTAAAAAGTGCCATGATTTAAAGGTTAGCAGGTAATAGCAGTTCATATTACACATTTTGGACGCACAATGACTCATACTTCCAGCTAAAAAAAGAGTTAGACCTAATCCGTGCGAATGTTGTAACTTCTACTCCACGAACGACAGGTGCACACTAGTGCGGGCTAGTTGTTAATACACTTAATTACCACTACGTTTTATGAACAACACATTTACATACCGGTCACAAACACTGATTTTTTATGTAATACATACCTTGAAGTTAATAAAAAGCCACACTTCTAATAAAACAAGTAAAAATTGTAAATTTCCAAGGAGCTCGAAATCAATGCGCACAACAAAGAAAAAATATTGTAAAGCACTTGCTAAAACATATTTTGTGTTTGACAGCTCACAGCTGATGATCAGCTGATCGTAGAGCTTATAAAAAACCGCCAAAAATCTAATCAAAGCATCTGTTATCGATTCGTGAAAAAATTAACGCTTTTTCAAATTTGAAAATTTGAATTAAATGCCGCTAGAGAGGCCCACTCGCCCACTGTGTACCTCCTTGAGATCCAACATTCATTATTGCATAAAAAACGACCGTTAGACCAGTGCAGAAAACAACGTAAGGTATAGACGAGGAAAATATAGCAGCCGTAGCCGAGAGTGTACACGAAGACCGTGAAGAGTCGATTCGACGCCATTCGCAACAACTCGAACTGATGTGTGAACTTCGACTTCGCGCAATTTACATTGAGATATTAAATTGAAAGCATACAAAATGTAGCTTGTGCAAGAACTGAAGCCGCTTAACCTTCCTAAGCGACCAAGCGACTAAGGCTCAACTGTAAATATGTAAATAAGCAAAATTGTCTAATTTGGAACGAAGAGAAACCTGAGGAGATTCAAGAGCAGCCATTCCATCTAGAAAAAACAACGGTTTGGTCTGTTTTGTGGGCCGGCGGAATCGTCGATCCATATTTCTTTAAAAATGATGGCGGTGACTCTTTGATGTCTGAAATTGAATCACGTGATTTCGGCGAAGTTTGGTTTCAATAAGATGGCGCTGCCTTTCACACATCACATCATTCAGTGGATTCATTGAGAGAACACTTCGGTGAGCAGATAATTTCACGCCTTTGGCTGGTCTATTGGCCAACAAGTTAGTGTGATATCACACCGCTACATTTTTTCCTGTGGATTTATGTAAAGTCTAAGGGCTATGCGGGCGACCAGGCTTCGATTCAGGCCTTGGAGCAAAATATCACGCGTATCATTCGCCAGTTACCAGTCGAAATGCTCGAACGAGTCATCGAAAATTGGACTCAACGTACCATCTGCGATGTACCGCGCTCAATACCCAAGTCAAACGCGACATGATAAAATGACAAACCTTAATGAATACACTGACAAAATTTTAAACAAATCCGTTAACAAGCATGGCAACACGAGCTTTTCAAAATCACGTATTCTCTTTTTGAGGAGGCGTAACCTGAAATACGACTTCAGGACTGTTTTCAGAAAGCACTTTTTCGCTGTTTACACTTAAAACCCATAATTTTCGATCCATAAAATGGCGGCAAGAAAACTGCGTTCGAATAGATAATAGTATTGATAATAAATTATAAATATCAATAAATTTAAGATGCCAGAACCCTTTAGATAAATAATTTTCGCAATATGGTAATGACCTTTCAGTTTGCAGACTCTGAAGCAAATATCGCACAATAAATTAATGAAATCCATTTCTCAAGCTATTTAGGGTGTTCGTATGGCAAATTTAAGTATGTTTATATATTAAATTAAATTCTATGCGGATTTATGATGGTATAGCCATGAGATTTGATTTATAATGCCAATAATAGTTGTTGAGAATACTTCTATGTCATGTCATTAATTAAAATCTTTATATGTGGACATAAATTCGACATATGATTATTTCCTTTTGTCTGAGTGATATTTGTAAAAGACTCATAATCTAAATTTTGTTGGTATTTCCCATTAAGGGGATGAAAAGGCATTGCTAATGCGGTAAATTCAATCTCCTGATGCGATTTAGGTTAAAACTATAAAGTCATGTGTAGAAGTTCACGCAGGTGAGGAAAGTTTTCTGAATCGCCATTCTCTTGGGAGTGGCCAGAAACGATTATGTTACATATGGCTCATGCTCACGACTTCCGGTCTTTGACCAAGTATCTTCTGGGTAGCCTAAACATTTCCGTTTGAAGGCGAGTGGGTGTGAGAAGGTGAAACATCCCGTACAGGGGGTTGTGCGCTAGCTTTGGATGAGAGACCCCCCTTCTTATGACGAACATGGCAAACGAAATAAGGCAATAAGCTATGAGAGCTGCCCCCGCCACGATGTCAAAATCGTGCTTGGCGAGTTTAACGATCGACATCGCCGGGGCCCGAAATATGGCTATCTATAGTCCCAGATTCTAGCACAAGAAAATACTTCAAGCTATCTGTCTGCCTCCGGATCGAAAAGCCACCAACCAGATGGATCATGTTGTTCACTGCTGAATGGCAGTGAATGTATAACGCAAGGAGAAGACGAACCCGATTCCCCAATCGCGTATAAGTTTCTATCGAGCGTATTGTGTGAATGATTAAAGCCCACCGTCAACAAACTGTGTTTAAATGAGTTAAGCATCCACCCCCCTCTACTCGGTAAAACTGGCGCATCCTAATGCTACAGCGCAATTAATCACAGGATGCTACTCCAAAGCAAAACCAATAACTCCCCACACCTATTCCAACCCAACCAACAAAAAGAATGGACAACGGGGAAGCTCACACATTCGTTTTACATAATTCGTCACCTGCAGTTCGCCCATCGACACATGAACAATTCGTCACGCACTATTCGCAAAGTACCTTTCGCTACGAAGTATATACATATGTACATAGATCCTGCGCGCTTCGGTCAAGTCGACACTGACTTATAAATATTACGCGATAAATATTTTGGGTACTAAATTCCTTTTTTAACATCGGCATCCGTTTCATATAAAAGTAATAAGTACGCAATACCTATAAAGTTAAATAAATTGTGCGATTATAACAAAACGAGATTCGGACTTCTTCTTTTAAACAATCATATGGTGCATTAGTGGTTAGTATTATTATCAAATTAAACATGGTCCTTCGAGCCTAAAAGACAGGCACTACAAATTTACAGTCACAAGACGAACCACAAAAAATAAAATAAAACAATATCTGGTGCAGCGCGGTAGAAGTGCAGTGGCGAACAAAAAAAATATATAAACAAACAAAAAAGCTTAAAAAACAAAAGTAACATACAAAACAAAAAGCAAAAAAGTGTGGTGACTCGGCAAAAATACATATATGAATATACACATGTATGGATGCAATAAACAAAACTGCGGTGACAAAAACATAAACTTACGAAAACAAAATATATAACACTTTACAGACACAAAAAACATAAAGCGGGCGCGATCAGTAAAATAAATACATACATATATACATACAAACACCCATAAAAGTGCAGTGCGAAACATAATAACTAACAAGAAAAAAAAATTTCAATTCGATAAAAAAGACGTTAGACAAATATACAAAAAAAAAAAACAAAACAGTGAAAAACAATAAAACTACAATAAAAGAGCGGGCGCGAAATACAAAGCTAAAATAATATTTTGCGGGCGCGAATCCCAACAAAATACATAACTGCAAAGAGCGGGCGCGAATTAACCCAACAGAAACTGAAAACAACAACAAGCACTGCAAGGACTGGAAGAAAAAGCCAAAGGGTCAAGCACAAGCACACGCACGTACAAATATCTACATACATACACTCATAGTCCCCAAAACCCCTGGCGGAAATCAAAGTGAGTTGTATCGATCCCTTTTAATATTTATTCGCTTTATGTATGTTCCAAAAGCACAAAATTAAATTTGTGTTTCTAACCAAAATTCCGTTGGTAGACTAAAAAAAAAAAAAAAAAAAAAAAATAAAAACAAAAAACCTATCACCAAACTGTTTTAGTTCGGTTTATTTTCCGGTAAAACGCGCAATACTGCTAACAAACAAAACAGGTTGGTAATATATATAACGAATTATTGATGCCGATAAATACTTAGAGTTGTGTTAAAACACACAAAATATCTCAACAACAAAAAACGTTCAAGTATTAACTTGCAATATTTTCCGGCAATACTCCTTATGCTCAATAAAGCAATAACCAGGAGTGAGTTAAAACAAAAAAGCGAAGGCAAATCGAAAATATAACTAGAAAAGAGAGCAAAATAAATTAATCGCACATAAATTTGCATACATACATATGTATATAAAGGGTGATTTTTTAAGAGCTTGATAACTTTTTTTAAAAAAAAAACCCATAAAATTTGCAAAATCTCATCGGTTCTTTATTTGAAACGTTAGATTGGTTCATGACATTTACTTTTTGAAGATAATTTCATTTAAATGTTGACCGCGGCTGCGTCTTAGGTGGTCCATTCGGAAAGTCCAATTTTGGGCAATTTTTTCGAGCATTTCGGCCGGAATAGCCCGAATTTCTTCGGAAATGTTGTCTTCCAAAGCTGGAATAGTTGCTGGCTTATTTCTGTAGACTTTAGACTTGACGTAGCCCCACAAAAAATAGTCTAAAGGCGTTAAATCGCATGATCTTGGTGGCCAACTTACGGGTCCATTTCTTGAGATGAATTGTTGTCCGAAGTTTTCCCTCAAAATGGCCATAGAATCGCGAGCTGTGTGGCATGTAGCGCCATCTTGTTGAAACCACATGTCAACCAAGTTCAGTTCTTCCATTTTTGGCAACAAAAAGTTTGTTAGCATCGAACGATAGCGATCGCCATTCACCGTAACGTTGCGTCCAACAGCATCTTTGAAAAAATACGGTCCAATGATTCCACCAGCGTACAAACCACACCAAACAGTGCATTTTTCGGGATGCATGGGCAGTTCTTGAACGGCTTCTGGTTGCTCTTCACCCCAAATGCGGCAATTTTGCTTATTTACGTAGCCATTCAACCAGAAATGAGCCTCATCGCTGAACAAAATTTGTCGGACGTAAAGCGCGAAACACATTTCGAACCGAACACTGATTTTGGTAATAAAATTCAATGATTTGCAAGCGTTGCTCGTTAGTAAGTCTATTCATGATGAAATGTCAAAGCATACTGAGCATCTTTCTCTTTGACACCATGTCTGAAATCCCACGTGATCTGTCAAATACTAATGCATGAAAATCCTAACCTCAAAAAAATCACCCGTTACAAACCTATATAAGTGCATAAGCATAACTCCGTAAAATAATTGCGAAAAGAAATATTTGAAAATATAAAAACAGAAACAAAATATACTTGAATATAACCTACACAGATATATGTACATATGTACATATATCTATATTGCATACTAGACGGCGGGTCTAATACATAAGAGAACAGCAAAAAAAACTTTTTCAATTCCGTTTTAAATCTCGCTCTCACTTTTTCAAAAAAAATATAATAAAATTTATATACAAACATACAGTAAGGAATCTTCCTTGCCAGCATATAGTACATTAGAACAAACAATTAGTGCATACTTAGGCACAAAGCGAATTGATCTCTATAACGAGCTCTCAATAGCACAAAGCATAAGTACATACATACTTATGTATATACAAGTCCGAGTATTAGGGTGTACCTAAATACGAAATTTCGGACATCAAATATTTTAATATATAAAAAAAGGCGGTTTAAAAGTAATTACCAATTCAAAATACAAAATAAATAAAACTAACGTTGCAATAACATTGCAAATAAATAACAAACGATATTTATTAAAAATACGTTTTTTACAAATATAATCTGAAATCAAAAAAAAAAAAAAAAAAAAAAAACTCTTCAAAAGAGTATTCAATTTATTATACTTGCTCGCTTCTATTAGAATATCATAAATCAGTTTACACTGAGAAAATCTTTAAAAGCATTTTAATATACAAATATACAATATAATAAAAATGGTTAATAACGGAAAAAATGGAAATACACCTGCAGCAGCTTTGCGCTCAAAACAGGCTATTAAATTTATTTCAGAAAGTGACAGTTTAACAAGATACTGCACTAGATTTGCCTCTTCACCGATTCAAAACTCGGAATCGTTACTAGAAATCAAAATTATAAATCTTAATAATTTTTGGACACGACTCCAAGCGGCTCATGATGATATAGTAGAATCTGAAGATTCAGATCTACCTCAAAATTTTAAATCATCGGCTTACGATATTTACGAAAACTGCTTAGACCAGTATGAAGAAACGAAAGCTATGATCTCCGATCAATTAAAGCTAATAAAAGCAATTGCACCTACTCCCCACAGTAGAGTAGAGCTGCCACAAATAGACATTCAAAAGGCAAGTTCAGGCATCTACCTCGAGCTGCCCGCTTGTGACACAGAAACCTTTTACGGAGGTTATGAAGAATGGCCGTCCTTCCGGGACATGTTCACGGCCGTGTACATAAACCATCCTCAATTATCACAAGCGCAAAAATTGTATTACCTCAGATACAAAACTAAAGGTCAAGCAGGCATAATAGTAAAACAGTTCGCTCTCAATGACGAAAATTTCAATTTTGCTTGGGAAGCTCTTAAAGCACGTTATGAAAACGAACGAATATTGGTCGATAAGCAAGTAACGACACTATTAAACTTGCCTAAAATCAAGAAAGAAACAAGTGAAGAATTTGTAACCCTACAATCCACTGTTTCTAATTGTTTGTCGGTTCTATCGACACTAAATATTCCCACAGACAGCTGGGACCCAATTCTGGTAAATATTTGCACCGCCGCATTACCAGAAAAGTCGTTACTTCTATGGGAGCAATCGCTCTCATCACGAAAAAAGTGCCCAACGTGGCAACAAATGAAAGATTTTCTCACCACCCAATATGAAATTGCGGAAAGGTTAGAAGAAAAAATAATCAAAACTAAGAACATTAAACACGACCAAAATAGAAGCTTAGATAGACCCCAAGCTAGAAACAAAAACAAATCAAACATAATTTTTAACAAAATACAATCGTTCACATCCGAACAAAGAATACATACGTCATGCGAACTATGCACAAGACGGCACAAGCTAAAATCTTGCGAAAAGTTTAAAAAACTTAATATAAACGAAAGGAACAACTTTGTCAGATCAAAAAGACTCTGTACAAACTGCTTGTCCCATACACATAAACTTAAAAATTGCAAAAGCAAATTTAATTGCTTACATTGTTACAAAAGACACCATTCAATGCTTCATTACAGCAGACATCCTCGCTCACCCCAAAGAAGCTCTTATACACAAAGAACCACAGATTTAATTGCAAAAGCAAATCCTGAAACACAAAACACTAAAAATTGCCAAGAGACACCATGCTGCTCAAAGGCACAAAAATCTCAAACGCTGCACAGCGAAGCACAAAATGGACTAGTCACAGAACTAGTCACCACCATACCAACTCAAGTTGAGTATCATAAAAACAAATACCTTAATTCACAATTAAGTTAAGGAAACTTCCCCCCATAACTACTCAATCAAATAATGGCCGGTACGTCGTACGACTACCACTAGAGCCACAATTTTGCAATACCCCACATAATGGTAGAAAAAACATAGTCAGATTCCCCCTGACAACTTAATATAAAAACCAAAATATATGTTCGTAACTTTTAGGCCCCGCAGGATGGCTTTAGCCAATAATGAAAAATCGGAAAATTCTGAACAAATCCTAGAGCGGTGGCGGGCTACTAAACGCCAAATTAGTGCATATGTACTAAAACATAAAATATACACAATAGTATCAAAAAGTCGAAAAATCGACATGTTCATAAATTTTCAAAATACATACAATATCAAAAGGAAGTCAAGAGATCACCATACTCCCAATGCGATACAGTGACGCACCTAGACTTAACAAAAGCAAAGGTAGCTCTTATCGCACCTACATTAGCGCTTCTCATAAGGGTAGTTGGTGAGAATCTGTTGTACAACTTGAACATACCACTTAAAAAATTATTATTCTAATGAAGCCGTTCGCAATAACCGGCCACTCTCTCGCAAGAACCCTCTAATTCCAGAGCTCAAAACTCAAGGCTAAAGAGCACGCATTCTGGCCATATCTGAGTCAGACGTGGCGTCGCTATATTTCATAAAAATAAAAAAATGAAAACCATTTCAGAAAAAGCAAGGAATATATAACCGATATACAAAATCAATAAAATAAGAAATTTTAAATAACCGCAAAGAAAAGTAATAAGAGCAAACAACGCATACACATGTTCACTATAATAATAAATCGCAAAATATATGTAGGTCCTAGCCATACGCACCTAAACCATACCAAATATATTTAAAACCAAAGCCGTTTTTAGCATTTATGCGTATTCTGCGCCCTAGGGTACTCTACCAGAAGTACTCCGAAATACATGCAACAACGCGTAATACTAGGCAAAATATTCGCCTAGGGGGCCCAGGATGTTTAAATGAGTTAAGCATCCACCCCCCTCTACTCGGTAAAACTGGCGCATCCTAATGCTACAGCGCAATTAATCACAGGATGCTACTCCAAAGCAAAACCAATAACTCCCACACCTATTCCAACCCAACCAACAAAAAGAATGGACAACGGGGAAGCTCACACATTCGTTTTACATAATTCGTCACCTGCAGTTCGCCCATCGACACATGAACAATTCGTCACGCACTATTCGCAAAGTACCTTTCGCTACGAAGTATATACATATGTACATAGATCCTGCGCGCTTCGGTCAAGTCGACACTGACTTATAAATATTACGCGATAAATATTTTGGGTACTAAATTCCTTTTTTAACATCGGCATCCGTTTCATATAAAAGTAATAAGTACGCAATACCTATAAAGTTAAATAAATTGTGCGATTATAACAAAACGAGATTCGGACTTCTTCTTTTAAACAATCATATGGTGCATTAGTGGTTAGTATTATTATCAAATTAAACAAACTGATTGGACCTTATCAGTGTGGCTTTAGACCTGGAAAATCAACAACAACCGACCAGATATTCACGATGCGCCAAATCTTGGAAAAGAATCAGGAAAGGAGAATCGACACACACCGCCTCTTCTTCGATTTAAAAACTGCCGTTGGCAGCAAGAAAAGGAGCTGCCTTTATACCGCGATGTCTGAATTTGGTATCTGTGCAAAACTAATACGGCTGTGTAAGCTGACGTTGAGCAACACTAAAAGCTCCGTCAGAATCGGGAAGAACCTGCCCAAGCCGTTCGATACCAAACGAGGTTTCAGACAAGGCGATTCTCTATCGTGCGACTTCTTCAATCTGCTTCTGGAGAAAATAGTTCGAGCTGCGTAACTAAATCGAGAAGGTATAATCTTCTATAAGAGTGTACAGCTGCTGGCGTATGCTGATGATATTGATATCATTTGCCTTAACAACCGCGCCGTTAGTTCTGCTTTCTCCAGAATGGAAAAGGCAGCGAAGCAAATGGGTCTGGTGGTGAACGAGGGTGACTTATAGAGTTTTGTTTTTGTTCGTAAAGAGAGAGGACTTCACTTCTTAACTGCCTACTTAGTCCGAAGTAGCACCTGTTGGCAAGAGATATCCTGCGTTGGATTTCTAGACTGTCGTTGTTGTTGGTGTTGATGGTGGTTCCCAAATAGACGAAATTATCTACGACTTCGAAGTTATGACTGCCAACAGTAAAGTGGGAGCCAAGTCGCGAAAATTCTTTGTTTGAAAACTGGAGATATTTTGTCTTGCGCCTGTTAACTACGGAACCAAGTATTTGGAGGAAGCAGAACAAACGGCGATCATTCCGACCATATCTTGCAAAGAATCTGATGCATGCACCTTGTTAGTTCTTCGCCGGCTGTCTGCTTTCCCTCACTGCAACATGGCAGTCCTCATCGTACCTGCTGTCCTTTCGACCTTTACGAAAACCGTGTTTTCCGCCCGATCCGGAGACAATCAGGTACCTTGGTGAATTTTTCTATGCTAGAATCATTACCACCGATAACCATATCTCGGGTTCCATCCAAGCTGTTTTCTTATTTTCATTGGCGGTGGTTTCTACGTGGCGAGTAGTATAATATGTATTTTATATACATTTCTATAACGTGCCGCTGCAATTAGACCGAACCCTTAAAACGAATATGTCGATGTTTCTCCGCTGAAGCTTCCTCTCTTTGGACGTAACCCGGGTTGAGTAGGAATTGGGTATAGCCTACGACTGTAACTGCTTACCCAGAAATAAGACAATACTCCATTATACCTCACTCATTACTTTCATATTATGATTTACAGCGAAGGAAAAATCAATCGATTGTGAATAATCAGTCCGATATAAAGGGTTCATTTTTAGATGCCTATAATCTTAGTGAAGTACGAGTACATATAAGTATTTTGATAATTTCGCCGCAAGTTGTTGCGATTTTTTCCGACGTGTGTCTCTTTTGAATTAGTAAGTAGTAACCATGTATTCTGAGAGGCCATTCATTACGCGCGATAGATTTAAAATGTCTTTTTATGGTTTTGGTTAAGACAAGGGCTAATGAACTTCATATAATCAGAAATAAAACATTCAATTTGGTTCCACATTCAACAAGTTACAATGACATCCAACACTTTAAGCACGAATTTCAGATTCACTTTCAGTAGAACAAATCCATCAAATGTTGGTTAACGACACTTCATAACAATTCTAAATGAGGAAGAACATTTGTAACCTCTCAGAAACGAATGAGACGTCCAATCACAAGTATAGCGTCTTCAGCAAAAAAGACAAGCTATTAAGAGGAGTAATTAGCTACCTTTTGAAACTAAAAGTAACTATTGTGTCTTCTGCGAATCTTCGTGTATACTCTTACACAATTTCAATGCAAGACAGTGATGCCGAAGGGTTTGTGGTTATGTCATAAAAATAAGAGGAACATCAATTTCATATAACTGTACATGCAAAACATTTAGCGACTGCGAATTACATAACGGCGGAGGAGTGAGTCTGTGTGTGTGTATATGTCCGAATGCGTGAGAATTTCTATAAACAGTTAATAGGTCTTTTGTAACAGCCAAAAGTCGCATGTAAATATATGAAAGCAAAAACAACAACAGCTAAATGTAAACTTCCAACATGCAACATGAAGCTGCAAACTGTATTTAGGCAATAACAAAACGAGCAGCAAGCTGCAGCTACAGTTATCCATCGATCACAGTGAAACAAATTGCGATCATTTCCGCTGTCGATTACTGATAACATTCATCAATGATTCTTCATCTTCGACTACATATTCATCACTTGCCACAAATGCGGCGTGCGGCTTGCCGCATGTTGTAATGTTGCTCTCGCTTACAGTGTTGGCGGCCGATGTTCGCTGATTACCATTGGCAACATCACAACCGATTGCAAAAGATCGTAATTTTTACTAAGCAACAACAAAACTGTTTTTATCTATCAAAAGAGGATGCGAACTGAGAAATGCTTACAACAGAAAAATACAAAAAAAAAAACTTCTTGCCACATTCGCTTTGCAATCGCGCAATCGCAACGAAAATGTCTTCTTACTCAGGCGCTCACTTACTCACCTACTTTTGAATTGAGGAAAAATCTTTGATTAGATTTATGTGCATTCCCGAACCCTGAGAAATGTTGCAACCAACCTCGAGTGCTCACTGCCATACATATGATGACTTAAATGCTTAACTGCATGCTCATCTAAATCTGTATGTATAAGGAGGTATGTGTAGCACATGTGGACTTACATATGTGGGGGTGTGTTTGTGTGTATGGAAAACCGATCTTCTCATTGATATTTTCAGTGATTGGTGTGACCAAGAAGTGATATGTTTACGATTGCTTACACAACTGCTGAAAATTAAGTTGTTTTGCTTAAAAATTCATCGTCTTGTGGTCATAATTTTCTTTATTTAATAACTTGTCAAGATTTGCAAATCGTTTTTTATACCCTGAAGGAAACGCCGAAGACCTTCACATATATTTATTAATGATCAGACTGATGAGCTGAGTCGATTTAATCATGTACGTCCGTCCGTCTGTCTGTATATACGCGACCTAGTCCAATAGGTTTTGAGAAATCAATCTGATCATTTGTCGGAACCACCTAATTCGAATCACGATTGCATACTAGTATGAGCAAAAAATTGTAAAACTTTGTTCATATTTTTAAAATTCTTCATTTATTCTTTAAAATCTGCATAATCGTTTTTTCCAATTCTCGAAACAATTGCTGAAGGCAATTTCCGGAATAGATTCACGTTTAATGTCTTCAATTGACTCAAAACACTTTCGACAGAGCGGTCGTTTGGGTTTGCTGAATAGCCAGAAGTCACACGGAGCTAAATCAGCCCAGTATGGGGTTTCGGAACGATATTGATTGAAAATATGAAACTCACGAAGAATCAATGCAGTATGCGGGGGAGCATTATCGTGATGCAAAAACCTAGAGTAGTCGGCCCACAATTTCGGCTTCTTTTTACGAACAACTTCGCACAGACGACGCAAAAAATTTTCGTTGTTGCAGTTTGTTCGGTCGGAAGAATTTCGGAGTGTCCAACAACTCTATATTCGAAGAAAACTGTCAACTTGATTTTGATTTAGACTTGCTTTGACGTGGTGTTTGCGGCTTCTGCTCACCTTTGCCGTGATATTCGGCCGATTGATCTTCTCATCGCCAGTAACAATATGTTTCATGACATCCTGGTAGTCGGAAAGCATTGTTTCACAGACGTTAACTCGACGCTGTTTTACAAAACATTTAGTGATTTTGGAACCAATCGTGCTTTCACTTTTCTTAGGTTCATATTATCTTTCAAAATTGTTTCGACTAATTCTTCCGATATTCCAGTAAGATCTCTGACTGTTATTCGTCGATTCTCAAGCACCAATTTCTATTGTATATTATTTCAACACGGTAATAGTGTTGATCAACAGTCAACCTAGACCTGGTTCGTCGTCAACATGTTCTCGACCCTCATTGAATGATTTGTACCAATCAAAAACACTTGCACGCGACAAACAGTTATCACCAAAGACCTTTTCCAACATTTTCAACGTCTCGGCACCAGAAATTTGATTCCGTGGAACTTATTATATAATACCCTGAACAAGGTATATTAAGTTTGTCACGAAGTTTGTAACACCCAGAAGGAAGCGTCATATACCCTATAAAGATTTAGCGAAGTCCGTCTGTCTGTCCGTCCGTCCGTCTATATATATACGAACTAATCATTAGTTTTTAAGATATTGTTTTGAAATTGTGTAAACGTCATTTTCTCTTCAAGAACTTATAGCTTTTAGCTGCCATACAATCTGAACGAGTGAAATCAAGTTCTTGTATGGAACACTTTCACATTTGACAAGATATATTCACGAAATTTGGAATAGATTATTTTTTAAGACAACAATGTAATTTCCGAAGAAATTGTTCTGATCGGTTAACTATAGCATATAGCTGCCATACAAACTGACCGATCAAAGCTCTTGTAAGAAATGTTTTTGTACATATGAAGGGTATTCGGTGCAGAAGAAGTTAAGGTTTTACTTGTTTTTTTCTTATTATTTTCTATTTTAGATTCTTTTTTGTGTACATAAGTAATTCACAAGTGCTAATGGCTCTTCTAGGGCTAAGTGTTTGTGTGTTTGCAAAGGTTTTCCAACTGTCAAAATGACGCGCATAACTCATAAAATTTACTAAACTTACTACTGAAATGACATACATAAAATATGCATTTACCTATATACATATATACACGTCTACATACATATATATATTAATAGATATTTTACATATCCTCCACAGTGATCATTGTCTCAAAGGTACACATCTGCCAGGTGCTGTTGCTACTTGTTGTTGCGGTATAAGTTATGACACTGTACTAAAACATTGCTCACGTTCGCAAATCGTTGTTGATTGTTGTTGTTTTTGCTAATTATTTGATTCTAACTACTATAAATATTTTTAAGCACCACGAATATTTTAATGTCTAAGGCATGAGGTTAGATGCTTTTCACGTACTAAAAAGGTCGATGTTATGTACATATGTATGTATGTATTTCTTTGAGCACGCTAAAAAAAATTAAAATTTGTTGCCACATAAGTCGAATTTTATTTTTCATACACAAGTGCCAATGTAACGATGCATACAGAGCTTGCTGCGGTGTTTAGGATCGTTGTGCTCCTGTAGAATCCAATCTTCATTTTTTCTGATGAATCATCGTTTGGCAGATGGCAGTAAAGCCTTTTTTGTAGATTTTTATCATTTTCTCGGCATTTAGGCTGTCAGTAAAGAGCTACAAAGTGCCGAATCCCTGCTTTGAGAAGCAGCCCCAAAGATGTCCCTTTATTCCATGTCCTGCGGTCCGCTGAACAAGCCTATTGATGGAAGTTGACCAGGCTCCCGTGAGGACAGAACGTGCCCATATAGCACATTTATCAGTAAAAATGGCACTTCCAAAATCTCTATCAATATTCTCATGAGCCCAAGCGAGTCGTTTTGTCACAAGTTTTTCAGTCAACAGAAGCTTCTTCATTGTGTTGCGCCATTTCAGATCATGAGTATGAAGAAGGGTTCGGATAGTTTCGTAGGATATATCTAAACCTTTTGCAATTAATTTTGCTTGTTCTTGCCGCAGTGTTAAAGCAGGATTCCGCAAAAACAGATTCACAATTATTTTTTCATTTTTTTTTGTTCACTTTTTCTATCGAACCACGTTCTGGTAAATCATCTACATTTTTAGCCACTACATATCGCTGCATCCACTTCTGTACAAATGCCTTCGACTTTCTCATATATTTAGCAGGCGATGATTGCGGCATTTTGGTGTATGCAAAGGAACACAGCTTCGTAGCGCGAAGCGTACTTAGCACTCATGGCGTTTAACGTGATTCTCTTTCAAAAAATCAACGACAACTGAACCTTTGTTGACAATGAATTAAGGAGAAGGCTTTTCTCTATCGGCTCGGCTATCGGAATTAGAGCGAAATCTTTCATTAACTGTCGGTAATGACGCTCTTACCTGACAGACTGTAGCTACTGTTCAACTTATTCAAAGCTTGTACCGATTGTGATATATGTTATAGTGGTGCGATATCAGCGGATCCGACTAAAAATTCACGGCCAAACGGACATGTCAAATCGATTCAGCTCGTCACTTTGAACGGTTAAACATAAGTATGTATATACTTTATAGAGTCTTCGACAATTCCATAAGAGTTTTAGAAACTTAAATAAACCCACAACTAATATAAGATTTAAATTTGCCGCCATTGATTTGGCCAATATTTGGTTTTTTCAAACACTGCAATTACTGCATGAAACATTTCAAGGTCGTGTACTCTCTCATTTTAGTGATGAGAATTGTTCTTCAAGGTGGACCAACACCCCCAACATATTAATTAGGCGATATGACCCTAACGTCCTCTGCTAATAAAGTATGACTAAATGGTACACTCCACCCGTTAAACTTCAAATGTGTGGTCGAGTTTCCAATGATTTAAATAAAAGTGGCAGTATGGAACTTTAAAATGTAAGATAATTGCGAATTACACCTTTGCCAAATTCACTTCACTTCTTATACTCTTGCAACATATTGTTGTAGGATATAATACTTTTGTTACCTAACGATTGTCAGACCACAGCCATGCCCACAAAATTCCATTAATCGAAAATATATAAAGTCTTTGCAGTGTACCACCTTATGACCAAAACTTGATCAAATTGAGCATCTCCGAACCGAATATGATGACTCCAGTGGCTATAGCTGACTTCAAAAGGAGAATACCGATTAAATTGAAAGTAATCCTTTCCTGGTAATATTATGTATTAGTGACAAAAATGGGTTGAATCGGTTCAATATTTCCCTTAGCCGCCATATAAAGGGTGATTTTTTAAGAGCTTGATAACTTTTTTTAAAAAAAAAACGCAAAATCTCATCGGTTCTTTATTTGAAACGTTAGATTGGTTCATGACATTTACTTTTTGAAGATAATTTCATTTAAATGTTGACCGCGGCTGCGTCTTAGGTGGTCCATTCGGAAAGTCCAATTTTGGGCAACTTTTTCGAGCATTTCGGCCGGAATAGCCCGAATTTCTTCGGAAATGTTGTCTTCCAAAGCTGGAATAGTTGCTGGCTTATTTCTGTAGACTTTAGACTTGACGTAGCCCCACAAAAAATAGTCTAAAGGCGTTAAATCGCATGATCTTGGTGGCCAACTTACGGGTCCATTTCTTGAGATGAATTGTTGTCCGAAGTTTTCCCTCAAAATGGCCATAGAATCGCGAGCTGTGTGGCATGTAGCGCCATCTTGTTGAAACCACATGTCAACCAAGTTCAGTTCTTCCATTTTTGGCAACAAAAAGTTTGTTAGCATCGAACGATAGCGATCGCCATTCACCGTAACGTTGCGTCCAACAGCATCTTTGAAAAAATACGGTCCAATGATTCCACCAGCGTACAAACCACACCAAACAGTGCATTTTTCGGGATGCATGGGCAGTTCTTGAACGGCTTCTGGTTGCTCTTCACCCCAAATGCGGCAATTTTGCTTATTTACGTAGCCATTCAACCAGAAATGAGCCTCATCGCTGAACAAAATTTGTCGATAAAAAAGCGGATTTTCTGCCAACTTTTCTAGGGCCCATTCACTGAAAATTCGACGTTGTGGCAGATCGTTCGGCTTCAGTTCCTGCACGAGCTGTATTTTATACGGTTTTACACCAAGATCTTTGCGTAAAATCTTCCATGTGGTCGAATAACACAAACCCAATTGCTGCGAACGGCGACGAATCGACATTTCACGGTCTTCAGCCACACTCTCAGAAACAGACGCAATATTCTCTTGTGTACGCACTGTACGCATTCGTGTGGTTGGTTTAATGTCCAATAAAGTAAACTGAGTGCGAAACTTGGTCACAATCGCATTAATTGTTTGCTCACTTGGTCGATTATGTAGACCATAAATCGGACGTAAAGCGCGAAACACATTTCGAACCGAACACTGATTTTGGTAATAAAATTCAATGATTTGCAAGCGTTGCTCGTTAGTAAGTCTATTCATGATGAAATGTCAAAGCATACTGAGCATCTTTCTCTTTGACACCATGTCTGAAATCCCACGTGATCTGTCAAATACTAATGCATGAAAATCCTAACCTCAAAAAAATCACCCGTTACATATGTACTTAATTTTAAGGATTTTCGAACTTCGAGGCGGCCCTTCCTGTTTTATTTAGAACAGTGTAACTTTGTGGCTAAAACGGATAAAATCAGGTGAAAACTTGACCCAGTATAGGATATATATATTATAATTAATATCAGGATTTTCGAACATCCGGCTGACTTCACTCAATATAGATCAGTGATGGTATGTGAGGTACCTTAATGAGACCGAACGAACATTTTATTAGTATATGGCATGTCAATAGTATAAGTATGTGTTATTGGCAAAAATAGTTAAAATCGGGTCGATACTACCACGAAATTCCATTTTTTAATATAAAATTTTGCCAGGACCTGCTGGCAGTAATTTGATTGTTGCAAATTGCAAGAGTATAAAATATTTGGTTTCACTTAGCTCTTTTTTACTTATTTTTCTATTAAAG
The DNA here is from genome assembly GCF_023373825.1 of Bactrocera dorsalis. NCBI lineage: Eukaryota > Metazoa > Arthropoda > Insecta > Diptera > Tephritidae > Bactrocera > Bactrocera dorsalis. Next base: position 58,254,311 of record NC_064305.1, read on the forward strand.
CATTATTTTAGTGGATGTTTAGTAGATTACTTATTCGATGAATTCCGAAACTAACTCGACATCTTGGATCTTGAAAATTTTGGCTTGTATAATTGTTAACACTTGAATTCGAAGTTCGCAAATATCTAAGTATAAGACATAAGATATAGTGGACTTATGAATCTTCAAATATATCAGAAATGTGACCATAATAGTTTGGCGATATCATATCGCAAAATGCAATAATTTACATAATATTTTCGAAGGAACGGCGGTTTTTTTAGAAAAAAAGAACTTTTTTATAAATAAAACGAAGAAAACAGATTGGGTATTGCTTATGAAATACCGTAAAGTCGTGTGCCATATGCTATAATAAAGACTCCATCTTCTGGTTAAAAAGGAAATTAATAACGCTTTCGACATGGAAAACACAGTTTGTCGGAATAGTATCTTAAGGATTGTTCATACTGCAATTACGGAAAAATTCTGTGCCTCTACTGAAAACTCAGAATATATATTCGTACACCTCATATATGTATATAAATATTATATTTTTATATCACTACATATAGTATGTAAGCATACATATCTACTCCAGTGCTCGAATAGTATTGATGTTTAAAAATTTAGAAACCTGAGTATCATCAGAAGTAATTAGATGAATGACATGAAAGATCTAGGGAGCAGAAATGTCAAGTTATAGAAATTTAATTACATACCTAATGTTTTTCTTCGAATTTGCACACTCTTTCCTGGACGCAATTCGTTCAAAATATTACGTGATTGGTCTGCGAATACCATTTATCTATTACTAAGATTAATAAATATATATAAATAATTAGAATTGTAGTTTGTTTTTGTTTTTTTCACTTATTTATATTTTAAAGTATGGGTAATTAAATTTTCAGCAAGCATTTTCAAAGTGGCGTCGGCGATTCGAATTGGCAGTGTCTTCCTCAAGCAATAAAAATGTTAATTTACTCCTGCATTTGTGTCTTATGTGTACTCGTATATGTAGTTATGCATGATCATTTACAGTTTTATGAGTAGCGGTGTTCGCTTGCACATTTTCAGTTATAAAATATTCAGATACAGCTGTACTTGCCAACATTTTTTTGAACGAACCTAAAAAAAATTATTTAATTTCAATTCAAAACTCTTGGGAATATTTCGTTGTGCATTTTACACTGACAATCATCGAAAGACCGCAGAAATCGTTATCAATTTTGAAAAAAGCTCTTTTATCTTAGGGTCTCCACCTAAAGACCTTAAATATTATATACAGCTATATTTATGAGGTGAAAACCTAAATTTCAATTCCAACCATGGAGCCACGTCCCCGAAGCTGTTGTAGCGTATTTTTTCAGCAACCAGTTTTTTCGACTCAGCTCAATTATATTTATATTTCAGAATTCCATTCCTCTTCAAATTTGGCAGTTTTATACTCTTGCAAGGCGATGCTACAGAGTTTTGTTCACATAACGGCTGTACGTATCACCTGAAACTTATCAAGATATAATAATATTGTATCAATGATAATATGCATTTATATATCTATTTGTCGTCCGTGCAAGCTGTAAAAATTGACGAAACTTGGTTCCTTTGTGAAAAAATTACGCCAAAAATTGAGACATACAACTCTAATTTGGCGCAAGGAATCGCAGTAGCAAGTAGCACCTATGGACAAGAAATTTTGAAAAGAGAGCGTAACCCCGCCCTCTAAAAATTGTATTGTGCATATATCCTATACCACTAACATTCTAATCGCCTAGCGTAGATATTATAAGAACCCCTACCGAAAGTGCGAAAATTTGGTTCTTTCACTTTCCAGGACACAAATCATGAAGCAATTGATATAACGGGATACAACTTTGCACTAATAAAGTGTGGGCCATATAAAATTTTAATTTTAAAAGTCAATAAAGAAAGGCTTGATATTTTTTAAAGGTCTAACACTTATTTAAAAGGTTGTTATATGAAATTCATTTGTGGAAAACAATTTCGGACTAAGGACCACCACGGCTGAGTTTACAGTAGCTTATCCGATCCACCCAATTTTGGAGTACTTTCTCGATGGTTTCAGGTCTTATGGCAGCTACAGCAGCTTGAATCTCGTACTTTACATCTTGAATTGTTTCTGGATGGTTGGCGTAACATTTATCATTAACAGCTCCCCACAGAAAATAGTACAACGGAGTTAAATCGCAGCTTCTGGGAGGCCAATTCACATCACCTCTTTTGCTGATTATGCGATTTTCGAAGATAGGGCATAAAAGATTGAGTGTAGCGTTTGCTGTATGGCACGTAGCGCCGTCCTGCTGGAACCAAATGTTGTCCAAGTCTTCCTCTTCAATTTGCTTGAAGAAAAATTGCGCGATATCGCTTACCATTGATGGTTACGGTGGTTCCTTCTTCATTTTCGAAGAAAAATGGCCCGATGATTCCATCAGGCCAAAATCCGCACCATACAGTGATTCGTGCTGGGTGCATTGGCTTCTCGATGATTACATGCGGGTTTTCTGTGCCCCAATGCGACAATTCTGCTTGTTAACGTAAACATCTAGGTGGAAATGAGCCTCGTCCAAAAAGATGATTTTTCGGTAAAATTGACCATCTTCGGTCAAACGATCTTCTGCCCAATCTGCGAACTGTAGACGGCTCGGGTGGTCAAGTGGCTTCAGCTGTTGCACCAATTGGCCCAAACCCAGTTATAGGGCTTCAATTATATGGCTTCATAGCGAGGTCTTTTTTCAAAATTCGTCGCAAAGTTGTTCGCGGAATGTTTTATTCTTGCGATCGACGGCGAGTTGAGGTGGATGGATTCTCACTAACATTTTTAGCCACAATCGCAAAATTTTCGGTTGAACGCGCGGGAAATGAACGTTGACGTTTTGGTTTATCCACCAACGAGCCAGTTTCACACTGAACTGATGGCACTTTTTGTCTGCTCATTTTTTTGCCAAATTTCTCACAGTTTGAGTTGAAGACTCACCACTTTGGAAAAAGGTTTTCAATATTTCCCAGTTTTCTTCTAGTAAATAGCGACCCATTTCGTAAATTTTAGGCTTTTTACTGATTATCTCCACTTTCCGTATAGTATTTGACGTTTCCAATGTGGAAATATAGATAATTCAAATTTAAAACGTTAGATGGCCCACCCTGTAATTCATATAAAGTATTCCACCTTATGATCAAAAATCCGCCAAATCCAATCGCTTAGGTAGCAAATACGTGGATTCCAGTATCTATAGTTGAGAATCCTTTTCTGACAATAGTAACTGTATATCGAAAATGGGTTGCACTGGGTCAACCTTTCTTTCAGCTCCATATACCTAGTAGAAAGATTTTATATCGGACAATATTTGAATGAAAATTATAGAATATGTTTTAATCATGACCTTGTAGCTTTGTGCGTAAAATGGCTAAAATTGAAAAAAAAATTGACCTAGCCCCTAATTGGCGATTATCAGGGTTTTCGAACATCCGGCTGACTTTACTTCTTATGAATGGTGAGTGTATGTGAGGTACCTTAATGAAACCCAGGGAAGATATTTTAAGTATGTGGCAAGATAATAGTTAATAGATAAAATCGGGTTGATACAACAGCAACTTCCATATGATACATATAATGAATTTTGTTTTTCTAACAAGCCTAATGGTGAATATGTTGAACAGTGTATGAGTAATATACAAGTATAGTGTATGTATATAGTTACAAAATTGCTTAGATTCCGATTCCTGGGTTGGATTCTTACAAGCTGCAAGAGTATAAAATGTTTGTTTGCACCCGAACTTAGTCCTTTTTTGCTTGTTCTTAAATATGTTTATCATCTAGACTGAATGAACCGACTAGTAATTTTTTGATATTACGAATTTTACTGGATTTTCTTTTCCTCAAGATGGCTATTTGTATTATTAACGGCATCGAAGAACGTGAAACGGGTCTCGTCACTTCATGAACCCATCATTTTAATTTAGATTGAATTGTACTAAACCACCGGCTATGTCATCTCAGGAATTATCACAATCACAAGGCAAAAATATGTGCTTATAACCAAGTAACAGGTCTCAATACTGTTTCTAATATTGATTTACTATACGGTGCCATAACTTTGTCAAATTTTAATGCGAAATATCATTAAAATAATTTTCAGTCAGTTGTTTGACTATTTATGAATTAAAGTGTTCGAGATAAAGTTTGTTAACAAGGCTAGAGAAAGACTCTTCTGAGTACTATTTATTCAAGATTGTTACCGTCCTACTTTTGATCTCAAAATCAAGTTTTTGCTATGAATAAAAAGCAATTTGATTATATTGATTAAATCTGTATTACTTATGGGTCTTCATAGCATAACTTACTATGGTAATTTTAAAATATTTTATATTTATTTTAACCCACTTCTTCAGCTACTTCCGTCTTAAAAAAGTGGAACACTCTAAGCTAAAATCATTTAATTGATTTATATCTACCATATCTGACATCCTACTGTGTCTGAATTGTTTTGCCTTAACGCTCTGTGTCATAAAAATTAAAATATTAATAATAAAAAACTATTAATCATTTTATGTACAATAAAACCAACACTAACGGTGCCTGCATAGCAATTAGTGGCGGCACTTCAAGATCGGTTTACGCTTGCGAACCGAGCACAGCAACACCCACCAATTAAATGCGCTGCTAAGTTCTTTTTTTTTTTAATAATAAGTAGGATATTAATCAAATTACAAATTAAATTACTAAAATTATGGCTTTTATGCAGATTTTAACGCTGTGTGCATTTTCAATAATGTTCTCACCTCAGCAACTGCCGCCCATGCTGCCGCGGCGAAGATTAGCATTAAACCCAATGAATGATTCAACGGCGCATGAGCAATGGCTGAGCGCGATGCTGAGCCGAAGCCAAATCATCGTAAGTGCAGTTATTGAGTATGCATTCAAACGTTGCAGCATGCTGTTATAAATATTCCGATATGTAATAATCGCATTACAAAAAAGCTATAAATAAATCCATAAAAATCAGCACCGCTTACTGGCGATAATTTGTCGTTCGGCTTTAGTTTTTGTTACTGAAATATAGATTTTGAAGTAGAATTTTGCATTTGAAAAAAATACAATGTTTCTTTTGAGAAGAGAATCAAATAAAAAGTGCTCATAAAGGCAATTGGCGCTGATGCTAAATCCGTTTCGAAATGAATTCCACTCAAAATTTGATCCGGCAAATATTTATGCAAATCAGTTGGAAATCACAACAATTTAGAATGTTACGAAATTCCATCATTTTGAATTTATGTTATCCAGGTATGAGCATTTCTTTGCAATTTTAGCCATATGAGAGCATTACTGCCATACAATTAGTGAAACATCTCGTAATCAAGCATTGTTTGGCTAATTAACTAATGAAATTGTTCGGGTTTGGGTTTTTGTTGGAACAAGGTAGCGTGCATAATTGATTTTCGCTAATTTAAAGTTAGTATGTGTTAATATGTTTACAGATTTAAAGTTTTATAATTTATTAGATAATATCTAACTTTTTTTGCTCAACGTAAAACAATAATGCAAACACAAAATATCTATGCAAATTAGTCTTAATATACCGGATGTAAATTCCCTTTAAATAAATAATATTCTACTTGTTGTTCGAACAAAAATTTAATTGAGTTTGGTGTAGAAAACTTAATTGGAATTGAGAATAGCTGAGAACAATTACCGCTTAAGTTAACTTAGAATAAGAGTAAAAATTAACAAATATTATAAAACTTTTTTTTAGAAATTTTAATAAATAATCAGTCTTACCGTTCTCTGGCGCACTTTCATAAAACAAACACACCATGTGTTTAGTATATTCCTGTTGACGTCTACTGTCAAAATTAGCCGAATCGGAGTCGTCGCTTTGCCTCTTTTTTACCTTCTTTATTTAGCTCTAAATGATTTCTCTAGCAATAGATTGAAGAAGTGACACGGCAGGGAGTCTCCCTTTTCGAAACCTCTTCAGTTTACACAGCCGTATTAGTCTTGCGGGAATACCAAATTCAGACATCGCGGGATAAAGGCAGCTCCTTTTCGTGCTGTTAAAAGCAGATTTGAAATCGAAAAAGAGGTGGTGTGTGTCAATTCTCTTTTCACGGGTCGTTTTCAAGATTTGGTGAATATCAGGTCAAATGTTGATATTCCAGGTCTAAAGCCACACTTTCACACAATACCCTCGATATAACCTTATACGCGATGTTGAGGAGGCTTATCCTACGGTAGTTGACGTAGATTTTGGGGTCTCCCTTTTTGTGGATTGGGCAGAGCACATATAAATTCTAATTGTTGAGCATGCTTTCTTCCGACTATGTATTACAAAGAAGCTGATGCATGCTCCTTATCCGTTTTTCGCCGTCGGGTTTGAATAGCTCGATCGACAATTCATCGGCCCCCGCTGCTTTGTTGATCTTCAGATGGGTAATTGCTATTCGAACTTCTTCATGTTCGAGCAATGGAACGCCTGCTCCATCGTTATCGATTGGTGAATCAGGTTCGCCTTCTCCTGACGTTTTGCTTTCACTGCCATTCAGCAGGCTGGAGAAGTCTTCCTTCCATAACTTCGGTATATTCTTCTCCGACCTCGGAGCGTACGCTCATCTAAAACACTGGAGACATGTCTTCCGTCTATGACAACATAATCCATCTGGTTGATGGCTTTTCGTTCCGGGGACATCCAGGTAACTTGACGAATTTTCCTCCCCGGCGAAGTCGCTCAGTCTCAACCCCGCTGAGTAAAAGATAACTTTTTTTTCCACCCTGGTGTTAAATTCGCTTAGCACGATCTTGACATCTTGACGGGGCACTTCTCACAGGTGTGCTCCAGGCACTCATTGAAGGTATATTTGGTTACATCGTCCCTCTCTTCTATCGGAACGTGGGCGCAAATCAGCGATATGTTGAAGAACCTCGTTTTGATCTGGATTGTGGCTAGACGTTCATCCACCGCAGTGAGTGACAGTACTCGGCGACGAAGTCTCTCCCACCACGAATCCCACACCGAATTTGTGCTCTTATATATAACCACTGTAGCAAATGCTACTCGCCTGAGTCCTTGTCCCGTCCATCGTACTTGTTGGATGGCGATAATGTCAGCGTTTACTTTTAGGAGGACATCAACCACCCGGGTATCGGCATCTTCCCAATTAAGGGACCGGCCATTAAATCGTAATCCTTAAAACGATTGCGGTGCTTGGGTGGTTTTTCCTTGGCGGGTTCCAAACCCAGCGCACAACCCTGGAGTGGGATGTTTCGCCTTCTCACTTTAGCTCGCCTTTAAACGGATGCTTTTGGCTACCCAGAGGATACTTGGTCGAGGTCCGGAAGTCGTGACCTGCTCGAACCATATATAAAAGAATCGTTTCTGGTCACAACCAAGTGAATAGCGGTCTGAGACCTTACTTTACTGATTAAGTTAGGCTGCGAGTGGCTCCCAATTTTAGCATTTTCTATAGATTTGAAGCTGGACGAGTTTTTTTGTTGAAAACTTTTATTTTGTAGCTTAACTATACTATAGTGAAATATTTGCAATGAAGTGTGTAGTTTTTTTAAAGCCGGCTTTACCTGTAAAGAAATTATTCTGCCATGAGAGGAGACAAACGCATTTTTGCCCATCAATTCGATATTTCACCTCTTCAACTGATGAAAATATAAAACCGTGAAGAATATGGTGTTTGAAAATTGTTAGGCAAGTGTTAGAGAGATGGCAAGAGAGCCCGACGTCTTTCGCGGGTCTCTTCGAATAATTTTAGTGGATATTTTGGGTATCAAGCGTGTTCTGGCTCCACTCAAAAAGACTGCCGTAAACGGGTCCCTTTGGACAGGATTGATCATGCAAACTCTGATCCCATATTCAGGGAGAGCATTATAACTGCGGATATGACAAAGGTTAATGAGCTTGACACGCAACAAGTCAACAATCATCGGAATGGGTGGGAAAAATGAGCCGAAACCAACAAATTAATATGATGCTCACGATTTTTCCGATATTCGTGGCTTGGTGCATCATGAGTTTGTTCCGTAGTGACAGACGGTCAATAAGGAGTTCTAGTTGGTCGTATTGAGGCGTTTGCGTGAGCACATCCATTGCAAACGGCCGGAATTGTGGAAGACAATTCTTTGATATTGCACGATGATAACACTTCATTACATCGAGCCCCGATTGAGACCGAGCTTAAAACCAATAACGCCATGAATACTATCAATCAACCACCGTATTCACCAGATTTGGCTCGGTGTGATATTTTCTTTTTCTTTAAACTGAAGTTGCCGCTCCGTGGAACCTGTTTTCAGTCGGTCGAGGAGATAAAACAAAATTCGCCGAAGGACCTGAAGGCCATCCCAAAAAGTGCTTATGAAAAATGTTTCGAGGACTGCAAAAATCGTTGACCTATGTGTATAACGTTTGGTGGGAATTATATGTCACAATGTAGTTCAGCGAAGTAAGAGCGGCTACGCTGGCTAGGTCATGTTGTCTGAATGGAAGAGAACACTCCAGCTTTTAATTTCAGTACCCGCCGGTGTAAGCAGAGAGAGAGGAAGACCTTCACTCCGTTTTTAAAGACCAGGTGGAAAAGGACCTGGTTGCATTTGGTATCTCCTAGTGGTTACAAATAACAAAAAGAAGAAACGACTGGCGCTCTGTTGTTAACTCGGCTGTTACTGCGTTATCGGTGTCTACGCCAGTAAAGAAGAAGGGAACCAAATAAACTGTTTCATCTAATGTATATTAATATTTGTCATTGTACAAAGACTTTCTGCTGAAGTCACTACAGTAGAGACTTCCACAAGAATCGTGGTAAAATGCTTTTAGTAAAGGCCACGCTGACGTAATATACCGCCGTATATAGAATTTAAAGTATTTCTCTATCCCACCTTCCGTGGTTATACATTTGTTCTGCTCTTCTTGTTTGTTCTTCAGTCATAGAATCAATAAGAGCTCTTATGCAATCCAACTGGCATGCAGTGTAAAATAAATTTTAATGGCACCTTATTTCCAAATGTAGCGGCACATCTACAAAAGGCGTTGAAAGGCAAACGGTTTTCCTCTATTAATTGTATGCATCCGCCTTTTAATGCCTCAAGTGAACGGCTATTGCTGAAACGCGATGAATCAATAACATAAAAGGCAGAAAAAGCCGCATTAACCATTGTTACAGTCAATGACACTGGCAAGAGAATGCTTCAGATGTGTCAACGCTGAAGACTTTATGTACTTACACACCTACTATTTTATGCAAGTTCTGATGCGCACACACACACACACACGTACGACACCATCGATGATTTCTGCAATAAATAAGCCGTAAAGTGTTGCTACAATTCCATGGTGCTATTGTGACACTGAAGTCATGCAAATGTTGCGATAATTGGCATACGCTCGTATTTTCATAATATTCTATATTTGCTAATTGCGCATGCGCGCGCTCATAAAACACACACACACATACACATGCCGACTGCGAAATGAAGAAACCCCGAGAATTTGTATTTCAAAATTCATAAAATATTTTGCATATATTTTCGAAGCGAATATGCAGCTATATGTGTCTGTGTATGTGCTTCGGCCAAATGATTAAGCGCGTCGCATCATGCTGAGCCGATGACAGAGTGGTGAATAGTCGATTGCAACAGAATTATTGCGCTCAGACAGCGGTCACAGCGCGCGACAAGTGGGCAGGCGAGTGCAACTATCACATACACACACACACGTGTTTATCTCTTTGATGGTTAGCACGTGTGGCATGCGGCAAGCGGCGTGCGGCCGGTGGGCGAAGCAACATTCAAGCTGTTGCTGCAATCTGCTGTGATGATCTATCAAAACGGCATAACTGCATTCATATACATAAATACATATGCATATATGTGCAGTTCAACTGAAATCCACACTCAGAATTCGACAAGCAGACGGTCGAAAATTCTCAGTTGACTTCGGATTGATTTTCATTGCCTGCTTTTATGTTAAAGTCAGCTTCATTTCGATGCACATATTTTTGACTTTGTACTTTTGCTAAGTTTTTATCTATTTTTGACGCAATTTCGCATTGGTTGTTGTTGTCATTGTTGCTGTTGCTGTGTTTTTTGTTGCTTTTACGGCGACACTAAAGTTTTAATTGCTCTAAAGTTGAACGCGCCATTGATTTTTCACAATCGAAGCGTTTCTGAATTGCTTTGTTGAGTGCAAAAACAAATAAACACCGAAATTTGCACAACAACAAAGAAACAAAAACAACAAGAGTACATATAAAATTGTCATAGTAAAATACTTGCAAGCTATCGTTAATGTTGTCAAATCAAATGCTCGCCAAAGATGAGCTAGCTGCCGCCGAAGTAGTACTTATTTACGATCACAAATACTACGTAAATATGTTTGCTTTGGGTTACCCCACATACCCTGCGAGAAACATGGATATATTTAAAAAAAAAATATAATTAAGAACTGACATATGTTCGACAAATTTGTACGAGTTTGTACGCCGTGAAGAAAGCGTAATATTCGTTATACAAAGAGCCAGCTACAATACACCAAGTTCGGTACTTTAATTACAAATGAAAACTTCAAATAAATAAAATACTCTACCAGCAAAAAATGGTAAGGCTTTGTTCATAATTTTAAAATTCTTAATTTATTCATCAAAATCTATGTCCAAACAGTAGTCCCGATTGATCGTCTGTTTCCAGATCGTAAATATAGATCCAAGACTCATCGTCAAAATAATATGTTTTATGACATCCCGATAGTCGAAAAGCATAAAAGAAAATTGGCAACAGTGATTGCCCAACTATGCTCCAAATATGTTTAAAGCTATATTTTCTACATATCAGCTGTTCTTTCTTTTTTCTTGCGTAAATACAATAATCAGTAGCTGTTCTGCTAAGCAGTCAGGCTTACTTAGAACGAAATAAGTCTTATAAAACCAAGTTTTTGGCTAACCAAGGGAAAATTTACATCAGTGTTTGCTCACCTATGCTCCAAAGAGGTTTAAGGCTCTATTAAGAGCTATTATTTCTACTTTCTAGCTTATATCTATTAATCACTCGCTGTTCTGTCAACTAGGCAGACATATCTACTTAGAGCAAAATATGTCTTATAGAACCAAGTCTTTGGCTAACAGAACGAAAATTGGCAACAGTGCTTGTCTGTTACACAGACGTTAATGCAACGTCGTTTTTCGAAATAGTTGAGTGATTTTCGAACCAAACGTGCTTTCAATTTTCTTAGTCGCAAATGAACTTGCAAAATGGTTTTAAAGGGGATGGGGGAATGTTTAAGGTTTTCATGATGAAAAAAGACGTTTTTTCGAATTTATTTCTTAAATATGTATTGAATATTGTACACATTTTTAACATATGAAACACCTCCTCCCATCGTTAAGCAATTTTTTTTTATACTAAGGGTGTTTTCCGCCCACAAAATGGCGGAATTTTTTAAAGGAAAATAGTAGTTTTCATTTTATATGGCCGCCAAAAATTTTTAAATAAAAAAACAGAGAATGATATAATTTGTCTAATTATACTCTCGCAACAAAGTTTGCTAAGGAGAGTATTATAGTTTTATTCACATAACGGTTGTTTGCAAGTCCTAAAACTAAAAGGGTCAGATATAGGGTTATATATACCAAAGTGATCAGGGTGACGAGTAGAGTTGAAATCCGGATGTCTGTCTGTTCGTCCGTCCGTCTGTCCGTCCGTCCGTGCGACCGTGCAAGCTGTAACTTGAGTAAAAATGGAGATATCATGATGAAATTTGGTACACGTATTTTTTGGCCCACTTATGGACCAAAAACCATATCTCAAAAACTACTCTACCGATTTCAATGACATTCGGTATATAATATTTTCTTAAAACTCTGATGACATGTACAAAATATGGGTGAAATCGGTTCACAACCACGCCTTCTTCCAATATAACGCTATTTTAAATTCCATCTGATGCCTTCTCTGTATAATATATATATTAGGAACCAATGATGATAGCGGAATAAAACTTTACGCAAATACGGTATTTGAGCTAAAGTATCCCTTGTGGAAAAATTGTCGTGATCGGACTATAACTTTTCAAGGTCCCTTATATCGAACACGAAGAACTCAGTGCCTAACCTAACCTAGCCTAATTTTTCACCGAAAATATCGGTAAATCTCTCAGAATTTAATTCTAATTAATTTTACAGCGAAATAAAAAAATATGTAAATGACGGATAATGATATATCGATTATCACTTTATCATGCGAGAGTATAAAATGTTCGGTGGCACCCGAACTTAGCCCTTCCTTACTTGTTTTTCTTGGTTTTTTATTTTCGGATAGAATTCAGTCGAATTATGGTGAACACCGCAAAGTGTTTTTTTCTAAAAACGTTCTTGGAGAAGCTCTGTTACTAACTTATGTTTCAATATCTCTGCATAAAAAATTACCTTAGATTGTGAAAAGTATGCTCAATAGTATACGAAGGATTCGAATAAAATTACTCACTCCATATTTAAGAAATAAATCCGCCAAAAAGGTCTTTTTTACCTTAAAACCCTAACCCGCCCTTAACTGCATCTATCGACTTTCCAACAATGTCAGTAAGATATTTGAATGTTAATTGTCTTTTCTCAAGCACCAATTCCTGGAGGTGGTTCTCGACCCTCTTTGAATAAACTCATGTTTCAACCACGCAACCACCGGATTAGGTATCCACGGAGGTTCGTTATCAGGCTGTTTTTTCATTGTCCTATAGATAAAGGTTGTCACAGTGCCTGCCACAGTGGTATAATCGCACGAATTTATCACCATGAATTTCTGTAGGCGGCTTTCGCAGCATCGCTTGATTTTGTTCTGAAATCACTTATTACACGAATTGCAGAAAGCCTATCAACTACGTTTATTGGTCCAGCATATGGTTTTATAACTACCGTCTGTATCCGTATTGGGGACGTATAAAACATAATTAGCTTCACGGTTAAGAATCATCAAGGTGTTTAGAGACTGCTACCAGTATAAGGTCATCCACATACGCGATTAATTTCACGGTTTTTAGTTGATGTTTTCTTAATACTCCATCTTACATCAGGTAGGAGGCCTTAGTGCCTTCAGACTCCGATGTGTAATGATTTATACTTGCTACATCCATTGTTACTCTTACTTTTCGTCTGGTGTTCAAAAACCGGACAAACCATTTATAGAATATTTTCTGAAGTCACTGCCTCTTGTTGCCTTCTTGAACGGGATACATCATTCGAGCAGTTACGATGAAATTCAGCAAATCAGCGTTTAACAGTGGTATGTGTTGAGGAAGATTTATCGTAAGACTTATCAAAGCATTGCTTTGTAGCAACAGTGGTTTTTCCTATGAAGAAGCAATATTTTATCAAAGTAAAAGAGAATATTTATATTCTAAACAAAAATATCCGAGGTTGCGTAACCTTGCGACGGAAAGGATGAAATAGTATTAAATTTTTACGGAATTTCTGGTAATTTTAGTACTCTAAGCCAAAAATACAATACAAATTTATTCTTTACATAGATAGAAGCATTATACCGATCAGTCAACTTTGCAATACCTGGTTTCGTCAATTACATCCCAGTGAATGTTCCCATAGAATGTGAGGATGGGACAAGTTATGCTATTGCATTTGAAGTACAATTCATCGAACTTCCTTTTGATTCTTTCTCGAAATTCCAAGCTTTTGTCACCCCAAATGCTATATCTTTTGATCAAAAATTTCTTACAGGGTACACATGTAAACATATTTTTGCTCCTATATGCGTATATTTGTGTGTGTTGTATGTGCGCATTTTTGTCATTGTGATGCGCTCGCTCGCCGGCTGCCAGCGAAACCTTTCGAACGTCAATCGTGCAATTCTGCGCACCTTTCAAAAATGTTCTAAATACATTTGTGATTGTTGGCGAACTTCGGAGCGTTTATGCGAATATGACTGAATGCCGACGCCACTTTTCATTGACATTAAATATTTTCAATACATGTGATTATTATTGTTGTTAATATGTAGCGTTGTTAGTGCGCCGTAAGGCGCCTGCGCAAATTGTTCTCTTGTCCTTCATATCAGTTTATAAGTTCATAGGAGAAATCTTTTAATATCGTTTACTGTGACCACTTTGATAATTAAGGAAGTCATTTATGGTAACATTGAAATTTGTACTTAAATAGAATAAACAATTTAAGCTAACTTTAGCAGTTCGTGACATTTTTAAGAGAAGACTGTCACTTGCACTTGCCTGTGATTTTTATTCATTACGAAGAATTCCAAAGACCAATTTCCTATGTCTCGTTCGAGCATTTTGAGTGGTAACTAGAAGTGTCCTGGCCGAAGCGGCATTTTCCGCATAGACTTTAGACTTTGCATATCCCCACAAGAAAAAGTCTAAAGGGATGACATGATCTTGGTGGCTATTTGACCTGCCCAAAACGTGAAATTGTTTGTTCAACGAAGTGTTCTATCAATAAATCCTTTGATGGATGTGGCGCCGAGCTTCAATTTCAGGCATCAAACAGTCGGTTATCATGGCGCGGCATCATTTTTGAAGAAATATGAACCGGTGATTCCACCGGCCCACAAATCACACAAACCGTTATTTTTTCTGTATGAAATGACAGCTCTAGAACCTCTTCAGGTTGGTCTTCGTTCCAAATGCGGCAAGTTTCTTTGTTTACATACGCACTGAGCCAGAAATTGGCCTCAAACCTTGGCACGAAAAAGTCGGAAATTTTCAAAAGCCCATAGAGCGAAGCGATGTTACTTGAGACGATCTTGCACAAGTTGTATTTTGTACGCTTTCCATTCCAGATCTCTATGTAAAAAGCGTTAAGTCGTTCCATACGTCAGTCCGAGTTCCTGCCAACGCTATATTTTCTTCTTAGCTTTACGTGGTCAATTCGGTAGAATATTGTTCAATAATCAATTATGGGCCCTAAGATGGGTAATGGTGTTGAGAATAGTATACTCAGTAGGCCGATTATGTAGACCATAAGTTGAGCGAAGCGTGCGAAACACATTCTTTACAGAACGTGAATTTTCATAATAAAGTTGAGCAATTTGTAAACGTTGTTCAGATTTAAGTCTTTCCACGGTGAAATTCCAAATAATATTAAACAAAAATAACATGAAAACTTGTTTTGACGACTCACGCGAGATCTGTCAAAAAAGGCTGTTTAAAAATAGTACCTCTACTTGGTTCTCCCGTCAAAACCAGCAATAAAGTTTTGCAGAAATGTTTCCAATAATGTGAAATCGTTTCGCTTATCCTATGTATCATATGACATATTGTATATCTTTTATCGATCATCATCTATGCTTAATACAAATATTTTCATAAGATGTACTTCTGTTGTCAGAAAGCTTCACTCAACTGCGCTTAATTCAATTTAAGAACTTTATCTTTTCATATTTTAGTCATAAATATTTGTTCTTGTTTCAACTCAACCGTCCTTTTCGCAGTTGTGTCACCTAGTTTTGGAAATCGATCGACTGTGTAATTGAATCAACAACAACTTGTTGCACATTGTCGCGGAACCACTTTTGTGTCTACGCGCATGTCTCGTGCAATCTGCTCTCAGACAAGTGAACTGAGAGGGCAAGTGAACAAGCCAATAATAATAATAACATAAATTATGGAAGAAAAATGTGCGGGAGTTATCGTTTTGGAATGAAATGTCTGTCAATGATTGGAATTCGTGATTTCTCGAACGTTCGCCAACAAAAAAGGGCAAACAACTTTTGTGGCACACGAACACAATCGGTGCAATAACTCTTTAGGGCTCTTATAAATTGGTGCTTCACATGCAACGATAGAATGGCTGTACATTCCTGAGCACATAGTAAATGTACTAAACTATAATTTAACTTATTTTGCAATTGATTATCATAAATGAGGTTATAATAAATGTTTTGGTATTCTGTTTCTGACATTCTCTTGGAAGCGGATTACTAATGTAGATGAATATGTGAAAAAAATATAAGTTAGAGCAGGTAGTAGGGTGGATGTCTGATGACGCACATAGGCTTTTGTGAAATCAGCGGCACTAAAATCTCTTTACTGCGTTAAGACCTTTCTGACCCACTTTGTGCTGTTAATGAAGTTTTGAGACGTCGCCAAGAAAGCCGCTACCGATAATTACAATTATTTCCTATACAAAGTCTTTGCCATTCGCAATAAAAATGTTATTCAGTTCCTTCTTCTTCTACATCTTGTCCGCTTCTACAGCAATTGTTGTTTGACTCTGCTGGCATATCTATCTATAAGACAGTGACGTATTAGTTTTCTTACTAGAGAAAAAAGGACTGATTTTGATTTTTAACAGCTGAGATGTGCTGCCCATATTCCAATCATTTCATTTGTCTGCTTGTTGAGTAAGTCAGGAACTATTTTCACTGACACTCAGCTATGTATATTTATAACTAATTTTTCGATTAAATACCTACAAGTAAATAGAGATATTTGAATTTCCTTTTTTCGGAGTCTAATTATAGGATGATGCTGGTCTGGTTAGTTTATCTGCATCACATTTATCAGGGATATCATACGTTATGTATTGCATGTATATGGGAAATATGGTGTTATATCAACTAATATGTCAAAATACTTCTTCAACAACTTTGATAAATCCTAAGAGGCTTTAGTGACTTCAAAGCTGATTGGCTATCTATGAATCTAAATACATTTCTTGCTATGAGCACCACATTTTTAGAACAAGAAGGCTTTCATTAATCGTTATGATCTCTGTTTGAACGCCAATACACTGATACTCGGAAGATCTTATATCTAATTTTGTTGAAGACACATCACTTCCCACTCGATTATACAGTTTGAACACATCCGTATAAATAGTTTCTCTGAATCTTTGTCCACCTCACCCCTATACCAATCATCTCTGGAGGGGAAGGTAATATCGAATTGAAGTACGTTTCCAAAGAATTACGATACAAAGGTGGCATTTGATAGAAACGGGAGCGTAGTAAGCATCAAACAAGGTATGTTCCAAAGTAAACAGGACTAAATAAAAAAGGAAAAAGATTTTTTTTCGGCAAAATCAATTTATTTTATTCAAAATAGTCTCCTTCTGCTTCAATAAAGCTTTTTTCATGGTCCAAAAGCGGAGTGTGGCTCTTTGTTCGAAGTTTATTTTCGCACCGATAACACAAACATACTGATACTTAAAACGCAATAACCTCACTTCCAATTTATGAAGTGTTATGAAATTCTCACTGGAGAATCAATAAAGATAGCAGATTCTAACGCACTAGTCAACATATAGATGGCGCTACCAGAGGGCGCTAGATTAAAAAAAAAAACTGTTTACTTTGGAACGCACTTTGTAGAGCCACTAATTCAAAATATCCTAGATCCAACAACATTTGATTCAATCTTAAACTAATAATGGAAATAATACGCCTCCTTTAGGTGCACTTCATTGGGCAGACTTACATATTATTAATAAGCTCAGCTTTGAAAATATAAACTTGCTAGGAAGCATCTGTTGAATAAATTTCATAAGAGGTTCGGAGATGTTCAGATGTCGTTGAGCGCGCTCGTGTGCGAACAGTGTTTGTTGGATTCGGATTACTTTCGGGTTTATACGCGTAAATGCAAGATTCGTCACCTGTTACGATGCCATATACGCGTTTCGAATTTTGTTAACATTTTTCTCGACCCAAGCCTTTTTTGAGCGATTGATCTAACGTGAACAATTTTTTGTCCTTGATAGAGCTTCGTGGCCATTTTGATTTGAATTAAGTTCATGGATGCACTGTTGCTGCATTAATCGCGCGATTGCGAAACTATTTATCTTTGCGAAATTCCGAAATATAAAAACATAAAAGGCAACCTAACAACCGTGTTTTAAGATGAAACCTCAAGTTTTTCTTAAATGATTTTTCATCTACGGACAGAAAGACATCCGGAAATGAATGTCTATAACTATCCTGATTAAACTGGTATACATAAACGTAAACCTATTTCATTTAGTTTTAGCTTATGAATAACCGTGGCAACTGTTTCTTTGTGAAATGTGGTAATCACTTCTTCATATACTTCTCTCTTGCTGATTCTTACGAATTTCTTAGCTATAAAATTTCTTAATTATTTCTTGCCAACTATTGAAAATATTGCTCAACACACGAAGTAAATTATGTATATGCTTGTAATATTTATTTATTATTATCTCCACTTCATTATTCCTTTATGGCAATTATATTTACTACACACATTACTAACTGTCCCATTTCCCATAACCCTTAGTTGAGGTAATCCGACAGCAAGTGGGATTACGTAATATATTTTTTCTATGGCTCATTCAACACATTAATATACGTTTTCTAATGAGCAACAGAGAATCGCCAACAGCAATTAAGTACTACCAGTGTTGAGCTCCCGAACGAAGTAATATATTCAACACGTGACTACCAATAATTGAGTTGTTTCCAACACTAGTAGCATTTCATAAAGATTTGACGCAGCAATTCTGCACACTTCACACCTGTTTCTAGTTTCCCATTTTTCGGATTGCGCAAATTTCTGCAAGCCCTAGCATTAATACTTGAAACCGCGCAGTTGCGGCTTGTTAATACAAACAACGTGGTGCAATACTTCATTCTAACGGTATAAATTTTTGTAGTATATATAAGTTTTTCAACTTCTCTTAATGAAAGCGGTTACGGCAATGTAATATGGGTTCCTCTGCCGAAATCCTTACTTCACATGTCACTCAAAGCGACGATCAGCCAAGTTCCATTAAAAATATGTCTTCGATGATTTTTATAAGATCAAGAAAAATGTTTGCATACAAAAATGTTGTTGTAATTTATTGCCATCCGCCCCTAAAATTAAAAAGCGTTTATAAATTACAAGAAAAGCTGAAGAGTAGTCGAAAGAAAGGCCCAACCGGAGACTGAGCTATGAGCTCATAGTAATTTCCAGCTGACACGAGCGAACTAGTGTTAGTGCCGCTTAGCGTCATCCGCGGCATGCGGTAATGCGGCACGATCGGTTTGCCGGTGCCTACAGCAACGCTGAGCGCACTATTGCGCCAACGGCCTATGCTGGTGGATGGAATAGATGTATGTCTGTATGTATGCAGTTAACAAGGTAAAACTGTTGTTGTTCTTGTCTTTGGTTTTGTTGATCGGTGTCGAATGCTTTAACAATGCTCGGCTGCAATTAAATTCGTATAAAATTTATTGGATTTCCCATTATGAAAATGCAAAACAG
Organism: Bactrocera dorsalis; assembly: GCF_023373825.1. Lineage (NCBI taxonomy): Eukaryota > Metazoa > Arthropoda > Insecta > Diptera > Tephritidae > Bactrocera > Bactrocera dorsalis. The sequence continues at coordinate 58,273,525 of NC_064305.1, forward strand.
AAAATCGAGGAAGAATAACTAAACAGAAACTATGCGAATTGGCAATTCTGACGCGTTGCTCGAACGATCTCGTCAATAAATGCGGTTCGGTTGCGGATGCTGCAATGCGGCTGCTGAATTATGATGAAGAAGCGCAGTAATTCGAAAAGAGCGCTGTCTCGGACCGTTTGTATAGAATAGTAGGTATGCACATGAGCTCGCAGGCCCCTGAGTATAGCTGTCGATGGAGATTGACGGTGAATTTATGAGCTCAATTGAGAGTGCACTTGCGAAAATTCGGCAACAAGCTGTTTGAATAAGTAGAAATAAAAAAATAGTAAGTTCGTGAATCTTTTCGGTTGAAATAAAGACAATTTTTCTTGCGTTCAGTGGGGAGTGAGATAAAATTTCTTCGTTTTTTATTGTAACAAATATCCCAGCAAATATTGAAAGTTGGTTGAACAAACAAACTACATTTAATAGTCTTGAAACATTCCCTGAAAATGGTCAATATCATACTTTAAGATAACGCTCACAAAGCTAGTATCCTCATACTAGCCTCAGCCTATGTACTACTCTCTACCGTATCCATCATACCCATATTTGACATTTAAAATTTTAACACTTACCACATATCTGACTTCTCTGTCTCTAAGGTAATTTATCGGTCAGTTTGCTGTCAATGATCTTCCATGTAATCTTTTAGTACATTTCTATATGATGTGTTATGCATTATCCAAAGGTTGAGCTGCTATAGCTGACAGTGAGAGATTTGGAAATTTCGTCTTTACAAAATTAGCCAAGTGTTCGATGCCATGAATGCCTTCGCCTACTTTTAATGGAAGAGACACCAATTACAAGTCTGAGGCACTCTACGACTATTCAAAATTAGTGATATGATATATTTCTTCTTGAACCCGTTCCTATAAATGTGAGCTTCTAGATTGATGTCCGATCTCATTTGAATGATCTGTAATTGAAAGTGATATAATTCAAACTCACGTCGATTAAAAACCTTAATCTTTTGCCCATTGTAAATTATCACGCGGCATTTTCGTCCGATTCCTTTTATGGATGGCAGCATACGCTCGGTACCAAGGCAACCATAAATGTTTTTAACCGTATTCTTCTTCTTTATTGGCATAGACACCTCTTACGCGGTTATATTCGAGTTTACAACAGCGCACCAGTCTTTCTCAATTTTCGCTGTTTGTCGCCAATTGGAGATTCCAAGTGTAGCCAGGTTCTTCTCCACCTGGTCTTTCTAACGTAGTAGAGCCGCTGATTAGCCGCTGTCTCTTAATTCGCTGAACTATCAGTCAATGGCGTCCACATCTCGTACAGCTCCTCGTTCCATCGACTGCGGTATTAGCAGTTCCCAATACGCAAACAACGGCTCGGGGATGACCTTTCCGATCATAACAGAGCTTTTGATATTATTCAACGTGTGATAAGGTCCACTCAGTTTATTGACGATGGGCTTCGATGCGCTCAAAGAGATCCTATATCTGCTTGCGATATTAAGAAGGCTTATCCCACGGAAGTTGATGCAGATTGTGGGGTCTGGCCTGTTTAAGGATTGGGCAGTGGAAAATTCCAATTGTTGCGCATTCTCTCGTGCGATCATATTCTACAGAGAAGCTGATGCATGCTCCTTATCAGGCTGCCAAAGTATTCCCTTCATAATTACAGTGTGCTCCGGTCTTGAAACATTCTGTTAGTCACCGCATCTTTTCGTAGAATTTTTGAGCATTATCTCTGTCGGCTAGCTTGTCAAGGTCAAGCCGAGCATAAATTCGCGTGTTGCGTAAATCAGAAAATGCGCTTGGATCGGCTTTAAGCGTCCACTTTGCGGGCAACCTGACTTCAGTTTGTAAGGCCTTTAAAACATAGGCGAACAAAAGTTCATAACTTCTCTATCTATAAAGATGAGATCATATACATAAATGTCAGATCCACAGCGAGCAAGCTGAGGATGCCAAATTGTCTATCTACTATAAACCGACCAGTCATATAAATATATACCAGATCTGCCGGAATTGGGTTCAGGATGCCATATACTACCAGGAAATTATGAAATTGTGTGGGAGTTGAGCTCATCTCTAACTAAACATTAAACGAGTGAGTTGCAACTGCTGCACAATGATGACGTCGCCGGTATTAGCTCAACTGCCAACAACAAACGCGTTTGCTCATGCTTTCGTTTCTCATTAGCTGGTGTTTCAGGTAACTCACGAGCGCCGTCAGTTTGTTATTGTTTGCACAGGTTTGATTCAACTGACATACTAACACACTAAATCCAACGATTTGATTTTCCTTGTTTCTCTTTCCACTGCTCATCTCGCGCCGCGCACGATGCTCAGCGCAACCCTTCGTGGCTCAATTGCCGCCGTGCTATTGATGATGCTGTCGCTGAGTTTGCTACAACAACAACTTCACCTACTACGATGCGCTGGCCGTTGCTCATGGCGTTTGTTGTTCTTATAATACTGTAATTGCAAATACAATAACAAACATTTTTCATTGCAAATACCGGTGTTGTAGGCAAAATTGGCAGCGACGCTCCGCCGAACTAGACATAAGCGTTTACAATAACGGTTAGATGAGTTGGCAACACCGGCAGCACGAGTGTGTGTGTTGCGCAGCCGCACTGCGATTCTTTAGCGCACATGTGTTTCGATCTGTGTATGTGTGTGGGGGGGTTTGTGTTTCAGATTGTGTTTTGTGTATTTGCGAGTGCATTTGCAATTTTCAATTTGGCGCCAAACATTCAATACACGAAACAAGTATAAAAGGCGCAGAACTTTTGTCACTGACAGCATATCATTGCGAACAATAGATCGGAGTCAAAGTGTGCGGCTCCAAACGAATTTTGCGCTAAATCATCCCAAAGAGGTTAGCGTTGAGGCAGCTGTGAACAGGATCACAAGCGTCAAGCATAAGGAATATTTCGAGTGTGAAGCGATTTCTATTGTGTGTGTGGCAAAGTGTGAAAATCAGTTGAGATACATAAAAGTGCAGTTGGCGTACTCAATATAACGGTGTGTGCTGCCATTTTTTCCGAGTTGATACAAAAAATAAGGACTTTAACAAATTTCGTTTTCTTTCTATCATTTGTGCGGTGTTTGTTTGTAGATTCCTCAAGAGCAGTAGTCCTCGAATATTTGTGTGAGGATTTATTAAATTCCGCCGAAAATGAGAGTGGTGAGTATGAAAATTATTTAGGACTATGTAAGCTTGTGTGTGACTAGTGTTTGATTAGTGCGGTGTTTGTTTTCTAGTTTCGAAAAATTGAATAGAAAATTGAAAGGCAATAATTAATTGCGGGAACATGTGCAAGTTTGAAAGACAAATAAATAATTTTTAGAAGGTGTAGAATCAGAAAATAATTTTCAAACAAAGAGTTTTTTCAGAGCTGTTACTTTTGTTCATTAAATAGTAGTTCGAAAAAAATTTCAAAATTGTGTTAAGAACCAAACAAGTGTGAAAATGGAGTAAAAAAAATATTTAATTTAAAAGTAAATATTTAATGCTTATTTTTGATTTTCTTAAACAAATAATTTGGAATTACAATTTCTTAAAAAAAAATTCAATTCAAGATGCCTATATGTATTTAAATTTGGACAAAATTTCACATTTGAGTGAAAATACTACATTCGAAATTTATAGTTGTTGTAGCAAAAGCTCAAATTGAAACATGGACTATTCTAACTAAAATCGGGGACCACTAATGTTGGCTTAAGTTTGGCCTCTTCCGGTCAAGCCTTCTTGTGTCCTCTTCATTGAAGCAATCAAAGGCGAATATTTTACCCAAATGAGATAAATTATATAATTAAAAATTTTCTACCCAAAAATTTGATATAATTGTCAATGTATTAGTTTTAAATATTATTTATTTTAAACTTGATAGAAATATTACAAAAAAAATGTTTTCTGAGAATTTGCAAGATGCTCTTAGTATTGAATACTTAAAAACACTGGGATAGATTGGCAACTTTTGGAGGTATTTGAGAAATACGAAAATTTGTGTGATATTCGGATTTATAACAGCAAAAATAAACGGTCGGTTTTTTTGTGAGTATATGCTTAAGATTGTATTGCCAAAAATGTCATTACTAAAAATTATAGAAAATATTTTGAAAAAAATTTTAATTGCATCACAAGAAAACGAGTCAGAAAAGTGCTTTAATATCCAAGGACAACAAAGCAAATGTATATAAATGATTAGTTTGACGAGCCGAGTATATTTGAACATGTCTGTCTATCCGTCCGTCTGTCTACCTTTATAGAGAAAAACTGGTTGCTCAGTTTTAGAAATGTCAATATGAAATTTCGCACACGTCCTCGCCAGGAAGCTGCTGATTAGTTGGAACCGCCGATATCGAACAAGTGTGAGATACAAACTGTACCATACAAACTGAACTATCCGAACCAAGTGTTGGTAAGGAAACTTTTGCATTTGGCGAGATATCTTCAAGAAATTCGGTACGAAATATTATGTTAAACAACATTGCAATCTCCGAAGAAATTGTTCAGAACGGATTACTATAATATACATATATCTATCATACAAACTGACCGTTTCAAATCAAGTTCTTGTAGTAATTTCAAATTCAAAAATACGAACGATTTTGACTTTGCTTTGAAAATTTGATACATAAGATATTTGAAAGATTGTTAATGCCATGCGAATAGTTAGATGAACATAAAGTCTGTCGTCCAGTGGAAAAGTTCTACACTGTACTCAATGGTAGAAATAACCACATGTCGCCAAATCAATATTCAATATATAAAATTTTAGAGAAGAATGCACTCCATTGAAAAATGGTAAAATAATGGATAGTCACCATTTCAAGATTCAGATATTAACTATACTTTGTGATCGAAAAAGTATTTTTGATGATACCTATCGGTAATAATAAAAAGCACAATTTTAACTAGATGTGTTTTAGAACTTAGGAGTATTAAGTTTAAATATCGTTGAGATGATTTATTAATTATTTTGAATAACGTTGAAATTATACTAAATCGAAATATCAAGTCCGGGTACTTCTTTGTCACAATGTAGGTACTTATAATGTGCCATACCATTATCATTAACGTTTATTCCTTAAAGTCAAACAATCATGAATATATATTGACATATCTTATCCAAAAAGTATTTCAAAATGATGATATTTGGGAAGAACCTTTGGTGGAACCTCAAGATAGGGTTTAAAAAACTATAATTATCGAACCATTTTCAAGGCAGAGTACATCAAAATCCTTAAAAATATAACCAAAACTGAGTTATAAAGTACATTAAAGTAATCGAGATACCCAACTCTCTTTAATAAAGATTTTATGAACTCAGTTGGAATGAAGAAATAAAATTTTCTTGTTAGTCTGTCTGTCTTTTAGAGGCCTTAAAAGGTAAATAACGGTATTTATTCCGTTAAGAATTCGGTGTGATTTCAAATGAACACGTTTTTTTTTAAATTTGTTTTAAATATTTTTATCAAAGTGCCTTAACGCAACTTTTTTCTGCTGAAAGATAAAACTTTTTTATTTATCAGTAAAAAAAATTCAAAATTTTTTATTTTAAAGTATAACCTTTTGAAGCTTTTAGTAAGAATTATTCCGTAATTTTTATTTTTGTTTTATTTTATTAAGGCTATTTTCTATTTTATAAACAAAAGAGTTAGTAAATATTTTCTATATTTCTTTATTGGTTGTTGTTATTATGCATTTTGCTTTGAAAGCCTCTTTGCATGCGGATTCACCAGTCAGTCCAGTATGTCATGCAATCAATTTGATATTTCCGATTCGCACACTAAATGCCTCACTTCACAAGCATTAACAACAACTAGCCAACAACAACACGACATTGCAATGTCTTTGGCAAAATGTTGCTGCAACATGTGTCTGGCAGCACAAAGCATTTTCGGAAGATGCGGCAAATGCACACAAATCTACAGAATATGTACATATTAATGGAAAATTCTCAAGCATTCGCATAAATTATTGAGTCAGCCGATTTTCTCCCACTACGCAGACGTGACTATGACAGCGGCGCAGTGAAGATACCGTAATAGCAGCTAGTCAGCTTTGATTTGCATAAATTAAAATTCTCGTGCGATTGGCAATGCGATTGTCGGTGGCAGCTTGTCGGTTAGCTGATTTAGCGGTTTAACCATTTTTTATCGATCCACATTGCCACTGACAAGCCGTCTTTCTTCGTTGTTTTTGTAGTTTTTGTTGGTCTGGTGCGCTTCCGAAAACAACTGCCAAAATAGACACGCGAGCTGCATTTCCCAATCGGAATTTTACGGAATTTCCTACTGACGAAATTCACGCGCTAAATGGAGAATGAGAATGAGCAAAATTATCGGAGGCAGGGGCCGCGAAGAGTTGGCGTATTAATTGGCTGTTACAGGCGTTTAGTTACTGTTTGATTCGGCTATGATATGTCAATCAAGTCGGCAAATGATTAAGTCGTTCGAGTAATGCAATTTCTGGGCAGTAACGGTAGTAATCTAACTAATTACGGTAATAATCATATGACTTTGTTGTTATACTTCACTTCGGCCGATTTTTGGGTTGGTCATCAGTGGCCATTAAAAACGTTTTCGGCTTAAACTGTAACTCTATCGCCCGAAAGTGCATCGCAAACAGTATGAAAAAAAAGCCCAACTATAACAAAAAGCGAAATGCGCTACCCAGCAGCAACAAGGCGCTACGCGAACATGCCTAAAGCGCAGCGCGCGTATTTCGTTGGTGTGTCGAAGTGCAACAAAAATTAGTCACGATTCGTGTGTTGCCAGCGCTGCCCTGACGTTGCAACTTGCCGCGCTTTATTTGATTTTTATTTTTCATTTAATTTTTATTTTTTATTTAATTTTCATGTATTTCGTGGATATTGCTGTTACGGATGCGCTTTGCGCAGCTATTGTTGCAGCTGTTGGGCGCTTTGGCAATATGCACCGCTTCTTTTGCGATTTTCATTTCTGATTTTTTGTTGTTATTGGAAATTTGATGCGCTGCTGGGCACAGGCGTAGCCGAAATGCCCGTTGTTCTGTCGCAAATAATGCCGCATGCAAATACTTGTGGCGCAGCAAATGTGCAGACAACTGTTTGTGGCATGTTCAGCAGCTTGTATGCGATGGCCTTTTACATCCATACATCCAACCACATACACACATATATATTTGTGCAACAGTGCTAAGTTGTCATTCCACTTGTTCGTTGCCGCTGGCAAATGTCAACTATTTAAACCGCATTAGTTTTTATTGTTATTATTATACTTTAGATTGTTGTTTTTATCGCTTTCCGTCGCTCTCACCTCTTCGGCTTGGGGGTTAGCCTATTTTCCACGAGTTCACTCGCCTTCATGCGATATGTTGACAATGTTGCCAACGGTTATGTTAAATATGCACACACGAACACACATCGCGACTGTGGTGTGGGATTCTCTTTATGACAGCCGAGTTGCAGAATTTTATGACGGAACTGACATTTGCAGATGCTGATGATGTAAATGCTGACAGCGATTGCTTAGATAATTAAAAATAGCATGGCGAGTTAGTTAATTGCAAGCTATTTTTAGTGAGTGTCGATTAATCCTACAGCTTATAATTAAACGCTGATAAGTATTACTTAAGCTGCCCAGCTATTGAGTCATCTTATAAGTGATAATTGCTGGCAGTTAATTGGATTTGTAGTAAGCGGATTTAGTTTGCATGAAGTTTCAATCAAACTGCTCACATTTCTTCAGCAATTCACGAAATAATTTCAGCAGCATAATTAACGAGGTAGCGGATTTTTTTTTATGCCTGATCTGTCAGTTATTGCCGATGAGCGAAGAGCGTTGAAAACGTTTATTTTCAGAAACTGCAAGGCAAGTGTGGGCAGTCAGGAATAAAATGCTTTGGCGGGTCGTCAAGAAATTGCTACTATAATGAAACATAAACTTTTCTTAATTAGTTTCTGCCTTCTAAGCTGCTATGCCACTCAAAGTGCTACTTGAGGTTGAGAAAAAAATTCAAAAATAGTTAAAGTTTTACTAATTTAGTTGACATTTTAATATGCTTTCGAGTGTAGAAAAAATATTAGTAAGAGAACTTTGTTATTTTTCTAATCCTTGTAACTTTTTGTGCCTCTCTGACAGCAATAGCTTTTTACCCTTCGCATGCACTCTGAGACCACCTCTTTCGAAAATCCTCCGAACTGTTTCCGCAGAAACTGTCAGCGGGCTTGTCGCTGATACGAGGGCTGCTATAAATATCTCTGGCCTAATAATGAAAATAGGAATATTTATCAACGAAAATGGTTTTATTGTTTTTCAAAATATTCTCCATCAAGATTTATACACTTTTGTATGCGCTCAAACCAATTTTCGGAGCACTTTTCCACTCCGATTGAGACATCTCCAAAACATGGTTTTCGAATGCTTCAACAGCATCTTCTGGCGACGAAAATCGTTGACCATGCATTAAAGGCGCTGATTTGAGCCGATGTGTAAGAGCTCGCATTGTCATGGTGCACAATGATTCGTCTTCTCTTGTTCGTTTTTCGAATTTCTCCGAAGACTTCAGGCAAACAAATGGTGGTGTTCCACTCAGAATTGACCGTCGTACGTTGCTCAAGCGGAACAGTTGCCACATGACCAGTTTTGCCGAAGAAACAGGCGACCATTTGCTTCGAAGTGCTTCTTCCACGAACAACTTTCGTTGGATTTGGCTTGTCTTGGAAGACCCACACGGTCGATTACTGTTTTGTTTCGGGCCCATACGCATAGATCCATGATTCGTGACCTGTGACGATCTTATAAACGCTTTTCAAGCACCGCGATCGTATTTTGGATGACCTTCACGGAATTCGTCTTTGAGCGAGCATCGGCCACGATTGAATTCGTTGTACCAGTTTTTCACAGTGCTATAGGATGGTGCTTCATAGCCATACAAAGATTTTAGTTCATCGATGCACTCTTGTCGTGATAATCCAAAACGTTCTGAGTAATGTTATGCTAAAAAATGTCAAACTTTCCAATGAAAATGTCAGATTGCACCTGGCAACACTTAGTGTTGCCTACGCCAGAGATATATATATATTTTTGTATATATATATATATTTTTATATTTACCAATCCGAATTCCCCTCAAAAGCTGTCTCTCTTAAATTTTACTTAACTTTCTTTTGCAGGCTTATTTGCTGACGTAAATTTAAAAGTTTTTGCCTTATTTTGCTTATAACACCTACGGAAACACCAGGCTTTCTCGATAAGTTAAGTAATACATGACCGGAGATTCCGTGGGATAGCCTTCCCCCTATTTTGCCCTTCGATTTTGTTTAATAACGTTTATATCTTGGCTTACTCTTCTGCGTTTTCTTTGTCGAAAATGTTCCTGTGGCCAAATTGTGGACATGTGCAGTTGACCTGTAAATGAGCTTAAAGCTTTCCTGCAATCATTGACTATGAAATGACTATGAAATGAGTCTGTGGCATCGACAACGCCAGTTATGTCATCTAACTATCCGTGTATATGGTTGCTTTTTGTATCTTCCCATAGTTATTCAATAGAACTCCACATAGCTTTCTTAATGCTTAGCACTTCTGTTGGAGAGATGGTGGTTGTGTTTGCGGATATAGAGAGAGGGCAATATCATTAAAGTATGCACCCACTATTGCTACGCAGTCCATTTTGGATCTGTCGATAATTGAGGCTGTTCCATCCTCCCTTTCGAGACCCTTTCTCTATTCCCGTCTAAAGGTATTCTCAGCTGATAATGATTATTAAAATCTTGTCTTGGGTGGGTACAGTCTAATTTACTTAAGTTTATTCGTTTGGAGGCTTACATATTTTAGCATCATCGGTTTATTGTTTTTTATCAGACCAATAATATACCTATAGCAGTCATAGCTCGGATTTTTTTATATATGATTTATGCGCCCGAATACACATATGTACATTAGGTTAGTAAAAAAAACTAGTAATTTTTTTTTAGCTTCGTACTCTGAAAAATAGGTTCTGAGATATCTATAAGAAAGCCTCAACAAGCGTAAGCTCTTAATTGTAACGGGATGGTTCTCCGCCTTACAGCTTAAAACTTTTTTTCGTACTATACGATTGAAAAATTCATATCTCGCTCTCAACTATTTGAAAAAACATCTCGATGAACAGTTTTGGAGAAAATTGATTGCTCTACAAAATAGTCCTCAACGATTTTTTCGTAAACCAAACCGTTTAACAGATATTAAAGATTGAAGTCTAATTAGTTAACGGTAAACCATTTTTTCTTATAAATTTTATATTTTAGTTCATAGTTCTATAGGAAATTTTCTGCTCTGCTAAACTGATCTCTTTTTAAATTATTTACATTTTTCTGCGTAAAATATTCTTACTTAACAGAGCTTTGACTGCAACTTAAGCCAAACTGCCATAGTAAATAGATGAAGTGTTGTTGCTTCAAGTATTGTGCTAACATAATTTATACAGCTAATTACTTGAGTCGGAAGAATAACAGTAGAAATAATAATAATTTACGAAAAAGCTAGCTTACCATTCCAAGTGCAAAAATAAGAAAAAAAAATATTCCTAACAACTCTTTTCCCTTCCCTCCTCAGCACACTATAAAACAAACTTCAACTTGACACTTCAAAACCACATAAATGCCACTTAACATTTACCATTAAAGATAACTTAAGTTGCGTTTAAATAAAACCACGCGGTGAGCGCTTATCTGCGGCAAAGTGTGAACACACACATACATACATAAATATGTATAAACATGCGATCACATCTACTTATCATAATTTTCTGCAGCACCTTCGTGCTGAGCAGGTAACTTGAAGTGCAGAAAAGATGTACAAGTAATTTCAGCCAAACATGCAACCAAGCGAGATATACATATAATACATACAAACATATGTGTGGTGCATGCAGACATTTGTTTTTTGCTGTTGCTGCCACCATGGTTGAGCGTTTGAATGATGACTCTAGCGCAGTTGTAAAACAAACTTGACAGACAACAAAAGAAAAAAGTATATGGTTGCTTGAGTTAGAGGAAGAGAGATAGAGAGAGAGAGAGAGGGAGGCGAACAGTCAGCTGGCGCTGAGCAATAAATGTCAAAGAACGCTTTAGAAGGTGGCACAAAAAAACACAGAAAAAATGAAAAAAATACGAAAAAAAAATTAAAAAAAAAATATAAAAAAATCAAATAAGTAAAAAAAAAACTTAAATAACCAAAGTTATGGTGAAGAATATCAAACGAACACACATAAAGCAAAACTATTTGTGGCAACAATAGCAACAGCCAATTGCCAGCAGCCAGGGGAAGCTTTTAGTTACTAGCAGCGCATCCAAACATAAATCTTTGGCAAAAGATCTTGGCATAAAATTTTAAGTTTATGATGCCGCAAAGCACAGTTGCAATAAAAACGCCGCATCTAAGTAAATCAAAAACGTGAGAAGATGCATGAAATGACTATTACAAAAACGAAAAACAGCAAAAAAGCGACAAAGAAGAAATTCCACAGCATGTTTTCCACCTGAAAAATAAACAAATAAATAAATAAAATAACCGTAATCCCCGCCACAACAGCAAACTCATTTCTCATGCAGACAATCGCCACTCGGCGGCTGCCACAGCGTATACGCAACCTGGCGACTGCCGCTGAAGCGGGTGGCAAGCGGCATGCCGCGGCAGCGCAAGGCAGTTAGGCGTTGATTCATTCATAGTTTTATACATACATATAAACACCGCGTGCATTTGCAATGTTGCAGCGTTAGTATTGACTTTGGTTGTGGCATTTTTTGTTGCTGTGCTTGTTGCAGCACCGCTTTTGTTGCTGTTGCTGACCTACCTCCCATTTTAAGCTGAAATTGACAATTATTTGAATCGGTCGATCGAATTGCCATAAGTTCGGTGCAGGCATATGCATATGGACACATGCACGCACACACACACAAACACACTCACATGGCTATGCGCATGCAATATTCGCTAAAAATAGGAGTGTTGCTGTGAAGCGAACTCTCGTTTGAAGATGCCACCAACAAACTGAGCGTGCGTGTTGTTATTGTTGCTGTTAGTAGCTGGTTTTTGTATTTTTGTTGTTTCAGCATGCCACTATGTTTTATTTAGCAATATTGCAGGCAGTAGTTTTCAGTTCACACTCATTGCAGGCTGACCTACTAGGCGCACACCAACAAATCTGGCGAAAATATATACGCGAGACTTATTACTAATCTTACCTGAAAGCCTTTATGTATATTTGTTTGTTCATATGCTTGCCAAGCGCTGTGTTTGCTTTTATTGAATTTTATATTTTTCGCTTTTTGGTGCGCAGCGATTCCCTTCACTTTGTTGCTAATGATCATCGAAGTGTTGCTGACGACGTTGATTGGCCTGCTGTTGTTGTTGGCTAAAAAGATGATACTGATGACTTAAATTTTCACGTTTTGTGCGCTTTTTCGTTTAAGAAATGTGAGAATTTGTAAATTGCATAGACAGTTAAATGCTATGAGAAGAAGATTTCAGAGCAATGATGGCTTTTAAACCTCTGATATTTTTGAGATAACCTGTGATTCAACACAACTTGTGGGCAAGAAGGACCAGTTGCATTTTTTATAACTTGAAAGGGTATAAACTTTTCTTTTGATTTGGATCCGTCTGTCTGTATGCCAAATATAGGCTATAGTTGTCCGAAATGAACCATTTCTTCAGAGATCATAACAATGCCTTAGGCAATAATCGGTGCCAAATTTGGTGAAAATACGTAATCAAACAAAAAAGTTGTCCATACGAGGACTTGAATTGTAACGATCATTTGTATGACTGCTATATGCTATAGTTGTCCGATTTCGACAAACGAGCAATGCCTAGGCAAAAGAAATGACGTTTCAGGTCGAAAACTATAAACTGCGTGCCTTGTTCGATATGGCTAAATCAGTTCAGCTCGTCATGCAGATCATATACTATATTTTAGTATCGGACTAAAAAAGGCTTCTTTTGAGCCAGAACGATTAGTACGCCATCAGTTTATTTCGGTTTACTTTGGTTATTGTAATATGACCTAAGGAATAAAATTAATCCAAATCGGGTATTGAAATTTCTATACAAAGGAAAATCAAAAAGGAAATTTAAATAGTATTTTAGTCCTAGAGATCATCTAAATATTTAATCTACGGAAATATTTTGTTCCTAAGTTTATTATTTTGTATACACTCACGTAAATACATATATACCTTCCTCTCCAATTTCAGTTTCTCCTCATAACGCTATTAGCTGTAGCGCAAAGCGCACGGTTGGACAACAAATACCTGCCTCCACCGGCTAGTGCAGCCAGCGCGGGTGGCGGTCCGGGTCTGCAAGGTCCAGGCGGCAGTAATTTCGGACTTGGCGGTTTTTCAGGCGCCGGTGGTCCCAGTCGCCCCATAGGCGGCGGTGGTGCACCCGGTGGTTTTGGTGGTGGTAGTGCGCCCGGTGGTGGTTTTGGTGGTGCCGGGCGTCCTGGTCCGTCGGGGCCTGCACAACCTTCTGGCCCACCAATACCAATATTGTCGTACGTAAACGAAAATGATGGCGATGGCAATTATCGCTTCAGCTACGAAACCGGTAATGGCATTAAGGCAGAAGAGGAGGGCACAATTAAAAATAAGGGCTCAGAAAATGAAATTGCCTCTGTAATGGGCACGTATTCGTACACAAATCCGGAGGGTCAACTTGTCGAAATTTCGTATCTTGCTGATGAGAACGGTTTCCAACCATCAGGAGATGCTCTGCCGACCCCACCACCGATTCCAGAAGAGATTGCTAAGGCTTTGGCGGCGCAAGGTATCTCTGTAACACCTGGCGGCGGCTACACCGGCGGACCTGGTACTGGAGCTGGTGGTGAGTTAGCTGTCACATTTAAAGTGTGATATAAAAAATTTGAAACGAATTGATTGTTAATATTTGATGCCTGTTCCCACCTAATTACTTCTAAAGTTTTTAACTAATTTAACTTAATGGTGTACTTAATAGCATATGGCGGCGCAGGTGGTGGAGCAGGAGCTGGCGGTTATGGCGGAGCCGGACGTGGCGGTGCTGGTGGTATGCTGTTGAGAAAAGCAAAAAAACATAAATTTTCAATTAATTTCTTCCTGCTCCCTTTTTCTTAGGTGGATATGGTGGAGGATCTGGAGCTGGCGGTGCACCAGGTTTCGGTGGCGGCGCTGGTGGACGAGGACCTGGTGGAGCTCCAGGTTTCGGTGGAGGTTCTGGTGCTGGAGGTTCAGGTTTTGGTGGTGGTGCTGGCGGTCGAGGACCAGGAGGTGCGCCAGGTTATGGCGGTGGTCCCGGTGCTGGTGGTGCTCCAGGTTTTGGTGGTGGAGCTGGTGGTCGTGGACCAGGAGGCGCACCGGGATACGGTGGCGGTCCAGGAGCGGGTGGTGCACCAGGCTTTGGTGGTAGTCCCGGTGCAGGCGGAGCTCCAGGTTTTGGAGGTGGTGCTGGTGGTCCAGGTGGTCGTGGACCCGGCGGACCAGGAGCAGGCGGATTCGGTGGTGGAGCAGGTGGTGGTCGTGGTGCTGGAGGTGCAGGCGGAGCTGGTGGTGGATATAACTATGGCCCCGGCGGATCAGGTGGTCCTGGAGCTGGAGGAGCTCCTGGTTTTGGTGGTGGAGCTGGTGGTCGTGGTCCTGGAGGTCCTGGTGCTGGTGGCGCTCCCGGTTTTGGTGGTGGTGCTGGTGGTCGTGGTAGCGGAGCTGGTGGTGCGGGCGCTGGAGGCTATGGTGGTGGTTCCGGTGCTGGTGGTGCACCTGGCTTCGGTGGTGGTGCTGGAAGACCGGGAGCCGGAGGTGGTGCACCTGGCTTCGGCGGTGGTGCTGGAGGTCGTGGAACCGGTGGAGCGGGTGGTCAAGGAGGTTATGGCGGAGGTGCTGGCGCGCCTGGATTTGGTGGCGGTGCTGGTGGTCGTGGGCCAAGTGGTCCTGGCGGTGCACCGGGCTTTGGAGGTGGTGCTGGTGGTCGTGGTCCCGGAGGTCCGGGAGCTGGTGGTTATGGTGGTGGTCCCGGTGCTGGTGGTGCACCTGGCTTTGGTGGTGGCGCCGGAAGACCTGGAACCGGAGGTGGTGCCCCTGGCTTCGGCGGTGGTGCTGGAGGTCGTGGAACCGGTGGAGCGGGTGGTCAAGGGGGTTATGGCGGAGGTGCTGGTGCGCCTGGATTTGGTGGCGGTGCTGGTGGTCGTGGACCAGGTGGTGCTGGCGGTGCTGGCGGTGCACCCGGCTTTGGAGGCGGTGCTGGTGGTCCCGGTGGACGCGGCGGTGGTGGCCCTGGCGCTGGCGCTGGTGGTTTCGGTGGTGGTCGCGGCGGTGCAGGTGGACCTGGTACACAGTACGTGCCACCAGCTGCAGGTGGCGCTCCCGGGGGTGGACCAGGTGCTCCCGGTCGGCATGGGAGTGGTGAATTCAATCCACAAACCGGCTATAATTATTAAAATGTCGGAGTTGTTGTCAAACCTCGAGACGATCGCCCTCCACAATACGCTGACGTTATTCCAAAATACGCTGCCCATTATACACCTAAATACTCATAAGTGCGCACTTACTTGAATTTGCGACAGTAAATTTAGGTCCTTAGCGACCAAATGTGCCTCTTTAGCGTTAATTTATTTTCGCAAGCTAATACTGCTTTCTCAATCACTCAAATCTTCAGTTCATCTGTTAATTAAAGCCATCCACTATACATCCTATTCTAACTTACTATAAACAAACTTGTGTACATTAATATTTGTATAAACCGTTATATAATAATAATTTGTTTAAGAAAGTGAATATTTTAAATGGCTAGTGAAGAAGAAGAAGACGAAATAATGAACCGTTGTAAAATTATATTTTTTCTGTGAATGTTAAAGCTATAATTTTTCTGTATGTAAATAAGTATATGTTTGATGTTTTATTTTCCTTTTCCATTTTTGTTAACACAATTGTTTTCTTTCTCTTTTTAATTGTAATGATTTCTATGTACTCGTATTTAGGAGAAACAAGATGTATAAATGAACGAATAAAACCATGTTCGAAAAATTAAGTATTCTCTGTGTGTTTTCCTGTATTAAATAGCAAAAATACAATATTCGAAAAATTTTGTGGAATGTCTTAATGAAGATCAAAGGTAGAGATATCTTGATTTACACTCTACATTGTAGAGTCTACAATATTATTTGTTTTATCCAAAGAAAATCTTCTTTTTAGTTCTGGAAATACGCGTGCTCTCAGAAGCTCTGACGTCGTCAAATTTTCAGAAATCTGGACTGTCCGCAGGTGGAAGTGAATGTTCACCCTTCCATCAGCTAAACGAAAGTGTTTTTTCAAAATCAACGCAGCGAGTTAATACGCGGTCAATGTTAGAATGATTAAGCAGTTTTCCAAGATTTTGAACATGGAATGCTGTTGTTTTAACTGTATTTGTACAAAATTGCCAAAGTTTGGTGCGGAAGGGTTGAATTTCGGAAAACTTTGATGATATTCAAATACGCTAATTAAAACTAGTAATGAAGAGCTAAGTTTGGGTATAACCTTTCATACCTCTGCAATTTGAAAGCACTAAAGCCATGGAAGTATCTTCATGGACATAAGGCTTCTAAGTTATACGGATATGGTGTCTAGGGGGAGTTTTCACCCGATTTTATATATAGTATACATCGTTGTAGGAAAAACACACTTTCTCAATTCTATTAAGATAACTCACATATTGCCCGATATATGCAGTATAAATTCACCCGGAAGTTCGAAAGTCTTTATATTAGGTATATGGGGGCAAAAGGAAGCATTGACCCGATTCAATCCATTGAACCATTCAACTATCAGAAAAGGATACTCTCGGAACTTCAGTTATATATCTCAGATATTGAACGATATTTTCGGCAAAAACTCAACTATAATCACTGAGTCCACAGTACCTAGGGTTTTAAACAGTTTTCATTTTTTTTTAGTCATAAGGCACAATTCGTGCAAAGTGGAACATAAATTGTGTTATATGGGAAGTAGCCGTAGCTGTAATCCGATTTCGTCAATCTTTACACCATAATACAAAACTGTCCGAGAAATAACACGTAGCAAATTTGGTGTGGCGCGTCTCGAGATATGTGATTTCACCTGAAAGTGGGCAGTCCCATTGTTCGTCTTAATTTTTTGCCAAGAAATGTACATACCTAGTTTCATCATGTCGGAAAGACAGACAGTCACCCGGAGTTCAACTCTTCTCGTCATGCTGACCATTTATATATATATAACCCTATATCTATTTCGATTAGTTTTAGGTGAGACATACAACCATTAGGTGAATAAAACTATTTTATTCTCTGTAGCAACATGTTGTAAGAGTATAAAAATGAGGTAGACTTCTTTTAGCTTCTTTTTCTCATATCTTTATTTCTCAAAACAAAATTATAGTTATAAATTTTGTTTTATCTCTTCGATCGACTGAAAACGGTTTCCCCGCAGCGGCAATTTCAGTTTGGGGAACAAGAAAAAATCAGACGAAGCCAAATCCGGTGGATAAGATGGTTGATCGATGGTATTCTATGCTTTCTTGGCTTTAAATTCAGTCACAATCGTGGTTCGATGCAATGGTGCATTGTGTACGTGAAAATCCATGAATTGATCTTTCACAATTCCGGCCATTTTCTTTCGGATGTTCTTGCGCAAACGCCTTAATACGACCAAATAGAAGTTCTTACTGACCTTCCGGAATAAATTGATGGCGCACCAAATCACGAGTATCGAAAAATACAATGAGCATCACTTTGATTTTTGAGCGGCTTTGGAGGGTTTTGTTATGGTTTCGGCTCGTTTTTTCCCCTCCATGATTGTGGGATCGGTATTTGCACGATCAAGCATGTCAAAAGATACCTATTTACGGTGCTCTTCTTAAAAAAAATTCAGCTTTATCGCGAGGAGTCGAGCAAGAACGCGTTTAATACCCAAAATATCCACCAAAATCATTCGACTGAACTCGCGAGCGATATCGAGCTCTCTAACACTTTCCTGGCGATTTTCAAGCATCATATCCTTTACTTGTTTAAAATGTTCATCAGTTGAAGAGTTCCAAATATACAAACTGAACGATTAAAATAAAATTTTGTATTAAAACCTTTGAGTTTGTGAGGGTTATCTAGCTTTGATACAACCGAAGTTAACGTTTTTCTTTTTTTTTTAAAGATTGATAAATTATGTGGCGAAAAAACAAAAAAAATAATAAATCTTAATATTATTTGTAAAAACTTCGAACATTATTTCTCTCAAGCGCAGCATAACTTTATACGTATTACATTCAGCAATTCACTAATAATTACTTCGGATTTCATAAATGTACCTAAATCAATACCTAATACCTAAAAAAAATCGAGTTGCCATTTGTTTGAGTTGTGTGTCCCATGCGAAAAGATGCAAAGTGGCCTGAAGCCTCTTAAGTGTGCACCATCTTCATTAAGTAATAAAACATAAGATTTTTAAGAACTGTGATTGGCAATTAGTTGCACAAATAAAGCCTTCTATGTACGAATGCCTTTGAGGATCTTGTAATAAATTTTAATTTGATTGTGGTTGAAAGCAATAATAACAACACACACACAAAGTGTTGGCAGATGTTAATTTGTGGAATACAGTCAGTTAATTGCAGATCTGGCGTCGATTCCCACACATTGCAACAAAATATGTTGCATTGCACGATCAATAAATGAATTATATAATCAAACGATGAATGAAGGTGGCTAACAGAGATGTTGAAGAGAATATTGAAGAGGCGCAAGTCCGGCATGTTGTTGAACTAACCCGCTAATTACACTCTTACACTAGAGCAATAAGTCACGGCGGAATAATGGGGCAGTGGTATTAGTAAATAGAATGCGAGTTTTTGGAGAGCATTTACGTACATTAGGTAGGGTTGTTATTTTTATTGTTCATAAAACCATATACTGTTATATTTCCTTCGTTGTTTAGTTCTTTCGTTAAGCGTGAAGACTACTATTGAAGATGTCGGCTTAAGCCTAGCAGTGTCAGATATAGTATCTGAAAATTGTAGTAAATGAGAAATTATGTTCCGATTTCGACTGTTTTTAGAGAAGCATTATCTAAAAACAGTCGAAATCAGAACATAACTTCTCCTGACCCAAATTCTGAGTTTGAAGATCTCACCGATTAGCGTTGAACTTATACCGAAGATAAAAGCCCCTCTGGTTTTCTTATCCTGATAATAATTTGATCTGACAATAAAAATTTATAAAATCGGTTATCGGTCCCATACACCTAAAATAATATTATACTATAGAGTATAAGGGTTAAAATTGGTATTAGGTTAGGTGAGATTGGTAGGTTAATGAGACATGCATAAGCCAGTTTTGGTCCTTAGTGGTACCAGTTGTATTGCCGTTATGTAGTTCATGAAAAGTAATCATCCTTCAGAATGTCAGGGCTTGAAAAAAATTCAATAGGTTTTGAGGCCTCACTAACGATATTTCTTCTAGCATGCATACTGTGGGGTCTTCAAATGTATTAAGCGTTACCTTGCTAAGACCGGAAACGTGCTCCATTTATCCCTGGCGGCTTTCTTAGAACATTTTCTGCAGTCTTCTCAATCTATCGGCCCCATTCTGCAGGCGTGCGCCGCCACCTAACTGTGAACAGTGAGAATTCCAATAATATTCCTTTAATCCTTTTATCGAGTGTGAGTAGGTACTTTATATATTCCTTTCGCATTTTCACATCCCTTGTCATGTTCCTATTCTGATTGTCATAAAGACAATACATGGTTTTAGCATTGTCGGTCACGTTTTCGGATAACAGCCGTACACATGGCAATCTCGTCCACTAAGCCTAAGTGACCTGTCACTCAGTAGAAGTGAAGTTGCTTGCTTCTGGCAACCCTGCAGTGGAGGCCCCGCAACCCCCCGCAACCCCCTTCTGGTTGATATGTAAAACGAGGTAATGGGCTTGATTGCTGTTTGGTTGTCTAGCTGTTGACTCTGGATTTGCTCGCCGATGCATAAGTGGTAATCTCCGCGGCTTCCCCAATAGCAAAATTTCTGCTGGAATAAAAGTGGTATTACCTTTAAGTCTTTTAAGTAGAACCACCCTAATCTGCATTCCTATTCTTATGGGCAATGTCTGCAAAATATTTTCTGCTTCTACATTATGTTTATCATTCTTAAAAGTATACAAACAAGCATTTATACATTATTGCTTTGCATGCATTTAATTATATCAATTTAAATATGTGGCGATTATATAAAATATGGCATTTGTTTGTCTTACAATATGATTCTAAAGTTAAAAAAAAAACATAAACGAAGATGCTCCAAGCACCCGTCAGCGAGAATGTTGCAAGTCAACGGCAGGCGTCGATGAATAAACATCTGTATGTATGCAAATATGCACTGACTTATAGTTATGTATGAATGTGAAACTTGCTCATCTCTATCTGGCTTAGTTACCTCATAATTTGGTGCAATTCGTTACAACAATAAAAAGCACACAACAGAAACTATTTGTGCTGCTTTGATTTTGTTGCATGAAAAGGCAAAGTTCAAAGTTTTCAGGTTTATCGCTCACTTTAATACTCACTGCGATGCACTTTTCATAGCAAGAAAAATACCAATATTCTTGCATATATACATAACATGTATGTGTGTTGTGCCCGAGAAGAGTAACGGCGTTTTAAGTAAGTGACTGGTGTTGCAAGCAGCGGTCGCTTAAATTTGTTGGAGGTGTTTGCCCATAAAATATACTTTAAAACACACACTTGCTTGTATTGTAGTAGTACCGGTGGGTGTGAAGGGTCGAGTCCAACTGTAATCTTTTATACAGTGTTTGGACACGCACTACAGGGAATAATAATTGAGCGGCGGTTGCAGTAGCCAGATTATAAAAAAAATTAAAAAAAGAGTGTTTTTTGGATAGGTAAAGGTAGGTAGGTGAGTATATATATAAATCATACCTTAGATTAAAGGAAACATTCACTACTTCAAGTCACGATATTGCGCAACAATGCTCTGATATAGTTTAATATTCAAATTAGTCTAAGCACCAGAGATATAGGGTAGTCGAAAGAGTCTTTTCGTATTTCTAATCAAGCTTAAATTTTTTTTGTATTTATAATACACTTTAACGAACCGAATATATACCATTTAGGTCGACCAATTTTGCCACTTTTACGCTAGAGACAGTATTCCATCAGTGTAAAACTTTTCTGGTTTCTCGGCAAAAAACTGCGATAAGTAATTTTCACTGGCCTGTTTTGAAGCTAACTTTACTCCATTAAGGGAGTTCTGAATTGGCCGAAACAAAGAGTAGTCCGATGTTGCAAGATCAGAGCTATCAGGGGATGCATCAAAAATTCCCAGATATGCTTTTCCAGTTTTTACCAAGTCATCAAAGATACGTGTGGTCTAGCGTTCTCCTGATAGAAGATGAAGCCCTCTCTAATCAGTTCTAGCCGTTTATTCAATTCTTTGCTTCAATCTCATCAGTCGCTGTCGTTTCCTTTTATGATCCGCTTCAGATATGGTTCGAATTCATTTCCTTTCAGCAAAGAATCGAACCATTGTTGTACTACATGAACTGATCAGCATCGTCTCCGTAAACTTCACAAATTACATTGGTGGCTTTCGAGGGATTCTTCCATTTTTTATACAAAAACTTGAAAATATAGCGAATTTCTTCATGATTTTCTTTCATTTTTGAACAGCTGTAACTTTTTTCAACTTCCCCGTATTTAATTTTGGGTAAATTAAGCTTAAAATCTCACCTTTCCGACACTATATAGTATGACACAGTGTGACTGGTAGCACTGGAGATATACGACTGCAACGACATCTATTGACAGAATACGAAAAAACTTTTTCGACTAACCCTCTCGATTACTTGCGTATAATATCATACAAAAAATTTTATTTAGCAAATCTTGTGAAAGATTATTGCAAAAGTTTGCGCAGCTCGTCATACTTTCCCATAGTTATCGTTTCTAATGCATTCATAACTATTGAAGTGTTCCGCTCTGAAAAATTTTTCATAGATTATAACATTGCCGTCTTCAGAATATGGATTGTTCAGTTTCTATGGCGGATATATGCAAAATTACAGGATATATGGTCGGACGAAAGCATGTCCGACGATTGGGATTTAAGTTTGCTTTGCCCAATCTACAAAAAGGAAGATCCCACAATCTGTGCCAACTACCGTGGGAAGAGCCTCCTCAACATCGCACATAAGATTATATCGAGCATATTATATGAAAGGTATCTGTGAGGCTTCAGGCCTGGCGACGCCATGATTCGAGCTGGAGACCTGAATCATTGGCCATGTAAACCACGCCGTTGGTTCTACTTTCTTCAAGTTGGACGATAATGAGCTGTACGAAATATACGACGGCTGCGCTGGCTAGGTCATGTTGTCCGAGTAGATGAGAACACTCCAGCTCTGACAGTGTTCGACACAGTATCCACCAAGGGAAGCAGAGGAACAAGAATACCGTGGAGAAGGTCCTGTCTACTCTTGGAATATCCAGTTGGCGCCAAACAGCGTAAAGGAGAATCTAGAAATTCTTTCGAGCTCTAATTTCAACTAACCCATCAAAACTTTGCAACAAGATACGAATGCCGATTCTAAATATGGTCTATAAAAAGTATCATGGCGATTGGCAGCATTTTTGGCATAAAAATTTGTATGAATACCTGTTACGCTATCCAAAGCGATTTACATATTCGATGCCCTATATATTTTGGATCTAACGCCGACTTATGTAATTGCAAGCTACTAAAAATTAAATAATATAATTTAAAATTTTAATATTATATATTACTTTATGCAAATTGCACTTTGCTGTAGACTAAATCACCATAAAATATATTTAGCACCCGCTTTTTATTTATTTGTTTCTAAACTCTTCAAAACAGTTATCCATTGACATTTGATCACTATGCTTTTGTCACGTTTTTGTTATAAAAATCCGAATGCGCACACATTTCAGTCGTTATAGTCTTCTTATTCGCATCTTCAACGAAGTTGCACTTGAAGGGAGTGCGGCAAGTAAACTTGAAATGAATAACAAATATTGTTAAAGCAAAAATGTTGTCGCGTCTTTTTTGTTTCATTTTATAAGTTCTTATTGCAGACGAGTTGATTGTAATTTGTTTACACGAACTGAAGTTTAGAGTTGGTACGACCCCGCTAAGCTTGAGGTGAGGTTCGCAGCGAGAATTATATAAAACAATAACACAAACTTCATTTTTCAGTGGCGGTAAAGTATTTTATCGTAAAATCAATTACAGAGATTTGGTTAATTAAAATGTACTTTGTTTGATGTGTGTCATATGCACATACTCCATACAAATTTTATAAAGTGCAACCATAATGCAAGTTGATGATTTCTCATTTCTAAGAAAATATAAATAATAAATTATTATCAATGAGTTTTTATTAATTTATTTTAAACAAATGAGAATCATTTGAAAATTGTATTACTTCAAAAAAACAAAGAAATAAGAAAAAAATAAAAAGACAGTATTTGGGTTATACTGAAAAAGGACGAACCCGTCATGTATTTTTAATATCGCAGCAAAAAAATGGCATTTCGTCGTCACGGCATTGCGGCTACTTCACTAGATTATGGGCGAAGGACGCAAACTCACATGAACACTCCCAGGACACCGTTTTGACTCAATTGAGGATATAAAAGTTGAAATGAAGAAAGCGCTGTTGGCCATCCCAACGTAGGATTATTCCAAGTGCCATGATTACTATAAAACTCGTTGGCATAAGTGTATTGAAGGAGATGAAGTGGACAAAATTCACCTTTCAATTTGATCACAGTAGTATATGTGTGAACAAGTTGTTTTAAAACTCATATTGTTTGGTGCTAATAATTTATAAAATCCGTCTATATTTTCCCCAACACATCCAAGAAAACTAATCCTCATACACGCAATAAATTAGATTTAAGTTTTATGATAGAGTACCGGTGTGAAGCTAGCTAGCAAGCTATCGCAACAAAAGATAGTTGCTTTAATTCATAAGAATAACTTCCATTGTCAAGCCAGCATCCTAAAAGTATGCAGTGTATTGTTGGAATTTCTTACTAATGACATATGTTTGGACTTTATAAAAGCTCTTGACAGCTTTTTTAACCCTTCACATGCCATTTAATGAATTTTTAAACAATATCAATAGACAGATGTACATATATACATATCTCGGCTAAATATGTCTACTGTATAAATAAGAAAACTACTAAATTTATTGAATCGCAAAGTTATATGTAAATGTAATGAATAATAAACAAGCGTAATTTTTATTTATTTATTTTAGTTAATTTGTTTATCCACTCGCAGCTTGTTGTTACAGAGTATACTTAATACCAATCGCCCACTCGCAAAAGAACGTCTACTATTTAGACAATTGAACAGTGAGCGTGTAGCATCCTCTTTTAGGTGAAATTTAATACAGTAGAGGCCCGCTAATCCGGACACGGCCTAATCCGGATTCCACTGTAATCCGGACAGGGTTAAAAAATTCAAATTTTCTATTATGTCCCTTGTAATCCGGACCGACATTCTCTCTCCGTATTCTCTACTCCGGATCACATGTTTATTATTCACTACATTCGCTTCTTAGAACGCTACGGCAGCGAGCAATGGAGGCTAAACAAAAAAGCGTTCGCCAAACAAAATTAACCGTTTTTTTCAATTAAATTTAGAATTTATATTACACCGCTTAATACATACAAATTTCTAAAGTTTATTTTCAATGGATTGTTTTAAGTTTTTTTTGGAATATGTGTATTATTTGTTATAATAAACAAACAGAAATTTATAAATATTTTTTCTTAATACATAGTTCTGATATGTCTTTGGTAATCCGGATTCCCTTATATTCCGGATAGGGGCCGGTTTTAATTGATCCGGATTAGCGGGCCTCTACTGTATCTCGGAAAAACTCGTCCAAATTAAGCAAAATTTCTGTTATATTGTGAAGTCAGACTACAACTGCCTACTTTCCATATAACCTACTTTTAAAAAAGTATGAAAGGCTAAGTTCGGGTGCAACCGAAAATTTTATGCTCTTGCAACTTGCAAGAATCAAAGCCAGGAAAATATTTTAAGATGGAAAAAATTAACTAGAGGATCGGAATCCAAGTAATTATATATACATTTATATTATATATGTATGTTATGATGGAGGATCAATCATGGTGTGGGAATTTTTTCCTGGAATGTTGTAGGTCCGCTTCATAGGATTGATGTAGTTTTAAAAAAGTAGAAATACATCGACATTCTAAAAATGTCATTCTGCCATAAACTAAGGAGGAATTTGCCTGTTATATGGAAATTTCAACAAAATAACAATCCAAAGCATATGGGAAAGTTGACACAAAAGTTTTTTGTTGCAAATTCCGTGAATGTTTTGGAGTGGCCTAAAGGGAACTCATATCGGTTGATGTCAAAAAAGCTGTAGGCTGTAGGGACCAAAAATATCACAAATTTAGACGTTCTTTTTGATGAAATTAGGACTGCATGGCAAGCAACACTACTGGTGCGCTGTTAGAGTCTTATAACGTCAATGCGCAGTGGTTGTGAAGCAGCATTAAAGTTAAAGAGGTAAGCAACAAAATAATAACTGAAAGTCAGCAATATTTTTTAATAGCAGTATATTTTGCTGATTTTCGTTTCTAATTAGTTGTTGCACTCAAAGCATTGATTCCACACATTTTTGTTAAAATCTAAAAAAAAAAACAATTTTTAATTAAGATTTTTACTATTAGAGTTTAGAGTTTCAATAAAATGAGTGAAAAAAACCTTAAAAAATAAGTGATTTATTGGAAAATAACATCATTTACTTCAAACCAAGTAGCGTTTCTAATTCGCTGTCAACGGCTGTATATCAAGATATGTTCCTACTCGAAAGAGCTTTGGATCGGTACTCTTCTATTATTTATATATTCTATTATTTAAAAGTTTAGTGGTAAAATTGTTTGTTGTTTTTAGCTAGCCTTTATTTTTAATCCATTTAGTTTCTCTAGCTAATTCTTCTTTATCCTTTAAGAACCTCAGTTTTCGAATAAGTTTACATCTGTGGAACCCTTGCTATTCATATATAAAACCAAAATACCTCAATTTAATCTTCCTTTACTTCACAATGTCTCTTTCCACCATAGCTATGCAAATACCTGGTGGTTAAAATCGATACTAGACTAAATAGAAAGATAAACATTGAAGAAAGACCTAATATGAAATATTATGGACATAGCGCCATTCTTAACCAGCTAAACATAAGTAAAGCACAATATATTCTACCAAGGTTAGATTATATTGACCACTTCCGGAAGAGGATACTCTCTAGACGAGAGTGGAGAAGAGGTTTATACAGTCTCTATCTATAATATAGAGAGACCTGTGTTGTGCTAATGAAAAGAACACGAAAGCCAAGTAGCACTGCTGGTGTTGATCAATTAATTCCAATGAAATCAAAAACTGTAGGAGGACTTTAAGCTGTCGGGCTAACTCCCCCTGTCCTTAATTTGTGCTTTCGGTCTCAGAAACATTTTCGGTGATTACAAATCAGATGAGTTCTTCAAACAGAAAGCCTCTTTAGATGAATCCGAAGCGGAGTTAATATAGCCCTTCACTTAGAACGATCAAAAGAGAGCTTTGTACTCACTATAGAAAAATAGCATAGTGCAGATGGAAATCAATAGCCATCAAAAAGATAACGAAGCAGATACGGACCAAATATAATAAGACCATCAACAACGACTTATTACATAGGTGCAGGAATAATATTTTTGGGGGTAGTACTATAACGGGGCACTGGCCATTTGGCGAACACGCGCAGAATATGGGTCTGTCCTGTAACAATATTTGCCGTAGCTGGACGCTAGAAGAGAATACGGAAACAGTCTTCCTCTGTCTCTGTGAGCGTCCAGCTCTAACACAAATCAGACACAAAATATTTCGAACACATCAAACCTTGAATGGCGAAATAGGACTACAAGCAGGCCAACTTCCCACATTGTTTATTTAACTTTTTGCCTATAACTACGATTTCACTTTCTCTTTTGAAGGAATCAAATATGTGAGCATTGATGTTGTAGGATTTCTCAATTGTACCAATAAGCAGTTAAGGGTTATTACAATTAGAATTTTCAAAAACTCATTTTTTATTTTATTTTCTTAATGTGCAGATATTTAAGCATACACACAGAGAATATCATATCATTCCGGTGAATATTTTCGAAGTACACTCAAATATGAAAAGGCGTTTCAAAGTGCTTGAAAGTAAACCGCCGAACTTTAAACGTGTCATTTTCTTTGAATGGTGTTTTCAAAGCGTGTGTCTAACATTACTCAAACACCGTTTAACCGATTAGTCTCAAATACTAAAACGAGCTTCTTAAATATATTTTTAGTAATTAATCTAAGACTTTTTTCCACCTTTAAATTTTTTTTCTAAACAACTTAAAGACGAAATTTTGATAAAAAATCGATTCTATTTTTTGGAAACCAACATTTTATTAAAAACAAGAAAAAACGTTAACTTCGGTTGCACCGAAGTTAAATACGCTTCACAGGTGCATTTCTGTTAGTAACTATCTGTTCAGTTTGTATGGCAGCTATATGCTATAGTAATTCGATCTGAACAATTTCTTCAGAAATTACATTGTTGCCTTAAAAAATAATCTATACCAAATTTGGTGAAGATACATTGTCAAATGTCAAAGTTTTCCATACAAAATTGAT
The DNA here is from genome assembly GCF_023373825.1 of Bactrocera dorsalis. Taxonomy (NCBI): domain Eukaryota; kingdom Metazoa; phylum Arthropoda; class Insecta; order Diptera; family Tephritidae; genus Bactrocera; species Bactrocera dorsalis. The sequence continues at coordinate 58,301,254 of NC_064305.1, forward strand.
TCCGATCCTTCAGTTTATATGGCAGCTATATGTTATAGTGGTCCGATATCGGCCGTTCCGACAAATGAGCAGCTTCTTGAAGAGAAAATGACGTTTGCAAAACCAATGAAGAGCTCTAATTGCCATCTACACATCCATACCTTTTCGCGACTTACCAAATATACCCCCCTAATTTTACCGTTCACCAAAACAAACGGTGCCAAGTAATTTCAGCTCTGTCTTATTATCAAAGAAGGTATTTAATGAAATTAAAACATTTCAAAAGTGTTACTTATGTTGTTTAATGGTGTCGGTAATCAATAGAGTTCTTTATGATAACGATTCTCTACGTTGTAGATAATGCCCAATAAACAAATACTTAAATAAATTGTATCTTAATTTTTGGAACTTCTACAACAATCAAAACCTTTGTTACATTAGCTATTTCATAATTCCCATAAATTTGGCAAGAAATCGTATATAAAGCAAAGTTGAATACCTCAGGAGGGTTATTTTGTAAAATAAATTCGGGAAGATGTGCAGACAACAGTGGTTCTCGTTGCTTTTAGCTTTGCTGCTAATTTACTGTGGTCTCGGTGCCAGTACAGTAAGCATTGCGGGAAACGATGACCTGTGTATGAAATATTTACCGTCAAACTGCAATGAAGCAGTTCATTCGGCGGGGAGCAAAGCTAAAAGTGGTATATATAAAATTGGATTGCCACTGCCACAAGGTGCTGTTAAAGAGTTCTATGTTAACTGTTTGCTGGATCCATTGGGTGGAGAGGCCTGGACGCTAATACAACGACGACAGGACGCATCTATACACTTTCATCGTGGCTGGGAAGAGTATAAGAACGGCTTTGGCAACTTAAATACGAATTTCTTTATTGGTCTCGACAAATTACATGCCCTAACGGAATCACAGTTGCATGAACTATGGATTGAGTTGAAGGACTTCGACGATGTGAAAAGGCATGCCATGTACGACAGTTTTGCCATTACAGACGAGAGCCAAAAATATGCATTGAATATTTTAGGCACATATTCGGGCACAGCAGGTGACGCTTTAACTAAGGTACACGATGGCGCCAAGTTCAGCACAATCGATCGGAATAATAGCGAGCGTGGTTTCGATTGCGCAGCTTTATATAAAGGCGGTTGGTGGTATGGAAATAATGATTGCCACCATAGGTAAAATTACATATTGACTAATCAAAGCATATATTCAAATCAAAATTTGGTTGACTTTGCTTTCAACTTACAGTAACTTAAATGGACTCTACCATAATGGCTACTTTGATACTTATGCTGAAGGTATAGTTTGGTCGAATTGGCGTGGATACTACTATTCTATGAAATACGTTCATATGGCAATTAGACCGAAAGATCTGCGTATCGGTAATAAATTAGTGAACTAATATTGAAATAATAAGTAGCAATGACGTGATAACAAAGCCCTTATAGGAAGACAGTAGATTCAAGCACTCTTTTAACCCGGATTACGTCACCGCAACATTCTAAACCCAAACCAAACAATGACGCCAAGCTGCAGGTCTGTTCGTCAGCACGAAGTCAACCAAACTAATAATACGAGTATATTTAGATAAGTAAACATTATAATAGAATATAAGCGCATAGTAAAAAAACTATACAGCAGAATGTCAAATAAAGTGAAATGATTCGGATTAAATAAATTGTAGTTTTTTGGATCTAGGGACCGTAATACTTGCTCCAACGAATGTCTCTCACTTGCATACTGTCGGTGATAATATGTTCACCTGTCTGTCAAGTAGTTTCGGAGCCTATTAAACTCAAACAAATAAACAACAAATATCTCGTCTTTATAATATTAGTATAGATAATTTTATGCTCTGGACAAGGCAGACTATTATGTTTGCCGTGAACTTTGTAACACCTAAAATATAGATAATACATATATACGTACTATACATTAATGTGAACTTGAACGCGTTCTCAACCATCTTTGAATAATTTTATCACCGAAGGCCTTTTCCAACATTCTGAACGCTTTGTCACTACATATTTGATTCCGCATACAAAGAAAGACAATCGTATACTAAAACTAGTAATTATTTTAATGTGACTGACACACATTCCAACCTAAAAAAAAAAATCGACAAATGGGTTCTAAAGAAGTTATTGAAATTGTCCTTTTGGATATATAGGCATAGTATAATTAAAAAAAAAAATTCCCCCGGAGTTTCCATAATACACCTCACAGATTGACCGATATTTTCGATAAAAGATTCGCATTTGGAACTTTTATCCACATATACGATACCTAGGGGCTTGAACATTTTTGGTTGACTTTGGACAATTTTTGATTATAAGAAGGCTTACTTTAAATAAGGTCCGATTTCGCTTTTTTCGCATTGTGACATGAATACCAGTATGTCAGAAGAATGGCATATACTAAATTTCCTCGAAAGCGGTCAGGTGCCCCGGGATATGTGATTTCACCAAAAAGTGGGCGGTACCACGACCATTGTCCAATTCTTACACCGGCTGTCATAAAACCCTTTCATACCATCTCGGATGTAAAAATTAATATCTCAAGCGAAATATGTTATTGACTTATTGCGCTCTTAGGAGCTATTCGAATTAAAATTATTAGAAGGCGGGCACACCCGCTATTTTCAATTGTTTGCTCACACCAGCTGCTTGCCCCCTTTCAGCTAAGTTAGAGTTTTATATCTTAACTTCTTTCTTCATTATGGCATTTTGTATATCTGTCTCGATTATTTTTCGGTGAACCCATAACTTCGTTAATTTTACTCCAATCGACTTAAAATTTGAATAAAATATTGCGATAATTCGCCTTCATTTCAGAGATAAATAAACCCGAAAAATATTTAAAAAATCTGCTCCCTCTGTTTTCCCTGGCGGGTACTGCGTCGAATACTCCAGTACAAGTATGTCCAACGCGCAAAGTAGAACTTTTCTCTCGAAAACTCGCAACGTCGACTCATCACATGTTGTCATCGCCCATGCTTCTGCACCATATAGCAGGACGGGAATAATGAGGAACTTGTAGAGTTTTGTTTTTGTTCGTTGAGAAAGGACTTTATTTCTCAGTTGCCTACTTAGTCCGAAGTAGCACTTGTTGGCAAGAGATATCCTGCGTTGGAATTCGCCGCTGACGTTGTTGTTGGTATTGATTCTGGTTCCAAGATAGACGAAACTATCTATAACTTCGAAGTTATGACTGTCAAAAGTGACGTGGGTGCCTAGTCGGGAATGCGACAAATGTCAGTCGGATGACAGGAGATATTTCGTCTTGTCCTCTTTCACCACCAGACCCATTTACTTCGCTGCCTTATCCATTCTGGAGAAAGCAGAACTAACGCCACGGTTGTTGCCAAATGATATCGATGTTATCAGCATACGCCAGCATTTGTACAATCTTGTAACCTTCTCTGTTTAGTTCTACAGCTCGAATTATTTTCTACAGAAGTAGGTTGAAGAAGTCACACGTAAGGGAATCGCCTTGTCTGAAACTTTGATTGGTCTCGGATGGCTCGGAGAGGTTCATCCGATCCCGACGGAGCTTTTGGTGTTGCTCAAAGTCAGTTTACATAATCGTATTAGTTTTGCGGGGATACCAAATTCAGACATCGCGGCTTAAAGGTATCTCCTTTTCCTGCTGTCAAAATCAGCGTTGAAATCGACGAAGAGGTTGTGTGTCGATTCGTCGGTTGTTGATTTTCTGGGTCTAAACCACACTGATAAGGTCCAATCAGTTTGTTGGCGGTGGGATTTAGTATTTCTAACAACACGCTCGAAAGAACCTTATACGCGATGTTGAGGAGTTGGCGCAGATCGTGTTGTCTCCCTTTTTGTGGATTGGGCAGAGCACACTTAAATTCCAATCGTTGAGGAAGTTTTCGTCAGACCAGCTTCTCGACGTCGAATCTTCCTTGTGTTTGTTGACGTGCGTTTTTTGCTGCACAGAGGCGGGTGCGAATCTTGGATGCAACAAGGTAGTGATCCGAGCCGATGTTAGGACCTCAGAACGTACGCACGTCTAGAACACTGGAAACGTGTCTTCAGTCTATCACAACATGATCGATTTGGTTGGTGGTTTTTCGATCCGGAAACAGGCAGGTAGCTTGATGAATTTGTCTATGCTGGAATCTAGTACTAGCAATAAATTTATTTAAGGCCCCAGCGAAGTCGATTAGCTAGAACCCATTTGGCAATTTTTCCTCGTGGAGACTGAGTTTAGCGACCGTATTGCCAAAGATACCTTCCTTGCCCAGCCTGGCGTTAAAGTCGCCAAGCGCGATTTTGACATCGTGGAGTTGGCAGTTCTCAAAGATGCGCTCCAAGCGCTCATAGAAACATCTTTGGTCATACGGGGCGTGGGCGCAAATCAGCGATATGTTGAAGAACCTCGCTTTGATGCGGATTGCGGCTAGACGTTCATTCTCTGGAGTGAATGATAGTACTCGGCAACGGAGTCTCTCTCCCACCACGAATCCAACACCAAACTTGCGCTCCTTTATATGGCCACTGTAGTAAATGCCACAAGGACCTACTCGCCTCAGTCCTTGTCCCGTCCATCGCATTTCTTGGACGGCGGTGATGTCAGCGTTTATTTTCAAGGGGACATCAACCAGATGAGCAGCGGTCATTCCATGTGTATGCCCTCAAATCGTAATCCTTACTTCGTTTGCCATGGTCGTCATCAAAAGGGGGGTATCTCATACCAGGCTGGTCGTTATTTTTCTTTGGGGGAGTTTTATACGTGGCGGGTGCCAAACCCAGCGCAGAACCCTGTGGAAGGGATGTTTCGCCTTCTCACTTTATCGCGCCTTCAAACGGATGTTCTTTGTATACCTAGAGGATACCTGGTCAAAGACCGGAAGTCGTGAGCTGCTTGAGCCATATGTAAAATAATCGTTTCTGGCCACTCCCAAATGAATGGCGATCAGAGAACTTTCCTCACTTGCGTGAACTTCTACACATGACTCCATGCCACATTCCTAATAAGCCAACAAGCTTTGACAGAGTAGCTCTTTCGCCGCTAGAACCTAAGCTATACAACACAATTGCTAATTGGGTTTCAGTTGGAAATTGTTTGCACGATCGAGTTTGGTTGACAAGATCGCCTGCCTTCATTAAACCCAAAATTGCATCGAAAGATTTCCAAGTGGCACGTGTGATCTTCTTGAATCTGCTTTCATCAAGTTCGCATAAGATTTCATTTAAAAAGATGTTAAATGTACCTGCATTTTTCACCTAAAGCCAATACACGTATAGGGTATTGAAATACATATTTCATCTTCTATAGTTTTACCCTCTTCTGCAAAATAAAAATGTTAGTCGTTTAAAATAAAAAGCAAATAAATTAATAATTTTAAATACATATCATTTTCTTCGCAAAAGAATTCAATAAGCATTAGAATTCTATTAACTTTAAAAGTCGCTGCTTCTCACTTATTCTCCGCATATTTATTTGTTACAAACAGCTTAGGTATAGCAATATTGCCACAGAGCGCTCATTTAGCTGGCAAGATTCGAGGTCAAAATCGCCGTCATTAATACTTCTCGAGATATTCAGCTTTTTAAGTAAGGCTGTATACAATTTTCATAGATGTTTTAATACATACCATCGAAAAAAATTCTATAAAGCCTTAAAGCCTTACTTGAAAAGCCGAATATCTCGAATTTTTTTATAGCAAATAAAATTTCCTACAAATTTGTCATGTACATTTTTTCTATAGCTCTTGTCATTTACGAGATATATACAAAAAATGCGAAATTCTTAGAAAAATCGGGTTTAGAGCCCCGTACTACCTCGCCGATGTGAGTTACAACTTTGTTGCACTGGACACTTTTGTAGAGTGAACAATTCTGAGAAATATGCGTCTAAGTGCAATAAATTTTAAAGATAAAAACTCACGATTGTAGTGTATTTTCTATGGAAAAATTTTACAGGCCTTGGTCCAGTTCTTAATGTTAATAATAAGGGCTAAAATTTTCAGCGAATTTTTTTTAGGGTATTTCCAAGGAAATTTAGTGACGGGACTGAAAAAAATTAATAGTTAAAAAAAACACCCTAATATACATACATAAAATTCTTTGGATTCTGATCCTCTGACATTTTAAATCTTAAGGTACTTCCTTCCTTTGATTCTTGCAAGAGTATACTCGTAAAATGTTCGATGGTTCCTTTCTTAATTGTTTTTAATTAATAATCCGCCACGAGCACGATTGCTTGGATGAATTGTATGGTAAGTTTCATAGTTTTTTTATACTCTCGCAACAAAGTTGCTAAAGAGAGTATTATAGTTTTGTTCACATAACGGTTGTTTGTAAGTCCTAAAACTAAAAGAATCTGATAAAGGGTTATATATACCAAAGTGATCAGGGTGACGAGGAGAGGTGAAATCCGGATGTCTGTCTGTCCGTCCGTCCGTGCAAGCTGTAACTTGAGTAAAAATTGAGATATCATGATGAAACTTGGTACACGTATTTCTTGGGTCCATAAGAAGGTCAAGTTCGAAGATGGGCAAAATCGGCCAACTGCCACGGCCAAAAAAGGCGGTATATAATATTTTCTTAACACCCTGATGACATGTACGAAATATGGGTGAAATCGGTTCACAACCACGCCCTCTTCCAATATAACGCTATTTCGAATTCCATCTGATGCCTTCTCTGTATAATATATACATTAGGAACCAACCTTGAAATAATATCTCCTGGTAAGCCAACATATTGGCCTAGTGATCGGAAGAAAATACCAGATTTAATTTATTTTGCTGTAATCAAAAATATAGATAAATCACACATAACAGCAGACACATGTACTGATCTATCTTCTGATCACTCTCCGGTACTAATAAAATTATGTGAACAACCCATATTCGTTAATCCAAAAGTGGGTCTAACTTCTTATAAAACAAATTGGCTAAAATATAGAAAATACCTCAGTAGCCACATTAATATTGAGTATAAAATAAATACAGGAAGAGACATTGACGAAAGTATAAGAGAAGTCAATGATATAATAACCAGCGCAGCTGTCTTAGCAACACCAAACAAAAGCTATAAGCCGCTTGGTTTCAGAAAAATCTCTAATAGAGAAATGGAAATGCTTGTAAATGTAAAAAGGCGTGCAAGACGTGAATGGCAGATAAAACGTTCCCCTTTCACTCAGCTTCAATTAAAATCTGCTGTACGTAAATTAAAAAACGCGCTTAAACGTGAGGAAGAATTAAACACCGAAATGTATATAAAGAAGCTGTGTCCGAATTCAAACAAGCAAAATTCCCTTTGGAAAGCCCAAAAGTCCATGATGCCACCAACTGACTCTAACATGCCTATACGAGACTTGGGAGGAAATTGGTCTCGAAGTGACGAGGAAAAGGCTAATTGCTTTGCAAATCACCTAGTAAAGGTATTTCAACCCAATTTGCCAAAGAACAACTTTAAGCTGTCAATCTCACCCAACACAGCTAAAGAGTCGCTCGAACCTCTTATGACTCCACCTTCTGAAATCATTGGTATCATCAAAGAACTTAATCCAAAAAAGTCTGCGGGACATGATAAAATTTCCACAAAAATGCTAATTGAGTGACCAAATATTGTTCTAGGGGTGCTCACTTTGCTCTTCAATGCAATTCTGAGTTTTAGATACTATCCAATTTCATGGAAAAAGTCGCAGATAATCCTGATAGATAAACCATGGAAAGACTTAACACAACCGTCTTCATACAGACCAATCAGTCTTCTACCCTGTCTTTCAAAAGTATTTGAAAAAGTATTACTATCAAAGATGTCTCCTTTCCTCCACGAAAATAACACAATACCAATGCATCAATTCGGATTTCGTGCGAAACATGGCACAATAGAGCAAGTAAATAGAATTACTAACGAGATAAGGAAAGCAATATTTCTAGATGTATGTAGCTCAGGCGTTTGATAAGGTGTGGCAAGAAGGTTTTTTATATAAGATTAAAAAAATTCTACATTTAGAATTGTATAGAACCTTGGAGTCTTATTTAAAAAAATAGAAAATTTATGGTAAAAGTGGGAGATTTCATATCTGATGAACGTCAGATAAGGGTTGGTGTACCCCAGGGCAGTGTTTTAGGCCCAACACTATACGTCATATATACAGCAGATCTTCCAACAGCTAACAAAGTATTAACTTCAACTTTTGCGGACGATACAGCAATAGTGAGCCGTAACAAATGCCACATTTTAGCATCAAGAATATTAACGGATCATTTAAGTTCTGTCGAAGAATGGTTAGCGAACTGGCGTATAAAGGTAAATGAACAAAAGTGTAAGCACATTACATTCTCGCTAAGACCAAAGATGTGCCCGGCAGTAAAAATAAACAATATCTTAGTACCCCAAGCGAACGAAGTAACATATCTTGGTATTCAGCTAGATAGAAGGCTCACGTGGAGAAAACACGTATCTAGTAGAATAACATGTATGAAGATTAGAGCTGCAAATTTAAATTGGCTTTTAAATAAAAACTCCAAACTTAGCCTATACAACAAAGTGCTCTTATATAATGCGGTCATAAAGCCGATTTGGATGTATGACATTCAACTGTGGGGTACGACCTGTGCAACTAATATTGATCTAATACAAAGGCTCCAATCAGAAATGCTTAGAACAATCACGTGTTCACCATGGTACATGCGCAACGAAAATATCCATAAAGACCTTGGTATTCCTATGGTAAAAAAAGAAGTAGAAGACAGCAGAATTAAATATATATCTAAACTCCGAGATCACCCAAACCCTTTGGCTAACGCTTTGGTACATTCCTGCGATCAAACACGACTTAAAAGAAGAGATATGCCTGCGTATTAAAGAGCGTCGTAACACCAAAACAGCTCAATCACTTGCTTGAGTCTGTCTAGTTTTTAAATAGATTTAAGATTTCATTACTTATTGTTAGGCTTTAAGAAAAAGCAGATACAATAAATAAAATAATTTTGAAAAAAAAGGAACCAATGATGATAGCGAAATAAAACTTTACACAAATACGGTATTTGAGCTGAGGTATCCCTTGTGGAAAAATTGCCGTGATCGAACTATAACTTTTCAAGGTCCCTGATATCGAACACGAAGAACTCAGTGCCTAACCTAACCTTACCTAATTTTTCACCGAAAATATCGGTAAATCTCTCAGAATTTAATTCTAATTAATTTTACAGCAAAATAAAAAAATATGTAAATGACAGATAATGAAATCTCGATTATCACTTTATCGTGCGATAGTATAAAATGTTCGGTGACACCCGAACTTAGCCCTTCCTTACTTGTTTTAAATTAATAATCCCCCTCGAGCACGATTGCTTGGATGAATTGTCTGGTAAAGTTTTCATAGTTTTTAATTTTAAAATAGGGTTGTGACGTAAGATATGTCTGCGGTATCACACATGTCAACATTTTCTAAGTTCAATACCATTTCGATTTTATTCTTATGTTTGATTAACCCATTTGAGTTCCGTAGAAGAATGTTTATTCTTTTATTCTTTATCTATTTCTTTGGTAATCAATCGTTTTTGTAAGGTGATGTTGAACTCGTATTGTTTGTTCGAAGTCGATTGACAGCGCTCAGTGCGTTCAATCCTTGCTCATTTAAGTCACTAATAATAGATTCTGATCATAAAAATTGTATAAGTTTTTTATAATAACTCTAACTAGCCGTGTTTGCATATTCTTAAAGTTACAGCCGTTGACAGCTAATTAGAACCACTCCTTTTATTGTAGGTGGCTGATGAGTATACGTATGAGAGTTGGGGTAGTACCGACCCGATTTTGAATGAATACAGTCAACCGGATGATTGAAAATCCTGATATTAGTTACATATACATATGTAAGCTAGGTCAAGGTACAAAGTTACATTGTTATAAGTAAAACATATTCTGTAATTTTCATTGAGATAACTTAAATATTGACCGACAAATGAGGTACGAGTATAAAGTCACATGAAAGTTCGAATATTTTTATATTAGCTATATGGGAGGTAAGGGAAGTGTAGACATGATTCAACCCATTTTTGACGTACAGACCATTGTCAGAAAATATTTGCCCAGAATTTCTATTATATTTATCGCTCATTGGTCGAAATTTTCGATCAAATGCCAACTATAGATACTGGGGTCCAAATATTCGTTACCAAGTGAATTTAGACAATTTTTGGTCATAAGGTGGCATACTTTAAAGGAATTATTAGTGCACAAATTTATCCCCTTATAATAATTGCTTCCCGATTTGTGTATTGGAAAATGAAGGAATCAATTGGAATTTAAAAATTTGTTGTATGGGAAGTAAGCGTGGCCGTAATCCGATTTCGCCCATTTTCTCTCTATGGCATAAGAATATTAAAGGAATGCTCCGCACCTAATTATGGGTAGGGGACTTCTTAAAATATTTTTGTTGAGCAAATTTGATTGTTGTAGCTTTAGTAGATTAGAAAATATGTACATTAAACTTATTAGAGGGCGTGGCCACTCTCTTTTTTTTATTTTTGATCGTGTCTCTTGCTACTGCGATCCCGGTACCTCGACACCTTGGCTTAGGGTGGTGTTGGTTCGGGTATCCTCATACTTCCACAATAGGAGATGGGTGTAAAACCTAGGGTTTATTCATCCATATCACTATTGTGGGAAATTATGAAGTGTCCCTCTCAGTTCGTAAGATTAGAGTGCGTTTCCTTTGGGATGCACACTTTACTCTTACTTAAGCTCTTTCGCCACGACAAGGCGACCAACTTCAAAGAGGCAATTAAGTGCTTAGTTACAGCATTTTATATTATGGCATATTATGGCGGTTCATGACAATTTTTTATGAAACACAAGCAACTTCGAGGGCAGAAAAGGACGTGTCCAAAGTTTCAAATTGATATCTCGAAAACTGAAAGAGTTCGCGTATATACAGTGAGGCGAACAAAGGGACATGGTACTTTGTAGGATATGAGTATCTGACATTCCAATAAAAGCCTGTAATTTGGATTTTCCATGCACATGTATTTCATGTAATTGAATTACTAAAAATGACTATTTCATTAGATTTAATCAGTAGTAGTAATACATAATATAAAAGTTGCTTAATTAATTAAAAACCACACACAAAAAACTTTATCTGAATTAAAGCTAAAACGCTTAGCGAAATAAATTAAGCAGCAAACGAGTAAAACATCAGTAAAATATGCAATTTAATATAACTAATACAGAACCCGTAAGTAACTGTTTGCGTATGAGTAAGTAGTTGTTGGTATGGTTGTTTAGTTCTTCGTCTGTGCGGCCTTTTTGTAGCGGCGGTATTGATTGTAGCCGAAAGGGTTCACCAGCTGATTGGGTCGTGAGCGCAACTCTTGTGTCGCCAATTGCTGTTGTTGTTGCTGCTGCTGCTGCTGTTGCTGTTGATGTTTCTGTTGCTGCTGCTGCTGCAAGGCTTGCTGTTGCTGTTCATGTTGTATATTCTGCGGCTGCTGCGTGAAGTTTTGACCACTCAAATCGCCGAACTGACCGGGAAACTGGCCTGCACCTCCCAAACCAGCGCCCCCCAAGCCAGCGCCGATGCCACCGCCGAAGAAAGCATTCGCTTGTGGCTGCTGCTGGGCGCCTGAAAACTGCGCGAACGGCGGTTGCAGCTGACCAGCAAGTTGTTGCTGGTATGCACGCTGTTGTTGTAGTTGAAATGGTGTCAATTGTTGTTGTTGGCCCGGTCTTAGCTGCTGACCGCCGGCGAATTGTCGAAAGGGTGTTTGGTAGGGATTCAAATTGGGGTTGCCAGCTTGCTGGTAGGGTTGCACGCTCGCGATGTATTGCAGTGATTTGGCTATTGCGTCGGGTATGGGGGGAGGCGTTGGTATGTGGGCTCCTTCAGCACGAAAACCTAAAGTGATTTTAAAGTGATTATGTGGATTTTAAAGTAAATTAATATTATTATGTCTGAACTTCAGCTAACCATTTTCATCGGCGATATAGCGTACGGTGATGGGTGTACCCTCCGGTGAAGTGTACGAGTATGAACCTTGCACCACCTGCGCCTCGACATCTTCACCTAGGCCCAGATTCTTTACATACCCCTGCGCCTGCGCGGTAGTGCCATCTGCAGAGGCGTAGCCATATGAAAAACTGCCGTCGTAGTTGAGTTCGTTCTGATAGGCGGTGATCGGCACATAGTTCGGTTGGTCCAGACGATTGTAGATGCGAAAGGGATTCTTGAAATAAATGTAAGCAAAAATTTTTATCATTAAATTTCATGAAAAACATAATCAAGTATGTGAGCATATTAAATGTCAAAAGGTTCTTCACCTGCGGCACTAAGCTGCCGAGCGGTGAGATTGGCGGAATTGCGCCCAAAGTCGTGCCAAGCGGCTGCAGCGTGTTTAGTGCGTTCGGAAAGCCTTGCTGCTGCTGCCTTTGTTGTTGCTGCTGTTGCTGTAATTGTTGTCGTAATTGCGTCTGCTGTTGTCGCTGAAATGGTGATTGATTGAAGAGTGAGTTTTGTTGACAGCGACAAGTGTGCTGCGACAAGCTAAGCGCTAACACCAAACCAGCTAAGAGCTGGAAAGATACGTGGACAAGTTCAAAATAAAAGGAAGATCAGTTATAAGTGTATACTATGTAGACATAAAACAATTTTAATTATATGCAGTTACACAGAGGTTATGTGAATAATTGCGTTTAGTCTGGTTTAGTTGTTGCATGTACATATATGTACAGGAATACGAGTTGATATGCAGCTAGAAGCATATGAAATATTCCAACTTATTCTGGATTAACTGATTGTACAACATAAAACCAAAGAACACTTTTTTATTTTATCGACAACTTATTTTAAAATCTTACCGAAAGTTGAGATGTGCTTTGATAGAACTTTCTAGAATATACCACCATCCATATGGATGAATAATATACATATGTATGTATATCTGTCCGTCTGTCTGTATATATACAAACTAGTCCCTCAGTTTTTAAGATATCGTTTAGAAATTTTGCAAACGTCATTTTCTCTTCAAGAAGCTGCTCATTTGTCGGAACTGCCGATATCGGATTACTATAGCATATAGTTGTCTTACAAACTGAACGATCGGAATCAGGTTCTTGGGTGGAAAACTTTCACATTTGACGATATGTCTTCACGATATTTGGTATGAGTTATAGTTTATAGAAATAATGTGGTATCTTCACGAAATTTTACATGAATTACTGCTTTAGGAAATGATAACCGAACAAATTGTTCAAATGGGATTACTGTAGCATATAGCTTCCATACAAACTTAACACATAGATACTAAAAGCAATGCACCTGTGAAGGGTATATTATCTTCGGTGCAGCCGAAGTTAACGTTTTTTTTGTTTTTTTTTTTTTTTAATATTACATCAGGAGTTGGAGTTTGACAGATTTTCTTCATTTTCAGTTACTGGCTGAGAAAACACTTCATTTTATTAAACTAAGGCACAAATAGACCTAAATAAACTACTTAAAATTGACTGGTAGGTCAATTAGCTATATTAGGTATAAGAAAAAGTTCAATATTGATGGTCCAGATGGCTTTCTGGGATATTAGAGAGATTTACAAAAATAACCGCGATATATTTCAAAGCGCAATTTTGGCGGCGGCTCATTTGTGGTTCTTGCCTAATGAATAGTTCCGAATACCAGGAAGTAGTAGAAGCAAATTTGCTTCCCTATATGCGTAGACATCCGCAAAAATGTTTCTCCTTTCAACAAGACAACCCATAAATTCATACAAGCAGGTCAGCGAAAACGTGGCTTTAACGTAAAAATACCTGTATCTATCTTTTGGAATGGCCAGCTCGTTCTCCTGATGTACGTCCTACTGAGAACATGTGGTAATGGCAATGGTTTACGAGGATGATTGCCGATTTAATACGATTTCTTAGCTAAAAACAGTTATTCTGGATACAGGGACATGATTAAACCTAGAAATGCTGTCTCATTACACCAACTCAATGCTTAATGGAATATTCTAGATTGTATCTTAATTTGCGAGCAACTTATAGGTTTTCGCTTTGTCGTATTTTGTGGGGGTGAGAATTGTCTGATTAGGCCCTTCTGCAAAATCAACCTCACTCTTGATACCAAGGACCACATGTGTCAATATCTTGAAAATATATTTTAGTTTTTACTCAAATTATCGCTTGCACCGAGAAACAGTCTGATGATTATCCTTTTAATACACAGAAGGTGGGCTGATCATATTCAAAGGAATAACAAGTAGAATGTTTGTCAGTACAGATTAACTTCAAAGTTTTCGAGCATATCTAGATAGTTTAAGGGGGTATTCTGCGCTAGAATTTTGAAAAATTCGATTTTTTTTTCATATATTATATTTAAAGTTTAGACTACTTACATACTTTTTACCATACCGTACGGGCATTATCTCAAGTTCTATACAACCGATCTTTATCTTTATATAATCCTTAAACCTTTGTTTTTAATATTTTAAAAAATTCAGGAATTTCAAAAAAAAGCTTAAAAAATGATTTTTATTTTCAGGCAGTCGCCATTTTTCAAAAATTTTTTTTTCGTGTTCCCTGAGGTAGGGACTATAACAACATCCTTACGGATTGAGAATTTCTTTCGATTTTTTTTTCAGACCACCAGGAGAGTCAGGATCAATGTCACCAGGATGCGCCATTTTATTTTCACCTGTCCCCCCCCTCCTCTAATTATTTGAATTTTTAATATTTTTTGTTTTTTTTTCTGTATTCTTAAGATATCAATAAAAACACCATAAAAAATGGATAATAAAAATATTTTTGGTTTTTTTAAATAAAGTTCAAAAAACTGCCTAAAATAATTTCTAGAGTAGAATACCCCCTTAAGCACATAATTAAGAAAAAGCTGCTTTTTAAAACCAGATAAATTATTATTATTATTTAAATTAAACGCCTCGAATTTATGCAAGAAAATAAAGTTAATCTCTTACAAATGTTTCTCAAAATTTAGTTTCTAAACTCATAATCGAATTAGACAGAAAATCGATTTGAGATTTCCTCAATGTCAACTGATTTTTCCAAAATATTGAATATTGAGCAAATTAAGTAAATCTATCTTACAATCATAATGTCAGTTATGGGGTTTCGCTCGAATTTTGGTTTGGATAAAATATTATCCCTCGTATCGTATTTATTCGTTGGGGATGCAAAACGAATCCAAAAGTTGCAAGTTTATATTAAAAGCAGTTTAGAGTAAATGCAAATTATCTAGTTCTGACATATAATTAACATACATTTATAGATCAAACCAATATTATTGGCAATTTACTTTCTTACTACGTTACTTTGGAAGTGAACATTTATTCAACTCACATAAAAAATTAATCTAAACCTTAACACAATTATTATTTAAGAAATTATCGAAAAAATTTAATGTGATGTACAATATTAAAATAATTTATTATAAAGACGGTAGTTTACTGAGCAGTGTGAATATGCCTTAAAAGCAACATCGGCTTTTGGCCAAAATGCCTATTATAAAGCTGAATAAACTGTTGGAAAAAACAGTACTTTTTTAATTTTTAGAAAATTGAATTTTCATCTAGAACCTTTGTCCATTTAGTTTCTGAATACTTAAGAATATGGAAAAAAAAGAAAGAACAAGGTGTACAGAAATGAAATCAGCGTTAAGACACAAATGTGTTGATAGGGAGCATTTGTTTTGAGCGGTCCTTATTTTTGTGTTCTGTTGGGTTGGCATAACATTTGTCAAACAAATTCAATAATCTTACAGTCATTGAGCAAACAACATCGTGTTTTTTCATTATCTTGAAAATGTAAAAGTTTGCACCGAAAAGCGGTCATTTGCGGAAAGCATTATTTTTTGTTTCCATTTGAAGAAAAATGCTGCAGAGTCGCGTCGATTGCTTGTCAAGATATATGGGTATCTTACTCTTTCAGAAGCAACATGCAAAATGTATTTTCAGTGGTTCAAAGATAATGATTTTGTTGCGAAAAATGAAGTACGTGCAAGATGATCAAAAAGGTTGAAGACGTCGAACTGCAAGCAATATTGGATGAACATGACACTTTGAATCAAAAGCAGAATGCCAACCATGTTAAATGTTGCACAACAAATAATTTCAGTTTGAAAGCTATGGGAAAGATCCAAAAGTGTGGAAAATAGGTGCTGCATGTATTGGATGCAAAACAAATGGAAAACCGAAAAAAGTTGTGAAATTTTGTTTCAATGACACGAGACAAAAACCTGGTTTGCATCAAATTATCGTAGGTGATGGATGGTGAATAGATTTGTTTTAAGAATCCTGAATGAATAAAATTATGGGCTACACCAGGACAACCAACAACATTGCAATGTTCTGCGTTTGGTGGAGTCAGAAGGGTGTGGTACATTATAAACTTCTAAAACCAAAAAAAATGATCAATTTGAACCATGCACTGCCCGAAAAATGACCCGAATGGTTCAAAAGACACGGCAAAGTACTTTGTTATACAGCAATGCACATACACACTAAGCAAAATTTGTTCAGGATACAATCAAAGTACTTGACTGGGAGTTGCTACCATATCCGTCGTATTCACTAGATTCGAGCAGCACTTCTATTCCTAAGCAGAAGTCACACAGAAGCCGAAAGAGATGTGTCTGATTGGTTTGGTTCAATAAACGAATATTTCTAATGGCACGGTAACCACAAATAGCTGGAAAGGTGGTCAAAATGTATAAAAAACAATGGGCAATACGAGTACTTTGAATAATGCTTGGTTTCTTTCCCATTCAAATTTAGTATTTTATTTTCACAAAAAAGGCTCTTTTTACATCGGTACTCTGGTATTTCAGTTGATTGCCATTTCTCTCAAGGGGTAGGGGAAGTCAGAGGTTCGAAAAAATGAGAGTTTCAGTATTTTTTTTTGCTACTAAATCACGTTATTTTACAAAAGTAGTAATATGGCATTATTATAGGCTGTGTTGACTTGAAGTCACGAAAATTTCAAAAAAAAAAATAAATAAATTTATTTTTTAAGTTATTATTATTATTTTAAAAGTTATAGTTGTTTGTGTTGACTCTGTTCCAAAAAAGGTACTTGCGGTGACAAGCATAAGTCCTTGGAGATTCATCTAAAAACAATCGGACAAAAAAATTAGTTTTATAAATAGATAATCCCGGCCCTGATCGAAGAATTTTATCTTTTTTTTACAAAATGGCGGCCTCAGAAATTTTTTTTCTAAATTTTTGCGAAAAAATCAATACTTAATTGGTCTTAAAAAATCGAAATTTTCGAAAAAATAAAAATCCTTCTATTTATTATGTATTCTAAAAGCTGAATAAATTTCATTGAAATCTACTAAACGGTTTTCGAGTTACAGTTGTCACCAATTCAAAAAACATAGTTTTGAGAAAAACGCGTTTAAAATTTCACTCTAGCGCTTTAAAGTGCCTGAGCTTTCTTTCTTATTTCTGGAATAACTCAAAAACTAATTATCGGGCGAACGTGAAATTTTCAGGGAATATTTTTAAGATATTACACTTAACGAAAATGCAAAAAAAAATAATTTTTTGAAAATTCTAACTACCCCCTACCAAAGAGCTGCTGAAGCTATTTAGCTCACCTTTAGAAATTCAAAGGTTCATTTTCTAATTTGCTTGATTTAGTTCTGGTATTTTTGCCATGTATATTTTGTCTTAATAATGTATTATAAAGTATCCCTCAAATATTATTTTATCATATTATCCTCAAGCTTATTTGGTGACAGAAGTATAGCAGTTTAAGTAATTTTTCAACTACGCACAGTATGATTTGAGATCGGGTAAGTTTTATTGCCACAATGAATGGACGGACAGACACCCTAAATTTCCTTCATATATAGTATATTATTATATATTATTATTATAATAAATATATTATTTTTCGTGTTGTAAACTCTAATTATATATCAATTTTAAACTTTGTAACAAGTTTATATAACATACTACATAAAAATTATATAATACTATCTATTATATTTACCCGGAAATTCGACTTATCCATTGGAAATAAAACGTTTGTCACCACGCCGGAACTATTTTTCCATACACTTGTTGTATTTGTAAAAAATTACCGTACACTGCTAAATATATTTTGATTGTCAACTCCAAACACAATGCGACAATTAACTTCCCATCTGCGATCAGCGCTTGTAATGAGTCGAAACAACTTTCGATTTCTTGAACATTATCGCGAATGCGAATATTTTCCAGGCTTTCCAGCAAATTTTATTTGTTGTGAGAATTTTCACCGACGCTTTCGCGTCACTTTGCACGTAAACAACTGCGATATTGCCGATAAGAGGCTGGTGATTTGTATTTATTGGCGTGTGTGGAGGCTCAGCACACAGGTAATCCCTTAAAGGCCGCGTTGCAACTAATTTCCAGCCACTTAAACGCTTTGTATTTATAGAAACACCTACGCGTGCGAGTTCAGTGGAAAGTCATTTGAGCGCGCACTAGAACATAGCGCGGGGTCAACGGGGGCGCTTCATGTTCACTTTAGCGGCGCAGCTTATTTATGCCTATGAGCTGAGCATGTTTTGCCGCCCTAAGCATGAGCTGTATGTTAGACAACGGGCGGCTCATGTGCCCTGAGCTGCCACAAGCGCGCTATCTGCCAAAGCAAGCGCGCAGGTCAGGCCGGCCAACGTGCTGGCGGGTAGCGCTGCCCAGCAGGTGGAGTGGGAGGTGTCGATGTTACTGCGGCAGAAGCATTTGCGCTTCCTGTTCAAAAGCTAGGCACACAAGTGTACATAAATTGTTGTGCTAATAAGAACAACAACAAACGCGCCTAAGAGGCACAAATTGCAAGAATTTTCTTGTAGATTAGCTCGTGTGCATATGCGATAGTGTAACTGCATCGGCTTATCGCGGCAGCTGTATCTTCGAAGACGCTTAGTGGCTGCTTAACGACTGAAGCGGCTGGGGCATTGTTTATTTTATGGCGTTATTATTGTTGTTGTTTTGGTTGGCGCATGCGCTACTTATAGACGGGTAATTAATTTCCAGCTCTTTGCGCTACCGTTTTGTGGATTTTTTCCGCTTGACGCTTGACTCGCTGGCTGCTATGCAAACATAAGCTTGTTAACGACCGGCGCGCGCCGAAGCAGCTAAGCGCAGTTTAATACAATTTCAACCGAATTCACTTACTTTTTTGTCCAACTTGTTGTTGTTGCTTGCTTCAACGTTTGCTACAGAATGTATTGGGTTTTTATTGAACGCTGACCGAGGGACAAATGATCTTCGCTTGCTGCCCCAGCGCCTTTGAGATTAAATCTAAGCTTCGTTTGTTGGTTTTTATGACAGTTGTTATTGTTGTTTTTATTTTGGTGGTTGTTTTGCTTTGAACTCTAAGTTGGCTGGCAAAGCGCCAGTCATTAGCGTTTCTTTCTTTTTCGTTTGCTTTTTGTTTTCATTGCACTTGCCGCTCGTTGGGTGGGAATTTATGTGGCAGCTGTGGCAGCGTGTTGCACATAAATTTCACGGTCTCAAATTGTTTTGCAATGTTTTCAAATAGATCGCGCACTGTGTAGGTCGTACAAGATTTTTGTTGATTTATTCTTCTTCAGGAATTTTGCCGTTATGTAAATTTGATGCAAATTCAGAGCTGAAGTGCAATGCTTTGGTTTTGTTATTGTTGTTATAGACATGACTGTAAATAAACAGAGTGAGGAATTTAAGAGCATTTAAATCACGAGAATTTATTAATGGAATTTTGATTTGAGGTCAAGGTTGTTGAGTAACCGGGTTTCCTTGGTCCAAACTAAATTTTTATGTGGTTCGGGTTCAACGAGAGATATTAAGAAAAATGTGCAAGGTTTTGACTTTTAGTAAGTCGGTTAAATGGTACTCAGGCATTTTGAAGTGAATTCTGTGGGTAAATAAAGAGTGAATTGAAAAGTTCCTGGCCTACCACAGTAAAACTTGGAGCACTTTCCTTTTTTTTTCTTTTCTCGACAGTTTAGCGACGATAGTTGTTGCTGTTGTTCTAACGGTTATCAACTGCGATAGTTCTTCTTTTAGTAGTCAATAAAAGATATTCTATGTTCACTCCAAAATACAGATGCTATAACTTTGCAAGTCGACTGTTCCGTTTTTCCACGCTTAGGAGCGACTCCATCGTGTGCAGTCCACTCGGATGACTGTCAATTGGACTTTGGAGTGAAAATGATGGAGCCATGTTCACGTAATTATCACATATCGATGCAAAAAATCGCGCTTATTACGCTTGAATAGCTCCAAACACTGTGGGAATCATCAACTCGTCGTTCTTTTTAGGCAAAAGTGAGCTCGCGCGGCACTTACTATGTCCTGGGCTTTCTCATAGCCATATTTCATATGATGGTATTATATATTCCGCCACGTTCGCAATATACATAATGCCAATATAGTGAATATAGATTTTTTTAGCTTAATATTTTAATTACTATTCTTATTGGAAAATCCCTGAAGAAAGATTATAGTACATTTGGTTTGTAGAAGGAGGAAAAAGAGTATGGGAAACTTTACAGTAAAGAAAAAATCATCTATTTAAAATTAATAAAAATGAAAAATAAGAAATTATAATACAGATATCAAAGTATTGATGTTCGTGAAAAATTATAATCAGAAACATCATCAAATATTATATCGTACGGTTTTCAATAACTTTTTTTTAATCGTTAATGTCAAATATTTTTTTTATTTATTTCAGGTCCTTTTTGACATTTTTTTGTTTAGTGATTTTTTTTTTTTGCCCTTCTATTGGGTAGTCGAAAAAGTCGTTTCGTATTTTGTCAATGGATGTCGTTGCTGTCGTATATTTGCAGTGCTACCAATCACATTGTGTCATACCATCTAGTGCTGGAAAGGTGAGCTTTTAAGCTTCATTTAACCAAAAAAAAAATTAAATTCAATTAAGTTGAAAAAAAGTTACAGCTGTTCAAAAAGAAGAGTGAAAATAATAAAGAAATTCGCTATATTTTGAAATTTTTGTATAAAAAAGGAAAGAATGCCACGCAAGTCACCAATGAAATTTGTGAAGTTTACGGAGACGATGTTGTATCAGTCCGTGTAGCACAACAATTGTTCGCTCGCTTCTGTTCTGGAAATTTCGTTGTGAAAGATGCACCTCGCTCTGGTCGATCTATCGTTGCATAAGTCGATGAAATTATGGAAAAGATTGACCAAGACCGTCACATAAGCAGCCATGATATCGCTAAGGAACTCTACATTCATCATCAAATGGTTTTGAACCATTTAAAAAAGGCTGGCTACAAAAATAAGCTCAATGTTTGGGTACCACATGAATTGTCTGTGTAAACTTTAATGAACCGAATTAACATCTGCGATTCTTTGCTGAAAGGAAATGAAGTCGAACTATTTCTGAAGCGAAAAGTAAGAGGAGACGAAAAGTGGATTAAATACGACAATAATGGTTCAGGCATGGTGAAGCTCAAAAAATGGTCGCAATGCCAGGATTAACGCCTCGAAAGGTTATGCTGAGTGTTTGTGGGATTGGAAAGGAATCAGCCACTATGAGCTGTTCCAGCCTGGTCTAACGATAGATTTTACATTTTACTGTCAACAACTGATAATACTGAAGCAAGAAATAAAAAAACGACCTGAACTGATCGACAGAAAGGGCTTCTTCTTCCATCAGGACAACAATAGACCATACATATCTTTTATGACTCGGCAAAAATTGGGAGAGCTTGGCTGGGAAGTTTTGATGCATCCACCACATAGCCCTGACCTTGCACCATCGGACTAATATTTGTTTCGGCCAATGCAGAACTCCCTTAATGTAGTAAAGTTAGCTTCAAGGCAAGCGTGTGAAAATTACTTGTCGCAGTTTTTCAGTTTTTACACTGATGGAATAATGTGTCTAGCGGAAAAATGGCAAAAAGTGGTCGACCAAAATGGTATATATTTCGTTTATTAAAGTTCTTTTTAAATACAAAAAAAAATGTAGTTTGATTAGAAATACGAAAATACTTTTTCGAGCACCCTATATATTAGGAATGAAGAAATCCCATTCGCGAAATATCTTGGTGTGACGCTGGATGCAAGATTGAAGCATAAGGAGCATAAACAAAAAAAGTTGCAGGAGTAAAACTAAAATACAGCAAAATAAACTGGTTGATCGGTAAGAAATCACCTTTACAAAATCAAATAAAACCCTAGAATAAACGCTTGGAAATGTGTTTTCAAGCAAGTCTGAGTTTAATAATTAAAACATTTATTTAAATATTTGTATTTACTTTATTGGGCCAAAGAATATGACTCGCTTTGTTGAATCAATGAATATGACTCTTGCTTTGTTGAGTCAAAGAATATGACTCTTGCTTTGTTGAGTCAAAGAATATGACTCTTGCTTTGTTGAGTCAAAGAATATGACTCGCTTGTGTGAATCAATGAATATGACTCTTGCTTTGTTGAGTCAAAGAATATGACTAACTTAGTTTACAAAAATTCTTAATCTTAAATACAAAATTGCTAGTAAAGACAGAAAGCGAAATACAATTAAAATTCCAAAGAATTCTTATCAGCAAAATCAATAAGTGCAACGCCTCTTAAGAATGTCGATCGTAAAGACATACTTGAAGCAAAGCGGAAATGCACTTAAAATTCTTTAGAATTTTGGTTACAAATAATTGTCAATGCAATTTTGACTATTTTATAAACAAATGAATAAAATTAAAGAGTTCGATGACTCTTATGCACAATTAAGTGGAAAACAATAAAAGAACTTAGTTTATTTTAATTTATGTACTAATGACGTAAGTATGTTTAAGTGTACATGTATGTATGTATGTAAACAGACGTACATGTATGTTTATATCAATATTTTGTGTGATGGTGAAGTGGATATCATAACTCCCCCACCGTTAGCCTGAGGCTCCGACGAAGAGATTACATAAGTTCTGTTATTGTTTTTTATACAGATTATAATAATAGTACAGATAAAAGTAATTAGAATTCCTATATTACTCCCAGTGTTTATTATAGTATTTCTAGAAAGATTATGTTTTACAGCCTTTATTGTTTCGTTAAAATGTATTTCGTTAAGATTTAAATTCGGGAGTGATATATTATTTTCTTTAACTCTTAATGCTAGTTTGTTTAGGATAAACATTTCTTTTACATTTATTTTATAGTTTTCATAGGTTTTTAAATTAGTTTCTACAAAGCAATTTTCATATTTTATCAAAAATGTTTTTAAATTTTCAAATATTCGTGGTTTTTTACAGTTGGTAATAATTTTATCATGGTAATTTTTAAATATAAGTAAGCCTGGATAAATTTCTTTTTCTTCTTGGTTTTTCATTGTAGTCATATTACAATTAGGTTCTAAATTTTTTACAATGTTTGTTAAGCAGTTATCATTTATTTTTGTTAATTTCTTATATTCTAAAGCGTTCGGTTCATATATTTCATTTTTATATATTAAAACAGTATTTTTGTTTAAAACTACAGTTTTATTTTGGATGTTTGGTAGTGGTTCAAATACAACTTCAGCGAATGTTTCATTTAAAAATTTTGGGATGCTCAATATCAAAACTACTAACTTTTCTTTATATGTAACGGATACTTTTGTGTGTAGGTAAGATTCTGTTTTGTTAATAAAATTGAATTCTTCAGTTGTCAATATGTCTGATGGAATTATTCCTAGTTTTGAATTAAAAATGACGTGTCCTATTTCATTTACGTGGTCTATCAACAAGTTGATATCATTATTAATCTGAAAAATGTTTTCGAGAAAATTTGTTTCGTCTTCTAAATTGAGAATTTTGTTTTGGATTTCGGTTTTAAACTTATTTATATATTTTTGAATAGTTTTCTGTTGTTTGTTAATATGGTTTGTGATATTTAATATTTTGTTCTCTATGGAACTCCCCAGATAATTCATTTCGTTTAGGGCGGTCATTGTTTCAGTCTTACTTTTTTCTAGAGTTTGAATTTTGTCCATAATTTCTTTTTCGTCATCACTATCCATTGTTCCTACTACAAATTTAAGTCCTTTCCCTATTGCGTTTATTAGTCCTCGTTTCTGTCTAAAATTAGGAATTAAGTTTTTAATTTTTGTCCTACATATGTCCATGCTTTTGTTAACGCTTTCTAATAGAGGAGTAACATTTGTATATGTGTCCGAAAGTCTATGTATATTGTCTTGTAAAATATTTACTGTTTCAAAGTATTGAGTAGTGTTAATAATATGTATTACTCTTAGGTAGTTTTCAATAATTTCCGTATCCTTCAGTTTAATTGGTATATAACCGTGGTTGTCTGTCAAGTCTTCAACTTCTAAGTATTGTGCTCCTGTGTCGAGTAGCACTGATGCGTAAAGTAATATAAGAAAAATCATCTGAAAAGGTGGTATATTAGGAGTTTTGAGGTATTACGTTATTTAAATTTTGAAATTTTTTATTTCTTTTAATGTGTGATTTGTAATATTTATGTCCTCGATCTGTTATAACGTGTTCATTATCTAATCCAGTGACGGTTATTTTTCGAAATTTAGAATGGTTTTTACCTCCTCTTTCATCCTTTAAATAAACAGGGCCTGTCTGAATTTCTACATTTTCGCGTGTTTTGTTGAGTTTATTAATAGCTTTTTCTTTATTCTTTAGTATTAGTTCTCTAATTATTTGATATTCGCTTGGGTCTATATTTCCATTTCTAAAATTAATTGGTTTCTTTCCTGTACTTGAATGGATTGTATTGTTATAAAACATAATTATTTTATATATTTTTTCTTCTGTATTTTCTGTATCTTTATTAGGATCATGTTTTAGAATTCTAATATGTTCATTTATAGTGTTGTGTAACCTCTCTACATCTGAGTTAGATGTATGATTATTATTTGACGTGTAATGTATCTCAATTTCTTGTTCTCTAAGAAATTCCAATAGAGGTAGAGCTTTAAAACCTAGTTCATTATCTACAACCAATTTCTTTATATTTCCTACTGTTGACAAATACTGCGTTAGGACTAATTTAAATTCTATCCAAGATCTATTTTTTATTTTAATTGCCTGTGCAAATTTCGAGAATTTGTCGATAAACGTTAAAAATAGTGTTTTCTGTAAACTATAAAAAACATCTACGTGAATAATTTCTCCAGGTTTCTCAGGAGTTTCAGTTATTTTATATTCTTGTTTGATTGGACGCCTGATATCTTTTTCATTTATTTCAATCTGATGGAAGCCTTTAGCAAGATCAAGGGTCGTAAAATATTGACACCTTCCCAATTTCTCCAAAATTTCGTCGATGTTGGGAATGGGATATTTATCATCAATGGTGACTTCGTTTAACTTACGATAGTCAACCACCAATCTCCACTTTTTCTTTTTGCTTGCATCCAGTTTTTTCGGTACAATCCATACTGGAGCTGAATATGGTGAATGGCTGGGTCTGATTATCCCGGCATTCAACATTTCTTTAATTTGTCTACCCACTTCTTCCTTATGAATGTATGGGTATCGATAAGTTTTTGTATTAATTGGAATGTTATTCACAGTCCTTATTTCATGTTTTATTGCATTGGTAAAAGTTAAATCGCTATTTTCTGAATAAAATATTTTTTAAATTTGTTTATTAACTGTAATATCTTTTCTTTTTCTTCGGAATTGAGGTGTTCAACTCTTATTTGTTCCGAAATTGGAAGTTGTTGGGTTTCCTCTCCTACATTATATATGCAAAAATTTGTTGTATTAGCGTTTTCAATTTTAAGAGGTGAAAATTTTATTATTTGTGGGGTGTCTCCACTAAAATTTATTGTAGCGTTAATTTTAAAGTTATCTGCTTCATATATGCCTTCTAATATTTCTAGACTTTTATCGTTTGAAAATTCTTGGTTTTTATACACTAATCCTTCTTTGCACTCTACTGGTAATTCAACTTGATATATTCCTGGTTTTCCAAAATGATGTTCCACTTGTTGATCTCCATATATTAAAGGTATTTTATTTTCACCTATAATGATTACGTCGTCGTTTAAATTTATTATTGCTCCTAATGGCTTTAAAATATTATTTCCTATCAATCCATCGTAAAAATCATGGAAGTTACAAATAAAAAATTCAATTGATACGTCCTTACTACCTAGTTCTTCAAAAAGAGGGATACGAACCTTTTTATTTATTTTGATTATATGTTGTAGAGTTTTAATAGTTATTTCATTCGTTGGTATATTCCATTTTGGGTGGCATATGCCTGGATTAATAATTGAATGTGAAGCTCCTGTATCAATTAAAAATTTTAAGTAGCCTAATTTAGATTTTATTGTTATATGTGGTAATTTTCCCGTGAGGCTGGAAATTGAAAATTTTCGTATGTTGGTTGTTTTTGGAAAATATTTACGTCCATAGGTTCTGGTTGATTATTTTGCTGGTGACTTACATTGGGTGTATTATAAGGACTATAAGAGTTTCTTTGTTGGTTTGAGTTATTGTTAGGCCTATATTGAAAATTTTGTCTAGAATAATTTTCTTGCGAATTATAATTAGGTTTATATTGGGTATTTTGTCTATTATAATTATTAGAATTAAAATTATGTCTGTTTTGAAAATTTGAATTTGGTCTTTGTGAATTAGAATTAATTCTGTTATCATTTTTGTAGTTTTGTTTATTAAAATTTCTATTTCGTGGCTCTTCTTCGATTTGTTTGGTCTTGTTGCCATTATATGCGTAGCCTGCTTGGAAAAGAATTTCCATTGCTTCCTCCAGCGTGTCTGGATTTCTACAAGTCAAAATAGTTTTCATTGGTTCGGGAATTTTTCCTTTAAAAATGTTAAGTGCTGATTTCATATTATTTCTGGCTATTTCGGATGTGCCAGTATTTTCTCCCATTATTAGATTGGTTTTATTATTTAATCTCCGTAGCTTATCTTTTATTTCGTTATAAAATTCTGTCGTGTTTGTTCTGAATACTACTGCTCTCATATTATCATAAAGTTCTTCTACGCTCAATTTTTCTCCAAAATTATTTATAAGGACATTCTTAATGTCCGCCCACGACTGTACATGAAAATTTATTTCTATTATTTCCCTAGCTCTACCTTGTAACCTACTTTTTATTATATCAGAGAAGAGAAGTTGGGACATTTGGTCATATTGCGTTAGTAAGGGGTGTATTCTATCTATCAGAGTAGTAAAGTTGTAAAGGTCATGTCGTTGTCCGTTAAATTCAGGTAATGTTTTGAGGTATTTGATAGGGTCAAGGGTAATAGAAGGTGCTTGGGTCATGATTAAAAAAATAAAATGAATTTATATATGTAACACTTTGAATTTCAGTTTGCAATTTTTCTTAGTAATCTTAATGGTTCTCTCTTTTTTTTTGTTATTCAAATGATTTTTTTTTTTGTAACAATAACTTTGTAAAACGTATACTTATAATATATATGCAAATAACTTACTTTACACAGGATTCTTCGTAAATGTTGTCTTAACTCACTTTATATAGGATTCTTCGTAAATGTTGTCTTCTTGTAGGATCTCACTTTATATAGGATTCTTCGTAAATGTTGTCTTCTTGTAGGAACTCACTTTATATAGGATTCTCCGTAAATGTTGTCTTCTTGTAGGAACTCACTTTATATAGGATTCTCCGTGAATGTTGTCTTCTTGTAGGAACTCACTTTATATAGGATTCTCCGTGAATGTTGTCTTCTTTTTGTAGGAACTCACTTCATATAGGATTCTTCGTAAATGTTGTCTTTTTATACAGGATTCTTCGATGTTTTTATTTTTTTTTTTTTTGTTGGTTTGTTCACTACCTTAATTTTTTTTTTTTTAAGGATTTTATACTTTACTACCTTAATTCTTTAAGGATTTTAGTAAAATTTATTTGGTACGCGTTAATTATTAAAATAAAGAAAAGTCCTTGATTCTTCAAAGAAACTTTTCCGCGTATCCCATCCTCGTCGCCAATTAAAACATTTATTTAAATATTTGTATTTACTTTATTGGGCCAAAGAATATGACTCGCTTTGTTGAATCAATGAATATGACTCTTGCTTTGTTGAGTCAAAGAATATGACTCTTGCTTTGTTGAGTCAAAGAATATGACTCTTGCTTTGTTGAGTCAAAGAATATGACTCGCTTGTGTGAATCAATGAATATGACTCTTGCTTTGTTGAGTCAAAGAATATGACTAACTTAGTTTACAAAAATTCTTAATCTTAAATACAAAATTGCTAGTAAAGACAGAAAGCGAAATACAATTAAAATTCCAAAGAATTCTTATCAGCAAAATCAATAAGTGCAACGCCTCTTAAGAATGTCGATCGTAAAGACATACTTGAAGCAAAGCGGAAATGCACTTAAAATTCTTTAGAATTTTGGTTACAAATAATTGTCAATGCAATTTTGACTATTTTATAAACAAATGAATAAAATTAAAGAGTTCGATGACTCTTATGCACAATTAAGTGGAAAACAATAAAAGAACTTAGTTTATTTTAATTTATGTACTAATGACGTAAGTATGTTTAAGTGTACATGTATGTATGTATGTAAACAGACATACATGTATGTTTATATTAATATTTTGTGTGATGGTGAAGTGGATATCATAACTTATGTGTTAATGACGTAAGTATGTTTAAGTGTACATGTATGTATGTATGTAAACAGACGTACATGTATGTTTATATCAATATTTTGTGTGATGGTGAAGTGGATATCATAACTTTTAATACCAAACCTAAATGAAATCAACCCAGAACTTCCCCCGCCCTAATTGATCTAGTATATAAAGTTTCGCCTTTTCGATTTGTCCTTACTGTACTGTGTAATATTAATGATTTGATCTTTGCATGTGGCCACATTATGAAATTTGTCTGTATCCGAACTTACATCCCCTTACTTGTTAAATTTTCAAAATGCATAACTTACTTTTTATACAACAAATATATTTCTCGCATGAGATTTTTTTGTATTTACTTTCTGTCATATCTTCAGTAAGAAGTACAATGCCTAAAAGTATGCTGAAATATTATAAGTAGCGGACTTGGTTTCTTAGTGAGTTCATTTTAAACGCAACAAGTTTGTCTCTTAAGTCTTTTGTTTGGAATAATTAGCAAACCACAATATGTTGCAATTGTTGCAGAACAAATTCTTTATGATGAGTAATAAAAACTTATTTTTTTAAATCAAGTTTTGATCTGATATTTCATATTCCATGGAGGACAACTGGTCGTGGCCAGATTTTTACAATTTTGTGCAGAAAAAAATTCAATGAATTCTAAATTGTCATACAATAACGCTTTCAGCAAAGAATTAAGACATAAAATAAATTCTCTCGGCTATATTAAAATAAAAAAATATATATTTATATATTATTTATGTATAGAATTGAAAGTAATTACGCTTACATGTTCGCAATTTTATACTATAAATGCTACAATGTTAAAATAAACAAAAAGTGAAAAGCGAAATCTTGTCAAGTGTCATAAAAAATATCAAAATTTATGGCTACTTAATCGTGCAAAGGGCACGATTCAATGCACGTCTAACAGAACTTGTAATCGCGAAAAATGTGTGGCATCAGCAATTAATAAAACACTCCCACACACATTAAGTAAACTGCCAGCCGCACCGGATCGACGAACCGCCGTCACAAAAATTCCACAGCGCAGCATGCAAGCCGCCAAATGCATTGCGGAGATGAGTCACAGATTTTTACAAATACAAAAAGCGATACACACATACCTACGTACAAATTTTGCCGCAGCAACAACATACTACAGTTTGATTCTATTATTGAAAATTTGTTGACAATTCGCGATCGTTATCGGTGTGGAATTTCGGATCTTCGACAACTAAAGCGACACTTTAGCTTTTATATATTAGTATATACAGATATACCATACAAATATATCATAGAAATTTTAATTTTTTTTAATTTCAATATATTTGAGTTTCTGCTTGTAATAACGTTGACTTTTTATGCCATGTTGCAACAAATGTTCTGCCGCAGACAAGTGGTAAACAAGTTGCCATCGCTGCTGGTGATTAGTGTCGCATGCACCGAAGACATTAAATTGAGTAAATTGTATTCGAAAATTCGGATTAGCTTGATTGGCTTGGTGCCGCACAGCACGAGCTCTTGCTTATTGTAAAAGCCGAACGATGCTCAGTGGCTGAGCAGGAATTCACAAACTTTAATATTTATTTGAGATATGTGCAAAGAGCAAATTGAAAATGTGTAAATGAAATTTTGAAATTTCGATAAAATGTTGGAAAAGTTTGCCGAAATAGGTATTACTGGTAATAAGGTGTTTTTATGTTACTACTAATTTAGTAATTATGAAGGTAATTTAACTACAAAAGATGAAGAGGAAGATTTAAAAAAGCATGACTAGAGTTGAAATTACAACCTGATTTAGACAACTCCCTGAAAAAGCCAGAACTAGAAGCGATGGAGAAAGGGTATTATGAGTATCGCGATAAGGATGTAATACTTTAATAGGCTGGCAAATAAATATTGATCTATATACGAGGTATGACAATTAAGTAATGACACTGATTCCATAAAAACCGTATATTTGGAAATTATTCTACAACTCTGCCATTCCCTTCAAAGTAGTCCCCTTGGGCCGCTATACAGCGATTCTAGCTCGTTTTCCATGCTTCGTAACATTTCTGGAACGCTTCGACTGGAATGTCCGCGAGTACCCTCGTCACGGCCGCCTGGATGTCCGTAATCGACTCAAAATGGGTTCCTTTGACCACCAATTTTGTTTTAGGAAACAAAAGAAAAGCCACAGGGTGACATGTCGGGTGAATAAGGTGGCTGTTGCAACACGGCGATCCCTTTAGAGGCCAAATACTGGGATACGCTGAGAGTAGTGTGGTACGGCGCGTTGTCGTGATGAAGGATCCAGTTACGAGCGATGTCTGGACGCAGCCTGTTGACTCTTTTTCGCAATCTTGGCAATAGTAGACTTTATTCACAGTTTTCCCCGGTGGAACGAATTCTTTGTGGACGATTCCGCGGCTATCAAAAAAGGCAATAATCATCGTTTTCACCTTCGCGTCGTCTTCCACGCTTTCACGCCCCTCCTTAAACTCTATGTGTCATCGAAACACCTGGGCACGACTAAGAGCACTATCAAAACACGTCAACACACGAGGACTACAAACACACGTCTACTCAACTTGACGCAGCAGGCGAACTAAACAACCTAGAGCGATGTTTTCTACAAGCGCGGCAATAAAACCAGTCTCATTACTTAATTGTCAAACCTCGTATGAAGCATAGGAGTTATATATAGATATTTATTCGCAACGGAAATCATGGCTCGTTTTTTGCGACATAGTTTTTCAAACCAAATGTTCCTATTTTTCTTTGCATAGTAGAAATGATGGATGTTTCCAAACTAAATCTTTTGACCAACGCTCTCGATGAAATTTCAGGGTTTTCAGCAACTTTTCTGCGTATAAGTCGCTAAGCGCGCATGGAAATTTTGGATGTTGGACTGAGTCTAGCAAGTCTTTCTTTCTTTGAAGTTTGCAAAAATAGTTCTTGCCTTCCGATCGAAATGAAATCTTTGTCAGATATTTTTTTTGATACGTTTCACCCCTCTTCCCATCGTCTATAATTAAGTATTTTTCACTAAGAACGGAACAGATTTTGCGTATATATATTAGGTGCAAATTTTACTCCAACTACAACTTACATAACGGTGCATCTTCATGATATGACTTACGTATTTATTCTTAAGCGAAAATGTAGAAAGTGAATGGATGCTCAAATTAATAGTTGAACTGCACCGCAAATGCCAAGGTGCTGCAAGAAAAGGCATGAACAGAGTGGGTAAAATAAGGAAACTTAGCTCTACTTCGATTCTGTAAGCTATATCCTCGATATTGGTGTCAAAAGTTTACGGAGAATAGACCATAATCATTTCAACCTCATTTTGTAATGCATACCATGTATCGTGTTCCATTGGTTAAAGTACTATTCAGTTACACGCGTAACGTTTAAAAATATCATTTCTATCGGCGTGTGATGTCCCAACCTTCCCTGGACCTTGGCGTTATTAACTCTTGCACTCATTCCGTAATTCGTCACACACCGAATGCCATCACCAAAGATCTAAAGATCACTTGACCAGCGTAAGTCATCCAAGTGCCTCGCCGCGTGGCCAAACAAGTGGCAATGCAAAAATAACAACAAAAGCAAGTGTTGACAGTTGGAAAATGCAAATTATGCAACAGTAGCACGGCTTAAAGTGGTGTAACCGTATGTTCGCACATTAACAAGTAAACTTGATTTAATTTTTTATTGGCAATTTAATAGCCACCCAAGAGCCAGCGAAGAGCCAGTGGCATTTGCGGCGAGTTTAATTAAAAAAGCGTTTAATTGAAAACGCTGCAGGCATACTTGGGCCAAGTTAAACACACACACATACATATTTATATACGTATATATGAGGGCACGTATGAGTTGCTGATTAGCAAAGGTGTCACCACTCTGTACACCATAATGCGTCTGTATGCATGCGTGTGTATGTGTCAGCGGTCGCTTGTTTGGCGCAACGTTTGATGGCGCTGTTGCAAGCTCGTTATAAAGTAGCCATTGAAGTCGTCTAATTACAATTTTTACGACCTCTTGGCAGTGCGACCAATGCAATGCCAGCGTTGAAACATCTTTTATTATTATAATTCCGCTTATGACATTTTAGTCGCCAAAGTAATGAAAATACTTCGATGACTCGATGGGTTTTCCTTATTATTAGATGTTACGATTTATGCGCGAAATGTTGCTGCGGAGGTTGCCACTTGCCGCACAGCGATGAGGCCAATCAGTGATAATGGAAATTATGGATTTTATGAGCTGGTTGGCCTTGATGCCGCGGCCGAAGAGGATGTGTTTGGTATGTGGTCGATATGCACACATATGTACAGAATCAGGTGTTTATATAAGTGCAACGGTATTTTCATATATATTATACCAGCATCTACACCCACTTCGACACTCTTAAGCATTTTGAATTGCTTTGATTTTTCTGCTTCAGCTAAGAAATCTTTGGGCACCGTCGATACACACTTATATATTTGAATGTATATTCACATACATACATACATACTCACATATAAACACACATATTTATAGATATGCACATGGTCTTGCCACTTGCACCGATTTTCTTAGCATCGCACTTGCGCGGGTGTTGTTGCCACCGCTGTGGCAAGCATATGTGTGTCTTTGTGTCTGTTTGGCACTTGCAAAACACCCGTACGCCGTGTAATAAACAGCAATTCGAAATTCGCAATCATCGCAATTTTCGATTCGCCATTCGCATTCACCGGCAGCCAAGGTAAATGCCAAACACACTTAACCAACCTTAAAATTGTGGCTCTGAATTATGATTTGGTTTATGCTTCTAGTTTTTGTTTGCCGTATTTCTTCTGGTTTTATTGCTTGATGCGCGGCAAATGAAATTGCCAAGCCATAAATGTTAGTCGATTCTCAGACAGCCCGGAATTGTTGTGCGGTTCGTGTGTACGCCCACCACTGCCGTTACACTGATATGCATGCAGGCCAATTGGTATGTACTTAGTCGCCGCTGCCATCTCCGTCATCATCATAATCATCATCAACCAAAACATCGCTTCAGC
The DNA here is from genome assembly GCF_023373825.1 of Bactrocera dorsalis. Classification (NCBI taxonomy): domain Eukaryota; kingdom Metazoa; phylum Arthropoda; class Insecta; order Diptera; family Tephritidae; genus Bactrocera; species Bactrocera dorsalis. The sequence continues at coordinate 58,334,865 of NC_064305.1, forward strand.
AATCGCAGAAAAATTACAATCAGCTACAATTTTACAGTGTCTTCACTTTGCTCTAGTTGCATTGGACATGAATTATGAAGAAAAGAACGATATTAAAATTGAGTTTTGAGGTTCACAAAATTTCTGGCATTCGAGAGGCCATCTTTTCCTACTCTGACCACATGTTGTAGTCCCATGGTTCCCATGTATAAACAGACAGCCAATCATCTTCAGTTATAAAACCAGGCATATGACTTATTAACCACTGCTGAGTGGTTTTTGTTTTACTTTTTTGTGGCGAAGCAAAATCTTGTTACAGGAGGAGGAGAGTATTGCTTAACTGATTTACTATGTCTTCTTAACCATTCAGATTGATTCGATTGATATATTTATTCATTTCCCTCGACACAGTTTTATATTTTTTGTAGGTATTGATTCGAATGCGTTCACGAACAGTTTTTATTGCTGAATTAGTACGACAAGTTTTCGACTAATGCCAACAAAATGAATCAACTAACTCAAAATACTGCGATGGGTTCAATGAATGTACCACTGAGAGCAATACAACGATAACATTAATATTTCAACTTTTCGGCACCAATTTTTTAATACGATTCTCTTCAAAATAGTCCTCAGTATTGATTCCAGTTGCTTGGGCCGTATCCGGAGAATATGGTGGATTAAGTTTTGTTTTTTTTCCTAAATACTAAAACTTTTGTCATTAAAATTCCATACCTCTTGAATTAATTGCCCGACCGGTGTGAAATTTATACACTTACAGTCTGCTAATATTTTTATTTTTTTTTTGGAAGAAGAAAAACATTAACTTCCGTTGCACCAAAACTACAAATACAAAAGGCACATCGACTTGTGGAATTCGTTAACAGTTATATATCATACCGATCCGATATCGGCGGCTCTGATAAACGATCGGCTTCTTGGAGAAAAAAGAACATGTGCAAAAGTTAAGATGGATATCTCAAAAACAGAGGGAAGAGTTTGTGTGTACACAGACGGAGAGACTGACTGATACATGAATAGTGACTGACTTTATTTGCGAATACAACGCAAATACTTGTGCTAGAGAGCTAATCGAACTAAACCGGTTTAAATATTTCGGTATATAAAAAACAAGGATCAAAACCGGAATCGTCATATTAGTGTTATAAAAATTGTAGAATTTATAACGTCTGTAGTATTTTATTGTTGTTTTTTTTTTTTTTTTGTAGGAGGAGGAAGCATTGAAAGCGGAGTGCGGGACCACTGGGCAAAGTATTACTTCATGGGACAGAAGAAGACATTTACCATAATTTTCCTCTCATGTACGGATTGACTGATGCCTAATCTGTTGTAAATGTCTCAACCTTCTAAACATTCCACCTATCATAACTAGACCTTCCGCTTTGATAAGCTGACAGCTTTCCATTTTAAAGAGGGTTTGCAGATAGGTGGTGTTAAATTTTCTAACGTGAAAATACCTCCAAGTGTGGTTTTCAGCTTTTCTCTTATACTTGAAAACCGATGACAATGATTGACTAAAATCATGTCGATATTTGTATAAGTAGCTACTAAAGCACTCATGGCCTCTGAGTATCGTCAAATGGAACGCACCAGACCTTTATTTGCCATAATTCTATAAAAAGCGTTATAGATTTTATTTGATTTACATGTCGTATTTTCCCAGTGCTCATTGAATCTGGAATCCAATATTACATCAAGGTACTTCAACTGTAGCAGTGAAATAATTTTACATTCTCTTATAGTAAGCGTTATGTTTTCTTTAATTATCCTGGATCTTATGAGTAAGACTTTCAGAGGGCATCCAGATGTTTACCCACTACTACACTACGAGGTCATCCGCATATGAGATTGTTTTCTTTGATGTATTTACAAGTTTTCTCAGCACCCCGTCGTACATCAGATGTCATAGTAGTGGGCCTAAAACCGAGCCTTGCGGCACTCCACTGGAGATAGTGTAGCTCTGAGTGCCTTCGTCAGTGTCGAAAAACAATCTCCTACTTTGAAAATAGCTAACTATAATATTTTTCAGATATTAAGGAGCGCGTATTTCGTATAGAGTTTTTATTATATTCTGTACCTGATCGCAAAATTCAAGTCCAGTCAAATCAAGAAGGCGTTAAAGTGTCCTAAGATACCTACTAAAGATTGATTTTAAAAACATGAGACTTGAAATAAAAAATAATTGTTTATAGAGAGCCCAAACCAACCCGGATTCTTAAATAGTAATAACTGCTTCGTAAAGCAGCAATTATCCTTCATAAAAAAAAATTTCACCTCAATTGTGCTTGCCCATGGTTGCCCTGCAAGGTGTCAAACTATTCTCTACCGCTTGGCGAATCGAATGCGTCTTATATAACTAATTTCATTGTATAAAACTTCCAAATAAGTATTAACTTAATTTCAACAATGCCATCACACTGTACCTCTATCTGAGCTGATATTATAAGTATGCACGACGCCTCAGGCCAAAAAAATGAAGATGCAAATTTCCATGGGAGTCAAATATTTGGAACTTTGGCGTTCAAGTAGATAATTTTCGGCAAATACTTAACTGTTGCTAATGGTACAATTTTTTTAAATTTTTGTTTTTGCTTCGGCGGCATGCAGCAGTACATGTGTAAGAAACCATTCGACGCATTGTATAACTGTTTGCCTTACATTTGCTCTGTCGAAAATTCCATTGGCTTGTAAGCACACACACACACACATACACACTTGCAATGTGGAACAATTTTTTGGGTGTGCGCAAGTATCAACTGGGATGGGTAGGTGTGTGTGGCAAGTTGGGCCAAGATCTGCAACCACACATTAAAAATGTTGCAACATCGCTTTAATCTAGACAAAATTGGTGATTGGGAAGAGTGATTGTCAAAATTTGTTAAAAATGATGAACATTTTCTTAGTGAACGATGTGGCAGAGTGTGTGTTTGTATGTATGTAGCTGTAGGCTGTAATACTGCGGTCAGTCACTCTTTGTCTGGAGTAATTGTTTGTAGTCTCTTCGAAATGTGCGGCAGTTAAAAGTGAATTATTGCAAAAATTTCGAATGAAAGGAATTTGTTTTAAACACTGTGCAGTAAATAAATTACATTAAAATGTTTATCCCGAGTATCTATTATTTATTAGATGCCATAATTAGAAGCTTAAAAATATTAAAATTGAGAAATTTTTCTAGTTGACTTAAATAAGTAGATCGATGGGTTTGAGCAATATTTCATAATGATGTTAATTCAAATTATGTAAGGTTTTATGCCTAAATTCTGTTACCAAACATCAACTAGCTTGAAAATCACATAAGGATTTCAAACTGAACCAAGATTTCACCAAATACCTTCCAAATTAATGAAAATTTATGAACATTAATTAATTTAATAGTTCTTTTGAGTTAGATTTTTCAAATATGGCTAAACGATCTCACTCTAAAATTTAATGGAAACAAGAAAAAAAAACGTTATCATCGGCTGCACGGAAGCTATAATACCCTTCATAGTTCAAGTTTCCTTTCCGGAGCTTGATTTTATTCGAGCAGTTTGTATGACAGCTAAATGCTATAGTGGCTCAATCTGTACAATTTTTCGAAGATCGTATTGATGCCTACCAAAACAACTCATGCAAAATCAAATAAAAAGATTTTCTATGCAGGGACTTTGGTTTGATCGATCAGTTTGTGTGGCTGATATATGCTATAGTGATACTTCGCAAATGGTATCTTCCTATTGAGAAAAGGACGTGTGCCAATTTTAGAGCGATTTCTCAAAACCTGAGAGACCAGTTTGTGTGCGGAATGAAATATATTAACAGCTGGTAATTAAAAAAAAAATGTTATTAATTACGATTGGTCTGTTTTGTCCCTTTGTTAAATATTTTTCGAAAAGTTGCCAATATTTTCCAGGATATGGTAATATTTATATAGCTTCATCATCTATTGCAGGGCATGTGATTCTGCTTGAAGTAAATACGCTGGTACTCGCAATGAATAAACGATCAAATTACTTGGCAATTTGGCGAATATTTAAAATTATCGCAAATGGCTAGAAGAAAATGAGAACCCCAACACCGCCATTTGCTCTGAGGTAGATATCGATTGCGGAAGTCCTGACCAGAAGCATACACAATTCTGCCCATATATGTAAGTACGCCAGATACTAGAACCACAGAGAGCGTTGACAAGCGGGACAGATAACTCTGGTTCAATGAGGTAATGACGATGCTCAAAGAGAAGAGACGTTTTCGGTATCCTTGGCTGGTCAGTAGATCCTAATGACAAAACACTTCTCAATTGTGTCACAAAGGAGCTAAAGCATGCTTTCTGGAAATTGCGCAACAAGTCCCTAGAGTCATTTCTGGTTGCTGCCAAACCTGGAGGACCAGTAAACAATCCTTAGATTGCGACTATACAAAACCATAACTCGATGTCCAGATGTCCACCAATTTGAAAAAGCAGTGATCATTAGAGCAGAACTAATGCAGAAAAAACCGAGGTGTTTGCCACACACCTCGAAAACACGTTTACTCCTAACGAGTTCAGTGATGGATCTAGCAATGCATCAGTCAGCAATCTTTTTGATGTTGCTTGTCAAATGGAATTTCCGATTGCTGAAATAGCTGCTGTGAAAGTGCGGGAGGAGATCAAAGCATTGGCAAAAAAAGTCGCTAGGTTTTGTGCGTATTAATGCGAAAGAATGCTCAGACTTTGACTCAGATTTCCACCGCAAGGGAAATGTGGTGAGATTATTTTAATTCTCAAACCCGGAAAACCTGAACTTCTGGTTACTTTTTATCGAACAATTAGTCTACTGGTAATCATCGGTTTGGCTTCAAAATATTGAAAAATGTAATATGTAGGGTAGAACATTTTATAACTGATGCTTTGGAAAATAATAAATTCTGCTCTGCTGTGTTCCCAGATGTTCGACAAGCATTTGACAAAGTCCGGCATCTAAGCCTATTATTCAATAAGAAAGGAAAACTACCAATGCCTTATTATTTGCTGTTAAGGTCTTGTTTGCACAAATGGACGTTCTACGTTAGATCCCGTGATGCTGAGTCACGTTCGGGCTGGCATGCCCCAAGGTAGTGTACATGCCTCTGAGCTCTACATTCTTTATACAGCAGACCTTCCAGTGATCAACTCTGACTCCACAATGACGGCAACCCATGTTGATGATACTGCATTGCTAGGATAAAGTGGCAACCCCAATACTGCTTCCAGAAAACTGCAGATGCAATAGAATGCTGTAGAACCAAAAAATCCGTACAAATAGTATATACCCACAAGCACAAAACTTGCCCTCAAGCCGCTTAATATAGTGAGTTGTTATCAAAAAACACATGCACAAAATATTTTATTTGGGATTACAATTGATAACAGGCGCACTTGGAAAGTTCAAGTAAAAATTAAAGGAACTCAGCTAAGACCAAAGTTGGCGCTGCTATACTAGCTTCTTAGAGTCTATAGAGACTTCTTCTTCAGTCTATAGAGCTGCTTTAACTCATTAATATTCTTCCCCTGAAATTTTTCTTAAAATTCAAAATATTTGAAAACTGTTTTACTTTTTATACCCTGAACAGGTTAGACCAGGAGAAAGCGTCGGAGGCCCTGTAAAATATATATAGTATATCCACTAAATAATTAACGTGACGAGTTGAGTTGAATTAGCCATATTCGTCGTTCCTTTTGTTTGTCTGTCTGTCGATCTATATATGATCCCGTCCTTATCTCTCCAAGAAGCTGCTTATTTGTTGAAACCGTGAATATTGCATGATTATAGCATACAGCTGACATGCGACCTGAACAATCGGAATCAATTGCTTGTATCGAAAACTTTTCCATTTGACGAGATATTTCTACGAAATTTGAAATAGTCCTATTATCAGGCTAATAATGGAACTCCCGAAGAAATAGATAATCGCTTAAGCGATGCCTACGACAGTAAAGCAGAAGAAGGAATTATTCACATCGGTTAACTAAAGCACACAGCTGCCATAAAAACTGAACGAACGCAATGAAGTTTTTCTAACTATTATTTTGTATTTGTGAATTGTATTATAGCTTCGGTGTTAACTGTTTCTTGTTTTTATATTTATTATTCTTTACTTCATTTTTGTTTTTTTTTTATTTTTCATTAACATTCCATTCATTGCCACGCAAACATGTGTAATGTGAGAAATAAACAGCAATTACAACAATGCAACAACAAGAGCCGTTACTCACTACAAATTGATTTCAATTAAAATAATAAAATTGGTTAAAGCGGCGACAATCTGATAGGTGCCACAAAGCAAAAGAGCCAAAACGCCGAACGCGAAAATTCATGGCATGCAACGGTAACTATGTGTTCCAGCGCATGTGTGGCTAATCAAATTCAAATCGACGTAGGCAGCAAATTACGCCTGCGCGTATCGACTGCGCACGCTTAGCTTCGTCTACACTCGCATGCCTTCACATGTGTATTTAGGTGCGCCAGCGCTCACACCAGCCGCCGCCACCACAAGTAGGCAAATCCACATGTCGCGAAATAAGTAAAAAAGCGCGAAGCAAATCTTCAAAGCGCATCTTTAATTTTGCTGTGCACCGCCAGTGCATTACAGTTATAGTATTTGTCTTAATGTATGTGTGTTTTTGAACTTCTCTTTGATCTCAAAAATATTGAATTTGCGCATAGCTCATGAGATTATTATTTATTGCCTATTTTTGCAATAAATTCTTTCGAAATTAAGAAAATAAATAACTCTGCTGCCTGCGATGAGAAATGTTAGTGGACGGAATATTGGTTAACTTCTTCGTTTTTAGAAACAAGTTTTTGCTAATTCAGATATATGAGGCTATTTTCTGTAATTAACTCAAATTTCGAAATTTACCTCAATTAAACACAATTTTTACCGTTCAAAATTCGAGCGGAAAGACCAATTAATTTCAGAGCCAAATTGGGAACAATATTCGTAAGTATACACAAATAAGTGAAATTTTGTCTTTAAAAATAAAAGTTAAAAATAAAAATTATTTCTCGTTTTCTTCATTGCTTCATATTTTATTTTTTTCTGTTCTTAAATTTCAAAATAGCCCTTAATAGCTTAACAGTAATCCGAAGTTGTGAATTGAAAGAATTGAAGGAAGATTAAACGAGACAAAACGTTAACCACAAAGCTGTATTGCTCTTTGCAGTTGTAAAGCGTGATTTTTTAAGAGCTTGATAACTTTTTTTAAAAAAAAAACGCATAAAATTTGCAAAATCTCATCGGTTCTTTATTTGAAACGTTAGATTGGTTCATGACATTTACTTTTTGAAGATAATTTCATTTAAATGTTGACCGCGGCTGCGTCTTAGGTGGTCCATTCGGAAAGTCCAATTTTGGGCAACTTTTTCGAGCATTTCGGCCGGAATAGCCCGAATTTCTTCGGAAATGTTGTCTTCCAAAGCTGGAATAGTTGCTGGCTTATTTCTGTAGACTTTAGACTTGACGTAGCCCCACAAAAAATAGTCTAAAGGCGTTAAATCGCATGATCTTGGTGGCCAACTTACGGGTCCATTTCTTGAGATGAATTGTTGTCCGAAGTTTTCCCTCAAAATGGCCATAGAATCGCGAGCTGTGTGGCATGTAGCGCCATCTTGTTGAAACCACATGTCAACCAAGTTCAGTTCTTCCATTTTTGGCAACAAAAAGTTTGTTAGCATCGAACGATAGCGATCGCCATTCACCGTAACGTTGCGTCCAACAGCATCTTTGAAAAAATACGGTCCAATGATTCCACCAGCGTACAAACCACACCAAACAGTGCATTTTTCGGGATGCATGGGCAGTTCTTGAACGGCTTCTGGTTGCTCTTCACCCCAAATGCGGCAATTTTGCTTATTTACGTAGCCATTCAACCAGAAATGAGCCTCATCGCTGAACAAAATTTGTCGATAAAAACGAAACGAAACACATTTCGAACCGAACACTGATTTTGATAATAAAATTCAATGATTTGCAAGCGTTGCTCGTTAGTAAGTCTATTCATGATGAAATGTCAAAGCATACTGAGCATCTTTCTCTTTGACACCATGTATGAAATCCCACGTGATCTGTCAAATACTAATGCATGAAAATCCTAACCTCAAAAAAATCACCCGTTATTTTCTGGAACTATCCCTTCTTCTTCTTTACTGGCGTAGATATTGCTTACGTGGTTATAGCCCAGTTACAATCTTATAAAAGATTGTGCAGCTCGAATTATTTTCTCTAGCAGTAAATTGAAGAATTCGCAGGATAGGGAGTCGCCTTGTCTGAATTTTCATTTGGTATCGAACGGCTCGGAGAGGTCCTTTCCGTTTCTGGCGAAGCTTTTGTAATTGCGCAACGTCAGTTTGGAGGAAGATTGGGCCATATGAAGAAGCTTACGCAAGTGAGGAAAGTGTTCTGATCGCCATTCACTTGGTAGTGGTGAGAAATGATTCTTTTACATATGACGCAAGCAACTCACGACATCCGGTCTTAGACCAAGTATCCTCTGGGTAGCCAAAGAACATTCATTTCAAGGCGAGCTAAAGTGAGAAGGCGAACCATGCTTCCCCAGGATTGTACGCTGGGTTTGGGACCCGCCACGTAAACAAAACTTGCAATGAAAAAGGTACTATATCGTATTCTAGCTTAATCTTAAAACGAAACCTATCAACGGTTTGCATCTGTTGCAACCTTTAGTTGATAGTACCGAGGTAGTTGATGTTTTCTAGCATAATTGGACCCGTTATGTCCCTGGATCATATTAAATAGAAGTAATTTAATAATTTAGGCGATATAAAAACCAACGATTCTAATAGTGTTTTAGTTCGAAGTGAACGGCTTGGAATAGTCTTTACCTCCTTATTTAACTAATCATACTATTATTCATAAAATATAATACCTGGTTCACCCTAAAAGTTGTCTTAATTGTTCTTCAAATATTTGAACGTTATTTTATGTATAGAGTACCCTGCAGGACAAAATATTTCCAAATTTTATATACGGGTTTCATATGTCAAATTAACTGACAGCAAATTCAGCTAAATTGGCCTAAAAGTATGAGGGTTTAGCTTGCAAAACCTGTTTAAATGACAAATTTGACTTATTCGGTGGCTCGTCATATTTTGTTCGAACGTTGGTGTTATAAACTACCTTAATAAGATTAAATGACAGTCATTAATTTGACAACAAACTTTGACGTAGTGGAAATTATTACAAGCTTAGCTTGACATCCAGGGAGAAGAATTCGCGCGATTGGACCAGCTATCAGAGTTATCTCTAGGCATCAAAAAAGAGGATAGAATCAAAAACATCACAATGTGGCAGCAACCGTGGCAAACCTCAACCAAAGGACAATAGACCTACAGTCTAATTCCTGATATCTATTCTAGAATATTTAGATAGACAACATGGGAACCTAGACTTCCACCTAACCCAGGTAGTGAGTGGACATGGATGCTTTAGAAGCTACTATATTTGTTCCGATTACTTCACGACCTTAGTCCGTATGGTCCGACGTGTATGTACAGAGTGCGTAGAAGACTCTGAGCTCGCATTTTTTCAAATGTCAGGGGAAAAGTTAAAACCTGCACTTGGCAGCAGTTTTTCAGTGGAAAATTTGACATCACTCATGTGTCATTCCTCTGGTAGGCTATCAGCAGAGCGTCAGTTCAAATTATGAAAAAACTAAGACTCCAGTATATTAGGCGTCAGCCAGTATGATGGGTGAGACTTAAAGTCTTTCTCTCCCCATGACGTAACAATTAATCCGGGAGTTCCGTGGGAGAGATATGAGTTGGGAATTGGAATAAAACTGACTTAATTTTATTTATTTATTTATTTTTTAATACGCTTTTATTAGCTTCACTTGTATGTATGTATGTATGTATGTTTGTAACTTTTTTAAGTGGTACTGAAACGTGGAATATTTGAGCGACACTGTAGGAAGGCAATAGTAAGTTTAAGCAGCTCACCAAAAAGATGCGCTTAAAAGTATGCAGCATCTATATAAAACTAGTTTTAGTGACATTTAAATAGCATACTGATTTGGGCGTCGACCGTTCATAAGATGCAAGGTTGTACAGTAGAACATGCAGTAATTTATCTGTTCTCTCGACTGTTTGCTGCTGAACAAGCTTATGTAGCACTTAGTCGTTGTAGATCTTTGGACTGTATTCGAATTGAAGAACTGGACTGTTCAAAGTTGACAGGTAAAACCCCATGTAACAGTGAAGCTTTAGAAGAAATGATTCGATTATAAGTAATAATTCGTAAAGTCGTCAATAGAACTTGGTCGCAAATAATGTAACAATTAGCCAATGAAATGTTACGAGTAGATATTAAATGCTGCCAAAGTATCGATTTACTTAACCAATACTTCATGTCATAGTTCATATTTTAACAAATTTTGAGGTTTCTCACATCAAACTAAAAAATTAAAAATAAATATAGTTTAAAAAAAAACTAAAAAACACGCTTTTAAAGCATATCAAACTAAAAAGTGAAAAATAATTCTTTGTATAAACTAACAATAATAATGAAGGATTTCCTTATTGTGAGAAAAGCGTGGGCTGCTTTGTGACATATTTTTCATATATCGAGCATGCCACGCTTTTCTCACAATAATGCAATCCTTCATTATTATTGTTAGTTTATACAAAGAATTATTTTTCACTTTTTAGTTTGATATGCTTTAAAAGCGTGTTTTTTTAGTTTTTTTTAAACTATATTTATTTATATATATCATGCATGATACTAGGTTAACTTGTTCTGAACTTCATATTAGACAAAATATGGTATATAGTTGAGTTTTTTCGCGCAGGGTGAATGGCTAACACATTCATATGCTAACTATAAGTACGTATTATGCACAAATAAGTATGTTCTACATGTCAATAGAGTTGCAAGTATGTTGTATGTGGGTACAACGATGAGTCAATTGCAAGTTACTTTATTTGCATAAATTTGTTTGACGGCTTACTCACGTAATCACCAAAACCAACGCGAAGCTGCATGCAAATTTTCGTTTCCATTTTTATTTTTCGTAAATCCGATTGTTTACGCCAGTGATAATCATGAGAATTTTTGTTGCTTCTGCTTTGTAATCGAACGTTAAGCAGTTAAATGATTTATGCGAGGAACTTAATTTATTTGGACATAGATTAACTAATCGAAGTTCATTAGAGGCATCTATTTACATTTGTATTACATATGTACCTATATACTTTATCTACCTGTCGATCAATGAGCGATGCTAATGACGGAGCACAATTTGAATAGAATATGTTTAGACTTTGGTGATTGAGTAGTGAAGAATATTGGACAGCTGTTTTGAAGTAGCCGTGATGTATTCATTGTTCAATTATTTTATAAATAATGGACTTTAACGAATATCTATTTAAAGGGCGTTATGATGGTGTAGTGTTTTTGTTAACCACTTGAACATACAAGGAATACAAATCAGCAAAGTTTAGCGTGGATATGATAAATTGAAAAAAAATTAAATTTTTACGTATGTATTGTCTCTACATGTTCACAAATACACTAAAACAAGACCTTGGTTTAAAAATAATTATCTTTAATACAAGTTAACCATCTTTGTACCTCGAACAGGGTAAATGAATCTTGCCGTGTAACACCCAGGGAAGGAAACGTCGGAAAAAATTTTTAACTCAGGCCATTGCGACGATATTTCCTGGGACCTCTCGGAAAAAAATGCACCCGCGTTGGCAAGAAAAGTCCTTACAGGATCATCTAAAGTGCAACAAATACGTGGTTTAGTTAAAAACTTAACTTAGAACTTAGATGAAGGAGAAAAAAACTGAAAACTGGCATTTTTACAAAACAAAAAAAAATTCTCAGTTGAGTAGTTCTCGAGAAATATTGCCCTCCGACTTCAAAAACAAAGTTTCGAGACAAATGAGTTTAAAGACGATGCACTTAGCCTCGAGGGCACAAGTTCTCAAGGCTGTATCTCCAAAAGTATTACTCGGATCAACTTGAAAATTTAGGACAGTATTCTAGAGGTGTTGTAGAATTTAATTAAACAATAAAAAAGAGGTTTTTTTGAAACCTGTAAACCGATGGGACTTAAGAGTGATTGAAATTGGGTTTATGACCTGATGTAGCGCTCCTATACTTTAATTTAAAATTCTAGCAAATTTAGCCTATTCTATATTCTGCAGAATGTATCGGTTAATGTAAATGACTAAGGCATTGCTATCTCAGATATGGTTTGCAATAAAGTTTTAAGTAATACATACATATACACTCGTGGCCACGCAAAGCTTACCATTCAAAATCATGTGTTGAACAAAATTGAAGAAAATGCCGAACAAATGAAAAAGTCCGAGAAAAAATTTGCGAAAGTATGGTGGTAAGCTTTGTGTGGCCACAAGTGTACAAATTCTACAAAAACTCCACAATTTAATTATATCCGTTGTTATTGCTAATAGTAATAGATTTAATAAGCTATCTAAAACTAATCGAGATGATGAGAAAAGTTGAAATTAAGTAAAATTTGAGATATATTGATGAAAATTTCCGATTTCCACAAAATTTAGTACGTAACATTATCCTCATATTCCTATACCACAGTGCTAAAATGGGCGAAATCGGTTTACAAGAAAATAATAAATTATGCCTTTAGAGTATGCCACCTTATGACCAAAATTTCTTCAAATGCAACCAAACCTATTCAAGCCCCTAGGTACCGAATATGTGGACCCCAGTATCCACTACAGATACCGGGCTCCACGAAAATATCGGGTCTGGGAAAATTTTTTCCAAACTTTCGGAAAAACCAAGAGTTTTTTGTTTACAAAAATCGAAACAAAACAAGAAAGGAAGATCTATTAGAGACAGCCGAAAGCTGCGATGTTAAGTCACCGGAAAGTTCGAAAACCTTTATATTAAATATATTGAAGTTGAGGGCTGTATCAATTAAATTTTCTCCTCGATTATCAATATTATCATCATGCACTGGTGTTCACATATTTCAAGCCTGGGTGCTTGAAAAGTTATGTTCCGGATTTTGGACGTAAGATTAAATACCTTGAGGGCATAATGAGTTTCTTTAATAATTTCATTGATGTTGAATTTCTTTACTCTAAAGTGAAAGAATCAGATGAATTTTAGAAGTTTGATATATAGTAGGTAAGCTTGGTTGTCAACCGATTTTCCATAATATGCAATAGAATTATGGTATGGCAATCTTCACACATCAAATTTGTTTGAAATTGTTCAATTATTTAGTTCCTGAGATATTGGAATTCACCTAAAAAAAAAAGTTATAAGAACATTTAGTCGCATTCAGTAAACATATTGTAAGTTTTGCTCCTCATTTATATTATTCTGGAATCACCTTCAGTTTGTGATAGTGCTAAAATAAAACTATTGTTCATAATAAATCAAAAGCAAGCAAGCATCAACTATAAATAAGTGAATTTTCACTTTCCAACTAAATTTTTAAATAGATAAATCATAATTAATTTTCATTAATTGGCTAAATTTAATCGAAAACCCGCGAACTAAAGTTAGTATGGGCCAAAAAATTAATTCAAAGTATACTTCACACACACATACATATATGTGTATAATTTTCTACAACTAATTGGTATAAAATCTGCACAACAAGTCACACAACCATACACATCAAGTCATATATAGATATCTCAACATCCAGAATAAAAAATAGTCTCGAATTAATTTATAACTCTCTAATTTTTCTATTCTTGCACCCAATCTTCACATGCAAAATACGTGTCAACAGCATCAACACTCCCAGGTTCCCCAAACTATCCAGAGTTACGAGCGCTAGTTCAACAAACCCATTAATACGCGCTTTCCAAGATCTGCAAGTGTTTATTGGTGAGCATCAGCGTTCGGCGAAACTTTCTACGCATTGCATATGCCGTTGAGATTTCTCCATTATGATTTTTTTCTGCGCCAATAAATTACGACATAAATTTACGAATATTATATAATAGAAATAACAAAGAATAAATACCAAAGCAAAAACAAAGACTAAGCGTTTACGCGTGAATGCTGAATGAAGATGGTAAATGAAGAGAAAGAAGCAGAATGATGGCACGATTCTGCTGGCGGGTATAAAAAGAGATTTGACAATGCCTGCAGCAGACATTTATTCTATTCTAGACAGCGAAGCAGCTTCAGGCTATCGGCACACACTTTTGTTTAACACTTCGACACACCGAAAGCAAATCCTCAAATTATTAATTAAATATGGCTAAATTGGTTAGTGTTAAACGCTTTAAAGAATTTTTATAATATTCAAACATATATTATTTGTTTCTTATTTTCATTTACCTCACAAACAGTGCGTGGTCCTGTTCATTTGCGCCTCAGCTTTCGCGCTCGCCTCAGCTGCCACCATACGCGATCGCCCCTTGGCGATAGGCAAGCCAGTGGTTGCTATTGTGCAGACCGAGAAGGAGAAGGAGTTCGTGCCAATTGTGAAATCGGTGGCGGAGCGCAAAGATGATGGCTCTTTCGTCTTCTCCTACGAGGGTGCCGATGGCACGCAGCGCGAGGAGGTTGGCATTGTAAAGAACGCCGGCACCGACGAGGAGACTTTGGAGGTTTCGGGCTCTTACCGTTACTACGATGCCGATGGTCAGTTGATCGAGGTGCGTTATACCGCGGGCGAAAATGGTTTTGTGCCACATGGCACGAATATTCCACAAGAAATCACGGCAGCAGCGCATGCCGCAGCTGAGGTGGCGCGTCGTCAGCCGGTGGAAGTGAAATGAGGTGCGTGTGTTTGGTCGACAAATCAGTGATTGGAGTATTTTGAAGTGCTTTATAAGTACGCGTGTCTATTGCTAATAAATTAAATAATTATATTTTGATAATAAGAAATGAAAACACAAAAAAACTAAATAAAAAAGTATGTAAAAAATTTAGTTAAAAGTATTAATAATTTGCATGAAGTCTGCCGCATTCCGTTGGTGTCATTTGCGCCTGCACACCTTGCAAGATTTGTACACAACCTTTTCAAAAGTGACACCTGAAAAATGCTTCAACCAGCCGTATTGTCATAAGTAACAGCAAAGTAAACTACCTCAAATGTGAGCAATACACTGTGAATGTGAAATGTGAGCTTTAAGATTTGAAAGTTTTTATTCGAAATTGGTAGGAAGAGTGTCCTTAATTACTATGCCAAATATCACCGTGATCTCTCAACTAGCTTGTTTTAAATAAAATAAAACAAGAAAAAACGTTAACTTCGGTTGAACCGAAGCTAAATACCCTTCACAGGTGCATTTCTGTTAGTAACTATGTGTTCAGTTTGTATGGAAGATATATGTTATCGTAATCCGTTCTGAACAATTTTTTCGGAGATTACATTGTTGCTTTAGAAAATAATATATACCAAATTTCGTGAATATATCTTGTCAAATGTGAAAGTTTTCCATACAAGCATTTGATTCCGATTGTTCAGTTTGTATGGCAGCTATATGTTATAGTGGTCCGATATCGGCCATTCCGACAAATGAGCAGCTTCTTGAAGAGAAAATGACGTTTGCAAAATTTCAAAACGATATCTTAAAAACTGAGGGACTAGTTCGTATATATACAGACAGACGGACAGACGGACATGGCTAAATCGACTCAGCTCGACATACTGATCATTTATATATATACTTTGTAGGGTCTCCGACGACTCCTTCTGGGTGTTACAAACTTCGTGACAAACTTAATATACCCTGTTCAGGGTATAAATATCGAACAAAGAATTTGGCTCAAATTTTGTATTTCTAATCCAACTTTAAGTGAGGAATTATTGCGAATATTTGAAAAGGCTTACGATGATTAAGCTCTGGACGACTTTCAACCTTTTTAACTGATGAAAATATTAAAAAACTGGAAGATATGGTGCTTCAAAATCGTCAGACAAGTGTTAGAGAGATGCAAGGATCGACATCTCTCGCGAGGCCATTCGAATTCTTATTTGACTCGTTCCGGAACTATTTTCGCATCGAGCCGAATTTAAAGCTAAAAATGCAATGAGTACCATTGAATAAACACCGTGATTTTTTTGACAATGTAGCGAGTCAATATCAGAAGAAAATTTATAAATACCTAATGGAAGTATACTTTCACTAAATGCACTTCCGTTTTTTTTTTAATTTTTTTTCATACCTTACGATATTCAGTTCAAACTGTGTGAACTGTTAGGATACGAGCTTCTATTCCGAGAAAATGCATGATAGTAATGTTTTTATTTTTTAATCCTTTAAAAAGCAGAGACTTCAAGAAAGAAAAATAGAATTTCCGATTGAAAAGGAAAACGTATATAATACCTACTTTTTACCATTTTCAAAGGTTCCAACCTATTGCAATAGGTAATGAAAACATCTAAGTTATTTCGATTCCCTATATTTCAAAAATAGCTTCAACCTCAACCTCAAGTTAAGAACGTCATGATCGATTATGATCGTAGTATACATGTATTATATGATCAGAGAATGTACTATAAGTAGACCTAGTGTTTTGATCAAAAATCTTATCATATCTTAATTCAAATGTTGACCGCGGCTATGTCTCAGATGGTCCATCCATTGAGTCCAATTTTCGATGGCTCGTTCGATCATTTCAGCAAGTAACTGGCGAATGTTAGTCGTGATGTTTTGCTCAAAGGCTGAAATTGAAGCGGGCTTCTCCGTATAGACTTTAAACTTTACATATCTCCACAGAAAAAAGTCTAATGGTGTGATATTAGATAATCGTGAAATTATCTGTTAACCGAAGTGTTCCCTCAATATATCCATTGATTGATGCGATGAATGGGAAGTGATGCCATCTTGTTGAAACCAATTTTTGCAGAGATCACGAGCTTTAATTTCTGTCATTAATGACGGTTACATTCTTACCGGCATAATTTTAAAGGATATATGAACCAATGAGTCCACCAGCCTACAAACCACCTAAACCGTTGGTCTTTTTCTAGAAGGAATGGCACTTTTTGAATCTTTGCAGAATGCCCTTTCCGTAACCATTGAGTCAGAAATCGCTGAAGAAAATTTGGCTCGGAAACGTATCTTTTCAAAATCCCATAAAGTGAAGCTATGTCACGTGGAAGGTCGATCGAGGCGGCCAATTGACTGCACCATTTCGTGAGATAAGACGTTCACCAGACTTGATTTTCAATAAATTGATTGTGACATTCGCAGTGTGGCCTGTGACGCCGTCCTGTTGGAACCATATATTGTCAAAGTCCATATTATCCAAATCGGGCCAAAAATATCCGGTTATCATTGAGCGGTAGCGATAACGTGCCAGCCTTGATCATGACGGAAAAAGTACGGCCGTATGACACAACCGGCCTTTAAACCGCACCAAACCGTAATTTTTTCGCGATGCAACAGTGACTCGTAAAGTACGTGTGGATTGCTTATTGACGAAGCCATTCAGCCAGAAATGAGCTTCATCGCTGAAGATGAGTTTTCGCCGAAAACCCGGATCATTTTCAATTTGTTTCACAGCCCATTTCTCGAATATACGACGATTTTGGTTGTCAAGCGGATATAGGCCAAGATCTTCTCGCAAAATTCGCCACAACCATGTCCCAACGCTTGAGAACGACGTGTGTCAGACTGATTTGGGTCTTCCGCAATTGATGCACCAGCAGCAGCAATATTCTCGACACTACGGACACTTTTCTGTCTCACTGGCACGAGAACATTTTCTTCTGTGCCTGTGGGTGATTATGGGGATCATAAATTGGGCATAGTGCTCTTAAAGTTGAGACCACTGACTCCGAATTTCAGTAGAAAATTTTAATAATTTCGACTCATTGCTGGATCGTTTATCTTTCCATGATGAAATGGCATACCTTAGTAAAGAGAAATGTTAAAAGAGCGGGAAAAAGTATGGCGTCATGTGCGGTCCCTATCGGTCTACTTTTGTAGCGTCCCTATTGATAAGCCCGTTATTTGTGTTCACAGCGTATGGCGCTATGAAAGATTTTGTAAGATTTGCTCTACATATGTTTGAATGTTTATTTTCATTTACAAAAGTTAGAAAACCTGAAACGCTTGATACTTTTCTTCCATCACATTCACATGAACACTCCGAGGACACCGTTTTGACTCAACTGAGGATATAAAAGCGGAATCGAAGAAGGCGTAATGGCCATCATAAGAGAAGATTTTTCCAAGTGCTAAGATGACTGGAAAATTCGTTAGCATAAGTGTATTGCAGCGGAAGGGGATTACTTTGAATAATAAAATACATGTTTGTAACAGTAAAAAATTCTAACAAAATATTTAATTTTTTATATGAGAAAAAAATGCTGCCAGCAAATATTTATGTGTGGCTACTACGGAAGATGCAACAAGCCACTAGCGGTTTACAAATCTTAATAACGTTAACGCTTCTGAAAATATAATCATACGCAATAAACTTAATTAATTGCCAAATAAATTTTGTAAGAAAATTGCACAAATTGTTTAGCCTTCATATTTTTCACCGTGCAGCTCAATCATCTGCATGTAAAAATTGTTAAAAAATTATTCGTAAAATTAATTTCAGTCACTTTTTCGCTTCGTTGGCCAAATGTTACCGAAACCATTATCAAGTCAACTCCGAACAAATCAAAATTCGCTACCCAAGTCAAGTTGATTCTTCAGTCAAAGACGCCGCAGCAACGCTTCAACTTCGCGCAACACCGAATAAAAATGCTTGGAGGGAGAGATGAGCGTGTAAAGACACAGCTTAGCAACAACATGTTTTTATATATTGCCAACAACAACAATAATCAAGCTAATCGCTGTAAAATTGTGTCTTAAAGGCTTTTTAAAATAAATTCAAATCGAATTCTTGCTGCTCTGGCCATTTGCAAATTGTTGTAATGAAATAGCAGAGATGCTGAAACAACAAAAACCGAAAAATAATAGAAACGGAATTTATAATAATATAAGTGCATCAGCGGCGCAGTGCGAAAAGTATGCCGCACCGGGGGAGCGCCTCATAAGTGAACACCTACTCGGAGCACAGCAGTACAAACATAAATATGTACACAATTATAATTACTTATATACATAAGATATGTATATACAGGCATATATGTATATGTACATAGTTTATGTTTGTTTGCATGTATTCAACATCGCGGCGGCACATGAACTCCCTTCGATTCAACAGTTGTTATTGTTGTTCCTAGTTGTGCCGTGAAACACTTGTATTGTTGTTTTTGCTTTCCACTGCCGCTTCATCGCCACACTGACACACTGCCTTAGTGCCAAATGTGTCTTCCGACTTCCATGCTTTAGTGCGGCTGCTTGTAGGTGCTCACAGCTCGCTCCGCTCAAGCGAGTGAACGCTAAGCAAATCTGAATCTCAAACATTAGTTAAGCTGTCAAAATTATAAATTGTTGCAATTTTTACTTGCTCGCTCATTCGCTTGACTCTACTGTCTGTTTATTGCGGCAGCGGCAGCATCTTCATCTACCCCGACAGCCGCTTTAACAATGGGCTCCCTTTAGTTGCCACTCGCTTGTTTAAAAGCCTAGTTTTCCTGTCATGCCTTGTAGGAAAGACCGCAGAGATGGGGAACATTTACGAAGAAGAGTATCGAGAAAAGTTATAGTGATAAGAATGTTCGTGATATTCGATAGTAGAAAATATATGTACGAACCCAATCGAGTTTAACGAATTTTTCAGAATTACTCGTTACTATCAATCTGCTAACTAACTGGAAAGGTCACTCGCTGGACTAAAATGTGGATTGAATGAAGAGGTTAAAGCTGTCCCAAAGTCCTATTTTGAAGACCTTCAGCATAATTGTATATCAGTTGCGTTATAGAAGTTGACGCATGGCAACAAAAAGGAGGCTATGATAAATTAATCACCTTTTTTCCAATAATTTCAATTTTGGTGGAGTATGCGCTTCGAATGTATCTAGGTATTTGGATATATTAGGAGAAAACTTTGAATATTTTCGCTATTGAAATCCGGACGGCATCTCCATTTTATAATCCTTATGATTGACCTTAGCCTTAATCACCACACTAATTCTTGCTGGCATTTGGCTAAATAAGCTCTTGGAGTAATTGTACGTCCATGTCATTCAGTTCGTTTTGGTTCTTCGGATTCTGTGCTACCTGTTTCTTCATAATCGTTCACCAGTTTTCCAGAGGGTTTATGGTAAATCGCGGCAGCTCGAAAGCCATTATTTTTAATTCATTAATAAAATCACAAAACATACAATAAAAAAGTAGAAAAACAAAATTAGTTATGATCATATTGAGAACTGAGAGAAAAACTTACGATGTTGGCTGGCTGACGAGCTTGCCTTCTTCGCAGCTTCCAATAGAATGGTAGGATCTCTATATTGTGGTTGGTCTTCACACCATAAAGGAGGTACTTTGAAAGGAGAAAAGAGTAGACAGGAGAAAGTATTATCAACAACTCAAAGGCATAAAACAGGCCAAATTTTAGCTAATTCTCCCATTTACACTAACCGTTGAAAGCTCAATAAGCATTTTTTCAACATGGGTTTAACCTGCAAACTTCCGGTTGCAAACTTCCGGTTCCGCGACATGGAGTCGAAAACTCCCGAGTACTTGATGATAGTGTGCACAGCAGTCTTTAGACACAGGAATAAGGCACTTGAATCCGTGTTTCTGAATAGGTATCAAACCGCCTCGTTACCACCTAGCAGCATATTGGAATTTATCGATGTGCTTGGGGTATGTGAATCGCTGTGACAGTGCCCTCCCCACAATAGACTTAAGGCAGCGGTGCAAATCCTTTAAAATTTATCTGTCTAAGTTGTTAGCCATGCCACTGAATCGTACTGAAATATGACATCGTTTTGGTATTGATGCAGTTCTTCGAAGCAAGGTATCAAATTGGAGCTTTGCATAGGTCTTTCGCTTCACTCTTCCTTTAATTAAATGAAACTTTTTTAAATGGCATTCTCCACTTAACCATTCGCCTTACCTTCTCCATCCATGACAGATGCTATCTGCTCCAAAGAAATTAAACCTGGATTAATCCGAGAAAATTGTGTTCTACAACATGCTCTTTCGCCCATACATGCAACTGTTACTTAATTCGTTGATTCAAAAAAGGTCTGGATAGAATTTTAATGGATGCAGTACACAAAACTATTCCAATAGTCTTCCTTCCTTCTGGAGTCTGGTTGAATCCCACAATGCTCAATATTTATTTATATGTTCGATTCTGTTGCGGTTCTGAACCCAATTTTATATATAATTTTTGCATAACTTTCACCAATTTTTTACAAACCCAATTGTTATAATAATGACTGATATTAGGAATAACGAACTCTCATACTTATGTATAATGGGTGAAACCATGCCCATATCAAATTGATACTAGTTGTTTAAGCTTTTCAGATATATTTAATATTTTTTCCTGCGTCCAGGTCCTGCTTTTTGCTGTGTAGCAAGATTGCTGCGAGTTCCTTGATAATCCCCCAGTTTGTTTCACTCTCCAGCATGTCGCTGATTAAATTGTCCGCGTTTATTGGGCCAACTAGCTTTTCTACGGCGGTGCATTCTCGTTTTCATCGTATGCCTTTAAAGACTGTATATTCAGCGTCGTCTTCTTTCACGTCCTTGTATAGGCATGACGGCTGTTCGACTTTTCCCATCCTGTGGAGGTACTTTCTAATGTATCCGTGACCGCTCTGGCCGTCAATCTGCCGACGACTCTCATGCTCCCATGTTCGTTGTCATGTTGTTATTGTATCTTTGTTTATTTGTTCTATTGCGCTTTTTCATTTTCGGATGTTTTCTTTTGCTCCCACAGCTTTTTTCTTTCGGATGCCAGAAGGTTATTTGGGGCCTTGCCGCTTATAACTAATATTGCATCGCTTGACACTGTTTAGTAGGCTGATGAAACTCTCAGACCTTACGCCGGTTTTCCTATTTAAGCACCTCTGCCCAGATTTCATCACTTTTCTTTGCTGGGGCTATCTATTTTGGCCATGAGTCTGCTGAGTTGGGATGTGATTTTCGCTGCTTTTCCTGCGGCGTGCAGGATTTGTACCCAGAAGGTTAGTGTGGGGTCCAGTCTTACGCCTAGGTAGTTTACTGCTTTTTGCGTCCTAAGAATATCTGTAGTCGTTTGCGTACTTATTTCGAGGAGAGTAGTAGTTCAGTGTTTTCCGTAGCGAGCTGGAGGTTGTGTGAACCTTTCTTCGCGTTTCTTCTGTCATCTTGTTATAATTAATGCTGCAATATCGTCCGCGTAGCCAATTAAGTACGAGTCATCTCGCAGATGACTAAATTAGTTAGTTATAATAGTATATATTTTATATTACCCTACAAATATAAGATTGATATGTTAAGGCAAAATTTTTTTTTTCAAAAAGCCCACCTCAATTTTAATTTTTCGGACGAAAAGCTTTAGGATAAGTTGAGTCTTAATTTTATAATTATAAAATCATTGTGAATTAAAAACTTCACTTTATAGTGCTCCTTTCAGGGTTGCATTTTCGGCACACTGCACTTCATATAATTGTATTAAAAGACAAATTATTATTTGTTACATCTGTTTTAGATTTTTATTTAAAGCCATTTTATTATTACATACACATACATACTTGTATTACTGAACGATGTAACGGAAGAGTCTAACGTGCAAGACATTTTGAGTAACCACTTGCTGTTACAAACTTCTCAGTATCGCATATCTGACGCCCTTGCACCGCTGCCTGCGCTCCGGCCACCACAAAGTGGCGGTGATGTGGTTGGTGGATGTGCGTGCGGCGTCTTTTCACATGCAACTTGTTGGCGGCATGCAAGCGCTCGGTTGGCCTGTGAAGAGGTGCACTGTTTTATTGCCACGAAAGCACATTAAATCTTAAGCGAAATGCCATTGTTATTATTGTTATTATTGTACGTATTTGATCTGTAGACCTTTGAGGGCATGCCGTTGTGAGTTGGTCAATATTCTCGTAATAATGAAAAATTCATAAAAATTAGTGATTTCGTTACTGAAGAAATCGCACGATATTTTACTGCATCATTTGTTGAATAATATGTATTCTAGTGTGGTTATAAATATGTATCTATTTGAGGTGAGTAATTTTCGAGTTGTACTGAAAAAAATTTAAAATTAGGAAATGTTAACTGGTCTTGTGGATTTTCCCATGAGGATTATTTTGCTGATATAAATATAAACTAAATCGACCTTAGTATATTTGGCTTAGATTATCGAACAGCCATAAGATTATATTTTACTCAACAACTAAAGCCAAAAACGGATTTACATATGTCTGAACTTAGTTTGGTTTTTCGATTAAGAAAAAAAGTCCACGTAAGATCTCCTACTTTGTTTAAATATACCAGTTAGAGATTTCGCTACGATCTTCACTGATCGAAATGAGAGAGACGAAATAAGAAGTTGCTTAACATCTTTCGATCTCTAAACTCTCATCTTGAAACCTCTATTGGCGTAGAGGCTGTTATGTTCTTTTCATTGGTGGTGTTTTTTACGCACAAATCTGGGGAGGAATGATTCACCTTTTCATTTTAGCTCACTTTCAAACGGATGTTTTTTTCAACCCAGAGAATACTCGATCTAAGACTGGAGGTCGTGAGTTGCTTGAGCCATATGTAAAATAATCGTTTCTGGCCACTGCAAAGTGAATGGCGCTCAGAGAACTTTCCTCACTTGCGTGAAAATTATGTACATATATTTAACTTAATTCTCATATTTCATTATATGATGTGTAATTATTTCGATTAGGTTTTGTAGCTTGGTACTAAAAATATAAGAGCTGGCTTCCTGAATTTTCATACACCTGACTTACACCGCGACCTAAGGGCTATTGTGTCCTTTCCTAAGTCACAACGACTCATCTAGCCCCAGCATATACAATATACTGCTAGGGGCTATGTAGCATTTCACAAAAACAGCTAGGCTCATGTTATGTAAGTGTTTCTTGAGCTTACAATGGCCAGTGTTGAAGGCGACAAGTAGCCTGAGTTTTTGCCTTGGTAGGTTGATTATCTATTTAAACGTTTTAAGTGTGTAACCAGGGACCAACCGCAATGAAAGGTTCGTATCCTACCATGTTGGTGGATGCTGTGAAGCGGGCGAACTCATACCCTGCTATACCTTTGCGACCGGGCCTCCAGATAAGTTGCACTTAGTTACGATCAGATAGCATATTCAGACGATCGCTTTTAGTGCCGCTTGCCTGTCGCTGAGTATAATTATATAGTACATTCATTGAGATTGTTGCGTTGGATGTTTATCTCTACGAACCGACATATAGAAAAGAGGTATGGAGAGTTTGGTGCGTGGTTCTGCGACTCCTGTGCCAATTCCCTCCGACGTTTTTAAGCTGCCGGTGTACCATTTGATTGTACTATTTAAAAGCAGTAGCTCAAGAGCGGAATCTGCCAAACCCTTCAGCTGTCATTTGGAGCAATGAGTGACCGATTACTAGGTGAAGCTTTTCCCATCGTCACATTTGGTTTCCGGTTTTGCAGTAACTTTTTATTACTTTTATTCCTATTAAGCTTAACACCGCCTTCAAAATTGATAAAAGAAACATAATCTTTTTTTTTCTTGTAATGTAATGGGAGGTATATCTCGAAGTTTGCGAGATTAATTCGAAGATTCTAAATAATTCTGTGAGAAGACTCAGAAATGCGGCAAAATCATTGAAAGCTTGCTTCCCATTTATTCCGTCAGTATTCTCATACACAGGAGTCGAACTCATGTTTACCTGTAGACAAGATCACCTTATTCTAGTGTGTAGAAATTGTTTATATTTATATTTAAAATATTATTCTTCTAGGTTATATTATATCTATTAGCAATTCAACCACATTTTTATTCAAATTAAGTTAAATCGGAAACAACATTGTTTACAAAACTCAAGTCATGCGGGAGCATGGAAAGCATCCCAGAAGAATTCGTACATTAAGCTCATTCTACTATTGTGTGTATGCTGTCGGCCATACAGGTTCTTTACGTGACTTACTTAAGTACGTTTCTTAATGAATTTGTTGTTATTTATACAGTTTTGCTTGCTGCTATTTTTTTATAATGACCGTAAAGTGGTTTTATGCGTTTTGCATATGGATTTGTAAATAAAAGTCACAATTCCACTCTAATATTTGCACAATTGCACAATAACAACAAAAACATATCTTAGTAAGATTCATCACTACACTTTGAAAATTCCCCAAAATTCGGTCAGCAACTGCTGAGAGAATTGAGAAACATTGTGAAATAAAAAAAAAAATCGCTAATGAGGCATGAAATTTTCCAGGGAAAAAAGTTTGGTGCAATGTAATGAAATGCAAGTCCACATATGTATACCGTTTGGTATACGTGCCCTTACTTACGTACATATGTACACATGTCAAATAGTTTAGTGCAGCTTCCCATCGTAAATCTATTCTGGCAGCTACTCTTTAATTGAGGTGCTAATGAAGTACATTGAAATAAATAAACATTTGAGACTATTTTGTGGAAAACAAATATTGATATTGGCAAGCCTTTGTTTCACAAAATCGACCAAGAGCTTAGTTAGAAAATACATAACATTTTTCTACTTTTGACCTTGTTGACATCCTGAAGTCAATTTACATTAAGTTAGGTTAGGTTGTACTAGCCGGCATGCGATACATAGACCTCGGTAATACTAGATTAAGATTCACCTGAAATATTCGTCTTACAGTTCTGTAGTTTTTTGGAAACCATGTGAGTAAAAGGCATTTAATCTCGCCCTGATCCATCTGTCAGATATTTCGGAACTTTCATCGTATATCACCTTAAGTAAATTTTTCGTACTCGTTCGGTAGCCAGACGGATCGCGCTTTGGGCGATCTCGTCAGCTGTTCTTTGAATTCCTTTCTGGCCAGTATATATGCAGTCACTACTTCTACTGCCTGCCTACTTAGAAGAAAATTCTCTGAAGTCATGCGATGTGAGAAATTGCCTTAATTGCTGTATCAGTCGCTTTCCTTACCGCAAAGACTCCCATCTGGAAAATACTGCAATCATTTTAAATGCTGCTACGAGCAATAGATCCCGACACCTATTCTATTAATCATGTTGATCGTCAGGCTAGGTGTTGTAAGTTCCGCTGGCACGTCACATGCTCTTGAGTCATCCATCCTATTATAATGTGACTTTAAACCTTCTCTCCCAAAAAATGTGTGAGATTATGTGGTCTATTTTATTTACCAACCCACTTCTTATTGAATTATGACCGAAAGTCCACATAACCCCACCAATCCAGCTGCTGATTTTACTGTAGAATTATATTGCCGATCGGTGGCATGTCAATTAAACTTTCTAGTACAGCCATTCGAGTGGTTGTTAGTGCTCACATTATGCAGAGAACAGTGAGTAGCTTAATGGTGATCGGCCCCATATAGAGTACCATTGGCCTTTTTCACTCTTTCCACCACATTAAGTTTCCAATTAGTTTGCTATCCAAAATTACTCCCTTGGTATGCTCCTTAATACTTTAAATAACTCAACCCTGTTGAGCCTAAAGGGGCTTCCATGTCGGGATTTCGTATTTCTTTGTAAAGAGTAAATACCATATCTGTGTTATTGGCACATACCTCTAGATTGACCGATATTGTCCACCGGTATATGAACGAGGGATAAAGGGAAAAAATCCTTCCATTTATATATATTTTTGGTATACTTTCATTCTGGTCGTTCCGAGATCTCTCCACATACGTTATTACCATCACACTCAACATCCGAAAACACCACACGACTACAAATCGTACATCTAAAAAAAGAGCAAATGGATGATCTCTGGCTATCTCTATCCTCTCTCCACGTTGGATTACTCAACGATCCTGAGCGCCACTGCAATTGGGTTAAGGCGTAATCCAGACTCCTATTCGCCACTGAGGTCATATTTTAATAGGTCTACATCATATACATACATATAATAATATGGTTATTAGTAGCGCGCCACATACTTGTAGTTCAAGTCGTTGTAGGCTTGTTGTTTTTAGAGGTGCCAAGTAGGATAAGTGGCTTGTGGTCGCTGTATCGGTAACAGATGGTTGGCTCAACATGTCTTTTCTGAAAAGTCACAGAGACCCTGCAGTTACTTTGTGCTTTGGAGAATAATTTATCCATCGAGGGATTTATAATTTATATCTCTGAGATATCATTTAAATTGTTGGCGAACTGAGACCACCTTTTTGAATGATATGATATGATTTTTGTCTTTATCATAATGGGTAAAAGCCATTCTGCGGAGTCGAAAAGCTTCGCCACAGAGAACAAAATTTTTTTATCTGTTAATGCGGATAATGTGTATGAAAACAGATATCGCATCCTATTGAATCTTCAAAATTGTTGTTGTAATATCCTTCTGGAAATTTCGAAGAGCAGTGTTCAACAAAAAATATATATATATTTTAATTTCTTTGGTGGATTTGCCGTAAACTTTTTAACAATAAAATAACAATTATTTTGAGTGTAATTGAGTGTAATGAGTAATAGTAAAAATAATGGGATCTACCGCGGGCACAATTCACCTGACAATTTTATTTGAAAACTGACGCATTACACAAAAATTGAGCAAATCCGCAGAAGAGCTCGTCAGCAATGACTTTCACAAAGTACCCTACACTTGAAACTGCCTACTCTGGTTTTAAGTGTAGAACATCTCTTGCCCTAAAGCATATTGAGCAAAGAGGATTGCGAGAATTTATAAATATGTAAATTGTTTATTCATGTAATTGCCATTCAATATATTAAAACCGAGATAATAAATAGGTAAATAAATGAATAAATAAAATTATACTGCTTTATTTAGAAAATTAATAGGCGTACAGTTTAAAGTTAACTTCTCAACTTATATGCCGCCCTCGCAGTGCACTCCTACCAAGTGTAAGAGTGTATGCATTATGTAAATATGTGAGAGTGTGTATCGATGGATGCGCAATTGCATTTTTATTGTATTTTAGTAAACAATTTTATGTCGGTGAGTAAAAATTACCCACAAAAGCACATTAATATATACGAACATAATTCAAACAACAACCCGCCAGTCACCAGTGCCCAGAAGCCTGCCGCAGTATAAAAGCGCTGGTCAGTCCTGTAAAAGAAATGCAGTAGAAATTCGGACTTCTTACCGAACAGAACACAAGTGTCGTGTCATCAAAAAAAAACTAAATACATAACTTCGACAAAATGCGCTTTTGCATTCTATTCGCACTTATCGTTGCGATTTGCGCGGAAGCTGATAATGCGTCTGAGCAATCGGCGGTACCCACTCAAGAGCAAAGTGCTGGCCCTGACGTGCAGCCCAACAGCTTGCTGGAAGATGTGGATGCCGGCGGTGAGCATGCGGAAGAGGCCGAGCGTGCAGCGCGTAGTTTCGGCTGGGGCGGTTACGGTGGATATGGTGGCTTTGGCGGTTTCGGCGGCTACGGCTACAAGCGTTGGGGTGGCTATGGCGGCTACGGGGGCCACAGAGGCTATGGTGGTTATGGTGGTTACGGTTACCGCCCGCACTATGCTGTTGTTTATCGGCAGCCTTATTACCATGGTTATGGCCACAAATATTGGGGTTGAGTGCGGACTTGCAAAAATATTAAAATGTGATTTAATACGATTATAGAATCTACTAAGAAGAAAATAAAATAATTTTAAATAACAACTCAGTAATGCAGTTTTATGTGTGTTTCGTGTGTGAAACTGTGCGCTTGCTTATTGTCTACAAAAAATTCACAGCGTTTTTAATAGGCGCTATAAACAAGCTGAGGCGATAATTGAGAAAGTGCTTGTCATCGATTATTGCAGCTTGTGAAATTAATGAGATATATGATAGTAAATTAATTTGTTCTGATCAGCAGATCTTATGAAGCACCGTGTTCGTGTTTTTGTAGGTTCTTTTAAGCAAACCTAATAAAGTAAAATAAATAAATCCGTGTAAATTAATATTTATGGCCTGCGATACGGCCACGCCTAATAGAAAATTAGAAATTTCTCTGGAATTCAAGCTGATGCTGATTTTACTTGCATATATTAATATATTGTCAACAGAATTATTTACAAAGAAGTCTAGTGTAATAAAACACAGAATAGTATGCAAACTTAAGTGCTCGAGGCAAGGGAACATGAAAGCTCGTAGTGTTTGCACGAAGATTTTTACGAGTAAATCATTCGTTGAAGCTGACAATAAGATAGATTATCACCGCCAAAAACAAACACAAATACTGATAAATCCAAAGAAACGTTATCCGAAAATCGCAAATAATTAATCGGAGAAGTTGCAGAAAAGAATTACAAGAATTATGCCGAGTTCACAGTCCTTGGACGGATAAAAATCCGAGTCCGTTCCGGATAACATCTCTTTAGATTCCCTTCAAGATTTTCTTTATCCCAATAAGTTTTAAGGCATTATAGGCAATCAACTGGGCCCAAAAGACTTGATTTATGGATTACCAAATCATGGATTTTTCACTAAACAACACAATCCTATGATTACACCGGTCAACACGATTTTTGGGTCTGACATCTACATGTTAAATTTTAGTTTCTCCTATGTTTTGTAGAAATTAGAGCAATTTTTCGATTTTTAAGCAGAAATGACTGATTTTTATATTTTTTCTACAATTTCACTATAAATTATAATTAGAAAACTTTTTTTTAGATACAAGAGTCGTTTTTATTCAAGATGTGTGATAAACAATAATATATAAATGTCAAATAACAAGACTAAAGACTACTAATTTTTGTAAAGAAAAATTAAAATACATTTTTTTATAAACGTGTATGCGCGCGGATGAAGAACAAAAGAGGCCGGGCGGCGTCCGTCGGTCCCTTTTGTTAATTATGTGTGGTGTCATAATGCGTGTGGTGTGTTGGTGTACTGTTTACTTTCGGGTTTATCTAAGTGCTGCAATTTTTGATTTATGAAATAAACTAAAATATACTTATCGATGTAGATCAGCCCAAAGCAAACTTAAAGAACTAAAAATTAATATTTAAGTGTTTTTCAATGTCTAGAATCAGAATTCAAGCATGAGAACAGAAACCCAAAAAAAAAATTTTTTTTGTTGACCTGTGTTATTCTAACATTAGAAAAAAAAATTATAATAAAATATCAGTCAACCGAGTTTTAAGTTTCAAATAGTTAGAAAGAAAATATGAACCCTTTATGCACTACGCTTCATCAGGTTAATACACTTCAGGATTAAAGTTTTGGTTCATTCTAATCGAAACCAAAGAATCTATAACTCTAAAATTAATAGCGATAATCGAGTTCTTTTCAGTTTTCAGTAAGTTTGTTAGTATTTTCAAATATAGAGTAATTCGTATTACCCTTTTAACATTAAATAAGCTCATTTTGGCACCAGCATTTGCTGCATTCTTGACGGTCGATACATGAGAGTTGGATGCTTTTCTATAAATTGCTCTCTTGTCAAAATCGGAAATCTCTTGATTATAACTGTCTTTATTATTCCGACCTCACTCCTTCTTATTACGCAAGAAATTAACAGAAAACAAGTGTCGTGTCATCAAAAAAAAATCTAAAGAACTCCGACAAAATGCGCCTTTGCATTCTATTCGCACTCATCGTTGCGATCTACGCCGACGCCATATAACTATTCCATTTTTCAAATTTTTTTATATTTCATTATAAGTTGAAACTTTTGCTAAGCTTTGATTATGGCCTCCTCTTCAGCGATTCTCCTTATGCTTATTAAAGAGCACTTGAGCAATAGAAAAAAATGATTATTGGCACCACGTATTCAACTCCGAAGATAAATGCAAGACAAATTGCATAAGCTAACCTGACGACGCATACATTAAAACTCTTTCCGACTAAAAAGAACAGAATCATACAACCGATCATCAAATAACCGATCATCCTTATCGCATGTTCAGACAAAAATTAGCAAATTATATAACAATTAAGTAGCAGCAAGTTAATTGCAAACAAATCAGAACCAGTTGTAAAGGGTGATTTTTTAAGAGCTTGATAACTTTTTAAAAAAAAAAAAACGCATAAAATTTGCAAAATCTCATCGGTTCTTTATTTGAAACGTTAGATTGGTTCATGACATTTACTTTTTGAAGATAATTTCATTTAAATGTTGACCGCGGCTGCGTCTTAGGTGGTCCATTCGGAAAGTCCAATTTTGGGCAACTTTTTCGAGCATTTCGGCCGGAATAGCCCGAATTTCTTCGGAAATGTTGTCTTCGAAAGCTGGAATAGTTGCTGGCTTATTTCTGTAGACTTTAGACTTGACGTAGCCCCACAAAAAATAGTCTAAAGGCGTTAAATCGCATGATCTTGGTGGCCAACTTACGGGTCCATTTCTTGAGATGAATTGTTGTCCGAAGTTTTCCCTCAAAATGGCCATAGAATCGCGAGCTGTGTGGCATGTAGCGCCATCTTGTTGAAACCACATGTCAACCAAGTTCAGTTCTTCCATTTTTGGCAACAAAAAGTTTGTTAGCATCGAACGATAGCGATCGCCATTCACCGTAACGTTGCGTCCAACAGCATCTTTGAAAAAATACGGTCCAATGATTCCACCAGCGTACAAACCACACCAAACAGTGCATTTTTCGGGATGCATGGGCAGTTCTTGAACGGCTTCTGGTTGCTCTTCACCCCAAATGCGGCAATTTTGCTTATTTACGTAGCCATTCAACCAGAAATGAGCCTCATCGCTGAACAAAACACGCGCGCGAAACACATTTCGAACCGAACACTGATTTTGGTAATAAAATTCAATGATTTGCAAGCGTTGCTCGTTAGTAAGTCTATTCATGATGAAATGTCAAAGCATACTGAGCATCTTTCTCTTTGACACCATGTCTGAAATCCCACGTGATCTGTCAAATACTAATGCATGAAAATCCTAACCTCAAAAAAATCACCCGTTATAAGGCTAACCTAATGACGCGCAGTGTAATTTCTTTTGTTTCGAAGTCTCCAATTGAATAATTTACCAAAATCGTTGTACTGCATTGCTCTTTTTAGTTGATTAATAATTATTTAGATCCCTTAAGATCGGCAATTTTACAAGTTAATACAGCCTCTAAAGTTATTTCTTGCCTGTCCA
Organism: Bactrocera dorsalis; assembly: GCF_023373825.1. Taxonomy (NCBI): domain Eukaryota; kingdom Metazoa; phylum Arthropoda; class Insecta; order Diptera; family Tephritidae; genus Bactrocera; species Bactrocera dorsalis. The sequence continues at coordinate 58,366,922 of NC_064305.1, forward strand.
TATATTTGCCTATCTATGTTAACTATATGCAGTTATTATTGTTTTATTTTTTTCAACATTTTGTGCAATATATGAGATATATTAAATATCCAGTGATTTAGTGACTACGTTGAACTATATTTTCTTACATAAATGTATATTGTTCTAGCTATATACAAGGTACGTTTCAAAGTAAATAAAGTAATTAGAACTTAAAAAAGACAGAAAAGATGCTTTTTCGGCAAAATCCATTTATTTTATTCAAAATAGTCTCCTTTTGTTTCAATACAGCTTTTTGCACGGTCCAAAAGCATGTCGAAGAAGTGTTTCAGCTCGTTGGCCGGTATGGCCGCCAGTATGCCGATGCAAGCCTTTTGAATGGCTTCTACGACTGCAAAACGCTTTCCTTTCATGGGCAAATGTATTTTTCCGAAAAGGAAGAAGTCGCACGGTGCCATATTAGGTGTAAATGTGGAGTTGTGAATAGTTAAAAGGTGATTTTTGGTCAAATAATCGGCCACAATGAATGTTGAATTCTGAGCAATTTTTGGTCGTCAGTCAATTTGTGCGGAACAAACCGTGCACACACCTTTCGTTAGCCCAAATGTTCGGTCAAAATGCAATAAATAGAGAGATTTGGAGATGTTCAATTCCATTTCCATAAATTTCAATGATGATTTCCGCTGATTTTTGATGAATACACGCACAATTTCGATGGAATTTCCGGTGATCACGGAGTTTGATTGGCCCACATGTTGATCGTCATTTATGTCCTCACGACCACTTTGAAAACATTGAAACCACTCATGCACTCTGCTACGGGATAAGCAATCACCGCCATAAACTTGTTTCATCAATTGAAACGTTTCGGTAAAAGTTTTACCAATTTTAAAACAAACTTTAATGTTGGCTCTTTGTTCGAAACTTATTTTTGCACCGATAACACAAAACTTACACACGTAAAACCATATAACTTCACTTCGAATCCATGAAATGTCATGAAATTCTCACTGGACAATATCAATAGTAAGATAGTAAATTTTAACGCACCAGTCGACATATAGATGGCGCCACCAGGGGGCGCTATATTCAAAAAGTCCTGTTTACTTTGGAACGTACCTTGTACATATAGCGCCTATATTGATTGCCTTCCGCCTAGTTGACTTTACTGCGGTCTCTCATAACAGGTGCATACATAAATAGGCATATACTAGCATATATATCGGTATTATAGAATACGAAAATCTTGGCAGCCTATAATTTCAAAACACCCTGAAGTGAGAACGTGTATCATGTACGATAGACAAACATACAGATATCTCGAATGACGCACAAAGCTATGACATAGATCAATTATTTTAATTTATTTTCCCTATTATTAAATTTAGTTGGAGTATTTCATACTTTGAGATGCAAAGAGAAATAAAACATTTAATTATACTTTTAAGAGCTCTTGCCGCCTGGCACTTCAACTTAAGCGTTAATAATACAAGTAATTCACGTAAATGTCGAGTTCGTTGATCTGAGAAAGCACGACTTAATTATTAAAAAAATTTCTAGTCAAGAATTCCATACAGCCACTTCAGGAATGGTGATAGATATTTAGAAAAAAGAACGTTAATAAAAAGGCATCACTCTTTTAATCAGTTTAGATAGTGTTTTTTATAGAAATTTTGTTTGCATTTTTATAGCAATAAAATCTATATTCTCTGATATTTTACATCTGTGCAGTGTTTTCAATGTTCATTCAATCTTTTCTGTAATATTGTATTATAATTTAAAGTAAATTAAATACATATATATACCAAAAATTATTTCTATAGAATTCCTATTGCATTAAGATCTAATTTTTTTAGTTGCTCTATTGGCTGTTATTAGAAAAAGTGTTAAGCACTACGTATACAAGTTTTAAAATTGTGGTCTTTCCAGTTTTTATAGATGAACTGATAAGTTGATAATTAAAAATGTGGCAAATCTGTTCTCCTCTTAAGAGTTGTGGTCACTGTAGAATTTAAAAAAATAAGCTTTTTTCGCTTAAACTGTGCTTTATAATAATTGTATCGGGGACATTTTTTTCAAAGACTTTAAGCATATAGATCAGCTATAGCTATATGTAAATCGTTAAGCGCATTTTTCCAGAACTATTCTTTTTTCAATTGGCGAGACACATGGCTTCGAAAATTTTTATCCGATCGACTTTAACTTTTGATATAATCTTGCAAATTGGATTTTGCTTAGAAACACGAAACTTTTGGTAAGTGAATTATGTCGCGTGATGGGCCCCTGGCGTGACCTCCCATATATTGCTAGACTATTTTTTCTTGGCTTATGTGAGGATACTCGTTTTCGCAAATAACCCAGAGACGATTGAAACCTTGGAAAGGAATACTATTCGACGTGCTATTGCTGAAATACGACCCCGATTGCTGTAAAAATGGACGACGATTGGGCCTCTCTGCTGGAATTTATTTGAATTGTAAGTCCTTATATTTATATTAAAGCTTTAAATTTATTATTATATACACTTATGGACAAAATAGTATGTGTGCATTTAGTTACTACTGATTTCTTGTCAAATGGTGTTTTAACTGTTAATTTTTTTTTTTTGATTACTGAGTAGAGCGTTAGTATCAATGCATCACTATTTTGTTAATTTTGCTTTTGAGCGACAAGTTATGACTGCTTCAATAAATTGGGTTGGCCAATAAAATAGGTGTAAGACATGTTTTTTAAAAAATAAATGGTTCTTTCGAAGTATTTTTCAAATCAATGAAAGAATTGATACCTATGTAGAGCACAGGTTGGTGATGAAGGAAAAACTTACAAATTCATAGCAAATTTGCTAAAGCGGTCGGATAACTTTGTAATTAAAACCAAAAAGTAAAAAAATGAAAAGAAAACTTGTGGTCGTCCCAGAAAAACTAGCCTGATTGATGATTCTTATGACTTCAAGACAAATTGAAATGGAAGTTGGACTAAATATTAGCTCGCCGACAATTCGGCGTCGATTAGTAAACGGCAATTTACCAGAGCGTAAAGTTAAAAAAAATACCTCTTTTATGAAAGCAAATACAAAATGATATGAAACTATTTTCTACCTCTCTCGCTTCGGGGCTGGCAGCGTACCCGGATCTGTTTTCTGGGCTGTAAACAAAACACAATCAGGGTCCACTCAATCAGCAGTTAGTGAAGAAGAATAGCGCTAAAAAGCACTGCCAAAATCAGTAAGTTGTTTATATATATGAGTGATATAGGCCTACTGGAGAACCGAGCACCCTAAAATAATATCGGTCACACGCTATTTGCATACTTCAGTGGTAGTGTAAAAATTGCAAAATTCACAAAAGCTATTTATAAAATCCCCAATCCGATATTTTCCAGCATTTTTTGACAGCTCTCTCTCGAATCAAAGAGATTCGTATGATTTAATCTTTGACGAAAGATCATATACGAAAGAGAAAAGCTGATGCCAGTTTATTCAGTGATAAAGTTAAGATTAATTTTTATGAAAATTTTTAGAAAAGAACTTACCACCGACCTAAAGGTAAAGAATTTTATTAAAATACACCACAATACCAACTAAACATTCAGACGTAAACATAATGTGCGGATGTTTTCCCCTTTAAGATGTTGGTCCTTTTTTTGTATACGGTATTGTATTGAGTACGGACTTTTGCGAAACGTTATACTACTATATGGAGAAAAAAACATGGTGTTATCAACCAAGTAACAACCCGAAACATACATCGATGTTGGTATCTGAATAACTCAATAATGCATATGAGACCTGTATAAGTACAATGGCCTAGTCATTCCCCTAATCTCAACCCGATTGAGAACTCGACGAGTGACCTTAAGAGCAGATTGGCAGACTTTTCATTTCTAAATAAGGAGCAATTGTGGCTGAAAGCTAAAGGCTAACATTATTTTTTTGTTTTTATTTAGAAACACATATTTTACACTTATTATTTTACTTAATGATTTTTCTTATTGCCTAAAATGTCAGTTTTAATATTCGGAACGAATGATTTTCGGTTTATTTAATTTAGGTTTAATAAAGGAAAGCATATTTGTATATAACAAAAATAAAATTTGTTTTATTTTCATATGTTTCCAAGTGTATATAATATTATATATCATATCATACATATACAGTCGTGGCTACGCAAACCTTACCACTGTACTTTCTAAAAATTTTTTTTCGGACTTTTTCGTTCGTTCGGGATTTTCTTCAATTTTTTTTATGTTTTCAGTGAACTAACGAAACTAAATTATATTATCTAATTATAATAATAGTTTTTAATTTATTCCGTTTAATGAGTAAAACACAAATTAGCTTTTCTGTGCTTTTACAAAAGCTGTCGATTTGATTGTTTTAGAAGTGATACATCTACTAAACTTCATGTTTCAATTAAAAAAAAATAAAATATTAATTTCAATTATTGTGTAAATGAAATTAAATTAAAAAAAAAAATAAAAATATATAATTTTTTCATCGCAAGGCAGTCTCTTACATTTCGAGCTCATTTTGTAAAGCTCACCATCTTTCATTTGACTTATCTATCTAGCTGAATGTGTTTTGTTTTTAATTTTGAATATTTTTGATAAATAACATGTCATTAACTTATTTCTAAATAAAAAAAGTGTTGCCAAATATGCACAATACTTGAAAATGTTTAGTGGTAAGATTTGCGTGGCCACGAGTGTGAAAGTATTTGCGTATTATTATACAAATCTGAAAAAATCCAACTTTCATATTTCTATTTGCACAACTTAATATCTGTCTGTTAAATTGCAGCTAATAAATTAATAATGTGTTTCGCTTAGCGATTATCCATACATAAATCAGTTAACATTAGCTTACTGCTCACGCCCCACAGTAAGCCATAAAAAAGAATAAAAAGAAAACAAACAAGCAAAAAAACAACGAAAGAAACCAAAAAAAGGCAAACAGATAATAGTTTAAAAATCAGCGAGCAAATTTGTACAAATATTTTAATCTTCAGTGACAAATTGTGCAGCATTTCAAACACAAAACTTCTGATTGGCTGTATATACGTACATATGTATGTATGTAAATAAATACACATATTTATACTGGCATAGTTAGTTACATAATTATTACCGTAGCAGCGGAGGTGGCGTGAGAGATGGAGTGCAATGAGGAGCCAGCAGCTACTGGAGTTTCGAAAGTGTTCACACATAGTTAAAAGTATACATATATTATATACTATCATATTTACACGTATAAACTCCACAACTATAGATTTTTCAGCGCTTCATTCTATGCAACAATAATCAAGAATTTGTGGGATTGGTTGAGCCACACAAGCATCGCTATTACTGGTACATAGTAGCTTCTTCACATAACTGTCAAAACTTCATACACATAATCATAAATATTCATAAAATGCATAACTAAATAAAGTAATATCAATATACATGTATGTACATATGTAAATTTAGACGCATCAAATACGAGCATCTACACGCGCTCGGGTGTGTGCGATTATTGAATTCAATTGCCGTTCATAGTGTTACGCTCTTCGGCTTCAGGCGACTTTTATTGGTGCAATTTGTTATAGCAACAATAATAACAATAGTTGCAGGCGATTACGGATGCAACAAATGCAATAAATTCTATTGGCAGGTTTTGGGAGTGCGCTTCGCACATTTGCAGTTTCATATATACATAGTTGTATATATAAATTATACGAGTATATGTAAATATGGTATATGCATAATGCATGTGGAATGCGTACTGTGAACTACCACTCGAGTTGCGAGGTTGGTTTCACCCACGGCGATGATTGGTCCGAGCGCGCTTGTTAATGACAATAATTATTTAAGTCATTAATCTTTTTAATTGTTGATTGAGAAAGCATGAATTAAAATTATTCATTTGATTAATAAAGTAATCGGAATTGTTGTGATTTTAATAGAGATTTTATAGACAAAAAAGGTTTCAAATTACGCAAGTAAATTATAGGTGTTTTGCGCTCGGTGCTTAAATTTTTGGTTAGTTTTTTTCACGAAGTTGTTACCTTATATGCATCCTGTTGGTTACTATCACTTCTCTCAATTAAGTTATTGCATAATACATAGTGATATATGTATATATGTATATATATTAGGGTGATTCAAAAAAAATTTTTTTTTTTTTTCAATTGGTACTCGCAAAAATAGGTTCCTAGACACCTCTAAGAAAGCCTCTCCAAATATGAGATTTTAATTGTAACGGGAAGGTCCTCCGCCTAACGGTTTTCTATTTTTTCTTATTATCAGATAGAAAAATTTATATCTCGCTTCCAACTACTTGAAAAAATATCTTGTTAATTAGGTTTTGTAGGAAATTGAATGCTCTAAAATATGGTCTCTTATGATTTTTTCGTAAACCCAACCGTTTACAAGATATTAACGGTTGAAATTTGACTATTTTTGGAAAAATTCTTTATTTCTTATTAATTTTATAACTCAATGAAAAAAAATTATTATGAATGATGAAACTCATAGTTTTGTAGGAAATTTACTGCTCTATAAAAATGGTCTACTGTAATTTTTCGATAAAGTTAAGCGTTTACGAGATATTCATCGTCAAAAATCAGTGCATATTAGGGTGGATCAAAAAAAATAAATTTTTTTTTTCGTTTGGTACTCTGAAAAATAGGTTCCTAAGCACCTCTAAGTTAGCCTCTCCAAAAACCTATTCGTAATAATTTTTTTTCATTGAGTTATAAAATTATTAAGAAATAAAAAATTTTCCCAAAAATCATCAAATTTTAACTGTTAATATCTTTTAAACGGTTGGGTTTACAAAAAAATCATAAGAGACCATATTTTAGAGCATTCAATTTCCTACAAAACCTAATTAACAAGATATTTTTTCAAGTAGTTGGAACCGAGATATACATTTTTCTATCTGATAATAAGAAAAAATAGAAAACCGTTAGGCGGAGGACCTTCCCGTTACAATTAAAATCTCATATTTGGAGAGGCTTTCTTAGAGGTGTCAAGGAACCTATTTTTGCGAGTACCAATTGAAAAAAAAATAAAAAAATTTTTTGAATCACCCTAATATATATATATGTATATAACTCATACACCGATCGATATATTTGGTTTAAGGTTTGTTAGAAAAACGGAAATCGTTATACATAGTATGTAGTATATGCACCTGATTTTATCTATTTAAGCCAAATAATATCAACATGTCACAAACTAATAAAATGTTCCCTGAAATTCAATGAGGTATCTCATATACTATCAAAGATGTTATATGTTTGTTATATTGGGGCTAGGTCAAGTTTCCACACATTTTGTATTGTAGGTACTAGAACGTATGCGAACACGTTTAGTTACGATATCTCAATTGTTACTTAAGTTACAACCTGTAAAGACAGACGAACGGACGGACAGACAGCCATCCTGGTCAATTATGTACCATATGTATAATCCTAATCTATATTGTTTTTTGTTTTAGCTGATACAAACAAACATTAAGTGAACAAAACTATAATATTCTGTAGAAACAGCTTGCAAGAGTATAAAAATCAACGATCAACATACTGGCGATTGAACGTGTGCGAATAAGCTGAGATAGTAGCCAAAAACCTTCCCTGCAGAAGGCGTGCCCTATATGACAGAAAAGTGTTGGAATCGTTTTCTGAGATTATGTGATCTGTGTGACTTATCTGGAGAAAAACGTTCCACTTATTATTGTACAAACAATCGAATAACTTATTCAAAAACTTTTCCGTATTCTTCAGAGGTATCCCCACGTAGGTTAGGTTTGATTGCTGATCAAAGATCGCACGTAGACTTCTATATGTAGCACCACATATAGACTCCAAAGAATATAACGGGTTTGACTACGGTGTCACCGAACCAGAGGACTACTTTCGCTGAGACACCCCACCTTTTGGCAATGGCTTCTCTACAGAAGTATAAGCATTCGATGCCTTTTTTCTTCTCTCTTCGGTATTCGACATCCATGAAAGCTTCCTATCCGGGAAAAGCCGTAGATATTTTACTGTATCCGGCGGCTGCAGCCACATTTGCGGCAACGGTACCTCCGGGATCTTTATCTTCTGGCAGGACGTTACCGAAAGCTTCCTCAATATTGAGTAAGGTCCCAGCGAATTCTTTAACCATAATGGCTTCCTCAAGCCATGACACGACAGTATGCAGAGCAGTAACCATAATAAGCATGTTGCGCTTCTGAAAGATAGTCCTTCGGAATGCGCCTCCGTATGTACTAATCCATGCGAAGTACATGTATCTTCAGACCATTCGAAGTGTACCTTCACTGCTTAGGGCCCATTTCCCATTTGGACTTATTGCAACTCCCGTTTTATACGACGTCCAGTCGTCAGTTGACCTACTCCTACGGGCCTTGTTGAATAAACGTTCTGCTTTCCGCGATCTCTATAGTCCATTAGAAGGGTTTCCCTCTGCCCTTCGATGTTTTCAGGAGCTTCCTAGTGCAGTTTTACACGCCGAGTTGAAAAATTGGGAGTTTGTTGAGAGTTTGTTCATTTAAATCTTGAAAAAAAAAAAAGTTAATCGTAATTGTGACATATTTTTAACTTTTAAGTGGACTAGCAAAATAATAACATTCTCATATCTACACGTTACAACTAAAGTTTCATGAAATTACCTTATAAAGGTAAAAAAAATCTATTATAAAAATGTTTTACGAACATTTTAGACAAAGAAACAAAATTCCTTCCACACTTCGCGTGCATTAAATTTCTTCTCGCATTACATAACACACCCAATTCTAATGGCTACAGTAATCAATTTGCGTTGACAATAAAAAACTTGACGCTTCCTGCAACGCAATGTTTCACTTGTCTCAGAGGCGGCATTTATCGCTACATCTCACGACAAAGAGCTGCAAAAAAACTTGGCAAAAGCTCAAAACTAAACTAAATATTTTGAAAAAGCGCTACAGTAGAGCTAAGCTTTGCACCGCTTGTCATTTTGATGAAATCGCGGCGCACGCTTCGCCTTGGCCATAACCGCGCCAAAAGATCGCATTTAACGATCTGCCGAAAATTAGCAAACTTCACACGTAACCACAACAAAGACGCGCATTATGCGAAACACATCAATCGCAGATAAATCTCATGGCGCACAAATGCCCAGATGTTGTGGCATGTCGTCGCGGAAATAATAGAAGCAGAAGAAGGCGGCATGAAGATCAAGATGAGCGCGCAATTATCGCCGACAATCGACAGACGCAGTGACAATATGTATGTTAGGGGCGTTCTTAAAGGCAAGAAGACATTTTTTCCATCTGATTTGTTGACTCCTTCGAATTATGAGGAATTGAGGAGACCATGCGATCACTCTAGACACAATCGGAAACTCAATTTACATGTTCTTTTTGAAAGTAGTTCTTTTTATACCCTGGTAATTTGCCACGAAGTTTGTAGCCCTAGAAAAAAAGTTGGAAAACCTATAAAATATAAATGTGTATAAATGATCAGTATGAAGGGCTGCGTCGAGTTGGCCATGTTCGTCAGTCCTCCTGTCTGTCTGTGTGCCGGTACTGCTCTATACCTTTGAGTACGGGCTTTTTTCTCCAAGAAGCTGCTGATTCGTCGAAATCACTGATATCGGACCACTATAACATATAACTGCCATACAAACAGAACGATCGGCATCAAGTACTTCTATGGGAAACTTTCCCATTTTACGAGACAACTTCTCCAAATTCGGCATGGAATAATGTCTAATAAAATGGTGCATTATTCGAAGAAATTATACAAACTAATGGAACAAAACCAAATTCTTGTAAGGAATTTTTATAGTGGTGAAGCCGAAGCTTACGTTTTTTTTATTTTTTTCACTTCTACGGATCACCCTAATGTAATCTAAACATGTATCTCTTCGTTCAGTCTTGCCGAACGTGTCTTGGCGCTCCATTAGACATACATACCCACAAATCTTTACACACGTGCGATCTTAAAAGCACGGCTAATTTGTTAATACACCCTGTTGTTTTTGCTGTAATTGTATGTGAACATGTTTTACAAGAATTTCATATGACTTTTTGGGTGAGAAACGTGCAATTAAGGCGAGACAAGAAAAGTCGCACCTTTGCGCTTCAGCCGGCATCTTTCTCCATTTCTTTCCGCTAACGAAAAATCAAACTCGTTGGCCACTGCTACAAGCCGCTACGCATAGTGAGCACAATTGTTCACCATTCACAGAGTAAATTGTGTTGTGGTCTTTAATTATTTAACCCTGACATTTAAAAATGTGCAAACACCAAAAACACACACATGCAAACGTTTGTAGACTGTCTTAGATCCATGCAATGTGTTAAATGATTTTTTTCATACATTTGTTTTTGTATATTTTTTGTTGCTTTTTTATGGTTTCAGTGTACGTATATGGCCTTTTTCTTCTAATTTTACAGTTAGCGCTCTCCAAAGCCATATTAATGCCGGCATGAAGCAGCGTAGCGTCTAGCATAGCAACACAGACCGCGCCGTTGGTTGGGGCGAAAGCGGCGAAGCGTCTGTGTTTTTGGCTTTAAAATTCTGAAATGAAAAACAGGATGTGAAACATGTTTGGCATATTTAAATAATTTCAAGCAATTTTATAAAATTAGTATAAAAGCCTGTCGCTGCGAGCCAGTTGCTAACATTATTGGTTTTGGGTTCATCACAGTTTTTTCTATTTCGCACTCTCGCTTTTGTTTCACATTTTAAGTTCTTTCTTACCCGAAAAAACAACGCGCAAAATGGTTAAAGTTGTAAGTTTCAAGGAAAGAATATACAGATTACCAAAAAGTGATTGTGCAACTGTACTTGTACCAGTGAAATTTCGTTTGAAACCCCGATTATCAATTATTGAAAAGTGATCTAGTGAAAATTTTGGAAAAAAGAAAGCAAGAAATGGTTCTTCTAAGAATTTTGCCTATTTTGAATGATACAATGAAGTCGTGATCTAATTAAAATGTATAAAATACACTGCGTCGAACAAAAATTTGAAATTACATGAAACTCCATTCGTAGTAATCCTAAAAACCTGTGTATAATTATATTTTATGGCATACAGATCGAAAACTTTTACAAAATTAGCTTGACTTTTGCCTTAATATTTTCAATTAAATGAAAAAAATAACTGTTCATGCAGAATAGAACACGTGTGCGCTCATAATATAACCCAAAATTAGTGCAGTAAAATAATTCAGAAGTTATCATTCCACTTCATTATTCGAAAAAGGCTTTTATTCTTCTAGACTTGTACATATTTATAGATAAATTACTTTGTCAAGCTGTCAAATATTTTTTTATTTCTTAATTAAAAATAAAATGAATGAAGTAATTTCACAAATTTCTCTAAAAAATAAATAGCCGGTTTACGAATAGAAGTTAACATGCTTCAGAAAGCTTTCGCTCTCAATTGTAGAGCTTTTAGCTTTATGATGATCTTCTGGATAGATAAATGGTATCGACACTAACTTAACTACTGTAGTGAAAAGAAACTAAGAAACCTGTTTTTGTAGACTTCATGTGCCTGAGAATTAGTTTTGGTATTTTTCTTCGTTTTTTACAAACCACTCCATTCCATTAAGTAATCTCACTTGTTTCTTGAAAAAAAAAGAACTGTATCTTTCGATACATATTTACCGTTGGAGCTAATTTAGTTCTAGACATTAAATTTCTCAAGCGTGTGCAAGCGATCGTCATTATTGCAGAGCTTTCTAGCGAAAGCTTTGTTGATATTTGGCATAACCGAAAAACGTAACTTAGAAAGTATGGCGTATGCCTTTCTAAATTTGGAACTGGTCTATTTTTAATCCGGTCTTAAGAAGTTTGTAATTTTAAATTTCATATTCCCAAAGTTGAGCATTTTAGTTATTCTGCCAGTCCAGGGTACAGCTTTATTACAAAGCAAGAAAAAAACTATTACAAAATACAAAAGATTCCATAAAAGCACTTGAGTTTATTTGGTGTAGTGATTCGATATCGACGTATGTCAAATTTCAGAACAGTATCTCAAAATTGAGGGATTAGTTCGCATACAGACAGACATAATTAGATATAAAATAGTTTAGGCTTTCCATTGCGACCTATAGTCCATTGTGCCATCTCCTATATCACATATGGTCACAAAGGTCCAACACTCGAGGAGTTAGCTGTCGCAAAAGCGGCAGTTTGCGCAAGACTCTATGCCCATGTTGGACAAGTGCTTCTTGAGCCTACAGTACCCTTGCTAACTCGACTCAGTAGGAAATGATGACCTTTAAATATACATACATACTATATCTATATATTTTAGAAGGTCTATCTTACCTTCTGGGTATTACAAACTTTGCGGCAAACTTAACGTATTTTTTTAGGCAATAAAAATTGAAAGCGATTTGTTTTAATAAATTGTTTAGTATATTTATTTTAATTGTTTTGATCTTATTACTTCTAGACCACTTAAAATTTTCCATTTAATAAACATATTCTCAACTCTTTCAGTTCGTTTTATTCGCTTGTCTCGCTATCGCTGCTGTCTCAGCTGCACCAACCGAAGAGCCAGAACGTGAGGTTGTAGCCATACTGAAGTCCGAGATCAACAAGCACGATGATGGTTCATACGATTTGCACTACGAAGGCGGTGATGGCACCATCCGCAAGGAGGCAGCCAGTGTAGTCGATGAAGGTACCGAAGAGGAAGCACTCGAAGTTAAGGGCTCCTACAAATACATCAACTCCGAGGGTGAGGAAGTCGAGGTCTTCTACACTGCTGGCAAAAATGGTTTCGTGCCCTACGGTTCAATCATCAATCCAGAGATTTCCGCTGTAGCTGAGGCTGCCAAGGACTTGCCCAAGGAAGAGGTTGTAGAGCCAAAAAAGAAAACCGTCAGCGTCTAAGCAAACAAAAAATTAATTATGACTACAAATATTAACGAAAAATTAAATTAGCGTATATGGAAAATTGTAAAGGGAGAAAGAAAGAGCGGGTGATGGTTCTGTTAGTCAGTTAAGTGATATGATATGAACGACAAGAATTGACACTTTTGGTTTAAGAGTTTCTTAGTATAAATTTATGTTACAATTTACAAATAAGCATGATCTGTACTATATACTAAAGCAAAGAGTTAATAGTATATATGTACATATGTATATCTAAGCATAAGTTAGGAGTATGTTCCCAAATTATATCTACTTCCAAGCAGCGACACCCGAAGTAAAGATAAAAACTGAAAAATAAATGTTTTATGGATTTTTATTGACGGCGATTTTGGCTATCGCAAAATCTAGAGCGAATATTGAATATTAATTAAGGCAGGGTGCTAAATTCAGCGCACAAAAGATTGCTTAAGTTGCATAACTAAAAGAAAGCTTGCATAACCACCGGTTTGATGAGGTGAAATGATCTAAAATGAAACTCGTTCAACGGTGATTTGCATATCATTTAGGCGTTATCGCATTTCGATCTCTGCCCCAGTCGCGTTGGACAGACAACTTTTTTTATTTTGCTAAAATAAAAAAGTTCTGATTTCTATTCTAATGGAAATGGGCAGCACTATTTTTATTTCTACTTCTAAATTAAAAAAAAAAAGTTCATGAAGGCTTACACACGTGTATACATATGCGCTGGGCTATTCACCTTAGAGCTTAGATATACCTGAATGTGATTGGATTGTATAATGTATGCATAACATGTTGCTGGTACCGTTAGAGCTTTTATACAGAAATCATTATGTTGTGTCATTATGCAAGACTATGTTGCTTGATTTGCCTATGAATGGTTGGTGCGGCTTGAATTTTATTGATGAAAAACGGCAAAAAGTAAACAAATTAGTATGCCTATTGGTAAATACATTTGTATATATGTTTGTATGTTTATATAAAGGTGATTGTAACTATATATTATTCAAATTTGTAGTTGAATAAATAGTTTCATTAAATTTCTTCGCATATATGAGTGCTAATTGGTTTTAGAAATGTTAAAATCAAACATAAAATGCAAATGCTATCAATGGTGATTAGAACTATTTTCTTTAGAAGCGAATAAAGATTTTTATTTTCAAAATTTTTGTCAGTTTGCTATATTTATGATAATAAAGCTTTTAGTTTTAATATTTTTATACAAACATGACCAATAAGGCAATGGACTTAACATTCATTATTAAGAATCAATTGAGCTGCAAGATGAGTGCAGAAAAGGCCGAAGCCAAATTGCTCAGATTATCGCACTTTCTTCACTTCTATGGTCACTTGTAGCTAATAAGTTTCTGAAATTTGATTCTGAAAAAAAGTTGTTAAGTTCTGAAATAAATTTGAAAAGATAGCACCTAAGCTGATAAGCTATGCAGACGTCATATCTACTACGTAGTAGTGATGGTATTAATCACTTTCAAGTTTCCTATTCAAAATTACTAGTGTGATGAATAATGCTGTAAGGGTCATACATCAATGGGCGATAAAGGCTAACCTAGAGATAAACAAGGTGAGACGAATATTATGATATTGTCAATGAGGTACAAACTCCCGACTACCGACATGGAAACCACCGCAGTTCAAAATTGTTGAGTTAACAATTAAGAAGCATACCAAGTACCTGGAAATAATTTCGAATGGCAAATTGATGTATAAATTCAATGTGGTGGAGAAAGGAATTACGGGAAAGCTGACGAACAAGTGCCAATGATACGAAAGTTACTGAAGGTACAATGAAATATTCAAAATGGCGAATCAGGTCGAGATGCAATGCACACGGTGATAGAACAACGTGTCTTCACAATAGAACAATATTTCAAAAATAATAAGAATTTATATTGATTTTCCGAGCAAACTCATCCTAATCATCCATTTGCACCTTGATTGGTTTGATAATCGCTAAAACTGCCGGTTTTGTGGCGTTGAGATTCATAATGTGCCACTGTTTGGGTTGGAGGCACACTTGGTCCATCCTTTTATGAAAATGAGGCTGGTCAAGCAGTGACTGTTACTGGTGCTCGATATCGCGACATGAAAACCAGAAAACCGAAATTCGATGATATTATCTCGTCAAATAAGTGGTTTCAACAACGGTGCCACTTGCCACCTCATTAAACTCGGAAAAATATATATTTTTTTAGTGCCGTCTTAGATTCATTAATTCGTTTAGTTATAATCAAACATTTTCTCTAGAACTGTGAACAAACTGATATGTGGTGACAGACACACTATTTAGTTCCTTTGGTCAATAAATTAGCTTATTGAATAAAAAATATGACGAAATAGACGTTACTAAGATTTGATGATTCTAAGGTTGCTCAATACTAATATATGTACATACATGCATTGCTAGCGATCAGTAGACGAGCAATGGTTCTATTGATTAATCTAAACTTGTATTCTTCTGCGTAAACAATTATCGTGAAATATAAAAATTGGGGAATTTCAACGATTTTGTTTTCTTAGAATGTAAGCGTGATTTTAAGCGGCTTCTTTAAAGCTAGTATTAGATGTTTACGTTGCTATTCACGATTGTCATAATCAGCGCTTCTTTCGTGATTTCTTCTTTCTTACATTTACTTACATATATCATTTAAATCATTCTTTATTCCGAAAATTTCTTTGAATGGAGCATATGGAGAGGGATAAGCAATTTGCTACGAATTAAAATATCAATGCTTTGCCGGTATTTTTGTTCATACCTGTTAATTATACCCTGTTATCGTTCGAAAGATATTCAGATGGTCCATCTGATGACTCCAATTTTCGCTGACTCGTTCGAGCATTTCGAATTGTAAATGGTGAAAAACTCGCATTCTGCAAGGCCAGAATCGAAGCGGGGTTGTTCGCATAGACTTAGACTTTACATATCCGCACAAGAAAAAGTCGAACAGTGTGATATCACACGATCTAGATGGCCAATCGACCGGACCGGCTATATGTGGAAAGTGGCGCCGCCTTGTTGAAACTAATGCCGCCGAGATCACGAGCCACGGTTTCAGGCATTAAAAGTCTTATGCTCATAGTCGCCATGGACGCTAACGTTCTCACCGCCAGCATTTTTGGAAAAATATGGACCGATGATTCCACCGGCCCACAAACAACACCAATCCGTTGTTTTTTTTTCTGAATGAAGTGGTAGCTCTTGTGCTAAATGCGGTAATTTTGCTTGTTTACCTGTTCTTTGAGCCAGAAATGAGTCTCATCGCTGAATAAAGTTTGGCTTGAAAATATCGGATATTCTTGAATCTTATTAAGAGCCCATAGAGCAAGCCGCTTGGGAAGGTCAAGTGGCTTCAGTTCTTGCTCAAACTATGTTTTGTATGCTTTCAATTATTTAGATCTTAACGCGCCAAGTCATTATATACGTCAGTCCGAGTTGCTGCGAACGGCGCCGAATCGCCTCTCTACGGTCTTCGTGTACAATCTCAGCTACGGCTTCTTTTTGCTGAGTGCTGGACGTGGTCTATGCGATCGAATATTATCCAAAAATGAAGGCTGGGTATCAAGATGGGTAATAGTATTGCAAATAGTACGCTCAGTAGGCCGATTATGTTGACCATAAGTTGAGCGAAGCGTGCGAGATACATTCTTTACAGAACGTGAATTTTTGTAAGAAAGTTGAACTATTTGTAAAAGTTGTTCAGGCGTAAGTCTTTCCATTACGAAATACCAAACACTGCTGAACAAAAATAATATGACATTTTGACACAACTCACGCGTTGTCTGTCAAAAAAAAGGCTATTGAGAAAAGCACCTCTAATAAGATCACCCGTTATATAAGAGTGTTTCATTTAAAATTTTTTTTTTATATCTGCGCGGACACATGATTTTTGTGAATAATGCTTTGCAGTACTTAACAAACAATATTCATCTGAAAAGTGTTCTCCATTTTTCGATATTAGCCTTAGGACACCATTAGCTCCGACAAGATTATTTTTGCATTCATCTGAAAATATAGCAATCTCCCACTCATTGTGTTGTTCTTAGCTAACTCTCGTAGTTTGAGCCTCATTTTCAACGCTAGAAGACGTTCTTCGGTTCGCAAGATTACAGACCCATGTCGTTTAATCTTCTTTGAATTGTCCGAGTGATGCATGCGCTTTCCAAGGTGCCAAGGTGTTTCTCTCGAAATTTTGGAGAAGAGGTAAACCCATATTTAAAGCATAATTGTTTTAAATAAATTTCTTTCTTAACACAAATTCAAAGCTCTGAGTTTCACTTCATAAGTACAAACGTTTGAGTATATCACCTTATGGGTTTATATCACCTTTCACCGTTTAACTTTAAGTTTATTAGCTCAAATAATATTGTTAATATAAATATTTATGACTTTGCTCATATTTTCCAATCTTAAACTAATATAAAATTTTTATTATTACTTTTGTTTCTACTAGTACTAATTGTAAAACTTCCGTTCGGTTTCGTTCGCTATTAAGTTCTCCCTATAGTTTACACTCATAACTCATTCCCAAATTACTAATTATACCATATGTTTGTAAAGAAAAAATAATAATACTTAAGTAGTAGTTGTGTGAAATGAAGTGCTAATTATAAAATTTGGCTATAATTAAGAAGTATTCAACAAAAATAAAATAAATACAAATAAATCAAAAAGTAAAAAATAAAAACAAATATGTAATTTTTAAAACAAACAAATAGGCAGCGAGTATAAGAACTACATAGTTATGAGGTTTAAGTGAGTTAGTGTTTTTAGCATTTTGTAACAATAATAAGGTGATGTCAGTAGCAAAGTGTTTGTTGTAATTCAGATGTATTGGAATGAATAGTCATTATGTTGTCTACTCTGAGCATAAGAAGCAACACGAAGCCACTTCCAATGAACCCTTCGACAACTAATAATTAAAAATCCATTATTTCCTTGCTTCGAAAAAAACTCGGTGAATTCACAGATTTATTACACAGGGTTGGTCAAAGAATTACTTTTTTATTTTCCATTATTGTTGTGGAATTATTTTTAAAGTAATAAATGATATTTGTTGAAGACATAACAGCATTTTTACGTTATTGAATTTTTCTTTTTTTAGTAGATTATTATGATGCATTGAAGTGATCGACAATAGATCGGTTCCAGAGCAACTACTATAGGCTTCATAATACAGTTTAGTTGGTCATTTTGAAGAACGGGGTTTATTGATCGATGGTCATGGAGGATGCACTTGTCGGAATATTCGTACTGAAGTTGGCTTGGAAACTTTGTGGAAGGGTATATCCAAGCATTATTACGTACAAACATTTATTTGAAACACATTATTTTAGGTATTCTTTTGAGGGCGTTGTTCGGCTACACCGATGTTATAATACCCTTCATAAAAAAAATGTTTCCCAAGCATGAATTTGACTTTTATCAGTCAGTCAATACTACAGTGGTTCGATCTAAAAAGGGTTTTAAAGACTATATCATCGTCTTTGACAGTATTCCAAATTTTCACGAATTTTCTTTTGATCGATCTGTTGATATACATATGTATGTCACAGTGGTCCGATACCGTTTCCAACAAATGAACGGTTTCTTGGTTAAAAAATGACGTTTGAAAAATTTAAGATCAATATCTCAAAAACTGAGGGACTATTTCGAGTATATAGAGACGGACAAGCGGGCATCTACTAAAATAAGATATATAGAGGTACATGGTTAGCATAAAAAAGTACTGCAACTATTTTTCCGCCCAGGATTTCTTATTGTAGAGTTCTCAAGGGAGAGATAATTTTAATTTAATGGCTGAAAACACAACTCTCAGTGATTGATTTTTAAACTTACACAGAAACTCACCCACAGTGAAAGAGTGATATGTCAAAATAAGGGACCATTTAATTTTTAAGCAGATATTTCAAAACGGGTTTAGCAATACTTACATCTGTGTTATGTTCTAGGCCAAAAAATTAACTATCAAAACTATCTAGATTACTAATCAGATCTTCAACATTCAGATCCAAATATGCAAAAGATAGATCAAATGTACCTATCAAATATTTTTCAAATGTGTATAGCTTTCAATCGAGGGCGCATACTTTTCACATGTTAAAAATTTTAAAATCAAAACTTGCCCTTTTTATCCTCAAAGTACTAACTTCAAAATAAATTTCAGAAAACGAAACACTACGAGTATTTCAAATCTAAATCAAATATATTCTAAGGTAATAAAAAAAGAATTCAGATCTTTATACGAAAGAAAATTTTTAAACCTCCAACAAAGAGCCATTAAATTAAAAACCAAAACAGTAGACCCAACAAACCCCTCCGCAGCTCCGCCTTTGTAAGAGTGTTTAGTACACAACACTTATTAAAATGTTAAAAAACAAACAAAATTTAAATAAATCGCCACGAAACAAGTTTCTACCGGTAGATCATCATCACCCCATTAGGTTACGTGAATATTATACGTCAACCCAGCTCAGGCTAATAAAAAAATTCGCAAAGAAGTGGAAAAAAAACTAAAAATACGCCGTTTGGTTAATTAAAAACATTTTGGTTAGTACTTGTTCGCAAATTAATTCTGCGATAAGAAATTGGTGCAAATTAAAGGCCGGAGAGTGAAAGGTTTTGTAAGCGAATTGTCACCAAGCTGAGAAAGTTTAGAAGCGATCTGGAATATGCGAGTATGGTCCAGCTTACGGTCGAGCTGCTGCGGTACTTATAAAGGGTGATTTTTTAAGAGCTTGATAACTTTTTAAAAAAAAAAAACGCATAAAATTTGCAAAATCTCATCGGTTCTTTATTTGAAACGTTAGATTGGTTCATGACATTTACTTTTTGAAGATAATTTCATTTAAATGTTGACCGCGGCTGCGTCTTAGGTGGTCCATTCGGAAAGTCCAATTTTGGGCAACTTTTTCGAGCATTTCGGGCGGAATAGCCCGAATTTCTTCGGAAATGTTGTCTTCCAAAGCTGGAATAGTTGCTGGCTTATTTCTGTAGACTTTAGACTTGACGTAGCCCCACAAAAAATAGTCTAAAGGCGTTAAATCGCATGATCTTGGTGGCCAACTTACGGGTCCATTTCTTGAGATGAATTGTTGTCCGAAGTTTTCCCTCAAAATGGCCATAGAATCGCGAGCTGTGTGGCATGTAGCGCCATCTTGTTGAAACCACATGTCAACCAAGTTCAGTTCTTCCATTTTTGGCAACAAAAAGTTTGTTAGCATCGAACGATAGCGATCGCCATTCACCGTAACGTTGCGTCCAACAGCATCTTTGAAAAAATACGGTCCAATGATTCCACCAGCGTACAAACCACACCAAACAGTGCATTTTTCGGGATGCATGGGCAGTTCTTGAACGGCTTCTGGTTGCTCTTCACCCCAAATGCGGCAATTTTGCTTATTTACGTAGCCATTCAACCAGAAATGAGCCTCATCGCTGAACAAAACACGCGCGCGAAACACATTTCGAACCGAACACTGATTTTGGTAATAAAATTCAATGATTTGCAAGCGTTGCTCGTTAGTAAGTCTATTCATGATGAAATGTCAAAGCATACTGAGCATCTTTCTCTTTGACACCATGTCTGAAATCCCACGTGATCTGTCAAATACTAATGCATGAAAATCCTAACCTCAAAAAAATCACCCGTTACAAAGCAGAACTCCGCAAATTATTATTTTTAATCTCGACTTATCTCTCTCAACGTCGCTCTGCCGTGCGGTGGAGAGTATGTGCGTTTGCGCGCCGGCCGTAAGAGCTACCCTCGTAAATAACACTTCGATTTCGCGCATACTAAATAGGACGCTGCTTAAGTTTATAATGATTTAACAAAAACAACAATACCAACAAGTATACATATTAATGAGCGGTTATTCTTATTGTTATTATCAACATTTTTGCTTAGTGTGTGAGTCAGTATGAGTTAAGCAAATGACACGAAATACAAAACAAAAGAAACACACATAAAAATATCTCTTTTTTCGCGGCGAAAAAAAAAAAAATCAAGTGTAAATGATGCTAAATTGGATGATTCTTAACTTTTCTTTAGTATAAAAGTGACGAAAGTTTGAAGAATCGCATAAGTGTGAAGCTGAGCTTTGGCGAGTGTGAACGAGTGCTGAGTGATTTGCGAAGAACAAAAAATGTACAAATTTGTAAGTTTCTTGAAAACGGCGTACTTGAAGCAATAAATAAATTTTGATTTACAGCAATATTATATAATACTTATTAACACACAAATCCTCTACATTGCAGATATGCGTGTTGGCCTTTGTCGGCGCCGCCTATGCGGCTAGCATCGGTGCTGGCGTGGACACGACCACAGAAAAGCGTGAAATCATTCCGCTACTGCGCTATGAGACCGACCGAAAGCCTGATGGCTCCTTCAGCTTCTCCTACGAGGGTGGCGATCAGAGTGCACGCGACGAGGCTGGCGTAGTGGAGAATGTTGGTACTGAGGAGGAGACGCTCGAAGTACATGGCTCCTACCGTTACATTGATGCCGATGGCCAAGAGATCGAAGTACACTACACCGCCGGCAAGAACGGTTTTGTGCCAATCGGCACCAATATTCCTGCTGAAATCTCAGAAGCCGCTAAAGCTGCCGCGGATCAGCCCAATGAACCTGAGGAAACCGAGAAAGTGAAACGTTCGGCACGTTCGAACAAGGAAGGCAAGGAGGAGGAGGGCGAAGAGAAGGAGAAAGAAAGCAAAGGTGGTAAGCAAGAAAATGAGAAGGAGGGCAAGGAAGAGAAAGAGGGACAGAAGGAAAAAGAAGGCAAGGAAGGCAAGGAAGAAAAGGAAGTGAAAGGAAAGAAAGAGGAGCAGGAAGAGCCCAAAGAAACCGCAAAAGTGGAAAAAGTAGAAAAACCGGAGAAAGAAGAGAAGGAGGTTAAGGCCAAAGAAGATAAAGAAGGTGAAGCGAAAGAAGTAGAGAAATCGGAAAAGCCTGAGAAGTCCGAGAAGTCGGAAAAATCCGAAAAGTCGGAAGAGCCTGAGAAGTCCGAAAAACCTGAAAAGTCGGAAAAATCTGAAAAGTCGGAAAAATCCGAGAAGTCCAAAAAATCTGAAAAAGAAGAATAATGCGACACCTTGGAAATACAGTGAAAACCTCTACATCTGAAAACTGGCAAAGAACTTCATGTTTATGATACAGACTTACCCAAGAAGAAAAAACCGAACAAAATAAAAAAGTTGAGTTATTTGGTTGAAGATTTTATCTACCTGCTGACTCAACGTCATGTATAGTATTTGTAAAAATTTAGTTTTTGTAAGCGCGTCTGAAACATTTCAAAACTGGTTGTTTAATTATATAAGTATCTAGTTTTAATGTGAAATTTATTTTTATAAACACAAAAAATAAAAATAAAAAACAATAAAAAATAAAAAATACGAAATTAAATTGTTTATCAGTTGTATGCCAGCTTACAACCAGTTGTAATAATTTACAACTGTCAAAAAAGATGTTAAAAACTCATTTATTAGCGGCCACAATGCGCAGTGGCAAAGAACGCTCTTATTTAATTAAAACAATTATTTTTATATTTCTGCGCAAAAAAAGTTGTTTTGCTGCATTTTTGTGCGCGAAATGATAACGGAATGAATTATTGAATGCGAAATTTCATAATTATTCCCACAAAACGTATTAATAAAGATAGCTCGAAAATTAAAAAAGAAAGGCAATTGAAGCACTGACTTAGACAAATAGCCTCACACACAACACACACACACAGACCTTTCGGCCACAAACCGCCAATTAAATTCATTAAGATGCGCAGCCGTGCACCAAATTAACAAATTATACTGCATGCAAGTAAGCACACACACATATACATATATATAAAATACACACACACACATATGCGCCTGCATATATTCACATTACGCTGATATTCATGCATATATCCGCTTGTACCGCGCTGGGATGTGGCTCATTTCAGCCCACTCACCCACTTTGTATGCATTAAATGATCGGTTGGAGCGCTTGCTGCGCCGCTGACTCGGGATGGGAACCAAATATTCGAGAATCATCGTTACGAAATCATCAAATTCGCTGTTGTTTACTCATTACCTGTTTTACATTTGTTTGCTATTTATAATTTTCGGTTTATGCTTTTTGCAATGAAGATCAGCTTGAAATATGCAAAGCCAGCAGCGCCGAGAATGCTGTGAGAATACGAAAAAGACCATTAAAGAACATTGCGAGCTGCTTTAAGATACACATTTGCAAATGTTTTGTTGATTTCAAATTTTGCATTTTAGCTGTGAGGACTCCTAATTAATGGTGGGAGAGCGGTTATTGCAAATGCGTTGCAAAGATCCATTGATTATAGTAATGAAACCCTAATTGAATGAGAAAATTTTCCATTATCCATACTATTGACTCGATGACTGCCTTATTTATATTTCTCTATTATGCAGCATCAACAATTAATGTGCATATGTTAGATATACTGGAATAAATCATAAGACACTCTCTTCAAGGCTTTTTTGTCGCTCGAAATGGAGCTATTATATACTGGAAATAGGAACACTTTCGAAAAAATGGTGGTGACCGCGTGATTGATATCACGTTTGTTAGCAGGCTTTCATACGATCAACAAGTTGGGAAGTGTGTGACCTTTATACGCATAGTGACCACCTAAAGGAAAGGAGATTGGAAAATTCAGGAGTGGAAAATGCATGCACACCAAGAAGGTACAGACAAGAGGATGGAAAGCCGAAACTCTTGATGGAGATATCTTCCGACTTATGCTGGCTGACAACCTTGCAAATGTAGAAGCTACGGAACGACAGGCAGTAATATTGGTAAGGCATGTCACTAAAACATGCGACGCTGCAATGAGCACAAAAAACAGGGCCCTAACGCTTGCAGAAAACCTGCATACTGACGGAATAGTGTAATCGATAGCCTGAGGGTTGATTGAAATAATGTCAGGCGATTCTGTCAGAGAAGACGGAGATCGCCAGAATACACTAACCTGAAAGTTTTAGAAGAAAACGTCGGGACCTCAAGAAAGTAATAAAAAGAAGCAAACTCTCCTGTTTCAAAGAGCGCTGCAAAAACGGCGATGAGAATCCTTAGGGCAATGCGTACAAAGTAGTGATGACAAAACGCAAAGGCGACAAAAGGTGAACACCAACCTGTCCCACGCTATTGAAAAGGGTCGTGGAAACCCTTTTTGTTATGCGGTTGAACGAACAACCAGTACTAACAAATATGTTTGCGTAATAGACGCACAATTGGTTACCAACGAGGCACCTATAGAGTGGAGAATGACGGGTGGGATACCGCAAAGCTCAGTTGTGAGTTGATTGCTGTGGTACATACTATGTATATGACGCAGTGCTACGACTCATACTTATTAGAAAAGAGGGTCCAAGTTCCAAGGAAATTACCCATATAGCTTATGTGATGACATCGCTTCAAGGATAAAGAGCTGGCTCACGGCGAAAAAGCTCCAATCAGCAGCTCAAAAAACGGAAGCAGGAAAAAAGTATAAAATGATAAATTTAATATCGATAGCTAAAACATAGCTACAGCAACCGTTGAAATACAATAAAAATAATATACAATGGACACGCGGCTTAACTATAAAACGTACATTGAGAAAGCATGTAAAAAAACGACTAGAATAACAGTGGCCCTGTCAAGGATGATGACTAGTATTGGAGAACCAAGCCAGAGCAAGCGAGCGGTCTCAGATAAAGTCAGGCAGTCGGTGATAATGAACGCTGCGCCCATATGGGGACCAGCAATGCAGAGCATACGTCATTAAAGCAAGATCTCAGGCGCGGCTAAATACAATAATATTTTTTTGTGGAATTCGCATGGTGTCGTAGGAGGAATTTGGAGTCATAGCGGGCATAATGTTATTAGACCACAGAGGAGTTTACGAAAAATACAGAGGTATTTGAAGACGTCTTGGAACAGTAGAGCGAAACGAAGAAAGTAAGAAAAGTATATATGAGTGGAAGAGGCGCTAAGACATGGCATAAAAAGGTGGACGTACGAACTAATCGGAAGGATCCCTTTACCCCTTCCGAAACGGAACAAAAAACAAAAACAACGTTGAAGAGATGGGTATTTAAAAAAGTGGGCATGGTGCCGCCATTTAACAAATTTATTCACGAGCCACTGGATCTGAGGAAGAATCCTTTTGACACTTCCTTACTGAGTGTGTAAATGGGTGAAATTTATATGAATTTTATATGAAGAAGTAAATTTTATCACTAAGATGGTACTAAAGGGTTTGGAAGCAAGCGGTGTAAAAATTGGACTTGGGCGTGATTGCGACGACTTTTATGCAAAATCTAATACCTAAGAAACTACGCAACTCAATACAATGAAATTTGTTGCATAACATGATATATTTGTATCTTTACAGTATGAAATGGGACTACAGCAATGCCACATACCTCTCATTTATCAATTTTCAATTCTATGTCAATATTTCATTTGACAATCAACACAGAAATGTTCGAAATCGTATCATCATTTTTTATCCTCTGCCTCTGTCTGACTTTATGGCAAATGTTTTGTTCTTGAGTCAAAAATAAGTAAAATTTTGTCAATAGTACCCCTAGCCACATATACAAGTTGTACATTTTTCGACCTTCCTGCTTACTTTTCGAAAAAATTGAGTGATTTTGGAACCAATCGTGCTTTCTCTTTCCATTTTCTTTCAAAATAGTTTTCACTTATCCTTCCGATATTCCAACGATGCCAGTAAGATCTCTGACTGTTAATAGCAGATTCTCAAGCACCAATTCCCTTATTTTATTGACGTGTTGATCATCAGTTGAAATTGACAAGCGTCCTTGGCGAGGTTCATCGAATTTGAATAATTTGCACCAATCAAAAACTCTTCCTCGCAACAAAAATGTATCACCGAAAGACTTTTCCAACATCTTGAAAGTTTCGGCACCAAAAATGTGATTCTGAACAAAAAATTTAATGGAACCTCTTTGTTGAACAATTCGCGGACTCAAAGTAAAATAAAGCAATAAATGAGTTTATAAACTCCATTCATAATTTTCCAGAAAAGCAAATATTTAATTCTTAGGCAACACATGTTTTAATATAAAGTACTACTTTAAGGGGTTATATACACTTATTTTCTAAAAAAAATCGGTTTTTCTAAGATTTTTTTTTGCAAAGGCGGGATTTTTTAATAATAATTGAACACTGCTGATACGTTTATATATATACATATATTTAAAGTTGTTCAATTAAATTTTTCAGTGAAAAATGTGCCCATTTGTTGGGACTACTGCTTTTGTGCCGATACCCTTTTTTCCTTACACGCTTTGCGGTGAGCATAATAAGTACATAGGTGATGATGGTTCATCTGCAATCAAATAAAAGAAGAGTTTTCTTTATCTTATATTATAACGCCGTACTTGAATGAGGGATTTGGTGAAATAAACATTTTTACACAAGCGGTGATGATTTTACTGAAAAAAAACGATTTTTGTGGGTCTAAAAATCCAGTTTTTTTATTCCCAAAAAAAAACTCTTGTTTCAAGTAAAAACTCCTTCGTTCATGTATGAGATATTGTAGTTTTCAAGTAGCTAGCAAAAAATTAGACCGATAGGTCGCATGGTTCTTTAGAAACCTTGCTCACCGCAACGGTACTTTTTAAAAAACATCATTTCGAGATAATCGCGTTTAAAGTTTTGGCACATACTTGGGGGCATATGGGAGGAGCGCGCTGTTGACAGCTGTAACTTTGGTTCTAGTCCTCAGATCTCTATGAAATTTACAAGAAATAATCTTAAAGGGATATACTTTAAGAAAATGCAATAAAAAAATATCGATTTTTCCAACCAACACAAGTGTATATAACCCCTTAACCAAATTGAAAGGTAAATTTTTAATTTATACTTCGCGTGTTTTTCGAATCGGTAAATTTTTTTTCTGTCATCTGTGACATCAGTGCTAAATTTCACGTCAAAATATTCATTAGTATTTGAGATACGTGTCGTTTTGTGAGGCTCTAAAAATGAATTTTTCGATTTTTACTATGCCTGAATTTGTTGAAGAAAGAAGTACGATAATGCACCATCTCATACTGCATTGGTTATACGTGACACATTTTCAACTAATATCGTGCCGCAACCACCGCATTCGCCTGATTTACCTTCGTGTAACTTCTGGCTATTCAGCAAATTCACATGACCACTCCGAGGACACCATTTTGACTCAATTGAGGATATAAAAGGTGAATCGAAGAATGCTCTGATGGCCATCACGACGGAAGATTTTTCCAAGTGCTGTGATGACTAGATAATTCGTTGCCATTATTGTATTGCAGCGGGGGGCATTACTTTGAAAGAGATGAAATGGACAAAATTCACCTTTAATTTGATCACAGTAATAGTTCACCTGCTTTAACCTTTGCACAATGTTAATTTTGTATTAACTTTAAACAAATCGAAAATATGAAACAAATAACCGGATCTGATTTTCTCGTATTGATTTCTATATATTTATTTTTTGTCATTGATTGCACTTCCTAACTTCGTTCCTTCGTCAGGCTAAAAATTTGTGAAATTGTCTAAATATGAATATTCTTTTTTATTGGCGCAGACACCGCTTATGCAGTTATAGCCGTTTTCGCTGGGAGTGGTTAGGGTTCTAAGGTAAAAAAAGACTTTCTTCGCGAATTTATTTAAATAATGGATTGAGCAATTTTATTCGGACCTTTTGTACCATATTAGGCAAACTTTTGACAATATAGGATCATTTTTTTGTCTCTTTTTTAATTCATGAACTATAGTTTTTTTCTCAAAACGTTCCGAGGAAGCTCTTTTACCAGCTTATGCACCAATATTTCTCCATGAAAAAATTACCTTATATTTTGAAATGTGTGCTCAATTATATACAAAGGATCCGAATAAAATTACTCAATCCATATTTAAGTAATAAATTTGCTTAAAAAGTATTTTATTTACCTTGAAACCCTAAAATATTTTTAAAGAAAGTAATATATTTCCCATTCATAGTTTCTGATAAAATAATAAGTCCTAAATGACGTATTTTTTAAAGAGAGTCCATCGAGTTTTCTTAAATCCTTTACTTGATAAACTTCTAACGTAAAAATGGTCTCTTTATGAAATCTCATGGCAATATTTCCACATAA
This sequence comes from Bactrocera dorsalis, assembly GCF_023373825.1. NCBI lineage: Eukaryota > Metazoa > Arthropoda > Insecta > Diptera > Tephritidae > Bactrocera > Bactrocera dorsalis. The sequence goes on from NC_064305.1 coordinate 58,394,945, forward strand.
TATTGCAGAATATAGAGTAAGATTAACGGAAAAGAACTATATGTGGCTAAGTATCTTTTATGATAAATTATATTTATTGCGCTTATTATCCCAGTTTTAGGCTCATCGGTACTTAGTTTGGTACCTTTGTTCGTTATGACAGAGCAATTGTAACTATATTTAATATGAGAATTGTGGTGGAATCAATTTTTGAAACCTTTTTTTAAGATATACTCAAGAGATGAAACTCAAGAAAATTGGACAAAGTCCTGGGCAATTTTTATAGAAATTTCATGCTGTTCGTGGAATTAACATTTCTATAGTTTTCTCATACGCAAAACTCTTGTTGGGCATCGCTGATTGTCACTATATCCCTCAAGGGGGGAGCCTGCTTTAGAGGCTTCAAAAAATCTATATTTTAAGGATTTTTTTGGAAAGGAAAGAAATGTCTGATTGAAATTCTTATATATTTGAAGAGTCTTCTCAAATTTTTTTATTATTATACATTAGATATTCTTCATGTTTGAAGAAATTTACGGAGGCGCCTCGAGTGTGCAATTTCTGTGTGGCGGGCAAGATGCAGGTCGCAATTTTCATCTGAAACAAAAAGATAAAAGAAATTTTTAATTTTAATACTGTAATTCCTAAGTTAACCAAGAAAATTCAACAAAAAGTGAAAAATTCAACAATTTTTCGCAGATTAAAAAAAATGCATTTACAACAAAAAAATGCCTTAAATCGTAAAAAAACCGGATTAATGTTAACTTTCTTAAGGTATTTTAGGTTCATCTGGCAGAGAATTTAATTCCAAATACGAGTACAACGCATTTTAATTCGTTTTGATAGGTTTTTTTTCCTATCTTGCACGCCAATTAAGAAAAATCATAAAAATGAAAAACCGAGAAATCGCGCGTCAAAGTTTTAGCTTTCTGCCCAAGGGCTATTATATCTGCTAAATGCTCGGTCACTATTTCCCTTCTAGCTTCGAAAATATTTCGAATTCCCATCTATAACTTTGCGAACATATTCTTAGATTATTTTTAAAGAGATTTAAGCAAAACAAAAAAATTCGATTTTTTGAAGCTTCTAAAGCAGGCTGCCCCGTCAATTTCCATTCACTCTTACATACCACATAATCTCCACTGCAACTTCCGATTCAAATAAATGTTTATTTTTGGCTTACTCTTTATAAATAACTGACTTCCGAATATAGAATGCTAATAAGATTTCATCACATCATGCGCATAAACTTAAAACCACATTTATATGCAGCGCATGCCAGTGACGTAACTTGTTGCCTCCAAAAATAAGTTGAAGAAATGTATTTAATCACAAATTTAGCACTTGCCGTTTATATGTAATTAAATGACAATATGTTTCCTTTGATCCGAAGTACATTTATGTTTCAGCCTCTGCGAATTATTTGAGAAAGGTTTAAGGGTTTTTTAGGTGTTCTCCTTTAGAGCTTTCAAATGAGGTTAGTTGATGACATGTAATAAGACATGAGCCAGATAAAGATCTCAACTGAACTGCTAAATAAAGTTCTTTGCGAAGCTAGTATACACTCTTATATTAAGATACATCGACAAAGTGTCTTGACCCCATCACAGATCGGATTAGTCGTTTTATAATTGTATTATAGACCATTTTCCAAGCTCATTTATCCGTCTGAATGTGAGAGGTTCGGGGACGGAACAATAAGGGAAGGATTATTGGGATTAATACACCTTCCTTCAAAAAATACCTGAAACTGACATCCGAGAAGATTTTTAACCTTACCCCGTGCCCACCAATTGCATAAGAACCAGCTAAAACTCCACAACTAGAGAAAGGCGAGCATTGCGGAGGATGGTGAGCCCACTAGACCTTTTAAAATTTACCTCGGCTTTCAACTGAGCGTAGTCTAATTTACGAGCTTCTTATTTTAAACTTTTGTGACAGAGTTTAGTCTCAAAAATGGTCGAGTTTCTGCCGGTAACTTTGAATCGACTATCCAATGGCATCGAGTTAAGAGCTGAACCTAGTACAAGCTGTGTTGTATGATATCTAAACATCGAAATTTACAATAATTATACTTTATTATAAAACAAGCACTCGAAGGCCTAATAATCTTAAATATTTTAAATACTTTAATAGCTATAAAATACTCAAAATCTCACTTGCCAAGTATTTTGCGTCGACGGCTTCAATTTTATAGGTGTGCAGCCGCAGCTACGATCTCCTAGATTCATAAAAATTTACGCCAAGAATAAAGTTCAACCAGTTGCTGCGCACCCGCGTCACCGCCACCGCCCGATACCGAAGGCGTCTGCTTGCTATTACAAGCGAATATTAAGCAAGAGATAAGTGCAAAATACAGGCGAAGGTTTGCTGCACATTCCAGACACACCTGTGCAGCATTTGGGGCAGCATCGCCTTACCACGCCAAACAACCGTACGCTTGCGGATGGACCGCGCCACAAAGCGATGCGCCGCAGCAAACACCACCAGCGGGAGTTGAAGACCAAAAGTGTAGCGCAGAACTGGGGAACTGGGAAACCAAAGCGAATACTTTATTGCTTGGCTTTCTGTCCAAGTGGTTGACTGGCGCACTGACTCACTAACTGACTTGCTGGTTGGCCTATTGTGATTGTTGTTGTTGCGGCACGCTGTTCGGTCAGATAAAAATTTGATTTCTTTTCCCTGATTACTCACTCGAGTGCCGTTTTGTAAACTCTGAACTTCTGCGAGCGCAGCTATCATTTGCCATTGTTTGGCTCTTTTGGGCAGGCACAGACAAATCTAAAGCAATGAAGTACATGCATCTATTTGCAGCAGTTTGTGGCGGGCACAGAAGCGTGTAGGAAACGTCAGTTGTTATTTATTAGCACTATAACAACATAATGATGCGCTAACATGATCATCGATCATGTTTTCCACTGATCGCACCAGCACATCGACCGCATTATCAGCATCAGCGTCACAGAAATCCTCATCATCTGCACTCCTTTTATTGTTGCTGCTGTTGTTGTGGTTGTTATTATAATGCCTGCAACTTTATGACAGGCCATTAAAAGTTAACACAGTTTGCCAGCATTCAAACATTCGATTTCGTTTCGATTTCGTTGACGTGAATGCGGCATTTCCAATGTTGGCCGCTGGAAAATAATTGCAAATCCATACAGACATCCGCAGAGACGTGCAAATGTAAAATTGCACATATGTATGTATGTATGTGTGATATGTGAATGCGCGCCACTTGCTGATTGGCCTTCATTATTACAAGCAGAGTATTTATGTATAACACGCCACTTAAGTAGATGCATGTGCTATTGTAATATGGGGCTGTCCATACACTCTTTACAGAACATTATTTCTTATTCGATTCTTATTGGTTCCATAGAATTAGAATTCTTATGATTGCCAAATAAATGGCGTTGCAGCAGCTTCAAGGAACCCGGTTTTTCAAAACCATGAAGTTTCCATATAAACCAAATGCTTTTGAGCTCTCCGCTTGATATACTGCTATTGGAGCTCATCACAATAAATTTATTAGACCTTCCCATGAACCTTTAGACATAAAGTACTGTTCAAGACAGAATTCCAAATTTCAAACTAAGGTTGCTTAGTAGCACTTTCTTGGTTTTCGGTTACTAGCTTTTGGTGAGCATGACAGTGGTCCGATTACGTTATCTACGAAGGCGTAATTTTTTTCGGCCAAGAAACGTGTTTACGAAGTTTCACCAACTTATCTCATTTTTTACTCAAGTTACAGATTGCACGGATGGACGAACTGGGAGTCCGTCTCCCGCGTTTCAACTCGTTTCTTCATCCTGATCATTTATACATACTTACATATGCATAAATAACCTTCCATCTATCCTGATTAGTTTTAGATAACACATACAATCGTATGTATTCTATTCTATAGATACTAGTTGAGTATAAAAATGCTTCGATCAGCAGAGTCGGTAATTCAAACAAAGATGGATCAGTTTCACACCACCTTTATTCTAGTGGATAATGGACACTCTCAAAGACGCCAAACAGCGCTCACCGGCGACGCTATTGCAACTGTAGAGCAGATTATCTAAGGAGACCCGAATGAGTCCAGCCGTCTTTGCGCGCATCATTCGGAGTTGTGTCCATTTACTTTGTGGAACATTTTGTTTAAGGATCTTTTCGGCGGGCTAACAAAAAACAAGTAGTGTAATTGAAGTCGTCGCATATTGGGTGAATGGACCCAAAACGCGATGGCCACCGGCTACGATTTTTACAAGAAAATAGTGTTCAGCGATGAAGCTCACTTTTGCTTTAATGAATGTGTTAAAACAAAAACAAAATTGTCCCATTGGAGTGATGATAATCCCAAAGAAATTTTTATAACGCTGTTACATCCTCAAAAATTTTTGGTGAGCGCATTATCTCCTTTCGTGGGCCTCTGACATGGCCTCCAAGATAATGCGTTTTAACACCGTTCAACTATTTTTTGTAGTGTTATGTGAAAGTTTACTATTTAAAGGCAATTAAATGCTTATGTTGGCCTGGTGTGGAAAGAGGTATTCGATTTGAGTAGAAAGGACCACTAGATTCAGTTATATATTTAGGGATAAAAGTGAACAGTATCAAGTATTATAAACACCTCATATGAACCACCCTTTACTTATGTAAAGGGTGATTTTTTAAGAGCTTGATAACTTTTTTTAAAAAAAAAACGCATAAAATTTGCAAAATCTCATCGGTTCTTTATTTGAAACGTTAGATTGGTTCATGACATTTACTTTTTGAAGATAATTTCATTTAAATGTTGACCGCGGCTGCGTCTTAGGTGGTCCATTCGGAAAGTCCAATTTTGGGCAACTTTTTCGAGCATTTCGGCCGGAATAGCCCGAATTTCTTCGGAAATGTTGTCTTCCAAAGCTGGAATAGTTGCTGGCTTATTTCTGTAGACTTTAGACTTGACGTAGCCCCACAAAAAATAGTCTAAAGGCGTTAAATCGCATGATCTTGGTGGCCAACTTACGGGTCCATTTCTTGAGATGAATTGTTGTCCGAAGTTTTCCCTCAAAATGGCCATAGAATCGCGAGCTGTGTGGCATGTAGCGCCATCTTGTTGAAACCACATGTCAACCAAGTTCAGTTCTTCCATTTTTGGCAACAAAAAGTTTGTTAGCATCGAACGATAGCGATCGCCATTCACCGTAACGTTGCGTCCAACAGCATCTTTGAAAAAATACGGTCCAATGATTCCACCAGCGTACAAACCACACCAAACAGTGCATTTTTCGGGATGCATGGGCAGTTCTTGAACGGCTTCTGGTTGCTCTTCACCCCAAATGCGGCAATTTTGCTTATTTACGTAGCCATTCAACCAGAAATGAGCCTCATCGCTGAACAAAATTTGTCGATAAACACATTTCGAACCGAACACTGATTTTGGTAATAAAATTCAATGATTTGCAAGCGTTGCTCGTTAGTAAGTCTATTCATGATGAAATGTCAAAGCATACTGAGCATCTTTCTCTTTGACACCATGTCTGAAATCCCACGTGATCTGTCAAATACTAATGCATGAAAATCCTAACCTCAAAAAAATCACCCTTTATATTCATATAGTTACTTGCGTAAAGAGCCTTGGCAACAGTTCAAGCCCATTGGGTATCGATCGCCACTTGTGGCTTCGCATTTTTCACATTTGACATACAATTAAATGCTTTTTTATGATCATCGGGTATCGTTCAACTCAACATTCTATTGAAGGTATATAAAAATAACTGCATTTTTCAATTTAGTTAAACACCGACGAATTGGTTTCCGATGATGGCACCGAAGGGAAAATATGTTTATATATGATTGCTTTGACTGAGAAGTTATTAAAATACCATACATATTTTTAATTTCAGCACTTTTTATATTTAATTAATAGAATAAATATCTTGAAACAAAAATAATAAAATACATCGTAAATAATATTTAATGGAGGAACAATTAATATTCTTAATGAAAATCATGAATAGCTATGTTCGCTGTTCTTTTCTCTTGTCTGAAGTTTAATTTAATACCACCGCTTATTTATTGAGATAGCTTAGACCCTTACTGTTAAAATATTCTACATCAAATTTTGATCTCAACGAACCTTTCCGCCGCAAATGTCATGGCTTTATTTCTCATTCCTGCGCAATTTGATTTATTCCACTCACATTTTAACAAGGTATGAGTAATTTAGAACTCGCCGCTTAAAAACTTTCTTGTGTATGGTTGGGCGGGAGGAGGGTCGTTGGGTTATTACTATTTTACTCTATATTACACGTATAGACAGAAAATATCGCCCATGTTACACGCAGATGCCTTCTACACAAGATCCCAGAGCCTGGCGATAGCAAACAGAAAAGATAGGTGAATCTATGCGAGGCTGTTAATAAAAAATGGTAATGAAGAATCTCGGTGTTCGAGCAAAACCACATGACTTAACCTTTGTCAAAATGGATGACATCGTAAACGCACCCTTCTTCACACACGGAAAAAGGGGGAAGTGATCGAGAAAATATTCTAAGCCTCCCGCAAATTCCCCAGTTCATCCTCGTTGAGCTGCAACTAGCCACTAGCGAGCTCAAGACCAACAAATCACCCAATCAGGACGGGATTCCAACAGAAATCCTGAAAATGATCGCTGCAGAGCGACCGGAAGTATTTTTGAGCCGGAATATGCCATGCGCCCTGGAAAATCTGGGTTTAAGTATGTAAGCAACGGCTGGTGCTATTCAGTAAAGGAACTTGCATACCGTCCATTATGCCTGCTTGACACAGCGAGAAAGCTTTTTGAAAGGCTACTTAAACCCAGATTCGAAGCGGCTATAAACGAAGCTGCAGGACTCTCCAACACGGCTTTAAGCCCCACAGATCAATTCTAGGAGCAATAAATACATCACTACAATTGTAGAAGCCGCACAGCATAGATGGCAAAAATACAAAATAATTGTGTTGTTGGTGACTTTAAATGTCGGAAACACCTTGAACAGCGTTAGATAGGTGGATATAATAGACGTTCTCGAAATTAGCTTTAAAATCCCCGACTACCCTAGAGCTGTAGTGCGGAAAGAAGAAGAAACACGAAGAAAGCTTAATCAGGTCATGATACGGATGCAAGCATGGCTCGACTCACACAACCTTAAACTCGTTACGGGTAAAACAGAGCTACTACTGCTAACAAATAAGCGTATAAAATACGAGGGCTGCTATATATATTTCGGTGCTTCAAAAGACGTTTATAAGATCGTCTATGGGTATGAGCCCGAAACAAAACAGCAATCGACCGTGTGGGTCTTTCAAGACGAGCCAAATCCAACGAAAGTTGTTCGTGGAAGAAGCACTTCGAGGCAAATGGTCGCCTGTTTCTTCGGCAAAACTGGTCATGTGACGACTGTTCCGCTTGAGCAACGTGGGACGGTCAATTCTGAGTGGTACACCACCATTTGTTTGCCTGAAGTCTTCGGAGAAATTCGAAAAACGAAGAAGAGATGACGAATCATTGTGCACCACGACAATGCGAGCTCTCACACATCGGCTCAAACCAGCGCCGTTTTGACCGGCCGTCGAATTGATGGGTCATCCGCCGTACAGCCCTGACTTGGCACCCAATGACTTCTTTTTATTCCCACACGTCAAGAAAATAATGCGTGGTCAACGATTTTCGTCGCCAGAAGATGCTGTTGAAGCATTCAAAAACCATGTATTGGAGGTGTCTCAATCGGAGTGGAAAAAGTGCTTCGAAAATTGGTTTGAGCGCATACAAAAGTGTATAAATCTTGATGGAGAATATTTTGAAAAACAATAAAACCATTTTCGTTGATAAATATTCCTATTTTCATTATTAGGCCAGAAATATATATAGCAGCCCTCGTAATAAGTATGCAAACGACTACGGATATTCTTAGGACACAAAAAGCAGTAAACTACCTAAACGTGAGACTGGACTCCAGACTAACTTTCTGGGTACAAATCCAGCACGCCCCAGGATATTCAGCGAAAATCACCTCCCAACTTGGCAGACTAATGGCCAATACAGAAGACCCCAGCCATGGAAAAAAGAAATCACCTAATGTCGACGATAATCAGCGTTTTATTAAACGGAGCTGAGATAGTGGCCAGAGTGCACCGCACCGCAGACCTCAGAGTTGCATTAGCGTACCGAACAGTGCCAGGTGATGCAATATTAGTTTTAACGGTAATGACTGAATTGATCTTCTAGCCAAAGAACAAATCAAAGAGTTCAAATCGATCCAGTAGTTCCTGATCTACTGTATTTTATCTGAAAGTAGGCGGTGCCACGCCCTTCATATCACATTACTTCAAATATAACATTTCTGGTTTTAAACTTTAGAGCATTATCGAACTTATCGTTCTTGTGAAAAATATTTTTGGGGGCGTCTCATATTTATAAATCGATTTTCCCAAAAACGATTTTACGGAATACAATTATTAAAATATAAATGTATTTTAATGTGAGTTTCATAATAACGACGAATTAAATTTTTTATTTAAATTGACTTCTTTCCAAATTTAGCGCGCTCATGTTCAGTTATGTCACAAATAAGTCATACTGTTAAATAATAATAAAATTAGGCAGAACGTTTATAACCATTTTCATGACATAAAGCTTTTATGAGCACATCATTTTCTATGGCATTAAACACCTTCCATAGATGGAGTAAATTTTTATTATTTATTTGCTACTTTGAAAGTTCACAGGGAAACTAATTTTTTATTTGTTAAACTAAATGAATGATTGGCAATAAACAGTTACACAAAATTCGAAATTATCTGAAAATCGTTTGCAAAACGCCGCGCCATATCACAGCAAATAAAATCGATAACGAGCTTAGCATTTTCCACTTAATTTTGCATTTGAAAAACATTTCTAAAATTAATAACTAAAAAGCGCTTACGTAAGACCGTTATATTGTGAAATATTAAATAACTTAACTTAATAAATGGCAAAAACCAGAAAAAATAGAGAAAAAAATAATAAAATAAATGTACATATACATTTCTAATAATGAAGTTTGCGCAGAAATCAGAAATCAGATTTGCGGTGCAAAAGCCTGCGCATGCGCACCACCAACTAGCGCATCTCAGCTCATCCGAAATTATATCACAGACAAAGTACTTGTAATAACTTGTAAGTCGCCGCAATAAAACGATCGCATTGCAAATTCACATAAATTAGTTGTGTGTAGATCAGGCGGCGATTGCTGCACACCAAAAAGCCGGCGCGCCAATAGTTGCCACTGCCACTGTCGCTGCCGCCGCCGGTTTCGCCTTGCTGTTTGCCGACGCCATCGGCGCCGCCAGCGCCGCCAGCGCTGATAATGCTAATAAAGCGGTTGCTGTACGAACATGCGCGCTCCAGTGCTGTTGTTGGCGCTGTTGTTGTTGTTGCTGGCATTGTTGCTGCCGTCAAGTTGTGTGTGCTGCATACCACTTGTTCTTGCCACAGCTAATTTTGCATCGGAACTGCTTCATTCAGCAGTTCGCATGGCACTGGCAGCCCAAACACACACACACACATATATATATATACGTCATCTACTTGTATATGTGTGGCTGTGTGAATGTGCGCTCATCTGCTTCACAGCGCATTCTGCATGTTCTCACACAAGCGCAGTGCACCTGAGAGGTGTGTTGTTTGCCATCACGTTTTAGTTGTTGTTGTTGTTGTCGTTTTTTCGATTCTGTTCTCCTTTTTTGTGTTTGATGGGCGCATGCGCAACGCCCATTTGCATTTCAATAATGAAATGTTGCGCATACGACACGCCGCACGAAAGCCATGCGTCGCTCGCCAGTACGGCAATGCATCGGTGGCAGCGCTGCGCTGCTTGCGACTCCGTAGCTTGCTGTGATGATGTGCTCTCGCTAGCAGCAATAACAACACAATAACAACAATGCTGCTATTAACTGGTTGTTGCAGATTCTGTTAGTGACTCGCTGTTGCTATTGTTGTTGCACTTCGCATCACCGTTGATGATGCGGATGCTCTTTCGGCTCCAGCTCTAGCTTTGCGCTGAATTCTGTAACAACGCTGTTGTTGTAGCTGCTGTTGTCGACTTGCCGCTATTCTTCTCTCACCACCGGCGCTGTTATATTTATCCCTTGTTGTTGTTGTTGCATTTGGCTTGACATAGTGCGCAAATTGCATTGCGGCAAATGCGATTGTCGGCTGGCAAGCGTTGCCGCTCCGATCGCGCCACAAAAGTATAAAAGCATTTGATTTTATTTGGTTAGCCACAACAGTTTTTTGACGAGCCTTCAAGCGAAGACGATCTCAAGTTTTAAGCGCGAGCAAGTGTCGTATACGGTTTGGCTAAGAAAAGCTGCACGAGTACTAGAAATCTAATAAATAAATCTCAATCCTTGAAGTAATAAAGGTTCAGTTGCTAATAAATATTTGTGTGTGTTGGTGTGTGCATGTATTCATATCCTTCGGGTTGTTTATAACATGATATTGTGTTTGAAACGAGGATGTTTCTTGGCCTCGTTGGTTTTGAGTTCAGCGTATAAGAAGTTAAAGGCTTTAAGCTTTTAAAAGTGTTGCAACATCACGGTCTATACACATAAACTTGAATGTTGTGTATATACATATTTTTACATTTCGTAAAAATGTGGAATTATATTAAAATCGAAAGTTTGTTACTTACAAAACTCCAGCAGAGTATTAGAATTTTTCGAAATAACAGAACATCTCGCTCGAAGCAAAAGCTAATGTTGTTGTTGGTAGTTTTTATTTGAAAAGAAGACTAAGTAAATGGAAATCAATTACAAGAAGTTTAATCTCAATTTACATAAAAAATATCATGATTTAAATTGACTGATTTAAATCAATATATGTTCCATCTGGAGATAGATCTCTAATTTAGATTATGTTTCATAAAACTGTTTAATTTTTATGTTTTTTTCTTTTAACATGATTGCTTCATGAAAGATAAGGTTTCTAAAGGTGTTTCAACTGAAATGCAAATGCCGCAATTAACAAGAAACCTTACATTTAGAGCATACATTTGAAAATAATCCCGCCAAAAAACCTTTTTTTGACGTCTTCCAAATTTTGAGGTTATGTGAAAAAGGTGTAGTACAAAATTTGTTTGAAATGAAGCCCGCAAAGAAACCTTATTTTCAACAAAACAGCTTTTCACTTTAATTTGCTGAAGATTGTAGTCTATGAAAAAGGAAAATAAATTTGTTGTAATTCCATTTAAATAAAAATGAGAAAATATTCGAAATTGTGAAATCATTTTCGCAGTAAATTATAAAAGTTAATTGCTCGGTGGGTACACACAAGCAAGCCGCACTTAGTCGTCACTGCTTATAACAAAACTAGTTCAGGTTTTACATTTTTGTGGTTAGAATAGTGCATTATTCATCTCTAACAATAATTATATTGAAAAGATAATTTATTTCGCGTTCGATTTTATATGAAGTTAAAATATCTAGAATCCAAATGAAATATTCATAAATTAAATTATTATAAATTCCTAAACATTACTTATACATATAATTAGAACATTATTGAGTTCAAGTTATTAATATTTTATTTAGATGAAATTTGTGTTAGAAAATGTTACCATAAATAAAAGTTCAGTCATAAAGCATTTTTCGAAAAAATATTATATAGGGAGGGCCATATAAAATTTTAAATTTCGAAGATTGTGGTCCTGCTTGAACCAAATGTTGTTTTCGTTCATCAGCTAACAAAATCATTAATAAAAGATTATTTCAAAGAAATAATTCAGTCAAAATTGCTTTTAAGTTTTCCTAAAAAATCTCACATTTTTTATTTTTTTTTATTTTTGTTTCGGAAGTTTTTTTTGCATTTGTTTATAAAAAATCATCTAATTAAAATAAGCAGTTATTGAAACCGTTGGTCTCGTTTGGAACAGATATTTCACTCTAACTTAAAAAAATAATATACCAAAATACAAGAGCAACCTTGTTTTATCATCATTGATGTAAACTCAAATTTATTTCCAGTCAGAGTTCACATGGTATTTATAGCATTTTCGGCTTTAAAATAGGTCACAATCGTGGCTCGATGTAAAATTCATGAATTGTTCTTACACAATTCCGGGTGTTTCGACGGATGTTCTCACGCAAATGCTTCAATATAGAAAAAACAATATCGTAAAAACAATCACCATCATCCTGATTGAACTGCTTTGACGTGGTTTTTTTCTCAACTCGTTTTTTTGCCTCCATAAAACCATGTATCAACCATGTTGGCCAAAATTAATTTCTCAACTAATGAGAAAAAGGTTTAAAACAAATTTTAATTTTTGTTTCACGAATTTTCTCAATGAGCTATAGCTTTTGGATACCATTACCCTATTAATAAAGAATTTAACAAAAATAAGTTGTTTTAGAATTAACATTTTTTCGCGCTTTTACACTTCGTGTTCTCCTATTATGAAAACTATTTTAAGCTAGGGCTCGCGCAGATCCATAACTTCAATAAACAAGAATTTCAATTAAAAAATAAAGTTTGCAACTTTCAATTTCAAAAAATAGATTTTCAATTTTTAACCTCAAAATCAGGATTAAACAATAAAAATTAAATTTTAACTCAAAATTTTTGAATTTAAAAATTCGAAACGTTGTTTATCTATATAAAACTATGAAATCTGTCTAAAAGCCTACAAAATACAATTTGTTATGAAAGTCTAACATTTCTTCTAATATTTACATACATCCTAAAGTTATACAGCATTTATAATACGGCTAAATAATGGCCCAAGCTTTATCACAAAACTAAGTGTAACCACGCTACCCCACGGCAACACAATTTAGCACGTCACTTTTTTAGCTAAAGACTTTCTTGGATTTTCGAGTCATCAGAAAATACTCTGACGTGTTCATTTCACTCAAATTTGTAATTATGAATTTTAAATTAAACTCAAAAATCTATTCTACAATTTCTAAGTTATAGAACTCGAAATAGTTAAATAATATTATATAATAAATTATAGTCCACTGATGGTAAAGCGCGAACATTCTTGTACGCATTGAGAGCTTTAAAAATATTTTCCGCACCTTTTAGAGGATAAAAAAAATATGAATTAGCTATAAATTAGCTATAAATAATGTAATTTGACGCGTTGGATGAATATGAAATTATGTAAATTGGATTTCCAAAATTGCTGTAAAGAGCACGCTTCGAGCAATCAATATGCCAACACGCGCCCACGGCCTAAGCGCGTTACCTAGCGTTGCGCTTCATGGTAACAAATACTATATGTGCATATACATATACAAGACATACTATACATACATATATTTGTATGCATCTACGAACCCACTCGCATACATAAATCCCACCTAGACACCGTTGTAGCGCCAGCAAAGACAATTGACTCCACTTACAATTTGCAAAACATGAAAATTTGTGCGTTAAATCGGTAAAAATTTTAAAAATAAACCAATTGTTATGCTAATTATACTTTTAAGGTGCAAATTTGATAATTTGTATATTTTAAGTTTTGTGTGTTTGCATTTTCCGCCTTTGCAGATCATGAAGACTTCATTCCTGTTGTTCGCTGCTGCCGTTGTGGCCACACTCTCATTCATTAGCAGCGTCGATGCACAACGCGGTTTGCCGCTACCACAGGCTCGCGGCTACGAAGCCAACGCCGTCATTCTGAAGCAAAACTTCGATCTGAATCCCGATGGCTCGTACGCGTACAAGTAAGTTAAAGATGCTGCCAAGAACACTAGTAAATGTGCAAGCAAAAAAAAACAACAATTAAAACGAACGGTAAAAAGTAGTCATTAAACATTTAATAACCGTTTGATCAACATAACGGTTACTCACAATCGTTAATTTAAATTTTTTAACGATCGCTTTGACAGGTTAATTGATCTTATTCCTATAAGTGTTTAGCTTTAACTAGAAGATCCAACAAGGTACCATTCCCATGAATAAATATAAATAAACATAAATAAATATACACACATACATAAACATAGTAATTCATAGGTACATTAATATTTACATTTATATTCGTTTTTTTACCGTTCTCACTCGCAGCTATGAGACAAGTAACGGCATACGCGCTGACGAGGCGGGCTACTTGAAGAATCCGGGTACACAAGTGGAGGCACAGGTGAGTTATTGCTATATTGAACAGTTTGCATCTGAATTTGCATAATTCGGCAATAAATTGGTTGCGCATGCGCAGTGCGCGGAATATAAGGTCTTTAACGCACTTTTTGGCGTAGTGTAATCGTCGCTTACAGCGATCATGCGCAGTTGACGTGTGAGTATGCTTTTAGGCGTTAAGTAGGAAAGAGACTGACTTTTGGAAAGAAACGTGTTAAATTAAATGCTTTTTAGGAAACAAATAGTGCAATAAAATCATCAAAATTTTTTTCCAAATATTTTCATTAAGTTTCTGAAACACAAATTTCAAAAAAATTTTTTTGGTACAAATATTGTATTTTAATACTGAATTTATAAAATCAATGCTCATGAATTAAAATTTCAAAGAAATGGCAACCCTTTCTAAAACATGTCTGGAATTAAAGTAGTTTGAACATAAACAGGTGGCAACCCTGTCAAGAGTAGTTTGAGTTGAAAGCTTTCTCAATGGCTTTATTTCGATTACCACCTTTAATAAAATATTTACTACTATTATAATTTAATAAATATAAATTTAGTGGCAACCCGACAAAAATTTTTTTCAGCTGTAAACTACTTAAACCGCTTTAATTTGAAATGTAACTGTCTACGCTATTCACCTTATTTTTTTCCTCTTGTAGTTTTCAGATAGGTGGCAACCATTCAGAAATAAAAAAAAATTTCTCTAAGCTTTCTTAAACAATTTCAACTTGCATGATTTCTTTACCTTTTAATTTCTTGGCTTCAAGTAATAAAACAAGTGGGAACTGTGTCACCTATTACATTATTTTTGAAGATCTTTTTATTTACATATGTATATTCTTTCTACTTATCACCATCCTAAAAATGGTTCATATTCCCCCTCTCTTTCTCTCTCTCTCTCAGGTCATGCAAGGCTCTTACTCATACACCGGTCCCGACGGCGTCGTCTACACAATCAATTACATCGCCGATGAGAACGGTTATCGCGCTGAGGGCGCACACATACCAACACCACCGGCACCACGCGCTGGTGGCAGGTTCTTCAAATAAGTTCCCCAAGAACGAAGAACCAATCCCTAACTTAATAACATCATTACTTACATACATACGTACGAGTTCATACAAGTAAGACGTGATCAATGCTAATTAACGTGATATTTTGCAACAACCACAATGATACAACACACAGCCTTAAGACACACCTAACTTAAAACCGGAAGCAACAACACAACGTACATGAATAACGAAGAAGAAGAAAGACGCAAAGAAATGCAGCAACTACACTACAAAAAACGGCAAACTGTGGCAACACCGAGTAGCAGAGCTTAGCTATAAATGAGGCTACTGATAAGCTTGGACCTACATATATACAACTTATATCGTGTACGAGGACTGTAGGCCTATTACTGTTGTTGAGATCTACTGAAATGACCTCGTGTGCAGCACCTTTCTTAAGATCACCCACACATTTTCTTTCTACAAACAAGCACACACGGCTATATTCTTACTCATTTAACTTCTAACACTTTTTTATATTTTTATCTAACAAATTTGATCGATAATCAATCTATTTCTATCCAACTTATTATTCGATAAGTTAATCGCTAACATGGTTTGTGATTTCTTAAACTTTTCTAACCTCACTTTCGTACTTTCAACTTATTCCTTGTGTCCACATTCCCTCCTTACGCGCGCTACCAACTACCGATGCGGCAGCGTGTGCTGGCAATCTCCACGTATTTTCCACTTAAACCGTAAACGCCAGCGCACACTGTTCCGTGAAGACAGTTAGAATACCTACTCATGTACCTTATCTCCAGAAACATACATACTTACGTAACGATTATATGTTTGGTAATTTAAAATGCTATTTTATATATATCTTTTTTGTTGTAGTATTTAAGCAATTTATGTATTTTGAATATTTACGAATATTTGCTAAAAACGTGAGTGATTACAACAAATTTTCGATTTCTTGTAAGTACAGCAATCAGGCAATAAATAAATTGCGTAAAAACTCATTAACTTGGTCTTTTCATACATATAGACACATATAGACACCATATATACATAGACACTCACGCCTAAGCAGGCAATACAACCCTGCGTCTACCAGCTGCTCTCAAACTACTTTCTCAGTGTTAAAGTTGAGGCGCGTCGCGAGAGATTACGCGGTATTTGCGTGGGTGGGCGTGGACTCGTTGCTTTACTTTTCGGGGGACTGCTGGAGCGCGATATAATGCTACGCGTCGGGAAGCCAACACTGCTCTTCTTGCTACTGACCGTCGAGAGCGCGTTTGGTGAAAGACTTTTCAACGGATGTGCGCGACGCTGACGCATCAGTTCCTCATAGATCGGATCCTCTTCGAAGATCACCAACAAATGCAATTTACGCGAGTAGTTATTCATGAAGTTCATCATCTTCGCTATTGTTTCGGTTTTGTAGTCGGTTTTTATTTTCGAGTTCATTTCTTGCAGGCGAAATAAGCGCCCGCTACAGTGCGTGTGACTGCCGACAATGCCGTCAACGAAGTTCAGTTTGGATGCGACTTTCATGACCAACGTGATGGTGCCGTCCGGTGCGAGCACCTCTTCGGGTTGTATAATGTGTCTTACGCGCAAACGTTGCAACTCGTACTTCAGCATGCGCAGATTACGGTTGATGTAGGCGGCAGCACGCTTCTCGGGCACAAACACCGCGGCGAGCGGATCGAGTGGTTTCTCCAGTGACTGGCCGAACTTGCGGTAGGCGAATATGGTCGTGACCAATAGCGTGCCGAGCGCCATAATACCCATGAGCGAGTAGAGTATTTGCCAGAGTAGCGCATTGGTGGCCGCTTCGATGGAGTAGCGTGGTGCGCGTTCCACATAATCGTTGACGATGTCCAGGAAGAGCGCATGACAATCGCTAACCGATAAACGGTTCGGATGTATGCTGATGGGTATCTTTTGGTTAAGCAACGATGTTTGGCGATTTGGAAAGATAAAATTCTTCAATGACGTCCAGAAGGCAGGTCCACGTCTCTTCTGCAAAATCAATTCCGTACAGTGTTCGGTGGCCTGACGAAACCAAGTGACACAAGTCGTACTCAGATCGAGGTCTGGGTGTAGCGCTCTGCAAAAGTGTTCCATAAATGTGATTGGCGTGAACTGCGTCGGCGCGCATGTAGTTGAAGGCCGATAATGGAATAAATTAAATAGTTGGCCATTAAATGAGTTGAGAACTCGCTGTTTACTTACATTTTCTTTATGTGAATTTTTGTTTATTTTACTATACATTGCCCATTTGACAAGTTTAAAAAAATATAATTCTATACTACTATGACATTTTCGATAGAACGCGTAGACAGTTTACTGAACAGTTGCCACAAAGGCATATTTTCGAAAATTCCAACAAGTTTTTCGCAAACAAAATTTTGAAAGAACTGCAAATATCTAAGATAGAAAAAAAAACATATTTTTTATAAACAGTATCTTGCTTATTTCCTGAACTTAGTGCATTAAGTGTGAGACGAAAGTTGTAACACTCAGAAGAAAATATAGAAGACTCTATGTAATATATACATATGTTGCCTTTTACGTTTTGGGATTTGGCAGCACTAATGTAAAAATCTGAAATCTTACAATTTTATCGTAAAATTTGACACTTTCGGTGGTATGCGTACTTATACGAGTTGTCTTTAGAACTTAAAATATTCTTCTCGACCAAAAATGAAACTAAATTTCGAACAGTTTCGCGCGATTATTTTTATAACTTTCAACGTGAATTAACTCATCAAGAATGCATAATTAAATTTATGACGATCAGGCTCCATCAAGAACCAGTTTTTATCGATGGTATGATGAATTCATTCAAGACTGTAGATCACTCCAAGATAAGTTTCGGGGAGGTTGTCCAAAATCAGTTATTGTATCAGAAACTATTGATGATGTGCGCAAACTTGTTATTCCAAGATCGTCATCTCACCTACCGTCAGATTGAGACATTAGTAGAACTAGCATACATACATTCAATATTGCATGGACGTTTGATTGTAAAAGAAATTTCACGTTGGATCCCACATAATTTGTCAATCACTCAAAAAAAGGCTCATGTCGATTAGTTGAAAGCATATAAGCAAAATACGGTAGCGGCCAAACACGTCTAAGATTTGCCAGGTGATGAATCGTGGATTTATGCGTATGAGCTCGAAACAAAACAGCAGTCGACTGTATGGAGGTTTCAAGATGAGCCGAATTAAACTGGACAAATGCCATCAGAACAACGCATAGTAGGACATTCTGAGTGCAAAACAATCATTTGTGTGCCAGATGTCCTTCAAGAAATCAGGAATCCCAAACGCCGAAGACGGATCACTCTTCACTACGGCAATGGGTGCTCTCACACATCAACGGAAATAACTACATTTTTGAGCACTGAAAATATTGATTTTTTATTCTCGTTCGCAAGAAGAAAACTAAAACATTGACCTCGTTTTTAGGCATCTGAAGAGGCGGTTGATGCGTTCAAAACTCATGTTTTGGAGATACCTCAATCAGAGTGTGTATACAGGGTTTGTCCAGAAAGTAATAGGACTGAGTTGATAAAAAAAAATTATTGAACCAATAGGTACAAATCTTCAAAAACTTTCAAAATAGGCTCCTTCTGCGTCGAAGCAGCGCTGACAGCGCGATTTTTAAGCATTGAAGACGTCACGGAAGGCATTCTCCGGAATGGCTTCGAAAGTCGATGTGAATACTACTCGGATCCCCTTTGTCGTCTCAAAAGGATTGCACTTCATCAGGAATGTACTCAAAGATCCATGACTCGTCACTTGTGATTACGTTATTAAAAAATTGGGAGTCACTTTCACACATGTTTCAATTTTCGTGGCACACTTTCACTCGCCGCAATTTCTGGCCGTCAGTGAGCACCTTTGGGACCATCCTTGCGCACACCTTGCACATGGTCAAGTGCTTCGTCACAATATCATGAATCACAGATTTTGATAAATTTAACATCTGGGCAATTAAACAAATACTTAGTAGACGGTATAAGTTCAGAACTTTGGCCAAACGAATCACGTCTTTGTCGAAGTCGCAGGTCTCCCGGCACGGTCTTCATCAACGACCTCTTCCCGGTCCTCCAAAAAACGACTGGTGCCACCGAAACACATCACTTCTTACTAAAGTAACATCTAGGTAAGCCGGATTGATCAGATAAAACGTCTCTGTCGCAGATTTACCGAGTTTAAAACAGAATTTAATCGCGTACCTCTTCTCTAACGAACGCTGCATTTTCGACATTTCAGAAACAAGTCGTGCTAAAATGTTTGCCCTGACTCTCCAGGTGCTCGGGGATAACTGGTCAATCTCGGTAATAGTTGATTTCAACAAGACGGTGGCATTTTCTACAAATCACAGCAATCTATAGATTTATTGAAAGAAAACTTCGGTAAGCAGATAATTTCACGTTTTGGACCGGCCGATTGGCCGCTAAGATCGTGTTATAATTAATAATAAATAATAAATATATAAGTCCAACGGTGTGAGACTTTTTCTTGGACTTGGCGGTATGTAAAATCTGAAGCCTGTGCGGACAATCAAGAATGTTTTTTTGAATGATAATAAACATGCCCATAAATTTGAAGTTTCCGTTTTTTTTTAAGGGGAAACCTCGAAATGGATAACCTTTTGGGTACACATTATTTTGGTTTTTCTAAGAGTTTAATTTTTAAATCCAATTTGTAAGCTTCTAATGAGCTTTGATGCTTTTTGGTGACAAATCTTATGTATAAAAAATCTTCCCAAAATAGATGATAAAAATTATTTTTATACTTTTTTTCTTTTAACCTATTTGTTTATTCATTTTCGTACTTCTGTATTAATTCATCAGCATGGTCTTCATGGTCTTTTGAAAGTTCCCGGCGCCAGTGGCAACGAGTACACCTCACCGGGCGGCGTGTGTGGAACCGCTTGTCTCGGTGGTTGTCTTTGAGCGCCTTGACAATTCAGCGGACCCGGCCGACCAGAACCACCGGTACAAAGAGGTATTTGACGAGCCTTGCGGAAGGGTGTCGCATCGGCGTTGATTGTGCGAACACAATTTACCACAAGCAAAATGAAAGTAAACAGTGAAACGAAATTTGCGCTGTTCATAATGTGTTTTGTAAACAAAATTAAATTCAGGCATTACCGCTTATTGCTTTTTATATGAGGAAAGTTGAATTTATTTGCATAAATTAACGTGCAATGAGTACGAAATATTAGCTAATATGAAACAGGTTTTGGTCAGTTTTTAAGAGAACCACACTGAAAAAAGAGAAAAAAATTTTTTTTGTTTATTTACTCCGCGAATAATTTTTATTTGTTTATCTATTTTAATGGTATTGCCTTGTTATAAATGGTTTATGAGTCGTATATTTCAATATATACATTAGAAAGATCAATTAAACGCAAGAGGTGTAATAGACTATTAATAGAATCTATATTTTACTTCGCTACCATCTATCAATCGTAAAACATTTAATTTCTTATTGCAAAAAATTGTTTTCTTACTTCGTGATTATTAAAAATTTAGACACCTTTAACTATCGGCAAGCAGCCGAAAAAATGGAGAAGCCAGACGATATTTAAATACTTTTTAAAGTTTTTACTCACTTACAGTCTAATAAATAGATTTTGCTTAATTATCAGCGGATGACTCGAAGTTTAATCAGCAATTTATATAGATTTTGTTACCGTTTATTTTATGTCGCGTTTTTTCTCGTAAATTATAAAGGGCTTCCCAATAGTAATGCTCCCATTTCCGTCTCAGAATATTTTTGAAATATGCAATATAATTTTCGGCAATCAATTCTAATAATATTTTAGGTAATTGTGTTGAAATATATTCAAAATGATACAGAGTCAGAAAAAGAGCTACGATGTTTTTTTATTTGACTTCACAAATACCCAGTGGCGGCTAGAGGCGAAACAAACTTCGAGTGTTCACGTCAGCTCAACTATATACCAAACACATGGTACTTAAAACAAGTCTCATTTCCTTCTCTGATGTTTTATTAAGATTGACCATTAGTGGAAGATTTGTTTCTGGAGTCCATAACTGTGTTTAAGAATCTCGATAGACGATATCACACATCATATAGCTGGAAATGTTTTGGTTTTTGGAGTAATGGTTTTCTAAACGCTTATATTCATACCTAAATAAATGTTGTTGGGTTAATCTCTCAAATTCCTTTCAGCAGTAAATATCTTATCGTCGGAGACCAAAAGGTTATTAAGAAATATATAACAAAGTATTAAAGAAAGGAATAGAAGAAGCCTCTTTTCAAGATAATTGAAAAATAAATATGCTTCGCAATATATGTATACCAAAAAAATACCAGCTGCAATGCGGAGAACAGTAAAATATTATGTGGTATTTCTACCCAATACAGAGATCTTCAAAAACCCTTAGAACCTTACTTAAATTAAGGCCTCAATATTGCCTTCCTTTCCAGAGAGGAGTGGAATAACGGTGAGATGGTCAGGGATAGTAATAAGTATTAACACGGTGCTGTCTTCTGTGCTTACCAAAATACCAATATCGCCTTCGGACTACCAGATACAGCAGTGTCTTTCAAGCAGAAATCAAAGTTAAAGAAAGGCTTCTGTTTCTGACAAAAGGTGTGCTCACAACAATATAGCCAAGTGGCTTTAAAATCACCAAAGCCTCTCAGGGCAAATAATGCCTTGATCTCTTATTGTATCTGATATCTTATTTCACGAAAAATCTGTGATGGGTAACGGACATAGTAGTATTCTTGGCAGTTATGAAGTAGATGCACTAGTCACCACTCTGTTATTAGATCTATAATGAGGAAATATAAACATATGCCTCTGACTACTTGTGAATATAGCATCAGTATATATGTCATATGTAGATATAGCTTAGTCTAGATGGAAACAACTCTGGGGTTTCTCACTCAGTAAGCAACCGTGACATGAATGGAATATGGGCCGTATATGCCGACTATTGAAATTCAAAAGGAATGGTATTAGAACTGTAGTAATAGCAGTCTTATTGGCAAGTATGCCAGGAGACTGGAGTAAACATACAATGATTATTGTAAAAGCTATCAAAAGGTTTATACTTAGAATGAGAAGAGACCATAGAACATCTTTCAAAAGCAAAGTCGAGGTCGCAGTTGAGGATTTCTTGACGATGTCTCAGACGTTCCCCATATAAAAAATTTGTATCGATGAACTTGATTAGGAGCACAGCGTTATTCAGAGAGGACATATGTTAATAGAGTGAGGAGATTTTAGTCCCGATAAAACACACTCAAAATGCTTATGTGCGTCATCACTCACCTTACCAACCATTCAATTTTAAATATTTTCAACATTCTATACACACTAAACGTCAAAAATTTACAACAGAGAGGCCCTTTAATATTTTTTGAAATTATTATTATTTTTATTTACATATTTTTTAATTTTTATTTGTTATTACATCCATACTTACGTAACTTTGATCACGTTTTTGTTTATTCTGGGTTTCTACTCTCTTCCATCACATTTCTTTCCCGTATAAATGGGCAACTACTCTAATTGGCTTAACTAGTAGTCAAAAGCCACTTGTAAAGTTCTGTTTGCAGCGCAATTTCATTTCAAAATAACTCGCCTTATACATACAAGAATGAAGTACTTTTCGTGTGTTTTACTAACGTTTGTGATTATGTCATTAATCCAGCAATTTGTGTGTTTGCCACTTGACGACAGCGACTACCTCGGCGGTTTGGCAGATATCGGTGCGAACGTCGAGCATGCGAATGTCGGTTCACGAGTGCGACGTCAGCATTATTCCCGCTCCTATCCTGGTGGTTACATTGCTGGTGGCGTATACCAGATCCCTGGTGGTGTGGCGAGCTATGCGCATAGCGCTCACAGGAGTCCGGCTCCTGGGGCTTTGAATTTTGATTATGACCAGGACTACTAAGCGAAAAGCGTATTTATTTCTTCAAACATCAGTATTCCTATATAACCTTCAATTGTGTATATATCCGCAGTTTGATTAAACTTTTTATACTAAATATACTATATATATATAAATTAAAAAAATTAAAAAATAAGCAAATGTGATAAGAATTTGTATTGTTTATGTATTCAGCAGTTAGGTAAATATTTTGATGACAAATTACGATTTAAGTAAGATCGAAAATAAAAGCAAGCAGACGAATAAAAATATATGGGAATGAAATTAAGTTTCGAAGAGAAGAAGTTATAAAGAATATACAATATAATAATATATAGTATAGTAGGATAATAAGCCTTTGAAGTTAAACAAATATGTCAGATTAGCATCCAAGTCTATTTAGTGTCTTTTTAACTCCCTTACGGCTCTCTGAACTTCTATATCGACAGAATCTCTTGGTGCCATGTTCTATATCCATGTCTATGACATTTGGCAGAGCAAAATAAATTAAATAGTCGGTATGTGTACGAATATAATGTTGTAAAAATTCTTTAAATTATTTTATTATGCAAAAGAATTTGATTTTGTATCCAACCTGGATATGTATCAGTTAGTTTTGTTTTTGCATTGTGAAGAAATTTTTCGAAAAATTTTCTTAGAAATTATATAATATAAATATGCACTTATAATACATATAAGAATTCTTTATAGGATCTGACTTTTAGCCTCATTTTCTTGTTTCATTATAAAGAAGTATCGATTTTTGGAGTGCAGAACTTTAGTCGTAATTATTGCTGACGCTTTACTAACAGCTTTCCATTCATTAGAGAGCTGACACATATGTATGTGCTGTCAAGGATTCCACCTTAAAACAGCCGCAGATTATAAATTTTAACTTTTCCCTTATACATATATACCTTATATATTAAAAACGGGAGACTGTAACAGACTGCATTCAGAGTCTTCTATACACTGTGTACACGTCAGGCAGTATGGACTATTGTCGTCATGAAAATAGAACAGATGGTGTCCAGTATTTCAACCAGATGGAAAAGCAGGTCCCCATGTTCACTATCCACGACTGGATGTCTGGCATCAGTCTGTGGTGCCACGGTTCTTTGGATGTGGTTTGCCACAGTTACTGCGATATTGTAAAGCTCTAAGTCTTCTCTCTTTTTTCTCCTATAAACGGCTGTAATAGTCACACTATGCGTTCCTTTGGATGTCAATGGACAGCAGCTTTTTCTCATAACTTGCCGCCTTGCTGGCTTGCTAACTCCACGCGATTTCTTACTTGCCACACTTTACCAATCATCTCAAATATGCTCAGAGGTCAATGAAAAGGAAGGTTCCTCAGGTGATTTTTTTTGTTTTGGGAGTAGAACCAAACGCTGCACCGTCCACGGATAGGGGAACGCATTTGCTGTTATGCACGCGTTGTACATTTTTACAAACAAACTGGTACTTTTAGGAATCTGTTGACTAAGTCACCTATACCAAGCGCTTTGTTGTTTTTAACTTTTTTAGCTAAAGCTAATATCTCATCTTCTGTGACCAAAAATGCTGGTTCTTTATGCAAATTTTCTACACAGTTCCACAGATATCTACGTTCATTTCCTCACACATTTTTTCGTAATCAGTATCAGTTTGAGTAATCGCGAGTCTACTGTACGTTTACCGAAACACTTCTATACCATATTTATAACATAACTTTAGGCGTAGACTAAACATTAGAAATTTCTTATTTTTGCTGACTTTTGAAATGCCAATTGCGAGATATATTCCCTAAGCATGATATTGGAAAATGTAACCCAAGCTACACATTATAATAAAGGATTATATTTTTAATTTTTTACTAACGCTAAGAACATAACTGTAAATATAGATACAATTCTTTATTTTAAGTATTAAATTTTTTAGTTGATTTAGAGGCAAGAAAACTTATAATTAGGCTGTTCACGGTAAGGTGGTTATCGGGTTATGTGATTATTAGATTAAAAATAACCTCTATGCTCCGTGAGCACCCTATGTTGTATGGTTATTTTCTTATTTTAACACAAACAGCTGTTCATTGTTTACAATTTTAGTTCAATGAAATTCCAACTTATAAAATGCCTAAACAAAGTTTAAAAAGCAAAATAATCGAATTTAAAATAAGTTCTGCTATTCAGGAAATGGACTTTATTGAAGGTATGTGCTTATTAAATAATTCGAATTTTAAGGGTTCAAAATATGCTTTGTATAAAATTTGCAGACATCTTGCATAATTTGCTGATTGTAAACAAAAAACAGCTGTTAATAGCAGATTTTCTTATTGGAAATTGGAAATAAGAAAATCTAAATGGAAATGCCATTCGCTTAGTTTTATTTATTTTTTGTGCTGCCATTTAGTAAAATTCCAACGACTTTCTAACACTGGAAATAAGCAAACAACCACATAATCTGTAAACAAGGGCCTAGGTTGGTCAACTTTGGTTATTTTGTCATAACGCATTTTGTTGTGGTTTACTTAATCACATAACCACATAACCCGATAACCACCTTATCGTGAACAGCCTAAATGTTTTCAGGCATATAGAATAATGTCTAGCTGTTCAAATTTGTTTCAAGTTTATTAAAGGAGTACTCCAAACAGAAACTTTTTTTTTAACAGACGCTGGGAGCCAGATCTGGAGAATACAGTGGAGGCAGAAGCAATTCAAAGGCTAATTTATAGATTTTTGCCATAATTTTCAGTGGCATTATCTTGCTGAAGCAGTACTTTCTTTTTCTTTATCGGCGATTTCGTCCTTCAATGGTCCAATAATGCTAGATACGAGTTGATGGTGTTTCCATAATTATTAAGGTAGTCAATAAGAACTATTTGATCCGTACCTCAAAATGCAGACACCTTAACGTTGCCAGCCGACTGTTGCGTTTTTCCACGCTTTTGGAGCGGGTTCATCGTGTGCAGTGCACTCAGATGACTATCGATTCAGAGTGAAATGATGGATCGATTTTTCGTCCATTATCACATGTCGACCCAAAAACTATATTACGCTTGCATATCTCCAATCACTACCCCGAATCATGGACTCGTCTTTGTTTTTGGACAAGAGTAAGCTCTCGCGGCACCCACTTTGCACAGAACTTTCTCATAGTCATGTATAGATGAATGACATGGTATACACGTATGATTTATATCTTTTGCGTGATGGCTATCTCAAACAACTTCACTCTACGGTGATCCAACATTTTTTTGTGAACTTTTTTCATGTTTTTGTCCATAACAACCTCTTTTGGGCTACCACAGCGTTCACCGTCTTTGCTGCTCATTTCACCACGTTCAAATTTTTCTTTTTGCTTCAACTGATTTTTTTCTTCAAAAAGGATTTTTTATGCGAAATTCCTTTTTATCCATTTTTCACAATAACAAAAGTTGCTTTACTCAAAATGAGATAATTCACAAAGTGACCACCGGACAGCTGTCAAGCATGCGTCTTTTGAAGATTAGGACTAACTGAAAATTCTAATAGCGTCATCTATGTACTCGTATAAGGCTGGGAACTTTTCAATTGACCTGTTGATATATGATATTTCAAAAAATTAATTATAATTTAAATTACTTGAATAAATAATATTAGAAAAAAATGCGTTTTGCTTCGTTAGTAAGACTGGCCTTAATTATTCTGCAAATATGAGGGTCATCTGTCAACCAGTTTGCCTATAACAGCTGCTTAAGTCGGTACACCTCAGTAGTGCGTTGTTAAAAATATCGAACAAAGAATTTGTCTCAAAGACGGTCAAGAGATCGTTGAAGATATGCGTCGTTCTGAACGATCTTCGACCTCCACAAATGATGAAAATAGTAAAAAGTGAAGGATACTAGTATGGTGCTTAAATGTCGTCCGGCAAGTGTTAGAGAGATGCCAAGAGAGCTCAACAACTTTCGCAAATTCGTTCGAATGATTTTGGTAGATATTTTGGGTATGAAACGCGTTCTTGCCCGAATTTAAACCCAAAAATGCAATAAGTACCATCGATCTACCACTGTATTTACCAGACTAGGCTCCGTGTGATTTGTTTTCGTGTTCTGCAAACTGAAATTGCCACTCCATGGAACTCGTTTTCAGTCGATCGCTGAAGGAGCCGAAGGCCTTCCCAAAAAGTCCTTATGAAAAGTGTTTCGAGGACTGGAAACCGTTGACATCTGAACACCAAATTGATAATTAATTGGCGCCATTTGGTCTTTCGATGTAACCGACATTTTTGAAAAATTTTGTATAATTCATCGTAAGCCAAAATATTTAGTAATATCATTATATAAAATAGACACAAAATGCCAATCTAAAGTGGATAAAGAGCGGAGAGAAATAATTTTGTCTATACCTGAACTCCATCATCTCTTGGCTCTTTTCAAAAGTTACACCAAAAATAAAGAGCGCAACATGTAAAAGAAGTGAATGCTGTACACAAAATATAATATATGTAGTAATTTATTGTTATAATTACAAAACAAGATTTATATCACTAAATTTATAATATTCTACATATTTACATAATATCTTATAACGAGTAAACAGCAAAGCTATTTTTTAATCATAACAAAATAATTACAAAGAAATTCAAAAACATTGCTTAATGAATGTATTTACAACAACAATTTACAACAAATACAATTATATAAAAACTTATGCACTAGAACATTTTACACACTTACTACTATTTAACCTAAAAGCCCCAGTATGCTGGCCAGCCCGGCCGCGCCTCCTGCTCCACCGGCACCACCAGCACCGCCACCGGACAGCAATGGACGTAAACTTGCACCCAATGCCTGACCCAATTGATTGGCTAGTTGTGCTTGCGATGCCGATGAGCCTCCACCAGTGCTGCCACCTAGTAACGATCCCAATCCGCCTGCTGGATTTGTGCTGGACCCTGTAGATGCGCTCGGAGTAGTTGCACCAGTGCCGCCATAAGAGCCATAGCTGGGACGTTGGTAGCCTGCATATGGATTGTAACCACCATATGTGGGGTAATATGGACGCGGGCGGTATGCATAAGGACCATAACCGGAAAATAAGCCCGGATAGCCACCATAGAAGGGATAGCCGCCATAGCCGCCATAACCGCCATAACCACCATAGCCGCCACCGTAGCCCGGATAGCCACCACCGTAGATGGGATCGGACTGCAAAGCACCTGCTCCCGCGGCACCCAAACCTATTGGATCAAAGCCAATGGCGCTAGCAATTGGGCGAATGGCCCCTAAACCACCAATTAATGGTCTGATCAGGCTTAAGGTTCGCCCTTCACCAACGTTACTGTTGGCCGTGTTACGACCGCGGCTTCCACTGCGAGAGCCACTTTGGCGCGTCGACTGGCACGAAGCGAATACGAAGAAGCAAGCCATTAACAGGACTGCGTTATATATAAACATTTTTTATTTTGATTTTTTTTTTTAGGATTTTCTTGCGAATATGTTTTATAGAGTTATTTAAATATAATTCACTTAATTTTCTCCCACTCTCAACACTGCAGGCGGTTTTTAAAATATTTTTTTAATTTATTGAGTATACGATTTTCCTTCAGTTACACAATTTTCTATTTAGTTCACATTTTCATTGAATTCACTTGGGGGCTCACGTCGCGCAGGTTCCGGCACTACTAAGCTTCGAAACGCTGTTGCACCAGCGTTTTAGTAAAAAATTGTCTAAAAGACTCATAGAGTACCAAAGAATAACACAATATAAATGAAACTATAAATATTTGCTGTTCAAATTTATTTTAGTTGGACATAAGTATGCAAAATTTCCATAATTGCAAGTTGCAGGCCTTCACACAGTCTGAACATCGTAGTTTTTGTTGTTTTCCTTTAAAATAAGAATGAAATAGTAACAGTTGCAGAACAAACAAAACCAAAGTCAGACCACAATAAATAGAGGCAACGCATAAGGTAAAATATAGTAAAAAAAATTGACAACCAAAACGACATTCAGCCACCTTTAGATGACCACGCCAAAAGCAGTTAGACTTCGGCTACGTCATCAACTAGTTTCGGCACCGGCAAACAAGACGCCCAGTCAACTGAGCAGCCAGCAGCGAGATAGTGCGCAAATATTTTTATTTATAAACAAATACAGTGTTGGTGAAAATAATAATATTCTTCATGTTTTTATATAAGAAGTAAAAGCATTAATCGGCAAATGGAATGTACATGTATATTCTATAGACCAAGTAAAAGATTGAAAATAGAATTAATTTTCCTTTATGCACTTAAAGCATTTGTAATAACATTTTGAATGTTGTTGACATACAGCATCTGCGCACTCTTGGCAAAAGAACCTTGTTTTACGACGATGTTTGTCTTGAGCATGGCATCAGCTGCAGTTCCTTTTCTTTTCTAAAGTCTCACATTTGGTGTCTGTTAGCGTATTTGGTTGTTTCTGTAAAATAAATTTTGTAACTTGTAAATGTGTTTGCCCTATATATGTATATAACATTACTGAATACATACCTCAAATTTTCCCAAAATATCTTCAACTGCGGAACGGCAAACGGAATGCTTTATTACATGTATATTTTTACGTCTCGACTCGATTTGCCGATGAGCTAACATTTCGGACAAATCATATAAAAACTTTCTACGAGCGTCTGATTTAGTGTAATTGTTATTTTCTTTGCATATAATAAAACTGCCTAATGCCATTACATCAATAATATTATAAAAAAATGCAAGAGTCCATCTCTTAGTTTTTCTTTTGGTAGTGTAATGCGTTAGCATTTGGTTCATGGCATCAACACCAACTTTATTTTTGTTGTAATGCATTATTGCTGCTGGTTTTCGCTTGACGCCTTCAACTTCCTTATTGTAATGTACCGTGGACAGTAATATTACCGCTTTGTTTTTCTTAGGAACATATGAACAAATGGCTACGTTGTCTTGATGAAATCCAAACTCAGATGAAAGAACTGCCCTATTCTTGTTTTTCTTCATTTCAGGTGGGATACATGCTTTATTGCTTCGAAGGGTTCCAACGAAGGACAGCCCCAAGCTTATTAGCCGCTTACATAAATTTAAAGTGGAAAAAAAGTTGTCAGCTACTATTGTGCGCCCAAAATTTGAATATTTTGAAACCAAACGTATAAGCGCATTTCCCCCTTGGTTCTTTGCTCTCCCTTCAATGGGTTCTTTTCCGGTATAGATATTTCCACTCAAAAGATAATGAGTTTTTGCGTCACAAGCCCACCATATTTTTATACCGTACTTAGCCGGTTTTTAAGGTATGTACTGAGTAAATTTCGTTCTTCCTCGATACGGAAAAAGTTGTTCGTCAACAGTTATATCGCTATATGGATGAAAATTCTTCTGGAGATTTGCATTTAGAAAGTTCCAAATATCTCGTATAGGTGCCGCTTTATCTGTTTCTAAGCGGAAAGGTCTAGTGCGACCGTCGTCAAATCGTATATAACAGGATATGGTCAAAAACCGACGGTAAGACATCGTTGCTCTGAAAATTGGCAATTGGTTTGTTTTCCATAAAACTTACGCAGCCTGACTATTGTTATTGCTGACTCCTGCTGCTATAAGAATGCCTAGAAAACCTCTGAGCTCCGTTTCTGTAAAGTTTTGCCATTCTTTCAATTTGTTGCGATTTTTAAAGTTCCATAATTGTTGGTTTCGCTTACAATGATGTATGATATGTTTGGTGTAAAAAACGCATCGAAAACTTCAACAGGCGAACATGATGTGATTGTCGATCCACCGGATGAACGCAGTACATTATAGGAGTGAACACGACTACTTTGAGGTGCTGCCTTACTCCAAACGGTCCCATCTTTGCCAATAAAGTTGTTACTTTCATCAGTATTCAAATCATGGTCGCTATCTGTGCTACTATATTCTTCAGCGACTTCAATTTCATGCTCAGCTTCAACATCTGAAGCTTCAAATTCCAACTCATTTTCTATTTCTGAGGCGCCGAAATCAAGATCATTATCATCATTTTCACTGTTGTTTTCAATCTCTTCTGCCAAAGCATTTGCAACCAAGTCATAAAAATTTGGATCACTACGCGGCACATTATCATATATGAAATCTATTTTACTCATTTTTATTCAATAAATACACACATTCACAGAATACCACCGATTATTCTTCACTTGAATGTGAACATCACTTTTCACTTCTAACTTCAAATGACAACATCTAACATCTGAAAACCAACAATGTTTTTGATAACGGAAATTTAAATTCAAATGAGCAAAACAAATCATGAATAGAATAACAAGATAGCATTCCAATTCATACAAAAGTATGTTCCCGTTGCGTAATGAGCGCATGGGTCTGGCCAGACCCATTAGTACTCAATATGACTTTTCGGTTGAAAACTATAATTTAAAAACTATTTATCAATTTTTATAAATATAAATATGAACAAAATCATACTAAAATATATCATCTAGGATATCATGAAGTATTGAAACATAAACGTGTGTACTAGTATATGAAATAGTGATTTAAAGTTCAAAAAGGTCTGACTGGACCCATCAGTACAAATGAGGGTTAAATAACTAATTGACTACTTAAATGTTATTGCCTTCTTCCAATACCCACCCGTGTGTTGTACAGTGTGATCTCATCTCAAAATTCAATATAGTAAAAATTAGCAGTGATTATTATTATTTTCTTTTATTATTTTCCTCAACACTGTAAGTGGCTCATATGTATACTCATACAGTCTCGTATACTCGCGTAGTGTCCACAGCACGCTTGTGTGCCTACACCGCGATGACGCTCGCGTTCGCTGTTGCCACTGACATTGACATTGCTATACAAATAAAAATGGCTTTTAATATACTGTTAATTGTTGGACAAAAGTTTGGCACTGTATTTCTATTTCGGATTGCCTCAGATCTGAATTAATCAATATTTGTTATTGCTTTGTTTTTTGCTGGTTGATGTTTCTCTGTTTACTTCCGCGGTTAGCTAAATCACTTCTATGAAATCTTTCGCGTGGTCGTAGACTTATGAAATTGTGATTAACTTTTTTTTGCGACAATAATAAATTTTCAAAACAACAGCTGCGAATCTGTAGTCACAGTCAATTTCCACTTCGTCGCTGCACGTTAATTAACGATGCTTTATTTGTTTTTCTATGCTCTTGAGAAGGTGAGGTTGTTAACCCCACCTAAGGCTGTCAAAAATGATTGGGGCTCAGCTGAAATGCTTGAGCTAGCATATTTTAATTCACAAACGTTCTAAAAATTATGATTTATGCCATTGTTTTAAGTATATGCGACTAAAGAGCAAAGCAAATATTAGACAAGTTTGGTATAGGCCTTGCTTAATATTGTTTCACATTCTCGCTTTAAACGCTGTATATTTGGAAATTCCCCTCTGTCATAAGATTACTCATCTCATTATGAGAATATTGAAGTAGAAACATACATTGTTGAAAAATTAGCAAGTCGCAAAACTCTGATAACCTTCATGAGAAGTACATATATTAAAATATAAAGTCGATTCTATGTTCGTTAAGGTGATCCAAAAGTATTCACAGTACATCGATTCTCTCTTTCACAACTTAACGTAACGTAACTTAACTTAACTCAACTTAACTCAACTTAACTTAACTTAACTTAACTTAACTTAACTTAACTTAACTTAACTTAACTTGACTTAACTGTTTCACAACTTAATGTAACTTAACTTAACCTTAACTTAATTGAACTTAACATAACATAACTTAATTTAACTTAACTTAAATTAAATTAACTTAACTGAACTTAACATAACGTAATGTAACTTAACTTAACGTAACGTAACTTAACTGAACTTAACCTAACGCAACGTAACGTAACTTAACTTAACTTAACTTAACTTAACTTCACTTCACTTCACTTAACGTAACTTAACTTAACTGAACTTAAAATAACATAACTTAATTTAACTTAACTTAAATTAAATTAACTTAACTGAACTTAACGTAACGTAACTTAACTTAATTGAAGTTCGTTATTCACTGATTATTAATTTTTGTAATGTTTTCGGTCCAGTTTCGCTAATATTATTCAAAGGCAATCCACTGATAGCTGAGAAAATCAAGGAAGCTAGCGCCGGAAACTCAAAAATATGAATTCACCTGATTGATATGTCAATGACATCTTCGTTTGCTTAATTTTGTCTTTATATTTTTTAAATTCAAAATTAATGCAACATATGAGCCACCCTGTAAGCACGTAAATTTGTATCTATAATATCGAAATTGCATGAAAACCCTAAGATAATGATTAATAATTAATTGTTACTTATTGTAATTATACATATGATGATATTAAGGAAAGGCTAGGGTGCTTCATCTTTTATTTCCTGCATTTTATTTGAAATTTGAAATCTAGTTGCGGTTACAAAGCGACTCGTGACCAAAGCAGTTTATTAACCGCAATTGGAAAACCCCACACAAAATGTCCAAATATTTAACATTCATGCAAATAACTATACAAAATACAAACAATACATGAGATTGGCAAATATTAGACTAGGCCGAAAATTGTATATACCATTCGTGAATAAAATTAAACTTTATCTACCATTTCAGCAAATTTAACCTGGATTGCATTTACAAGTGTTTTAGTATTTACAACGTTGCCAATGTTTATTCCAATTTTCCATACACTTCTTATGAGCCTCGGCTGATATGGCCTTCAGTGTTTCCAGCGAATTTTGTTTTTTTCCGTGCCGACCATTCGCTAGATTGTTGGAGCATTTCGACGTCTGATTCATAAGTCCATCTCATTTAAATTAAGAGAGTGTGTTTTCTGATCTGGTAATAACTTGCCCTAGACCGAATAAAACTAATATCAGGCTTCTAAACATCTAGTTGACTTTACTCATTATATAGTGGCTTTGGTATGACAGGTAAAAAAGTGTAGACCAGGGAGCAATTAGTTAGTTTAGAGTTATTAGTTGTAATGTCAAAAATAGAAAATAATTGGGCCAATACTACCCCTCTCTCCCATATATCTGATATAATATTGTCAAACTTACGGTTGAACTTATAACATGTTTAATATGTAAAATATCTTGTCAAAATTAATTGAACGTTTAAAATTGGATATAATGGGTTGTCAAAAATGTCTTGCGGTATTTTTATTGAATTTTTTTTTTTATTGAAATTGAAATGAATTTTTGATGACTCATGCCCAGCTCTTGACCGATGCTACGGCTGCTACTATGCCGGTCTCTTTCGACCAATTCAGCGATTTTATCGCTTTTCGACGACAGGCCTTCCGGAGCGTGGCGCATCTTCGACCACCTCTACACCAGAACGAAAACGTTGAAACCATCGTTGTGCGGTGGAAATGGAAACTGTATCGGGTCCATAAACTGCACAAATTTTATTGGCGGCTTGAGATGCATTTTTGCCTTTATCGTAGTAGTACTGTAAAATATGCCGTATTTTCTCTTTATTTTGCTCCATGTTTCCGACGCTATAACTCACGAACGACTTAAAAGAAACGACAATCAATCAAACACGTGTTAGCGCGTGAAATGAGCTTTCCAAAAGGGTATAGCATGACCCGATGCGACGAATAAAACTAGTACTACGCGCTTTCAGCGCCAACCGCAAGACTTTTTTGACAACCAATATTAAAGTTTAATACCGAAGATATGCGAATTTCTTCCGCGAATTACCTCAATTCTTTTATAGTACATACATACGAATTATGATTTTCGTTATTCTATTTATAATATTTCTTTTATATATATTATATTTTCGAGTATACTTGAGTAATGTCAAAAGTTTTTGCAATCAGCCCTGAACTTTTCTGTCCCTAATATATCCTATATAGGGATTTTCGGAATTCAACTGGTTTTATATTTTTTAGGTTGGTCAAAATGTGTGATATTTTAGTGAAATTAAATGAACAAGCTTTCGCGAAAAGTATGTGGTTTAGGGGCAGTATGAAAGGAATTGGCTTTAGGCTAATCCATTGAGTTTATATCTGATAATTGAAAGTAAAATACTATAGAGTTACAAACCTAATTTAACCTGTGACCTATAATAATATACAAATTTGATTGTAATCCATTCACGATTTCGTCGAAAATAGTAAAGTTGCGCCAACACTTGAAGATATTTCCTCGGCTTCGACCATAGCAACTTGCAAGAGTATGAAATATTCAATACTAGTTTTTTCATGCTGTAGACAGATATGTATTATTTAGAAAACATTCATATCAAGGTAAGCGAAAACAACTGTAACTTTAAAATTAAGTTAAGTTTAGTTTTTGAAACAGGTGCTTTTGAATGTATAAACTACAAACTATATTTTTTACACTATTACACTTAAATACCACTTTAAATCAAAACAACAATTAAATTTGTTAACTCGTGAAAGGTATAGACTTAACGTTAACAAACCACTTTTTATATCGGTATAGACACAAAACACATGAATTACAAAGAAACGCACAAAAAACATGCAATCTTTAATACTTTGTCAATACTAAGCTCAATAAATACAATAATAAACGCAAATTTAAGCGAAGACTAACACAGGTTTGTATCTTCTACAAAAAGTGTATTCAATATTATCTTATATAGTATACATACCCTTGCACGTGGGTATAGCATAACATTAAATAAAACCAGAAAAACAGTTAAATTAAGTAATGAATAATAATTATAATTATCATCTGATAATTTATGGATTGTTTTTATTTACAATTTTATATTTAATATCAGATATGTACATATGTTTTGTAATACTTGCATGGGATGAATTAATTATAAGTCCCGCTAAGCAATATTTTAATGCAGTATTCGTTGGATCTTTCGATTAACCTTAATTCAAACATGTGCACTTGTTTTCTATTACAAGCAAAAAAGTTTTATTTTTTTTTCTTCTCAGCTTTTTGTAGATATATGTAGGTGAGGTTTTCAATTTAATATTACATTCTAGTGGATAGACACATCCCCAATTATGCTTCATGCGGCTCTTTTTCGATACTATGCTTCGCAGATCTCTGCGGATGCGTATGATCTACCAGAGTGAACCAAGCGTAAAACCGATCCATGGTTTCTCGAATGAACAACTTTGCTGAGCGATTATGTTCAAACGTTAGAGCAAGTAATAAAATATGTAATATCTGAAAACGTATTTCTTAAATCATTGAAAACCAGACGTTTTCAACTTAAACTAAATATTAGTTAAAATGTTGTTATTTGGAAATTCAGGCAACGTCTTGGTGAAAACAGTTCAAAGCTGGCAATGCTATGTAAGACTAGTGAATACACAGATTACACTGGATGATCATCAGTGTTTCTGTCAATATTAAATAGAAAATAGTAGCGTAAAAATTTTCAGTTCAGCTAATACCATTTCATACTCCTTGAAACGAGGTATTCTAATATATGTATACACTGACTGCACCCTCATAAACTGCCCGTCGATTTCTCGAAGCTTCTAAAATGTAAATTCCAGTGGCTTCTAAATACTCGTATAATACAATGTAGTCATATGAAACCCAAATAAATTACAATATATACATGTATATACATATGTATGTATGTATGTATAAAAATATAAATTTTTTCATTAAATACTAACCAGTTCGCAATACAAAATCAAATCCTGTTTTCAAGTAGCACTTTGCAAATAGACCCAGAGGCATCTTTGTATTTGCTTGTTTGATTTAGTGACAATAAATCGATGACGCAGAAATTACTTCGCCTAATCTTTAATAAATTAGCACAGATAATGTGCAAAATGTACACCACAAATTATTCAAGCGATGTTACTATGAATAAGACAATAGCAAGTGCCGATATGCCCAGAGGCTGGCTGATTAACCCTTCAAGGACGAAGTAAAGCGATGCGCAAGTTTATTTACTTCGAGCTTTTCCTATAATTTTAGCGCCTCACGGCGCTTGGTTGAGAAAAGTTTTGCGTATCACACATCACGTCACGGCTGTATCTTATTATATAAAGAGTAATACTAAGATGCTTGTTCGGAACTTTATCTAACTTGAATTTTTTTTAACATCATCGCAAAGAATCGCCGAAAATATCTACCTTCGCTGCATCCATTGCCAAAAAGGTGGTCTGAAGGATGATTTTTGAATGAAAGATGCTAAATGGTTACCCATTGGTTAATCTTAATCGCAAGGTACATATATTTCAAAAGAGCGTTATAGAGAATTTGAAAATTAAAATTTTTGGAAAGTACAGACCTTATTCGATAGAATAATTTGGAGAACGAATGGAGAGAATTGGATATGCGGTAAATTACCTTATGACTATATTTCTAGTATATACTTGTGAAGAGATTAAGATGCAAGATGAAAACCAGACGACATACAAAGTGAAGGTGAAGTCTAATTTAAAGCCTTTTGATAGCACCTTCGATCTTAGTAAATGCATGGTAGCTTCTGTTTCAAAACATCTAATTGGTAAAGGTTCCGATCTTGCGTTTTGTTTACATTTAATGTTTATTTTTTCCGTTACACGTATATAATTTTATAATATTTTTACATAACTGAAATTCCTGTATAACGTACATAATATATATTTTAGACACATTATAAGGGTTAAGCGAACTTTTATGTCTCAGAAATGCCTGCTGTGGCTTGTAACGGCAAATTATTTCGAGAGAAATTGTCATTCGAGAAACAGTTGACAATAATAAAGGGCTCCAAAAAGAAATCAGCGATTAGTATAATAATATAAACACAACCTCATCATTACAGATGCGTATAAGTGACGATACAGAGCAATTGCCACCAAAAGCAATAATTAGCCTCTACTGACTGAGACCACTCATACGAAATTTGTGAAAAAATACAAATAATCTGAAAGATTGCTAAACGGTTACGTTGTTATTGTTATTATTAATTCGATTTGTTCGACTTTGTTTACGAATATGCGTGATATGAAAACAAGTTCAAAACATGCCGGCAAAAACGCTTATAAACCATAACTTTACTTTCATATACATATGTATGTGGCAAATAGACACTTAAGTGTACATTTGTATGTCTATATGTAAATTGATCGATTTTTATTGTATAAAAACGGGAAAAAATTTTTTGCTTTATTTTCATTCTTTTCTTTATTTGGAAATCACAGTGATTCCCCAAATTTTAGTGTTGTTTAGCAAAAAAATATGCCAATAAGAAGATAATTGTTTAAAAATTTCTAAATTTGCAAACGGTCTGTTATAGTATATAAATATATACATAAATAAATATTTGTATTTGTTTTTGATTGTATGCCAATATGCTTCTTGAGTTCAGGAACATCGTCGTCGGGGAATTTACAGAATCTATCTTATTATTATTTATAAAGATAAGTGATTTATCTGACAAGTAATGGTAAGGTCATCTATATGTTGGTATCGGCACAGGGTGAATGTACTACGATTGTAATAAAAAACTAATATTTTATTTTATAATAAATATATGTAATTTATAATTTTTTAGAAAATATTTAGAGATATTTCCTTTCACTTTTGGTTCATATCTAATAATTGTAAATGTTTTCATATTTCTGAAGTTAAAATAAAATATTTTTTTTTTTAAATAGCTAAA
This sequence comes from Bactrocera dorsalis, assembly GCF_023373825.1. NCBI lineage: Eukaryota > Metazoa > Arthropoda > Insecta > Diptera > Tephritidae > Bactrocera > Bactrocera dorsalis. Next base: position 58,433,562 of record NC_064305.1, read on the forward strand.
CTCTTTATTCGTCATATAACCTGACAAGCAAGTTTTTCACCTTGTTAAAGAATTATGCATCTATATATACATATATTTTTACAAAAATACATTCTTACATAAATACATATGTATGCGATTTGGTTCTATAACTTGTGAAATCTATGATGATTTTGCTAAGTGTCTTACAGTCAATTATTGTTTCTTCACTTTTTCTCTAATTCATCAATTTGTACAATAATTATGGATTGCAAAAGTTTCGGGGATTTTCGGTTTGCCCATAGCTTCGTCTCCACTAGATCTTTTTATAAAAATAAAATAAAAAAAATATTTTTAAGCAAAACAAATAGACAAATGAGTACCTCCAACACATACATATGTACATCATCCAATCCATCATAGACACTCACATCAAACCGTATTTTACCAACTAATCTGCTGGATGATTAATGGGACTCCTATGGGATCTTATACATTAAAAGCTCGCAAAGAAAGAGTATAAATGCTGGGTCATACAGCTAAGTGGGATCACAAGAATTTTGGGATTACAATCGGGTACTACAACATAATTTGTTTGCGAAATGAAGCTATTCCTTGCTGTACTTTTCGCATTGTGCGTCATCGCGTACGCTTATCCCAGTCCAGGCGCCGAGGATGCAGGCCAAGAGACTTTGGAAACGGTAAATGTGCCGTTGGCAGTGGATGTAGATGTGGAAGGTAGACGTCCAGCACGCCACGGTGGTCGCGGTGGTTTTGGTGGTGGTGGCTTCGGCGGTGGTGGTTTCGGTGGTCGTGGCGGTTATGGCGGTTATGGCGGTGGTTCTCCATTTGGCGGTGGCGGCTACGGTGGTGGTCGTCCATTTGGCGGTGGCGGCTACGGTGGTGGCTCTCCGTTCGGTGGTGGCGGCTATGGCGGTGGTTCTCCGTACGGTGGTGGCGGTGGCGGTGGCGGTTCTTACAGCCAATCTTCCGCAAGTGCTCAGTCCTCTTCCGGTTCATATGGTTCATATGGTCGATAAATTTAGCAATGTAATGTGATAACATTTTTTTATATCTTCTTAATAAAGCAAATAGTCAAGAAGAAATTTTAAATCTTTAAGTGAAATATGTCAGCCTTTCTACCTTAAGCTTCAGGCATTTCTATGAAAGAGAGTCACTAGAAATTAAGGTTTCACAATAATGCTTAACCTTCAAAACGCCATCGGACCATTAGGTTAGGTTAGGTAAGATGGCTGATCAAAGATCCCACGTAGACTAACAGTTAGTCCTTTGTAATGCCAATGAAAAGGAACTCCCGTGTTCGGACTTAAAGATTGGCGAAACGCTTTGTAGCCAAGTGTCTGTCTTGACCAAAAGCGGGACAGTCAAGCAGGAAGTGCTGGCTTGTTTCTACCGCATCTTCTTCTAAACAGCTTCTGCAGTGGGCATCCGGTAAGATTGCCATTCTTACCGCATGTAGGCCAATAGGACAGTGGCCTGTTAAAAGACCCACTAACAATGAGAGGTTAGCCTTACTGAGGGCCAAGAGTTCATTGGATCTCCGACGATCTATTCTCGGACCATTGATTCGTGCATTTTTGTATTTTGAATGCCACAAGTTTAAATATTGGAGAAACAAATCATGTGTAAAAAGTAAACTAAATTTTGTGGGTAAAGGATGCTGCCGTTTCTAAAAAGTGGTTGTTATCCAAACTTTGTAGCGAAGACAGCAACCATTCAAAAATATATTGCGAAACTCCGTAGAAATGACACCGAAGGACTAAGTGAACTTATTTTTATGATCATAAAGCTTTGTTTTATAGACATTGTTGGCACTCTGAAAACAGCAAAATATAATGTTAAATGTCTTGTTCCAGAAAATTTCACTATGCAAAGTGAATGCCTTGCGATCTCAGACCATTGATTTGCCATGTCAAAAATCAAAGAAAACGGCGAAAAATAACATTAATCGGTTCGCGAAATGCTTCCGCATAGAGAAAAAAAGTTTGTGTACCTTTTGGAAGTAAAAGTGAAATAAATTTAACAGACATTTTGATCATAAATTGCTGCTAGCAATATTAAATAGTTAGACCGATTCCTGTCTGCTATTCGACAAAAAGAACAAAAGCTTTGTCTAAAAAATTTGTAGGAAAAAATTTGGAACAATTTGAGCCACGACGTTATCAAATCAAATGGCGAATGAAGGTTTATGGTTTAACATTTGAAGATTAAGATATTCTAGCGACTAGTTCCACTCATGGCTTGGCTCATAATAAAAACTCCCCAGAGCTTGGTGACGGCGTCCTTGGTGTGATTTCGCCTGTGGTTGAACACCTTTGGGAAATAATTTAATAATGTTCTGTCTGAAAAATTAGTTCGAAAACTTCTTTTGTCTAAGTGAATTCGTAAAAGGTTTGCTTAGCCGGTGAATAAAACCATTTTATTTAAGCATTACTTGAAGAAAGGGATTCCCGCATTTAGTAAATATTTATTTCATACTATACTATGACATAGTGCTTCTATGTTAACAAATAATATGTGAATTGAAATTCCCACTTCAAAAAGCAGTTTATTTATTGAACAACTTGATTTGATTCTTCGCACCCAAATAATTATGTGTCTACAAACTTCATAACCAGAATATTCCAACAATCAAATCATGTGGGAAAAAACCACCGAAAACAAAGCCGCACTCAAGTCAGTCAACCGCTAAGAGCACACACATTCACACGCACACTAACCCGAGTACACGCATCAGCTAGTCTAATGCTGTAGAAGTCTTTATCACATTCTCAACTAACTATAAAACAAACGAAATTCGGCAGAGATGAAGCAGAAATCGAACAACACTCTATAAGCATACACATCGCCTCAGTTTCACAAAATACAATTTAAAAAATGAAATTCCTTGCCGCATTGTCTTTGGCTCTTTGCCTTTTCGTCGTTGCGTGTCATGGCGTGCCGGTGGAGAGGGAAACACTGCTGAGTATTGAAAAGGCGCAGCCAGTGGCTGTGGTAAGCGCGGAAGGACAGCCTCAACAGCTGCGTCGTGTGGCACGGCATGGTTTCGGCGGTGGCTTCGGTCCCGGTTTTGGTGGATATGGCGGTTACCCATTTGGTGGATATGGTGGCTATGGCGGTTACCCAATTGGTGGATATGGTGGCTATGGTGGTTATCCAATTGGCGGATATGGTGGCTACCCAATTGGTGGCTTCGGTGGCAGTTCGAGCAGTGCTTATGCAAGTTCTAGTTCGGGTGGTTACCAATTCTTTGGTTAAGCCATTGCATCTGATGTGTCAGCGTTCTAAGTGTTAATTATGTTAATGTATTTTAATTAAGGTTAGAGAAACATAATATATTAAATTTGTAATAATATGTGTGTAAGTACTAAATAAAGCTGTGAAAATATGTTAATTGAGGTGTTCATATAAGGAGTGGTTGTATTAAAGGTATTTTTTCAATAATTTTGAAAGATCGCGCTAGACGCGTGTCAAGTTATTTTTGTTCAGTATTGTTTGGAATTTCATCATGAAAGGACTTATGCCTGAGCAACGTTTACAAATCGTTCTTCTGTATTATGAAAATTCACGTTTTCTAATGAATGCGTTTCGCGCACTTCGCTCAAATTATGGTCAATCGGCCTACTGAGCATACTATTCGCAACGTTATCACCCATCTTGAGAACCAGCACCGTTCGCAGCTTCGAGATCTTATATTGAAAGCTTACAAAACCAGCTATAAAACAACATCGCCTCACTCTATGGGCGCTTGAAAAGTTCCATGAAGATCTGACGTTTTCGAGCAATTTTGTTCAGCATTGAGACCCATTTCTGACTCAATAGGTATGTTTGTAAACAAGCAAAATTGCCGCACTTGGGACGAAGATTATTCTGAAGGAATTGCCATTTCATACAGAAAAAACAACGTTTTGGTGTAATTTGTGGGCCGGTGGAATCATTAGTCCATATTTCTTCAATGACGCCGGTGAGATTTAACCGGAACTCGCCGTACTTTTGTTGGGTTCCTACAACACTACTTATAGATACATAAAAAAAAATAAAAAAAAACATTAACTTCGATTAGCTACAACTTGATTTTTATCTTTTACTTTGCATGACATTTGTGGTATATGATAAAGTGGCCCGGTCAGGGAAATTTTTTCCAAAAAACTTTTCATATAAAAATCTGATTTCCATCGTTATGTATGTATGTCTAGCAGCTAAGTATGTATATGCCGGGTGATTCGATCTAAAACACTTCTGCGGCTATTGCAGTTCTTCTTTGAACATTAATTCTTTCTAAATTTCGTAAAGATATCTCAGCAAATGAAAAACTTTTACTCAGCTCTTCATGCTGATCCTTTATTCATATAGATATATATTTTATGGGGTTAGGGACATTTCTTTCTGTGTGCTAAGAACTTCAAGACGCTCTTACTATATCTTGTTCAAGGTATCCAAAAATTGTGAACGTCCTCTATCTTCCCCAGTCTTTGTATATGGAATATACGATGCTCACATTATGTGGAGTGGAACTGTAATTCTTTCTGATAAATTAGAGACAAACCGCTTTTCTCTGTTCAGGATTCTGTGTTCTGAGCTAAGCCTGACTAATCTCATACTATCTCAGTTGGTCCATCCGTTGTCTCGTTCGAGCATTTCAAGTGGTAACATTTTGTTTCAAGGCCTGAATTGAAGCTGGATTGTCCGTATAGACTTTAGACTTTACATATCCCCGCAGGAAGAAGTCTAACAGTGGAATATCACACGATTTTGGAGTCAATTGAACGACTAAAACGTGAAATTATCTTCTAATCGCTGTTTTTTCTTTGGATGAAATGGCAGCTCTCGAACCCCTTTAGGTTGCTGCTCGTGCCGAGTGTGGCAATTTTGCTTCTTTACATATCCATTGAGTCAGACATGGGCTTGATCGCTGAACAAAGTTTGGCTCGAAAACGTTGGATCTTCTTGAAACTTTTCATGAGGTCACAGAGTGAAGCGATGTCGCTTGGGAAGGTCAAGCGGCTTCAGTTCTTGCACAAGCTATATTTTGTACGCTTTCAATTTAAGATCTTGACGTAAAATGCACCAAGTCGTTCCATACGTCAGTCCGAGTTGCTGCGAACGGCGCCGATTCGACCCTCCACGGTCTTCAGGTACGCTCTCAGCTACGGCTACTATATTTTTTCACTGTGTGCTGGACGTGGTCTATTCGGTAGAATATTATCCAATCATGTAAGTCATACAGCTGGGCACGATTCACACATGATCTGTCAAAAACAAAGGCTAAGCGTAAGGTTGCCATGTAAGCGCTGCAAGTTTGATGCTAGTGTAGTTGTGTATGGTGTATTCCCACCAAGGCTAGGCGATACAAACTAAACTAGCTATTCCAGCCACATAATAAGCATGCAGCTAAAACAATTAACGAATGAGTACCGAAAATATCCCCTTTCCCTTTCTTACGGGATTTGCGCACAGCCTTTTCTTTATTTGAAAATAGCGAATGAATTCGTGTAAATATCTGACAAATGATTTACTGCAAGCCCTAATTGCATTCATCCCAAGTCAGTTTAGCTGTTTAGAAACTTGCTAAACAAGCTACGAGCTTTGAATTTTAAGTTCATTACCATCTTCTATAAATTTTCGAACATCGCATTAGATTTAACAAAAAAAAATTGTATTTGAAAACGAATGCCTTGAAATTTTCGACTTTGTTTCTACAAATAATAATTGCTTAAGCTTAGATTATAAGCAGCCGGTCTTGTCTTCAGCTTTCTTTCATTTTTTCTACGCCTTTTATTGTATACCGAGAACGAGTAAAATTTTGCATATATCGATTGCAGTTGCAAAAGGCAAAAAGAGAAAAGAAAGTACGAAATCGATTGCATATGAAAATATTTAGACAATTCTAATGGAAAGGCGTAATTCCAGTTTCAGTTCGAAACAATTGATTAAACTCACATTTGTATTAATATAATTATGGCTACAACAATTTGGCGAAATCTTTTTTATGACGATAATTCTTATAGCAGCGACAAGTATAAAATGGGCTATCGCCGCGATTACTCCAGTATACTTTCATTGCAAGTAAAACGCATCACATCTTTAAATAGGAATTTTACAGTATCGCCAGCCGACAAAATGCAAGTCCTGACATTCGCATTCATTCTGGCATTCATTGCTACGGTGCACAGCTATCCTAGCTACATTGCATACGACGATTATGCGGAGGCGCCGGTATATCCGTTTAGTGGAATTTGGTTTACTGAAGAAGCTCCAGTGCGTCATAAACGTGAACCACATAGACATCGTGGCGGTTATGGCGGATATGGCGGCGGATATGACGGCGGCTTTGGCGGCGGCTTTGGCGGATTTGGCGGATATAACCCATACCCATACGGAGGTTATCAACAAGGCTTTTATCCACAAGCTCCCATCGGACAAGCAAGTAGTTTGTCCCAATCAAGTGCTATGGCAACTTCGCTTGGCACTGGTGGCCCTGGCGGCGCTGCAGGTTCCGCCGCCACTGCAAGTGCAGCTTCGAGTACTAGCGCTGGAAGTTATGGATACCCTACAATATATGGCTAAATTATAAAAAGTGAACAATAATGGCCTGAAAAAGTATTCATAATAATAAATGTAATGTGAACATTAAAATTGTAGCAATAAGTTCTTAGGCAATGGCAGTTTCCGTTCAAACTATTTTCTCTTTCTTAATTTTACTTTTACTAAAGCCAAAGTGTACGTAAACAGCTATCGCCTGACTGACGGAGACTGAGTAATCATGGGGTATTACAAGTGTTAAACAACGAGCAACGCTCTGGATTAAGTTAAGATAGGATAAGAGGCTGATTCACCACGTCATAAGCTACGAATTTTCGCACGAGGACCGCTAAGAAATATCAAACTTTTATGATGCTAAGATCTCCTACGTATTGGACGTATTGGTCATAAATACCTTCAAAATCGCCAAAGTGCGTCAAATTAGTTGATGCGGCTAAAAACAATACCAAGCGGGTCTCCTGGTACACCGAAGTTGTGCCTTTCGTGGCGTTTGATTTTTAGGTTAGCCAAAGCTGGGCGGTGGAGGAGTAAGTATCTGGAAACAACCCCGATTATTTTTCATTCTGTTTCAAATAAAACAAAAAAATGTTAACTTGGGTCGCACCGAAGTTGGATTACATACAGGAACTAGATCCCGATCGTGCAGTTTGTATGTGTTATAGTGGTCCAATATCGACGGTTCCGACAAACAAGGAATATCTTAATGAGAAAAGAAGTGTGTAAAATATAATATTGATGTGTTAATTTAGCTCTTCATGCTTCACATTTATACACTTCATAGCAATCTTATTATAACACTGTTCAGGGTATAAAATATTTTACGCGTATTCAAAATCTATTGTATAAAATAATGATCGATATACCAAAACTTCTATGAACATGAATGAAAATATAAAATATGGTTTTCGTCTTTTCCTTTTTACTTTCCAAGTATGGAATTTACAGAACAACTCGTCAATTAAATCTGATTGAAATTAATCCATTGTTTCTAAAAATATTAAAGCTGGTCACCCTATTTCGCCAATAACTGCACGATCGCGGTTGTAACGAAGTGTGTTCAGGCTATACGTAAAATAAACAATGATACGTCAGCCGGCTTAATCGATCATACTGACTGAGTTATATTGTGGACTTGCTATGGACAATATGCAAAATATTTATATGAAGAAAACGTCCGTAACTTATTTATAAGTTCGAATAACAAGTAACATATGTTTAACTATAGAAAGTGCCGTTATAAATGCGTACCGAAATTTTGCATTAATCAGCGAAAGTTTACACGTCCAATTAGCCACTCCAGATAATTATGTACAGGGTATTCCAATAAGAGTGATATGATCTCTATTCAACAACGTTACGATCGACCACAATACGTACGTGATGGGATAGATACCAAGAGCTGAAAAGGGAAGCGAGACCATTTACAGACAGCAAAAGAAAGATACCAAAATGCGTGAGTACCGCAAGCTTGAGCTTGACAAGCTGGCCGACAGGAGTTAGAAAATTCTACGAAAAGATGCGGCGACAAGCAAAAGGTTTCAAGAGCTATTCAAACACAATCCACAAAAAGGGAGACCCCACAATCGCGCCAACTACCGTGGGATAAGCCTCCTTAGCATCGCGTATAAGGTTCTATCGAGCATATTGTGTGAAAGATAAAAGCCCACCGGCAACAAACTGATTGGACCTTATCAGTGTGGCTTTAGACCTGGCAAATCAACAACCGACCAGATATTCACCATACGCCATATCTTGGAAAAAACCTGTAAAAAAAGGATCGACGCACACCACCCATTAGACGATTTCAAAACTGTTTTTGGTAGCACGAAATAAAACTGGCTTTATTCTGCGATGCCTGAATTTGGTATCCCCGCAAAACTAAAACGGCTATGTAAACTGACGTTGAGCAATACATTAGCCTAGTCATTATTTCGAAGTCATAGATAATTTCGTCTATCTTGGAACCAGCATTAACAGCAACAACAATGTCAGTCATGAAATCCAAAGCAGAATAACTCTTGTTAGGAGATGAGTAAGCAGTTGAGAAGTAAAGGCCTCTCTCGACGAACAAAAACCAAACTCTCTAAGTCACTCATAACTCCCGTACTGCTATATGGTGCAAAGGCATGGACGATGACAATATCTGATGAGTCGACGTTACGAGTTTTCGAGATAAAGGTTCTGTGGAAGATTTATGGTCCTTTGCACACTGGCAACGGCAAGTACCGCAGCTGATGAAACTATACGACAACATTGATATAGTTCAGCGAATTATTAGACTACGCTGGCTAGGTCATGTCGTCCGAATGGACGCTGTACCCCCTGGGAAAGCGGAGGAAAAGGAAGACCCCTGCTGCGTTAGAGAAGCAGCACTTGGTATCTCGAATCGCCGCCAAATTGTGAAAAGAAGAAAAAACTGGCGCTGTTGTAAACTCGGCTATAAAGTCTTAAGCGCTGTTCACGCCATAAAGAAGAAGAAAACTATAAACGATGTAATTATGTTCTGAATATAACATCATACAAATGGCCTCCACGACTTCTTGCTCAGGAACGAATTCAAGGAACTCAATTTTCGAGTGCTTTTTCCGCTACATCATAACGTATGTCATGAATGTAACGTATTTCTTAAAAATCATCTTATCGCTTTCAAGTTATTCCAAGGCAAAATCAGTGAATACACAACGTTTGCGGTGATCCAATGGTTTCAGTTCTTGAGTGGGAATAATTTTATATGGTTGCAACGCACTTTTCTCAAAATACGCTAGTTTGTATTATTATTCAGACAGTCTCTATTCTTGAGGACGTCTAGGAATCGACCAATTGCGGTCTTCAGCAACACATGCCTGAACGGCAGCAATATTTTCATTACCTCGACCGGTTTTTTGCCTTACGAGATTGGCACTTAAATATTATATACAAAAATTTACGCACGACATTTTCAACATTTCGACGAATAGCGAGCACAGATGTATGCTTATTATGATCAAAAAATGGCAACAGCGCACGAAAAGTGGCAATTGGACAACGATTAATTTTTTTTATTTCTTTGATAATAAAATTGAATAGTTTGAATAGTTCATGCGTATATCTTTCTACAGTTGATGGCCGAAACTTTAGCTAGAAATCATTTCATCCCTATTGGGAACCCCGTTATTAACCTTTTAAATATAAACAAAATATGCTGATATTTTGCAGATTAGTAACGACATTATAGTTAATGAACTCGAAAAGCACGTGCTTCTTTTTGACAAGTTTTACATGGTACTCTGGCAACATGTTGCAACAGAGTATAATAGGTTTGTGCACCCATCGGTTCGTTGTAATACCGAAAACTCAAATTAAGTATGGAGTTGTATGTATCAAAATGTTCAAGGTGACAAAAATGTCTGTTAAAACCTCGTGTTGTTTGAATTAATAGGTATTGCAGTTGGGCAAATCGGAACATTGCCATACCCATAAATTGCGGATACTCAAAAAATGTATAAAATGCTATAACTAAGTGACACATTAAGCTGTCCATCATTTGTTGGTAAACGGACTTTTCATATCATCACGGCGCGTTCCCGTTGCCATCGCACTCATGTAAAGAATGAAGGTTCTGCATCATCTTTTGTCGCATCGTGGTATTGGCATGACGGTTCTTCGACCATTCCCATTCCCATACTTTCTGAAATATCCCTAACCGGATAGCAGCTGTGTTTCGTAGAAGTCGATTTTTTCAAATTAACGATGTGTCCATAAAATCGGGCTCTTATAAGACTGGCTAACCTACTGCTGCGACTATCATCCTCCTGTCTTCTTTGTCATGTTAATACCGTACCTTGTTTTACTAGCTTAATTGGTATTTTGTTTCCACAACATGTATGTGCTTATTTATTAAAAAAGTAGCTCTTTTTTGCCACACCAGTGCCTGATTTGGTACAGAACATATCAGTAAATTTTTGCGACATATTAATTGACTTTGATCGATATCTTCTAAAAAAAAGATAGAAAAAAGTTGATCGAAAATCTATCAACTCAGTTCGCAACTTCCCCTAATGCCTACAAATGTACCTAATGCCCATATATCTAACAAAAATATATTTTACTTTATACCGTATTTATCGGTCAATATATATGATATCATAACATAATTATTTCGAACGTACCATAGTTAGGTTTCCAAAGTAAGTGAAATCGGTCCATGTTCTAGTTCTATATATCTAACTGTTTCCACGTCTTTATTTCCAACAAACTGTTGGAGTATCTAATTTTCGTTTGCACCGAAACTTAGTGCTTCCTTACTTGTTGATCTGTTTACCTTGTTTCCCTACTCTGACAACAGAGTGTTTGGTGAGTTCATCTCCCATGACTTAATCCAAATTAATTTATTATTTTCTATTTATCTGCTAATTTGTGGCGAATATGTCACATAATAAAAGTGACACACATTCTTTTTACATACAATACATATTTATTTTTAAAGGCAACATTAATATCATATCTATAAGCACCAAAAATAAAATCCCCTTTTTTCAAAGTACATATGTATTTCACTCATAAGCCACTTGAATTGGCCTCTTCAAACGCGATTAATTGCCCAGCAGGTTTGCCGCTACCACCACTTAAGAAAAGAGCTTTGGCAAATTCACCAAAATTTTTGTAGTGAACGAAAGTAAACGAAAACAGGTAAGGTGCGCTAAGTTCGGTTGTAACCAAACATTTTATACTCTCGCAAGGTGATACGGACAGAGAAGGGGAAATACTTTCAAGTGTTGGAAAATTTTTGGGTATTTTAAAAACTGTTACGTAAACCAAATTTATTACCAAAATATTCGCGGATGAAACGGAGGATGTTGATATGAACGAACTTTGGTTTCAAAAGACGGCGCTACAACGAAACAATCAATTTATTAAAGAACATTTTTTCAGAAGTGTCCTCCAAAATGATGTGATTTAACACCACAGGAATATTTTTTGTACGGCTAAGGGGTTACTTGGGTTTCCCCGGGTAAAAATCAGTATTTTTTCATTAATTTTTTCTGGCGACGAAAATCGTTGACCACACATTATTTTCTTGATGTGTGGAAATAAAAAGAAGTCATTGGGTGCCAAGTCAGGGCTGTACGGCGGATGACCCATCAATTCGACGTTTTGGCCGGTCAAAAAGGCGCTGGTTTGCGCCGATGTGTGAGAGCTCGCATTGTCATGGTGCACAATGATTCGTCTTCTCTTGTTCGTTTTTCGAATTTCTCCGAAGACTTCAGGCAAACAAATGGTGGTGTACCATTCAGAATTGACCGTCCTACGTTGCTCAAGCGGAACAGTCGCCACATGACCAGTTTTGCCGAAGAAACAGGCGAACATTTGCATCGAAGTGCTTCTTCCACGAACAACTTTCGTTGGATTTGGCTCGTCTTGGAAGACCCACACGGTCGATTGCTGTTTTGTTTCGGGCTCATACGCATTGATCCATGATTCGTCACCTCTGACGATCTTATAAACGTCTTTTCAAGCACCGCGATCGTATTTTTTCAGCATTTCTTTACACCAATCCACACGAGCCTTTTTTTGAGCGATTGTCTGATTGTGCGGGATCCAACGAGAACCAACCTTTTTTACGGCCAGGTGTTCATGCAATATCGAATGTATGCTGGTGGGAGAAATGCATAGGCATGCCTCTATCTGAAGGTGTGTTACATGACGGTCTTGCATTATCAATTCACGTACGGCATCGATGTTTTCTGGCACAACGGCTGTTTTTGGACGACCTTCACGGAATTCGTCTTTGAGCGAACGTCGGCCACGATTGAATTCGTTGTACCAGTTTTTCACAGTGCTATAGGATGGTGCTTCATAGCCATACAAAGATTTTAGTTCATCGATGCACTCTTGTCGTGATAATCCACGTCGAAAGTTGTGAAAAATGATCGCACGAAAATGTTCACTAGTTAATTCCATTTTTTGGCCGAGATGAATTTTTTAATTCCCTGTAAATAAAACAATGACAAAACGTTCTGGATGATGTTATGTTAAAAAAATGTCAAACTTTCCAATGGAAATGTCAGATTGCACCTGGCAACACTTAGTGTTGCCTAGGCCAGAAATATATATAGCAGCCCTCGTAGTATTAACTTTCGCCCGTATGAAATACCGACCTCCCTTAAGTACTGAGGAACGCGTGTCTGAACTTCTAATTAAGTTATGGCTTGCACTGATGAACAGACAGTCATTTGGAATCCATTTCGGGTCTTCACCCCGATCATTTATATATATGTAACTATAGTTTCTCGAAAAGTTTGAGATGCTACAAGCAATCGTTAGATGAACAAAACCATTCTACTTTACGACACCATTTTACGTGAGTATAAAAATTCCCATAAGAAGTTAAAAAATTATATAAATTAAAACAACACTGTCTTTGAAATCGCCTAGAGCTGTTTTGTCCAAGACGCAGCTATAAAACGCACGATTCGCCGCTCTGGATGAACAGAAGTCTAATAAACATCTAACCGTAAACAACAAATCACTTTTGGTGCAATAAAAATAGTACGAAGAAGTCTTTGGATAATGAAATTAATTGCCGCGTTGTGTTTGGCGCTAAGCCTGTGCGTGGTGTTATGTCATGCTGCGCCCGTGGAACGTGAAACGCTCTTGAGCATTGAAGACGCACAGCCTGTGGTTATTGCTGTTGAGGGGCAACCGCAACCACTGATACGCGTAGCACGTCATGGTCATCGTGGTTTTGGTGGTTATGGCGGCTATGGCGGTTATGGCGGTGGTCCCGGATATGGTGGCTTCGGTGGAGGTCCTGGATATGGTGGCTTTGGGGGTGGTCCAGGATATGGTGGATTTGGTGGAGGCCCTGGATATGGTGGCTTTGGAGGAGGTCCTGGATACGGTGGCTTTGGGGGAGGTCCAGGATATGGTGGTTATGGCGGAAGTTATAGTAGTTCTAGTGCATCTGCTAGCTCAAGTTCCGGTGGCTACTTTGGTTAAGATATTTCCTTGAATAGTGGCATTAATTATAGTATTTATTATTTTGCATTTCTATGTTATTAATAAAAAGTGAATTTAATTAAAATCACAAAATAGTTTCAAAATTATGGATTAAAAACTTGATTTCTTAAAAGGCTCAAATAACATCTGATTCAGTGAAGTGATGTGTTTATATAATAGTGTTTTTAAAGAACAACTAAAATTTTTAGCACTGCGAAAGCCAGACTTGGTGGTGTAAATCAAATCTTAATAGAAATGTTTTCCTCGGCAAGATTTCTGGAATCATCTTAAATCTTTAACGGTCAAAATATGTTGTCGGTGATTTGTAAATAATTACAATATTTGGATGACACTTAGTGAACAATTTTAATAAACTGTAAATTTTTTTAGGCGATTCAGAACTTGGAATAAATCTGCCAGACAGGCGATCAATCGAATGAATGCGCTTGCTTTAGCAAAGAAACGGGGTGAAAAGTGACATATGTATTTTCAAATAAAGATTAAGGAATGACGGCAGGGCATTGAAAAATTGGTCCAAAAAATCGTTGGAAATTTCTATAAGGCCATGCGAATAGATAGGTGAACATAAATTCTTTCGTCCAGATGCAAATGTATGTAAGTTCTCTTCTGTACTCGATGGTATAAGGAACTAAGTGTCGCCAAATCAATAATCATCACATAAAATCCTAGAGAAAAATCTATGTAGTAGTTGTGCTGTGATAACTTTTAATATCCCGAACAGGGTATATTAAGTTTGTTACGAGGTTTTAATACCTAGAAATAAATGATCAACATGTCGAGCTGTGTTAAGAATTAAAATTAAATCTTCGCTAAAAATAAAGATTCAATTTTCCGTTTGATTAGTATAAAACCGTGCTTCAACGCTGCTCTTTCATTGGAATTGTTTTAACACTCTAGTGATTGTGCAGTTTCAAAAATTAAAAACACATCTTCAGTTATTCCAACAAGAAATTGTTTGCATTTGTGCTATTCACCGTTCTTTTGGCGTCGACGTACTGCTACCCGGCCAGTAATAAGGACATCAACGCGGCACCGTTGGAGCAAGATGCAACGGCAGTAACGGATTCACATGTGCGTCAGAAGCGTGGCCATTATCCCGTTGTTGGTTACGATTCCAGCTATCCTGTCTATAGATCTGTGTACCCTATATACGGCGCCGTTGCTCCTGTATCTGTTGCTACCTATCCAGTTTACCAACCAGCCTATCCTGCTACTATTTACGGTTAAGCGGACAAATAGGAAGGATTAATAATTTTCTAAAAATGATACGATATTCTTAATTATGATACGTGGTACAAAGGCATGTTATAATAAACGATAATTGTAAGGTACTTTAATAATTCCAATCAGTGAATTTGTCGGGTTCTGGTATATTTTTCAAGTATTAAAAGTACATATATTAGTATATTTTAGAGAATTGTTTATGTTATTGGGTTAAGATCTAATTGTTATTGCTATATTAACGGGTGTTTTTTTAATGTGGCCATATTTTTTCGGCGTTGTTCTTTTGGCAGCTGTTTTTTGATTTTTTGTTTTCGTTTCTGCTTTTCTTGCCTGAATTTTAGGAAGTTGATGACAACGAACTTTGAATCCAACAAGAAACGTAACATGATACAGCTAACGATATAATAAATTTTTTGATCTCCAAGACCGTTTGACATAACTCCGCTGGACTATTTTTTTATAAAAAAGCGCGGGATGATTGACGCCTTGGAAGATATTATTTGCCGAGTTATTACTAACATACGGCCTCAATTGCTGCAAATTGTTCGAAAACTGAATCCAGGCTGCTAGGTAGGATTCGTATTGAAAGCCTCAACGGACAAATAGAGCTTTCAGGGATTTGGATACAGAATTTTTTAAATCTATTCTTTCACTTCTTAGTCGTACTTCGTCAAGAGCTGCCCTTAGTATGAGACATGTATAAAAATGATTATTATGAAACCAATTGTTGAAATTCTAAATTCAGTCAATATAAAAGAATTTAGGAATAGTTAAGAGATGATAATAATCGATTGAACCCTGGGGTTACAAATTCAACCAATAGACGAAAATTTGATGAGATTGGTATATGATTGATTGAAATTGTTATCCTATTGTCGTCATGCTGTAAGGCTGGGAATCTTGCCAGACACTATTAGTAGAAGCTGTATTGAAGAACTCCCAGTGAAAACAACTCAAGAAACGTGCTGTTTCGACGGGGTCGTACCAAAGGGAGGAGGGTGTTAGATGAGTGGGGTTTGTAGGGCATGCAAAGAAGTGGCCATTGTCATGCGGGGACTCGTTGCATGCAGGACATACATTAGGTATGTCAGGGACGATTCTGCATAGGTAGGAGTTTAACCGACTACATTATCCAGAACGAAGTTGCGCTAGAGTGACTCGCGTTTCTCGCGGCAACTGGAGCTCTTCGCCTGCGATAGGTGGTGGTTTGACTCCAAGAACGCCATTCACAGGAAGGAAGTCGGTGAAGGTGTTGATGGCTCCACTGTGAACTTGTCGAAAGTCAGTTGCGTCCGAAGTCCGGTCGGCGTACTATTCGACGTCGTCGACGTAGTCGAGGAATGACATTTTTATGCTCCTAGGAGGCGGTTCTGCTCCAAGCAGATGGCTGCAAAGGTGATTCCTACGGAAACATCCCAGCAGGAACTGCTTGGAGAGGAGTTCATTATGCTCCTTTACTGGTAGCATAAGCGTCTCAGCGTGGAGGTGTTCATTGGGAGACATCAAAAGGCATCCTGTCGTGGTCCGGAGTGCAGTATTCTGACAGGTCTGAAGTTTCCTCATCTGCGTACCACTACATCCAGGCGACCATATTGGTGCTGCGTATTTGAGGACCGGCCGACCGATTTCCTTGTAAGTTGCCAACAACGTTTCTTTGTCTTTTCCCCATTTGCTGACGGCTAGCAACTTGAGGATTTTGTTGCGGCTCTGTACCTTGGCGAAAATCGCGGTCATATGGAGAGAGAAGGAGCATAGCTATCGAGGGTTCATGAAAAATTAAAGTATGGAGGAAAATTAATACATTTGGATAAAATCTTTGGTAAATAATTATATTTTCGGGAAAGAATCAGCAAAAAGGAAGCCATGTTCGTGTCAATTTCCAAAATTAACTGACTTGAGGTTCAACTTAACTCCGAAGCTGTTTATGTACCCGATCTAACAGGTCAACTCATGTAAAGAAAACGTGTATATTCTATAGAGTATAGTATAGAGTAGACCATTAAATTCGGCGTGATAAAAAATGTTTATGCATGTGGGCTGAACTTATTCGCGTGGAATATATCCGAGTAAAAATGAAGCGAGTAAATCGCTGACTTGAGAGTATCATTTTAAGTCGTTCGAATTATATTTCATTAAAGTTCGAAATTTGCAAAGTTGAACAGAAAATGGAACTCACAAATAATTTCATTAAGTCAAATATATTTTCTTTTCGAAGGTTCTGATGCTATACTTTTTCACCAAATTTAACCCAGACTAACAAAAACATTATTTCACGATTTTTTTAAATTCTCTAAAGTGAAATTTTCTATCAAATTTTCTATTCAAATGAAACATGCCAACGCTTAATTAAATTTTACGTAGCCTTATATGAGCATCGGCTGGGATGGCCTTCAGTGACTTCAGCGAATGACTATTAATAGCTTCAAAGGACTCGCGCGTTCCATGAAGCGATTAGCATCACCTTACTTTTTTACCGAATATGACGTGATTTTATAGTTTAGGCTCCTTTTTGGAATGATATTTTGGGCATCATTCACGTCAAGTCACCAGTAATGATGTTTTGGCTGGATGTAGGTTCAGCTCAGCTAGTTACACTGTTAAGCATCTCTTCGGCGCAGCCGAAGTTAACGTTTTTCTTCTTTTTATGACCGCTAGTTGTTAACAAATTATTTAAAAGTTAAAAATTTCAAAATAATATTTAATGTTTTTATCATATGGAGTCTTGTACAAAATTTGAAAACTTGATATAAGCATTTTTTATCGATTAATTTTTGCTTTTAACGCATTATCATTTTATGGTTGTAAATAAATTTTATATAATTTTAAGTCTTTTTAAGTGTTTTGATCACACATATTTGGCTTTATTTTAACCAATTAAAACTCAGCACATACTATCAACTTTAGGGATTCGTTAATGCAGTTAAAATTACTGAAAAGAAATTTATAGTCTTCTAAAAGATCTATGCACTGAGATAGCAATTTAATTTGACGTTGGATTAACTGATACTGAAGAGTTTTAAATTTCATTTTACACAATATTTCGTTATTAGTTTTAAAGAAAAAACAAAAATAATTCTTGCAAGATTTTTTTAGTATTATTTCAATATATTGTTAAATCAAATTCACAATTCAAATTAAAGATATTGTATATATATTTTTTTTTAAATTTGTAGTCACTTTAACCACGATGATGTCCACCATGATGCTTAATATCGTAGTCCCGTGCCAAGCGAACGCCTTCATTCTCATGTCCTTGCTGGTCGTTGACATCAGACAAGGTTAACGGTTGATCGGCTGTCTCTAAAGTGAGCACAGCATTATCGCCGACGGGATTACCGCTGGTGCCGACCAGCATCGCCACGAACAACACCAGTACTAAGCAAACGCCGAATGCACGCATTTTCACAAAATTGTTATTTTTTTTTCAAAGATGGTTCTGGGTATTTGCTAAGAAAGTTCCTCTAGAACAGCCACTAACGGTATGATTATACCCGGGATAGCGCTTTGCTTTTATATACAAAAATAGCTGTTCATTTAAGATTAGAAAATTTTTTAATAAATTAAATTATATAAACATTCAGGAAAAATACTTGGAATGAAATATCGATCGTGATTGTTGTTCTATAAAAATAGAGAAAATATGCAAGTCTAGAAATTCTAGAAATGGAAATTGAACAGCCAAAGGTATTAATATGCAAATATAGACTTATTTGCAAACAGAAAATTCATTTGATTCATTCATTTCCTCGTAGTAAAGCGACTTCATATAACTTGAATGACACGATCTTGGAGACCACGCTACAGGCTCACGACGCGATATAATACGCTAACCAAAAGTCTTCTTCAATAAACTCAATATTTCATTGGCTGTACGGCATATACAGGGTTTGTCCGGAAAGAACTGATTTTATTCCGACGCGACGTTCCAAGCTAACGAACGAGCGTCTGGTCAGTTGTAGACGGCTTTTCAACAAGGCCAGCAGAAGTGGGTTATCTGATGACTGGGCTTTGTATAAAGCAGGACTTTCAATATATAAGTCCGAGTTAAGAAAGTCCAAGAGGACCTCGTGGAAGTGCTTCTGTGAAAAAGTGGAAGGCGAGTCCTCGAGATTCAGACGTATTCACGCAAAAACCCCAGTGTCCCTGGGGTACCTCAAGGACGCAAATGGGAAGTGGGCCCTCAGTAGTGAAGAAACACTTCAAATGCTTCTCGACGCTCACTTCCCGAGCAACATGTCCTCTGTGAGGGGATCTGTCGGGGTGCCGCATGAGGATTGCGCGACCATTGTCGGCATCCTGGATGAGCGATTCTTGACGTGGGCGATTAACTCGTTCAAATCATTCAAGTCCCCGGAACCAGACGGCATCATACCAGAGCAGCTGCAACAGGGTGTTAAGGTGTCATGGAGCTGGTTGGCACCTATCTATGCGAACTGCATCAGATTAGGTTACATCCCGGGGGCCTGGAGACGAGTCAAGTTTACGTTACAATCAGCCTCTCCTCCTTCTTGTTAAAGACTCTGGAGAGGCTGATGGACTGGTATATAAGGAAGAGCATTCCAAGAGACTACTTGTCGAGAGCACAACATGCTTATCGCAAAGGCAGTTCAGTGGACACTGCCTTGCATACTATCGTATCATGGCACGAAGAAGCCATTGAAGCCAAGGACTTCGCTGTTGGGACCTTCCTTGATATCGAGGGAGCTTTCAACAATGTCCTGCCTGAGGCAGTAGTAACTGCTCTTGACGGTCTTGGGGTTGAATCGAACCTCAAGTACCTCATTCTCAGTCTTCTGTGCGACAGAATGATCGAAACGGAATGGGACAGCGCGCCCGCGAGGCGTAGTGTGCGTAGGGGAACACCACAAGGTGGGGTTCTCTCTCCTCTTCTATGGATCCTAGTCGTTGACGAATTGCTCAAAAAACTAGAGGATCGCGTCTGTCGGGTGATTGCCTACGCAGACGATGTAGCACTTATGGTCAAGGGAAAGTTCCTTAGCACCGTGTACGAGTTAACGCAAGGATATCTCAGCGTTGTAACAAAGTGGGCGGTCGGAAGTGGACTCGCCATTAATCCAAACAAAACAGAAATGGTTTTATTCAGCCGAAAATATAAAATCCCGGCGTCACCGTTGCCGCAGATGGGAGGTATTCGCCTGCAACCGGCGGATACAGTGAAATATTTAGGGCTCATCCTGGATAATAAGCTTTCATGGAAGCCGAATATCGAGGAGAGGGCAAAAAAGGCATCTATTGCCTTATACTGCTGCAGAGGAGCTATTGGCAAAAGATGGGGTCTCTCACCGAAAGTGGTCCTCTGGCCGTATGATACCATAGTAAAGCCCATCTTGTTCTATGGTATCTTCATGTGGTGGAGGGCTTTAGGTAAGACCACACTGGTCAAGAAGCTCGAAAGCGTTCAACGGACTGCGCTAATTAGCATATGTGGTGCATTAAGATCTACCCCAACCATGGCACTTAATGCAATTTTATAACGCCGCTGGACATTGCCGGTAGGTATGCACCTACCTACCGCGAAGGTGGCTATCAGACTCAGAGAATCTGGTTTCTTAAAGGAACGTGCATCTGGTCATTCGGATATCCTTACAAACTTTGACTGCAGACCGGATCATCTGGATCAAGGAGTCACCATACCGAACTCCGGCGGTTCCTTCTCTGCCCATATACCGACGAGGGAGATGTGGGTGGGAAGAAGCCGTTGGAGGAGGGGGCAGCAAGCTTCTTCACGGATGGGTCAAAGCTTGGGGGGAAGGTTGGTGGAGGGGTCTACTGTCGGGAGCTCTCCATCAACTCCTGTTTCAGACTTCCCGACTATTGTAGTGTATTCCAGGCTGAGGTTGCAGCCATCAAGGTAGCAGCTGATTTGCTGCTACGGAGTGCATCCACCTTCAGAGAACTGACTATTCACTCAGATACTAGAGCGGCTATATTAGCCTTGAACTCATTCGCAGTGCATTCAGGGTTGGTCGAAGAATGTCTAACGTCGCTATCTCTAGCAGCTAGAGTTTTTGTGATTAGACTGGTGTGGGTGCCGGGCCATAGCGGAATTGCAGGCAATTGCAAAGCTGATGAGTTAGCAAGAAAAGGTACCCTAGAATCATTATCGGTAGAATGGGAACGGATCGGTGCTCCTGTTTCTTCTTGTGGTCTACTACTAGATAGCTTGGCCACGAGGATGCTCGTCCAACGCTGGGCCAGCACCGGCACTTGTGCGGTTGCAAATGTCTTCTGGCCCAGGATAGATCGTCGGAGCTCTAATGATCTCTTAGCCCTCAGTAAGGCTAACCTCTCATTGTTAGTGGGTCTTTTAACAGGCCACTGTCCTATTGGCCTACATGCGGTAAGAATGGGAATCTTACCGGATGCCGACTGCAGAAGCTGTTTGGAAGAAGATGCGGTAGAAACAAGCCAGCACTTCCTGCTTGACTGTCCCGCTTTTGGGAGGTCAAGACTCAGGCACTTGGGGCGCATACCTTTGGACGCCCCACCGAAATGGCGGGTGTTGAAGTTAAGCGTCTGTGTAACTATGTATTGGCTACAAAGCGCTTCGCCAATTTGTAAGTTCGAAGATAGGAGTTCCTTTTCAATGGCATCACAAAGGACTAATTGTTAGTCTACGTGGGATCCTTGATCAGCCATCTTACCTAACCTAACCTAACCTAACTGTCAAATCTATTGCTATTGGCGTTGCCAAATCTGTATGTGGGCATTTGTTATCATAACATAATCATTTGCGCAAAGGCGAAGAGTAGGTAGGTTCGAGCTAAAGTAGCGGCTCTTGAAAATTTTGTTTTATCATTTGCGAAATGCCGTCGGGTAGGTAGCTGATGTAGCGCACGTTTTGAGCTATTGAACAGTTTAAGTGGGCATTTGTTATCATAACGTAATCATTTGTGAAATGACGTCGAGCAGGAAGGTAACAGCTATAGAAGCGCTTAAAAATTTGAAAAGAATTTTATGAAGTACATGATGAAACAAAAAAAAGAAGATCAAAATACTGGGTAAATCCATTTCTGGAATTAAGAGGTCTTCATGATTTGGAAGCGTATCTCCTAACAGATATTTTATGGGAGGAAGGACAGGAATTTAACAATTTTTGTCGTATGACAATTGACCAATTTGAAGATAATATTTCAAAGGTAATATAATACAATATAATTTATATTTGAGTTATTATTTGAAATTAAACTATTTTAATTCATATATGTATGTACACATATAAGATTGATTTAGGAATGCGAAAGCAAAATACGCAAATGAGATGTGCCATTTCGTCAAGTGTTCGGCTTGCTTTGACCATGCGATATATAGCAACTGGAGACTCATTTCGGTCATTAGAATTCTTGTCCCGCATATCTCGGAAAACAATTAGTACCTTTATTCCGGAGGTATTGAACTCTATAATAAGCGCTCTTCAGAAAGAGTACTTAAAGGTAAAGTTAATTTCAGTGTACATACAGTGACTCACACGTCTAACCGGACGCGTGCATTGCCAATGATGGCACCCTCCAATCATATAGTGAACATTTTAAAAATGATACATATGATACATCAAATTAAAGGAAAAATCTTCTATTTTATTTTTAGAAACTTAAAAATAGTAATAAATTTATTCACTGCGTAAAATTTAGAGAAATAGCTCGCAACATATAAAATTTATTCCACACAACTAACCGGATTTTTTAAAAAGCTAATGATTACTTATATTATATGATTGGAGGGTTCCATCATTGGCAATGCGCGCGTCCGGTTAGACGTGTGAGGCACTGTATGTACATACATATATTATAATAAATATTCTTCCTTTGCAGACACCAATGAAAGAGAATAAATGGCTAAATGTGGCTAATGACTTTGATGAACTTTGGCAGTTTCCACACACTCTTGGTGCAATCGATGGAAAGCATATACGTATAAAAGCGCCTCCGCATTCTGGATCGGACTTCTTTAATTGTTAAGGGGTGTTCAGCATAATTTTGCTTGCAGTGGTCGACGCACATAGCCGATTTATTTATGTCGATATTGGAGCAAATGGAAAAGCATCTGATGTTGTGGCATATAAAAACAGCTCATTATATGATAAGCTTTCCAGAGGCCAACTTTATATACCACCCGATAAACCTTTAAAAGGGCAGATTTCTCAAACACCACTTTATTTTATTGGCTACGATATTTTTGGGTTGAACCGACACATGCTAAAAGCTTTTAACCGTAGTTTGAAATTAAATACTGCACAAGAGGCTAAGTAGAGCCCGAGTGACGGTTGAGATGGCGTTTGGAAATCTAGCTGGACGTTTTCGAATATTTCATCGACCAATTGCAGTTTCAATAGAAACGTCTGATAAAATCATAACAGTATGCTGTAAAAAAACCCATTACGAAAAATATCATGACCACCTTTCGTCCACCATAACATCTCTACCAATTCAGGAAAATGGAACATACAAATATGCCAGCAAAATAAGAGATAATGTATGTAATGATTGTACTAGTGATAGAGATGTTCCTTATACTAAGTCTTATTATATGTATACATATTTATTATTTATTCATCTCCTTGTGTTTCTTGCAATTCACGAGAATTCCCCGATGCGCTGGAATTTCAATTATTCTTCGAAGAAAGGACCTTTTCTTTGGGAATTCGAATTCTTAGAAATACTCCAGAATATGAATATCATTAAATGATATTGACTAACTTCACCAAATTCCCAAAGAAAAAGTTAATTATCCTTTCTCCCAAGAATTTTTTAAATACATAACATTAGATCATTCTCTTGGAAAACCCTGTCATTATTTCCTCACAGAAACCATTTTTACAAAAGAGGAAAACCATTTTATTAAACTAGAAAAAACCTATAGCCAAAACCAAAAAAATAGCATCTGGTTTATAAAAATTCAGTCTTGTATTTCTTTTTTCTTAATTCATGTTAAAAAAATTGTAAACCTACATCTAACATAAATATAACAAAATAAAATACAAATTTGTAAATATTATAATAAAAAACGTAACATAAATACATATCACAAAAATACTAAATATTAATATTATTCAAATCCTTTTTTTGTATTTGAAATACCTCTAACAAACATACAATATTAATTACTTGTGATTGATAATTATGAGAATACAATTTACATCACATTATTATTCGATATTCGCGTCGTCCATCGCCAATTGCAGTATGTCAGATTGAGGTCTTTCGACTCTGCGTGTTGATAGATGCCGAACAACCCTCCGTGTTACAATGTTGTGAATTTCCGACATCACCTCCGTCGCTTCTATAAGTGGCAATTGCTCCAACTGCATTGCGATTGTCCTCGAGAATGATGAAAACACCGTCTCATTCTCGTTTTTTTTTTGAAACTGATGAGACTATGGCATCTATGGCTTCGGAGAATTTTGCTGGGTACTGAAACCCGATGTTCGCTTGTGCCGTCTCCTAGCCACTATCGTCGAAGTGGATGGAGCAGGTGAGGAGGACGGCGCCGGCAAGCACGCTGGTAAACTGTCTACTGGTGATGGCATCTGTGAGCAATCCACTTCATAACAATCAATCGTTGATTGATTCAACACACTCTCCTCAAATTCACCGGCTACTTCTGCGTTTATCTTTTGAAAATAGAAACATATGAAAACCAATTTTGAATATTATAATCATCCTTATCCTTACATTAATGGATGTCGTCCTCAGAATTACCACAGCGTCGAGAAACGACATTTCTTTATAATAAAGTAGATGTGGTTCGTACATCGCATCGTCCGACATCCCGGACTTTTTACACCCGTTCACCCTCTTTTTTTCAAGGACATATGCCGTCCGCAGATTTTTTATTTCAGCAATATCCTTTCCGCACTCTTTGGATATTTGCGTCCAGGCATTTCTTTTCAAATCAATTCTTTTCTAAGAACTATTTTTAAAGTTCCACAAGCATTCAAATTGCTTGTACAAATGAATTAAATTTAAAATCTCGCTCGTTCGCCACTCCATAGCATAATTTTTCTGCAAATAAATAATATTAAAAAATAAAAAAAAAAAAATAAATTAAATTATTTTGAAAATGTACTTTTCATAGAAATGAAAACTGCGCTGTCAAACTGCTGAAGTGACAGCTTATTGCTTACAATATATGGCAAACTAATTAGTTTATACATATATTGTAAGCAATAAGCAATATGGAGTCTCCACAGTCGACCACACTCGACTATTTCTGCCGGCGCTTATGTAGGCTTCAATAAAGGTGTCCTGGGGTACACGTTGACGCTCCTTGCTCCGCTGGTGATGTCCTGTTTAACCACTTTTGCGCGGACCACGGAAGACTGCGTTAGCGACCGCGATGTTAAAGGTTGAGTTGGTCAGAGGATAAACTCACTACCAAGCTCACCCTTAACAGACGGCGTTCACAAGTCAGGTACCAAGTACCAAGACTAGTGAAGAGGATAAACTTAATGCGTAGTCTGATGCTGAACGTGCGTTGTGACAGCGTCCCGTGCTGACAGACTGATCATCAGCCATCTAATAGCACAACCAGTGAAAAACGCTACTGCCTTCCTTCCTTTTCCTTCCTCATGTGTGAACAGTGAAAAACGTGATAAAAACGCAGAAATCAGCCATCTTTGTTTATTTTCATTTGAACATTGTTGTCATTGCTCAATGCGTATAAGTATGTATATATGTATGTAGTTTTGAGCACATCTTTGTTTTCAAGTACAATTTTTATACTCTCGCAACAAAGTTGCTAAAGAGAGTATTATAGTTTTGTTCACATAACGGTTGTTTGTAAGTCCTAAAACTAAAAGAGTCAGATATAGGGTTATATATACCAAAGTGATCAGGGTGACGAGTAGAGTTGAAATCCGGATGTCTGTCTGTCCGTCCGTCCGTCCGTCCGTCCGTCTGTCCGTCCGTCCGTCTGTCCGTCCGTCTGTCCGTCCGTCTGTCCGTGCAAGCTGTAACTTGAGTAAAAATTGAGATATCATGATGAAACTTGGTACACGTATTTCTTGGCTCCATAAGAAGGTTAAGTTCGAAGATGGGCAAAATCGGCCCACTGCCACGCCCACAAAATGGCGGAAACCGAAATCTTATAAAGTGTCATAACTAAGCCATAAATAAAGATATTAAAGTGAAATTTGGCACAAAGGATCGCATTAGGGAGGGGCATATTTGGACGTAATTTTTTTGGAAAAGTGGGCGTGGCCCCGCCCCCTACTAAGTTTTTTGTACATATCTCGGAAACTGCTATAGCTATGTCAACCAAACTCTATAGAGTTGTTTCCTTCAGGCATTTCCATACACAGTTCAAAAATGGAAGAAATCGGATAATAACCACGCCCACCTCCCATACAAAGGTTATGTTGAAAATCACTAAAAGTGCGTTAACCGACTAACAAAAAATGTCAGAAACACAAAATTTTACGGAAGAATTGGCAGAAGGAAGCTGCACCCAGGATTTTTCTAAAAATTGAAAATGGGCGTGGCGTCGCCCACTTATGGACCAAAAACCATATCTCAGGAAATGCTCGACCGATTTCAATGAAATTCGGTATATAATATTTTCTTAACACCCTGATGATATGTACGAAATATGGGTGCAATCGGTTCACAACCACGCCTTCTTCCAATATAACGCTATTTTTAATTCCATCTGATGTCTTCTCTGTATAATACAATATATACACTAGGAACCAATGATGATAGCGGAATAAAACTTTACACAAATACGGTATTTGAGCTGAGGTATCACGTTTAAAAAAATATGTAAATGACGGATAATGAAATCTCGATTATCACTTTATCATGCGAGAGTATAAAATGTTCGGTGACACCCGAACTTAGCCCTTCCTTACTTGTTTACAATATAAAATATCAAAACTGAAAACAAACTATTAAAAATAGTTTATACATATATTTATAAATAATAGCATTCGACTCTGATTTTGAGTTATTTTAAGAAAATTTCAAACATATTGAAGAGATTGAATTATAAAAGTTGATAATTACTGCAGTATATCGATATTGGCAACCCTGCGTTGTGAGAGAGCAATCAGCTGCCACGTTATCTGCGGCAAAAATCTAAATGTCGTGAATTCTCACGTCATCCCACGGCAAAGAGAGAAGGGAGTAGCATTTTTCACTGTTCAGTTACATTGCGCGCCCATAAGATAGGTCGTGCCAGCTGACTCGGGCCACGATTTTACGTTTTTCACTGGTTGTGCTATAACTCCCCACCAAGCCTGTGCTGCGTGCTAACACATTCGCGTGTGTTGCTGGGACTGTGTATGTTGCTGGCAGTGGCGTGGTTTTACCAGAGAATGTAAAGTACTTTACATTCTCTGGTTTTACCGCTGCGTATGCATGCTTGTTGTTTTGTCTGCTTGTCTGATTTCTCAATCTTCTTGATGCGTGATTTTCCCGTTGTGTTGTGAACAATAGGGTGTGCCTTTATGGGTTGTGTGGACTAAATTCTGTGTAGATATTTAGTTCTCACAACACACGAAATGCTTTATGATCCAGTTTTTGTAAACTAACACAAGTTGCTTTACAAAAATTCTATATTTTTTTAATAACTAATAGAAATCATATAGATGACTTTTCTTGGAATTAAAAAAGAAAAGCAAAATTTCCCCTAAATGTCGAAAATTCGGCTCAAAAAGTGACATTTTCAGTTGAGAATAAGTTTGGGATGCAAAAAGATCTCTACAAATATTTTGTTGGGTTAATGTTGACACAAATGTCCAAGATCGATATAAAACGATTTAATCGACCAGTGCTTGACTCTAGAGACATCTATTGAAAAACGGCGGAAGCAAAGTAATATACAAAATAGTCTCTTTCTGCTTCAATACAGCTTTTTGCAGTGAACTCTACGACGGCATAACCCTTTCCTTTCATAGGAAAATGCATTTTCCAGTGAAAGAAGAAGTCGCACGGTGTCATATAAGGTGAATACGTGGAGTGGTTAATGGTTAAAATGAGATTTTTGGTCAAACAATCGTCCTTCGAATGTTGGATTCTGAGCAATTTTTGGTCGTCAGTCAATTTGTGCGGAACAAACCGTGCACACACCTTTCGTAAGTCCAAATATTCGGCCAAAATGCGATAAATCGATGTTTTGAAGATGTTCAATTCCATTTCCATGGATTTCAATGATGGTTTCGATTGTTTTTTGATGAATTCACGCACAGTTTCGATGGAATTTACGGTGATCACTTATTTTGATTGGCCCACATGTTGATCTTCATTTATGTCCTCACGACCACTTTAAAAACGTTGAAACCACTCGTGCACTCTGCTACGGGATAGGAAATCGTCGCCATAAACTTATTTCGGTAAAGGTTTACCGATTTTAAAACAAAATTTAATGTTGGCTCTTTGTTCGAAGCTCATTTTCGCACCGATGACACAAACATACTGACACTTAAAACGCAATATCTTCACTTTCAAACAATGAAATCTTATGAATTATCACTAGACAATCGATAAGTCGACATATAGATCGTGCCATCAGGGGGCGCTAGATTCAAAAAGTCCTGTGTACTTTGGAACTCACCTTGTAAATGTTTAAGAGTTAAAATGCATTCATAATTAATTGATTAGAAAAATAGATTATCCGCTGCACAAGTTCTTCTTCGCTGTTGCCTACTCCAGCAACTGTCTTCGCAAACTGTCGTTACACCTCGAGATATGAAGTTGGTTGCTGATTGCCAACATAACATTCGGTCATCCTGCTCGTCATCTATCCTTGATGCCAAATCTTCGTCAACCCCGATATGCGCTCAAAGCTTCATATTATCAACACTATCTGCTGATTTTTCGACAGAATATCTCCCATTACGTTACATTTCCATGATTCTATAAGATCCATTAAATTTGTTTGATATTTTTTCATTCTAAAATTTAGCTACTTTTATAGCAACTAAATCTCATTTTTGGTATTCTGCACTGTTTTTTGGTTTTTTTTTTCTTTTATACGATTCCTTAGCTTTCTGAATAGTTGTTCTGTATTCTCCTGTCAGTGTACGACGATCCTCTTGGAATATCTCCAACAATTCTTCTTGGACTAGTTTTATAATGTTTAAGCGTCTGTCTTTTTGGGCGGAAATAGCCAAACAGATTCAACTATTGCGAAAATATACTTATAGTTCTTCGACGTAGAATCTAAGATACCTAAATGATCAACATGGATAGTTTCAAGTGGGTAGTCTAGCTTATCAATGCAATGCAAAAATTCTTATTGGTTTCCTGCTATGCACTCAACGCAGGTTGATATGTGCAACTTCACCTTCATTTCCAAATGTGCTATGAAAAAATCTTGTTCGTTCACATGCATCGTTTTCTGGGAGTTCATATGCCTACGATTGTGAACATATAAGTATGTATATAACTTCTTTTACCATATTTCTAGGTACTACCAATAGCTCCGGACCTTTCCATTGCTTATATAACATTCCGCTTTTAATTACGTAATATGTGTATGGTTTATCGTTGAGAATTGCAGTTATCGCTTTTAGGTGCTCATCATTTTGTTGTGCCTACTGATTTTCAATTTGTATCTGCGTTGTAACGACCATAACTGAATAACGACTTAAGCTGTCAACGTACTTCATTCTCTCTCCTGATCGATGTTCAATATTATAATTAAAATCTTGTAAATACATAAGCCATTGAACGCCTTTTCTGGGTAAGTATTTTTTCGTAGCAGTCTGCTTAAACGCCAAATAATCGTTATATAAATCTGTCCGAAAACAACAATATCGTCCACATATAACTTCATGATACCATTGTTTATCACCTGCCGAAAAATAGCTTTCGTACCGTATGAACACTGGTGGTGAGTTACAAAATCCAAACGGTGCCTTAGCTAATTCAAACAAACCTCCTCTTATTACAAACGACCTATATTTTTTTACTACTTTCTTCGATTGGCACGTGAAAGAACCCGTTTTTGAGGTCCATCACCGAAGCGAATTTCGCTGATTTCATCTTCCCTAACACTTCGTCGATGACTGTAACAGGGAAACGATCGTTTTATACGATAGCATTTAGCTTACGATTGTCTATGCAAACCATCTTTTTTTTTCTGTTTCGCTGCTGCTCTGCTTATAACTCATTTTCGGTATAATACCGAAACGCTTTAGCTCTGTAAATGTTTTAGAAATATACAATGTACACACACCTTTATTTCATTCACAATCTAACGAATAACTACTTCGCCTTCTATCGACCAGCTTCCAGCTTTTTCAATGCATATTCGTAAAAGTTCTCGTCATTCTTCTTTATACTCTCGCAACAAAGTTGCTAAAGAGAGTATTATAGTTTTGTTCACATAACGGTTGTTTGTAAGTCCTAAAACTAAAAGAGTCAGATATAGGGTTATATATACCAAAGTGATCAGGGTGACGAGTAGAGGTGAAATCCGAATGTCTGTCTGTCCGTCCGTCCGTCTGTCCGTCCGTCTGTGCAAGCTGTAACTTGAGTAAAAATTGAGATATCATGATGAAACTTGGTACACGTATTTCTTGGCTCCATAAGAAGGTTAAGTTCGAAGATGGGCAAAATCGGTCCACTGCCACGCCCACAAAATGGCGGAAACCGAAAACCTATAAAGTGTCATAACTAAGCCATAAATAAAGATATTAAAGAGAAATTTGGCACAAAGGATCGCATTAAGGAGGAGCATATTTGGAAGTAATCTTTTTGGAAAAGTGGGCGTGGCCCCGCCCCCTACTAAGTTTTTTGTACATATCTCGGAAACTACTATGGCTGTGTCAACCAAACTCTATAGAGTCGTTTTCTTTAGGCACTTCCATATACAGTTCAAAAATGGAAGAAATCGGATAATAACCACGCCCATCCCATACAAAGGTTATGTTGAAAATCACTAAAAGTGCGTTAACCGACTAACAAAAAACGTCAGAAACACAAAATTTTACGGAAAAAATGGCAGAAGGAAGCTGCACCCAGGCTTTTTTTTTAAATTAAAAATGGGCGTGGCGTCGCCCACTTATGGACCAAAAACCATAACTCAGAAACTACTCAACCGATTTCAATGAAATTCGGTACATTATATTTTTTTAACACCCTGATGACATGTACTAAATATGGGCGAAATCGGTTCTCAACCACGCCTTCTTCCAATATAACGCTATTTTGAATTCCATCTGATGCCTTCTCTGTATAATATATAGTTACAATAGAAACCAATGATCACAGCGGAATAAAACTTTACTCAAATACGGTATGTGAGCTGAGGTATCCCTTGTGGAAAAATTGTTGTGATCGGACTATAACTTTTCAAGGTCCCTGATATCGAACACGAAGAACTCAGTGCCCAACCTAACCTAACCTAATTTTTCACCGAAAATATCGGTAAATATCTCAGATTTTAATTCTAATTAATTTTAAAGCAAAATAAAAAAATATGTAAATGACGGATAATGAAATCTCGATAATCACTTTATCGTGCGAGAGTATAAAATGTTCGGTGACACCCGAACTTAGCCTTTCCTTACTTGTTTGTCTTTGCATTAACTACTGTGTGTGTATCAGAGATCTGCAACGGATACATGCGCAGACGAACGTGTTGATCACAACACTCGAGTGTCGTTCATACGTGTTTGTTTGGGTTCGGGTGTTTTGCGGATCAATATATTCGAGTGTCCGAGTTTAGGCTCGAGTGTGCAAAGCATTTTTTGTTTATGTGTAATCGTCAGTACAGTTGATTAATTTGCTTTGTGAGTGTTAAGAATGTTATATGATACGTATTACATGATATTTATTGAAAATAATGGCCGAAAAAAGAAGATTTTATTGGTTGCAAAATTGCGAATGGCAGTTACAGCTTGTCTGGTCTTATGTTATGGTTATGCAAATATATTTTTAATTTTAAAATGCGTCGTTCCTTTGATACATGCATACATATAGTTTAAATGCTGTATTTCAATAATATTGACTGTTAAAGTGTATACAACAATAATAATTTCTCATATTTTTGCTCAGAAAAATTTGATACATTTCTTCTACACCCGTGTTCTGTCCGAGTATCCGTGGCAATAGTTGAACACATTTCGGGTTAGCTGCGGGTGTCGAGTGTGGACACTCGCTTGTGATCGTTTTGAAGAGAGTATGATCAAACAGACTCGAATACTCAGAAATTAGCTGCCGGGTGTGCCACTCGATCGAACCCATTGCTGCCGAGTGTGGTGCTCGCTCGTGCTCGATTTTTAAGGAGGGTGATCGAACAGGCTCGAACATACCCAATGCAGCTCTCTGGTGTGTATGTCAGTAGTGTTGAAATTTATATCGAATGCCTCGCACAAAGATGTTGCGAACATTACATAAATATAACTCTATATAAATATCTACATACATATATCGATTGGCTTTAGATGATACATACAACCGTTCGGTGAGAACAAAAAAACTCTGCAGCCAGGAGTTGCAAGTGTATAAAATGTTTAATAGGGGACTTTTTACCGTAACATGGTCAGTCATTTATAATACTTTTGCATAAAAGCGGATTTAGGTCATACAAAGGTCAAAACTTTAGGGGTACTGCAAATCTTTTAGTTATACCGATACAATCAATGCAGTCCATATAACTTTTTTGATGTCTTCGTTAATTTCTTCTTCTCCTCTTATCTTTGTAATAAAACACAACGAGTGATATTTGAGGATACTCCTTCACTCATTTCTCCTAAAATACTAAAATATTTTATAATTTAATTTAATTTCATATACCTTAGAACCAGCATCAACACCAACAACAACGACTGCCTCGAAATCTAACGCAAAATAAAAAGTTGCCAAAAGAAGAAACGACTGACCCGCGGTTGTTAACTCGGCTATAACCGCGCAAGCGGTTTCTACGCCAGTAAAGAAGTAGAAGAAGCTGAGCAGTTTTAGATTTCGATGCTTAAAACACTCTCTTGTCTTTCATGACTCGGCTGATTCTGCACGTAGGCATTGGGTTTTTACGTTAAAATAGTTCTGTCTTCCTAATTTTCCAATTTTTGTGTGTTAAATTCTTTCTTATAGTTAGTAAAATATTCAAATTATATTCGCGAATTCTAAACCTCAAATCATAGAAAAGCGTTTAGCTTTGAATACCATTAGAACCTCTGATTCTTCAGAGCATTAGCTTGAATGAACAAAAATAATCGCAAACTTCGCGACTGGACCTATAAACAAACTATTATTTTCAAAAACTTTACTAATACATATTCGCAAAACTAGAGACCAGCAAATGCGCTAGTGAATGAAAGCACACCAGCAATATTTTTTTTTCTCTTTTATTCTATTCGTTGTTAACGAAGTACGAAGTTGTATCCAGTCTTCGCTTCAAAGAAGATATTCACTAAAAATGGTAATATATGCAATTTCAAAAGAAGTGGCCTAAAAATTGTAAATATAATTCCAAAACATCAAATTACATTTGCATGAAAATGCGTTAAGAATAAAAAAAAAATCTTGGCAAAAAATAACAAAATTCGGTTTCCCGTTTGATTAGTATAAAAGTGAGCTTCAGCGCTGATGCTTTATTAGAATTCTTTCGACACTCTAGTGATTATTTACTTTGAGGAACTCAAAGCACAACTTTATTTTTAATCCACAATGAAATTATTTGCATTTGTGCTATTCACCGTTCTTTTGGCGTCGGCGTACAGCTACCCGGCAAGTAGTGAGGACATCAACGCGGCACCGTTGGAGCAAGATGCAGCGGCAGTAACGGACTCGCATGTGCGTCAGAAGCGTGGCTATTATTCTACTAACTTTGTTAGTTACGGTTCCAGTTATCCAGTCTATAGTAGAACTGTGTACCCTGTATACGGCGCCGTAGCTCCTGTACCTGTTGCTACCTATCCAGTTTACCAACCAGTCTATCCTGCTACTATTTACGGTTAAGTGGATAAATAGGAAGAAATAATAATTTTCTAAAAATTATACGATATTCTTAAATACATATGATACTTGGTACAACGGCATTTTATAATCTTATACATACACATGTGTATGTATGTATATGTAAAAATGAATGTGTTGCTAAGCGCATAACTCAACAATGCCTGGACCAATTTGGCCAATTTTTTTTTTTAATTGTTCATTGAGGTTCAAAGATGGTTTTTAGAAAAAATCAAATAATTGCCGGAAAATTTCTAAAAACAGCTCTTTTCTTTTTCCCATACAAACGAATGAATGTTTTTTCGTTAGTAATGCTAAGAGAACGGCTGAACCAATCTTCATAAAATTTTCACAGGTTGTTCTTTGTGGAATCGGGGGAAGGTTTAGAAATATAAAACCGTATGCTTTTCTTGAGGAAAAGTCGTATAATTGGACAATTCCAAAAAATTACTTTTTTCATACAAAATTTTTTTTTTCCATTTTTTTGTTTTGTTTTTCAATTATTTGACTATTCAAAAAAAAATTATTGAAAGTTATTCAGAGAAAACGTTATGTGTGTTTCACACAAAGCGTTCAATTATAGATTGAAATTTGTTACGAAGCCACGGAGAGGTCGCGCTAATATCGGTCGGCGTTCATCAACATCCATTGGCAGTCCAAGACACATGACCGAGTACTCCCAGGATGCGATGACATACGTGCGGAATTATGGATCGCGGGCAATCAGCAAGCGATCGTCACGATGTCACACCACGACGACTTTATCTTGAAGCAACGTATATGTGATATTGTTAGATGCTAGATGTACTCTTTTGAGTGGCAAAAGAGAGGTTTGCCCCACGCGAACACTCTTTTTTGGATGGTGGATGGTAGGTACACCAGAAAAAATTGGTGAAACCATTTCTGCGGAAATTCCTGATCCAGAGAAAGATCAAATATTATACGAAGTGGTGGAAATCAATATGGTTCATGGACCTTCCATCCACTACAATCCCTTTTCGGTTTGTATATCTGACAATAAATGCACATCTAAACTATGGTGAGTATACATAGAATGCATCGTCGAAGAAATAATTACGCAGAAAGCAAGGCCAACCATTAAATCGACATCCAGGTGTGTTCTCAACTAATGTCTTAGGACGAATTTATACAAAACAATTTATTATGTTGACTTAAACTACTTAAACTGGCAGACTTGCGCTCATACAAATCGATCGATCGTCTTGACAATGAAGACGTCGCCGTGAATTATCCAGTGGAATTTCTAAATTCTCTGGAGAGACTTGGTATGCCACCGCATCATTTGCGTCTCAAAGTAGGATCTGTCGTTATTATGTTTCGCAATCTTTATGCGCCGGAACTATGTACTGGAACCCGACTGATTGTGACGCAGCTATCGAATACAAGGAGAAAGAATACTTGATTTCACGAATTCCTTTGAGTTCTAACGATTTGGCATTTCAGTTCAAACGTATTCCGTTTGCAGTGAACATTGCATTTGAGATGGCAATCAACAGGACGCAAGGGTAGTCGCATAGTGTGTGGCATAAATTTGGAAATGCTATGTTTTTCACACAGCCAGATATACGTGGCGTACTCACGAAATGGAAAACCGTCTTTTCTGTACACCGGAGGTAGGTAGGTAGGTAGGAGTGCAGCCCTATCGGGCTCAATTAGCACTGATGTGCCATTTTTTTTTTTTTTTTTTTTTTGATACACTATTCGTAGAACCTCCTGTATCTGCTGTTACGTTCCACCCTCTCTCTCAAACCATTTTGAGGTTTCGATGAAACTACTTATGTCCGATATGCTTTTGGTGGAAATCCATTCAAGGTTTGGTGCTTGGTGGATTCCGAGTGTTTTGTGTCGTATCTGTGCCAGAGCCGGGTATTCACAGAGAAAGTGGAGGATTGTTTCCTTGTTCCCTGCTACTCCGCAGCTTCGGCAGATGTCGTTGTAGGGCATACCCATTTTGGACGCATGTACCCCAAATGGCCAGTGCCCTGTTGTGGTAGGTGTTATTCTGTAAATACTTTTTCTTGACCTATTTAATAGGTCGTTGGTTCTTTTCCTGTCGTATGTTAGCCATAATTGTTTAGTTATGACGCATTTTGTACTGTTTTTCCACCTGTTGTTTGCAATTTGTTGAAATTGTTTATTGATCTCTCCTTTGATCGATCCTAGCGGGCTCGGTATGAGCTCCGCCTCGGATTCATTGAGGAAAGCTCCTGCCTTTGCCAACTCATCTGCTTTTTCGTTACCGAAAATGTTCCTGTGGCCGGGAACCCAGATCAAGTTTAGCTGGAGCTTGTCTTTTATTGTGCTTAGTGCTCTCTTGCAGTTGTGAACTATACTGGAATTTGTCATGGGTGAAGACAATGCCAGGAGGGCCGCCTGGTTTTCTAATAGAGGGCCGCGTGATTTTCTAATAGAACTTCGCAGGCTTTTTCTATGCCTAGTACTTCTGCTTGGAAGATGCTAGCCGAGTTCGGTAGACGTATAGAGAGAGATATGCCCAGATCAGCGGACAATACCCCCGTGCCCACTCCGCAGTCCATTTTGGACCCGTCGGTATAGACTGAGGTGGTACCCTCCTCTGCAATTGAGCCTCTTCTCCATTCTCGTCTAGATGGTATCCTCACCTGGAAGTGTCTATTGAAATCCAGCTTTGGGAGAATGTAGTCTGATCTATTAATAGTGAGCTTGTTCAGGATTACACTATGTCCGTAGTTCTGCTGATTCCAACCTCCCAATTCTTTTATTCTTATCGCCGCAATAGCTGCTGTTTTTTGAATAAAAATGTCCATTGGTAGTTGATGCAGGATCACATTGAGCGCATCAGTCGGACATGACCTGATTGCGCCCGTAACACCCGCACATGCTGCTCTTTGTATTCCATTTTCTAATGTTGTACTGTTTATTTAGCGCTGGCCACCATACCAGAGCTCCATATGTGAGTATGGGTCTTATGACCGCCGTGTACACCGGAACAGAAAGCAAAAAATGTTGTTTATCAAGCTGCCTTACATTGAAAAAAAAAAATTATAATTTCATCTTTCTTTTCATTTCCAACACACATAACACACAACGGCTGCAGGGCCAGCTAGTAAACGATAAATGTAAGGCATTTAGTACTTTTATAATTCCACTCCATGAATTCGCTGTTGTTTCTTAGTTTTTGGTTTCGTTTGTGCTTTTCTTGCCTAAATTTTAAGATATTATTGAGAACGAAATTTAACTCCAACAAGACGGCTAAACATACTAACGAAATAATCAATTTATAGACTTCCAAGATAGTGCTTATTAACACTATTGGACTATTTTTTGTGGGAATAAGTGAAAAAAGTCCGGGATGATTGACGCCTTGGAAGAGAATATTTGCCGAGTTATTACTAACATACGGCCCCAATTGCTAAAAGATGTTCGAAAAATGAATCCAGGCTACTATTCCACATGCTTATGTTGAATAGATGGGGGAAGTAATGAAAGCCTCAACTTTTTTAAATGTATTCTTTCACTTCTTAGTCGTACTTCGTCTAGAGCTGCTCATTGCATAATTTTTATTCTGGTTCATTGCCCTTAATATAAGATAAGGATTATTATAACATTTATTGTTGAAGTTTTAAAATTAGTCAATATAAAAGAATTTAGGAATGGTTAAGAGCTGATTAAAATCGAATTAACCCAAGGGTTATAAATTCAACCGATAGACAAGAATTCAATGAGATTGGTATATGATTGTTATAGTGATCTCTTTGCCCACAGTAAGGCTAGCATCTCCCCAGCTGTGGGCTTTTTAACAGGCCATTTTCCTACTGTCGTCTGCTGTAAGGCTAGGAATCTTGCCAGACACTATTTGTAGAAGCTGTATTGAAGAACTCCCAGTGGAAACAACTCAACGCTTTCTTTTTGACTGTCCCGCGTTTGTATTTAAGGCTTAAGCACTACATACCTTCAGACATCCCACGAAACTGCCGGCAAAAGGAAAATAAAAACCTGTGCAAAGTGGCTACTAAGTTATAAGTTCGAACACAGGAGTTCTTCTTTTCTTTTGCTTCACAAAGGACTATATATATCAGTTCTCGTGCGATTTCTCTACATCAGCCATCAAATGCTTAATTTCTGATCGTTTATATTCTACAAGGTAACGCCTATAAGCATAAACGGCAAATATTCTACTCTAGATTAATTCTGAATGTGCTTAATGGCACAATAATTATTTTATATTTCTTTTATTGACGTTCATGAAAATTTAAAGTGTGGAAGAAAACATAATATACTAGCTGACCCCGCAGCCGTTTTCCTGCGTGAAATTATATGTTTTGAAATGAAAAGAAAGTTGAATTTATATTGTGTTGAAAATCATTTATTTGCGATTTTTCTAATTTTTTTTTTAACGTAGCGCAGCTTGATGAACAAAATTTTTTTGGTTTCTTTTCTGGTGCGTAAATGTTCAGAGAAGATGGGTTTCGAAATCGTGAACAGGCCACGCATACATATCTGGCCGTGTGAAAAACGCATTTCCAGATTTATCCCACACTCTTCTAGCTACTATCCTTGTGTCCTGTTGATTGTCATTTCAAATGCAATTTACCTGGAAACTGAATAGGTTTGAACTGAAATGGCAAATCGTTGGAACTCAAAAGAATTCGTAGAATCAAGCATTCTGCCCCCCTGTATTCGATAGCTGCGTCACAATCAGTCGGGTTCCATTGCACAGTTTCGGCACATGAAGATTGCGAAACATAATAATGACAGATCCTACTTTGAGACGCAAAGCCTCTCCAAAGAATTTAGAAATTCCATTGGATAATTCACGACTTAGTGTCATTGTCAAGACGATCGGAATTTGCCCATTTCCAATCCGTAGCGAATACGATGTAAAATCTCATCGGCAATGTAATTTTTTTCGTATCCCGTAAGTGACGCGAATTTGAAGGCTGATATGTCGAAATGACCATCGCGAAAAGTGTGCGAACTTCAGTGGCATGCGAAGTAGCTATCGAATAGTCCATCGTTTGATTACATTTATTATCATGTTCCAGCAATTGTAATTGCTTGCATGCTTCTCAAAATGTTACACACACTCTACCATTCACAGTGCGCATTGACTCAAATGAAATTGAACCACGTACATTTATCAATAGCAACCGAAGGTATTAGCAATCTTCGTTTTTCGGGCGGATTATGTAAATTCGTCCTAAGGAATTAGTTGAGAACACACCTGGATGACAATCTATTGGTTGGCCTTGCTTTCTGCGTGGCTATTTCTTTGGCGATGCATTCCATGCATAATATCAAGGCATTGACAAATTGAGCAATGTTCTCACAAACAAATCACTGACGCAAGTTGAGAAAAAACTCGTCAATGTAAATTTTGTTATTGGAAGTGTTTCCGCTGGCTGTACTGTATTCTCTGGGTTGAAAAACACTCTTTAGCCATTCTCCAAATGAACTGCGAAATGCACAACAGTCGGAAAAGTCGATTTCACCAAACTACAAAATCCATCATTGGCATGGGTTTTGAATGTGAATTAGACAATAGTGGCGAATATGGTACGATCCATATGTTGTCGACTTCGATATTTACTACTCTAAGTTGAATGGTAAATGTCCTGCCATTGCCGTCTGATGAGCTGCGACGATAGAGTGGATCTCCATCATTTCCAGTTTGCGTTTCCGAAAGAAAAGCACGTGGATAGTGTTTCGCGCATTTATTGCAAGTGGGATTGTGGTGTCCGCAAGGTCCATGCACCATATTGGTTTTCATCGCTTCGTAGAATAATGGATCTTTCTCTGCATGAGGAATTTCCGCAGAAATGATTTCATCAATTTGATCTGGTGTAACTACCATCCACCATTCAAAGAAAAATGTGTGCGTGGGGCAAACCTCTTTTTTGCAACTCAACAGAGTACATCCAGCATCTGACTGCCCCATACTTGTATATACAGTATATTATCGTGATGATCGCTTGCTGATTGACAGTGATCCATAATTCCACACAAATGTCATCGCATCCTGGGAGTCTCATGTAGTTCGTATGTCTTGGGCTGCCATACGTTGATGGCAAAAAGAGCGCCGACCGATATTAGCGCGATGTCTTCGTTGCTTCGCAACAACTTTCAATCTGTAATTGATCACTTCGTTTGAAACACACATAAAGTTTTCACTGAATAATTTTCAATAATTTTTCCGGAATAAAAAATTGAACGATTCAAATAATTTACAAATCAAAATATTGAAAAACAAAACAAAAAAGAATTGTATGAAAATTCACTTTTTGGAAATTTCCAATTTTTCGACGTTTCCTTATGAAAAGTAAATGATTTTTTTTATATCTAACCCTTTCCAGATCCACAGCGAACAACTTCTGATTTCATGAAGATTAGTTCCGCCGTTCTCGAGCGTTAGCGTTACTAACAAACAAACAATCATTTTTACTTACATATGTACATATGTAGGTATATACAAAATAAAACGTTTGTATGGGAAAAAGAAAAGGGCTGTTTTTAGGGGTTTTCCGGCCACTTTCGTAATTTTTTCTTACATAAGAACCTTCTCCTTATAATAACAAATACAACAAAAAAAAATCAGCCAAATCGCTTCAGCCGTTTATGAGTGATGAACTTACAAAGAAAGTGGCATTGATTTTTATATACATAATAAAGATTTGGATAAAATCTTTAGTAAATAATTATATTTTTGGAAAAGAATAAGTAAAACGGAAACCATGTTCGTGTCAGTTTCCAAAATTAGCTGACTTGAGGTTCAACTTAACTCCGAAGCTGTTTATGCATCCGATCTAACAGGTCTGCTCATGTAAAGAAAACGTGTAACTATATTCTATAGAGCACTGTTTTTCAATCTTTTTGATTTCGCGACCCTTTACAGGTTGAAATATTCTGGCGACCCCCTTGTGTCATAGTAAGTCAAAGAAATAATTTGATTTTAATTAAAAGACTACATACGTTGGGTAATAAGTTTTTCCTATTTTGGCAAATTTATCTATTGGGTTGTCAAAAAAGTCTTGCGGTATTTTCGCGAGTTGGCGCTGAAAGCGCGTAGTTCTAGTTTTATTCGTCGCATCGGGTCATGCTATACTTTTTTGGAAAGCTCATTTCACGCGCTAACACGTGTTTGATTGATTGTCGTTTCTTTTAAGTCGTTCGTGAGTTATAGCGTCGCAAACATGGAGCAAAATAAAGAGAAAATACTGCATATTTTACAGTACTACTACGATAAAGGCAAAAATGCATCACCGCACAACGATGGTTTCAACGTTTTCGTTCTGGTGTAGAGGTGGTCGAAGATGCGCACCGCTCCGGAAGGCCTGTCGTCGAAAATTGCGATAAAATCGCTGAATTGGTCGAAAGAGACCGGCATAGTAGTCATCAAACCGTTATAAACCATTTGAAGAAGCTTGGAGTCACTAAGAAGCGCGATGTATGGGTGCCACACGAATTGATTCAATAAAAATACCGCAAGACTTTTTGACAACCCAATTATATTCGCGCGGGTCATACTACATCGGCGACGGTGACGTGAGAGTACGAAACCGTCAAAGCTTATGCGGCATCTCACAACCAAGCATCAAAAAGAAGCTGATAAGCCGTTGGATTTCTTTGAACGAAAGTTGAAAGCTCTTAATCAGCAGCAAAATACTATAATTCAGGTAAGTAAGAAAATAATGAAAAAAGCGTAGAGTGCACTATAAATCAGCTCTTAAAAAGCGCCCACCCTTTTTTCACAATAATACTATTTTTTTTTTATTTATTTATTTTCCATATTAACAAATATTTTTGATTTTTTAGTTTACGTTATCGTCAAAGCGTGTTTTTTAGTTTTTTTATACTATATTTTTACTGTTGGTGTTTATTTATTTGTTATTTGCATACAACTTTTGATTATACTTAATTTCGGTGTACAAAGGTTTCGCGTCCTTAATTTTTATTGACTGTTCACTGGTATATTGTTTGG
The DNA here is from genome assembly GCF_023373825.1 of Bactrocera dorsalis. Taxonomy (NCBI): domain Eukaryota; kingdom Metazoa; phylum Arthropoda; class Insecta; order Diptera; family Tephritidae; genus Bactrocera; species Bactrocera dorsalis. The sequence goes on from NC_064305.1 coordinate 58,475,208, forward strand.
TTTATTTTCAGGCATCCAGTGTAAACGAGTCAACATTATTAGCTGGCTACAAAGTCGCATATCGAGTTGCTAAAGCAGGGAAACCACATACAATAACCGAAAATCTTATTTTAGCAGCGGTACTCGATATGGTTGAAATTATGGTCAGTAAGCAGGAGGCAACCAAATTAATAAAAATATCACTTTCTGACAATAGTATTTTACGCAGAATAAACGATATGGCCAAGGATATTCAAGAACAAAAATTAAAGAATAGCCAACATTTTGCTTTGCAGTTCGATGAATCTTCTGATGTTTCCGACTGTGCACAGTTTATAGTATTTGTGCGCTTTGAAGCAGATGACAGTATTACGGAAGAAATCTTATTTTGCAAAGCACTTCCTGCAAACACTACTGGCCAGTGTTTGTACGATATGTTTTTAGAAAGCACTTGCGACTACGATATTGATTGGAAAAAATGTATCGCTATTTGCAGCGATGGCGCTAAAGCTATGAATGGTAAAAATAGCGAACTCATTGCAAAATTAAAATCGATAATACCAAACATATCCTGGACACACTGTTTTCTTCATCGACAGGCTCTTGCTGCTAAGGTAGTACCTTCTTATTTAAATGGCGTGCTCAAGGAGGTAATAAAAATTGTGAATTCTATCAAAGGTAAAGCTTTGCAAACCCGGCTATTTAGAATCGTTTGTGAAGATATGGGATCAATTCATCAAAATCGTCTTCATCACACAGAGGTCAGATGGCTATCCAAAGGAAAGGTATTGACAAGAGTTCTGGAACTGAGAGCTGAATTGTTAATGTTCTTACAAGATGCAAAATCAGAATATGCTTATCGTTTTTCTGACCCTATTTGGCTCTTGAAATTAGCATTTTTGGCAGATCATTTTAGCCACCTTAACAATGTGAACAAGAACCTTCAAGGAAGAGAAGAAAATATTTTATCAGCTAAAAATAAACTAAAAGCATTTCAGGAAAACTTCGTTTGTGGTCGATCTCTCGGGAAAACAAAATGTTTGAGTCTTTTCCCTGTGTTCAGAAGATTGCTGAAGATAATGCATCAGACCAAAGTCTTGCAGTATCGGCTCATATTCCTTGCATGATACAAAGCTTGCGTAATTTACAAGAGAAGCTTTTGACATACGAGTACTTTCCAGACTTGCACTCTGAAGCTGACAATGGGCGTAGATGGACTTTAAACCCTTTTTCGGACAAATAAATAGTTCTGGCTGATGTCAACACAAAAATGAAGGAATGTCTTCTAGAATTAGCTACTGATGGCATGCTTAAAATGGAATTTTATTCGAAAAGTGTCGACGTATTTTGGATGAAAAGAAAACACGAATATCCAGAGCTGGTAAGGGAAGCTCTTAAAATGTTAGTGCCATTCGCCACTTCATACTTGTGTGAACTGACATTTGGTAGACATTAAAACTAAAAAGAGAAAAAGACTGCAATTAGAAAATGATTTAATTATTAATGTTTCAAAAATAACACCACGAATGAAAAATAAACAAGCACATCTTTCTCATTAAAATTATGTTTTTGTTGTGTAAGAACCTCGACTTTTTCTTTCAGCTGGCGACCCCCCGAGTAAGGCTTCACGACTCCCTTAGGGGTCGCGACCCACAGATTGAAAAACACTGCTATAGAGTATAGTATAGAGCAGACCATTAAAATCGTCGTGGTAAATTTTATTCGCGTAGAATATATCCGAGTAGAAATGAAGCGAGTAAATCGCTGACTTCGTCCGTTTGTAATATAATTACATTAATTAATTATATTTCATTAAAGTTCGAAATTTGCAAAGTTGAACAGAAAATGTAACTCGCAATTAATTTCATTAAGTCAAATATATTTTCTTGTCGGAGGCTCAGATGTTCTCCTTTTTCACCAAATTTAACCCAGACTGACAAAAACATTATTTCACTATTTTTTTAAATTCTCTAAAGTGAAATTTTCTAAATCAATTTTACATAGCCTTAGCAATGAAATCCTTGATCTTCTAAAAGATCTATGCACTGAGATAGCAATTTAATTTAACATTCGATTAACTGATACTGAAGAGTTTTAAATTTAATTTTACACAATATTTCGTGCTTATTTTTAAAGAGAATACAGAAAAAATTCGTGCAAGATTTTTTTAGTTTTATTTCAATAATTTGTTAAATCAAATGTTTACTTTCACAATTCAAATTAAAGATCGCCTTCGTTCTCATGTGCTTGCAGGTCGTTGACATCAGACAAGGTTAACGGTTGATCGATTGTGTGATTACCGCTGGTGCCGACCAACATTGCCACGAACAACACCAGTACTAAGCAAACGCCGAATGCACGCATTTTCACTAAATTATTTCTTTTTTCAAAAACGGTTCTGAGTATTTGCTAAGAAAGTTCCTCTAGAACAGCCACTAACGGTTTGATTATACCCGGAATATCGCTTTGCTTTTATATACAAAAATAGTTGTTCATTTAAGATTGAAATTATTTTATTGAACTAAATTATATAAATATTCAGGGAAATTACTTGGAATGAAATATCGAACGTAATTGTTTCTCTATAAAAATATAGAAAATATGCAAGTCTAGCTCTTCACTTGCGGCGACTCGGATTTGCATGCTCTCATATAGTGATGCATCACCGCTATCACCTACCAGGTCAACAACACAATTCATTCGCTTTCTGCATCGTATTAAGTTGACTAAGGCTCCGTGTAAATTGCAGGCAACTCGAACGCCTCAGTAGTTTATGAGAATTGGTCAATGCGCGCTTGACGACATATTTTCACGGGTTTCCTTCTATGGGACACATTATAATGAACTAATTAACGTAACAAGTTGTTGTTGTTCTACTACCCCTTGTAGTAATAATTGTTAATATTATGTAAAATTATAACTAGAAAATATTCGATATTCATGAAGTGCGCAACAATTAAAATTCTTTTAAAAGTGCAATCAGGATGCAAAAACTTGTATATCGGTACTTCAATATTGACTTCCTTCGACATTCAGTTAGTTTTTGAGTTGAAAGTCTCAACCAATCTAATCTCAATCTGCAGAAATAAGCCAAAATCGCCATACTTTACATTGAAATTGTTCGTACAATTGTTGAAGACGAAATTCATATACTATTCTGGGGTGATGTTAATATGCAAAAATAGACTTATTTGCAAACAGAAATTTCATTTGAGTTCCGCGTAGACAAGCGACTTCATATCCCGGAGTTTAGATATATATTTAATTCTGCTGTCTTCTACTTCTTTTTTTACCATAGGAATACCAAGGTCTTTATGAATATTTTCGTTACGCATGTACCATGGTGAACACGTGATTGTTCTAAGCATTTTTGATTGGAACCTTTGTATTAGATCAATATTAGTTGCACAGGTCGTACCCCACAGTTGAATGCCATACATCCAAATCGGCTTTATGACCGCATTATATAAGAGCACTTTGTTGTCTAAGCTAAGTTTGGAGTTTTTATTTAAAAGCCAATTTAAATTTGCAGCTCTAATCTTCATACATGTTATTCTACTAGATACGTGTTTTCTCCACGTAAGTCTTCTATCTAGCTGAATACCAAGATAAGTTACCTCGTTCGCTTGGGGTACTAAGATATTGTTTATTTTTACTGCCGGGCACAGCTTTGGTCTTAGCGAGAATGTAATGTGCTTACACTTCTGTTCATTCACATTTATACGCCAGTTCGCTAGCCATTCTTTGACAGAACTTAAATGCTCTGTTAATACTCTTGATGCTAAAATGTGGCATTTGTTACGGCTCACTATTGCTGTATCGTCCGCAAAAGTTGAAGTTAATAGATTGTTAGCTGTTGGAAGATCTGCTGTATATATGATGTATAGTGTTGGGCCTAAAACACTGCCCTGGGGTACACCAGCCCCTATCTGACGTTCATCAGATATGAAATCTCCCACTTTTACCATAAATTTTCTATTTTTTAAATAAGACTCCAAGGTTCTATACAATTCTAAAGGTAGAATTCTTTTAATCTTGTATAAAAGGCCCTCATGCCATACCTTATCAAACGCCTGAGCTACATCTAAGAATATTGCTGAACAGTACTCTCTGTGCCCAAATGCTTTTCTTATCTCGTTAGTAATTCTATTTACTTGCTCTATTGTGCCATGTTTCGCACGAAATTCGAATTGATGCATTGGTATTGTGTTATTTTCATGGAGGAAAGGAGATATCTTTGATAGTAATACTTTTTCAAATACTTTTGAAAGACAGGGTAGAAGACTGATTGGTCTGTATGAGGACGGCTGTGTTAGGTCTTTCCCAGGTTTATCTATCAAGATAATCTGCGACTTTTTCCATGAAATTGGATAGTATCCGAAACTAAGAATTGCATTGAAGAGCAAAGAGAGCACCTCTACAGCAATAGTTGGTAACTCAATTAGCATTTTTGGGGAAATTTTATCATGTCCCGGCGACTTTTTTGGATTAAGTTCTTTGATGATACCAATGATTTCAGAAGGTGAAGTCATAAGAGGCTCGAGCGACTCTTTAGCTGTGTTGGGTGAGATTGACAGCTTAAAGTTGTTCTTTGGCAAATTGGGTTGAAATACCTTTTCTAGGTGATTTGCAAAGCAATTAGCCTTTTCCTCGTCACTTCGAGCCCAATTTCCTCCCAAGTCTCGTATAGGCATGTTGGAGTCAGTTGGTGGCTTCATGGACTTTTGGGCTTTCCAAAGGGAATTTTGCTTGTTTGAATTCGGACACAGCTTCTTTATATACATTTCGGTGTTTAATTCTTCCTCACGTTTAAGCGCGTTTTTTAATTTACGTACAGCAGATTTTAATTGAAGCTGAGTGGAATGGGAACGATTTATCTGCCATTCACGTCTCGCACGACTTTTCACATTTACAAGCATTTCTATTTCTCTAATAGAGATTTTTCTGAAACCAAGCGGCTTATAGCTCTTGTTTGGTGTTGCTAAGACAGCTGCGCTGGTTATGTTGACATCTCTTATACTTTCGTCAATGTCTCTTCCTGTATTTATTTTGTACTCAATATTAATGTGGCTACTGACGTATTTTCTATATTTTAGCCAATTTGTTTTATAAGAAGTTAGACCCACTTTTGGATTAACGAATATGGGTTGTTCACATAATTTTATTAGTACCGGAAAGTGATCAGAAGATAGATCAATACATGTATCTGCTGTTATGTGCGATTTATCTATATTTTTGATTACAGCAAAATCAATTAGATCTGGTATTTTCTTCCGATCACTAGGCCAATATGTCGGCTTACCAGGAGATATTATTTCAAGGTTATTGTGCCTATTTATAACAGTTTGATACAGCTGTCGTCCTTTCGGATTAATAAGACGTGAGCCCCAGTACGTGTGTTTTGCGTTGTAATCTCCACCTGCTAGAAATCTTTGACCTAGTGTTCCAAAAAAGTCTTTAAATTCGATTTCTGTAATTTTAAAACGAGGTGGACAGTATATAGCTGTAAGGTTTAAGTCACAACCCCGATTTTTTAGTGATATTGTTGTAGCTTGTAACTGTGGTGTAGCATAAGATTCTAGAGCATAGTGGTTTAAACGATTTCTAATCAACACTGCCGTGTCACCATGCGCTTTTCCATCCGGATGATTTGTAACATATAGTCTAAATCACGGTATGTTGAAATAATTTTTATTTGTTAGATGAGTTTCTGAAATAAGCATTACATCTATATTCTTTTCAGACAGAAATCTGATAATCTCTAATTTATGTTGGTTAACACCGTTAGCATTCCATATACAGATATTTAGTAAGCTCATTTTTTACTTAATAAATTTTGCAGCATTTGATTTTGTGATTTTATTAAATCTTGGATAATGTTTTGCATGGTAGACATAAATTGAGTCATACACTGTGTAAGATTTATAATCATAGTTTCAATACCTCCATTTGGAGGATTTTGCGGCAGTTGCATTTGCACACTGTTGCCTTTCACCACATTTACATAGCTTCCTTGCATATTATTATTGTTAGAAGTAAAATGATTTGAACTTTTTTTCGAGGTTGCTATTATTTCATTACGGGGTGTCTGTAACATTTGGTTACGACGAGCTTGAATGCCCTGTGACAACTTCGATTTCAAATCTTTATATACGCGGCAACCTCTGTAGTTAGCAGTGTGATTTCCCCCACAATTGCTGCATTTTTTATTTAAATCCTCTTTTTTAAGAGTACATTTAGAAGTAGGGTGTCGATCACCACACACCACACAGACACTGCGTAGAGTGCCATATGCTTTCGTGTGTGCATACTCTTGGCAGTTTGTACATTGTACTGGACCATTTCTCTTATGTGGTTCCTCAACGGTAATTCTGCGATGGAGCAGATATTTTAAATTGTAAATCGGGTGTATTTCATTTTTCTTTAGTTGGTTACAATTTGGCATCAGTTCTATTTTGAACATTGGTTGTGGGACTTTGTTCCTGTTAAAAATATTTACTACTGATTTAATGCTAAAACCACCTTCTTCCAGTGCGTCTTTCACATCGATAGAGTCTACCGAAGACTCAATTCCTTTTATGCCAACAACTAGGCCTTTTGAGCTCTTCAGTTGGTATGAGTAGTAATTTAGTTATTATTTGACAAGTACTTTACAATATCCATGAAATATTCAGTGTATGTTTGTATTTTTGTTTCATCTATGTTTCCTTTTTTCAAGGGCACAATATGATAATTGTTTGTGCCTATTAAATTGCTTAATTTGGAGACAAGTGCATTTGAGCTACGCTCACGCAAATAAATTGGAGGGGGTTTTGCATTAACGGCTGTGGTGGTACTGGTACCCTTCGCATCGTCGTCTGAACTCTTGCTTAGTAAGGCAAACCTGTTGCCATTTAAAACTTCCGTTGTATTTGTATTTGGTGTGCCGACTTGAAATTTTTTAGAATTGACCGCTGACTTTGAAGGACTTAATTTCCTTTTTATATTAACGTAGCGGTCAATGCCAGTTTGCACGGACTGGCCTTTTTTTAATGGTACATTCTCACCTGGCGTTATGTTATTTTTCGCTGCCTGCGTGCTTGTTGGTGTTGACACGTTTGTTGCTGGTTGCTGTTCTCTGCTGCTTTTGTAATTTGCTCTGCGCTCTGCTTATGGGGCTGCTCAGTTGTTCGCTTCGATGACTCATCCTTCGCACCGTTGCCTTGTTTGTTGTTAGGAGCTGAATTCGCAGGCTCGACAAAGCTGAAGTAGGCATTCTTTTATTGTTTATTTCGAATTATGTATTTGTTTTTTTTTTATTATTATTATTGTTTACAAAAGGTATAATTTTTTGTGTTTTTTTTATGTTTTTATTAACTCTTTCGGCGTTATTGCCTAACACTTGCACTTAATGCACTTTTTTGTTATTTGTTTATTTTTAAGTTTTGTTTATTTAGAAAGTTTTTACGGAGCGCATCAATACACGTCCGTTCAGATTGAAAGCTCACCAAAACTGAAAATTCCTGATCCAGAGAAAGATCTAGTATTATACAAAGTGGTGGAAACCAATATGGTTCATGGACCTTCCATCCACTACAATCCCTTTTCGGTTTGTGTATCTCACAATAAATGTACATCTAAACTATGGTGAGTATACATAGAATGCATCGTCGAAGAAATAATTACGCAAGGCCAACCATTAGATCGACATCCAGGTGTGTTCTCAACTAATGTATTAGGACGAATTTATACAAAACAATTTATTATGAGAAGCAGGCCAGCAATTACAATTGCTGGAACATGATAATCGCTGGAATTAAACTTCGAATACAAATGAAGATCGCACACTTTTCGCGATAATCGTTTCGATATACATATCACCCTTCAAATCCGCGTCAATTATGGGATATGAACAAAAATGACATTGCCAAAGACATTTTACATCGTATTCGCTAATACTTAGAAATGGGTCAATTCCGGTTGATACTTCCGGTAGTTTGCTATCAATTCCATCTGCCTTTTATCAATTCATGAAACATGAACTCATCACGAATGTTCGGACATTGGCCAAATTATCGTACAATGATTCCTTAAGTGCACGCGAAATGTTAGCTGTCAAAAATACCGATGTTGTTGACTTAAACTGCAAGATTCAAAGTCAAATTCTGGCAGACTTGCACTCATACAATTCGATCGATCGTCTTGACAATGAAGAAGTCGCTGTGAATTATTCAATGGATTTTCAAAACTCTTTAGAGAGGCTTGGTATGCCACCGTCTCAAACGGATTCCGTTTCCAGTGAAAATTGTATTTGAGATGACAATTAACAGGACACAAGGGTAGTCGCATAGTGTGTGGCTTAAATTTGGAAATGCCATGTTTTTTACACGGCCAGATATACTATACGTGGCATGCTCACCATCTTCTCTGTACATTTACGGACCGGAACAGAAACCAAAAAATGTTTATCAAGCTGCCTTACATGAAAAAAATATAATGATAAATTCATTTTTTTTTTATTTCAAACACACATAATTTCACGCAGGACAACGGCTGCGGGGCCAGCTAGTGAACGATAAATGTAAGGCATTTAGTACTTTTATAATTCCACTCCGTGAATTCGTGGGGCATCTGGTATACTATTGAAGGATTATAAGCATACAAGTATATTTCGGAAAATTTTTTACGTTTTCTAAAAGGTGAATTTGATATACATATCTTTAGCGCAAAAAGTTTAAGATCCCTATGTTATTGCTATGTTAACAATTGTTTTTTCAACATGCTGATTTTAAAGTGGCCATATTTTTCGACGTTGGTCTTTTGGTAGCTGTTTCTTAGTTTTTTGGTTTCGTTTGTGCTTTTCTTGCCTGAATTTTTAGATGTTGATGACATACGGCCCCAATTGCTGCAAAATGTTCGAAAACTGAATCCAGGCTACTATTGCACATATTTTGACTGTAGGATTCGTATTGAAAGCCTCTAATCTTTAAGTCTATTCTTTCACTTCTTAGACGTACTTCGTCAAGAGCTACCCTTAGTATGAGACATATATAAAAATTATTATTATGAAACTAATTGTTGAAATTCTAAATTCAGTCAATACAAAAGAATTTAAGAATAGTTAAGAGATGATTTAAATCGATTGAACCGAAGGGTTACAAATGCAAACGATAGACGAAAATTTGATGAGATTGGTAGATGTATGATTGATACAGTGATCTCTTTGCCCACAGTAAGGCTAGCATCCTCCTAGTTGTGGGCCTTTTAACAGGCCATTTTCCTAATGTCGTCCGTGCTGTAAGACTAGGAATCTTGCCAGACACCATTTGCAGAAGCTGTATGAAAGAAGACGTGGTGGAAACAACTCAAGACTTTCTTTTTGACTGTCCCACGTTTGTATTCAAAGCTTAAGCACTTGGGGGCGCATACCTTCAGACATTTGACGAAACTGCCGGAAATGGAAAATAAAAAATTGACTACTAAGTTATAACTTCGAACACAGGAGTTCTTCTTTTGTTTTGCTTCCCAAAGGACCACACATAGCATCAAATGCTTAATTTCTGATCGTTTATGTTCTACAAGGGTAAAGCCTATAAGCATAAACGGCAAATAATCTTCTCTAGATTCTGAATGTACATAATCTGAGGGGTGTCACACGAAATTTTTTTCATTTCGAAATGTTTTCAATATTATCAGACAGCAGGCACATAATTTAGTAAACTTATTTTATATTTCTTTTATTGGCGTTCATGAAAAATTAAAGTGTGGAGGAAAACATAGTCTATTTGGACAAAATCTTTGGTAAATAATTATATTTTTGGAAAAGAATAAGAAAAACGGAAACCCTGTTCGTGTCAGTTTCCAAAATTAACTGACTTGAGTTTCAACTTAGCTCTGAAGCCGTTTATGCAAAAGAGTTAGCGGATTATGATGCTTACTGACGTTTGTAATATTGCGCCGATCTATATTGAGAGCATCATTTTAAGTCTTTCGAATTATATTTCATTAAAGTTCGAAATTTGCAAAGTTAAACAGAAAATGTAACTCGCAATTAATTTCATTAAGTCAAATATATTTTCTTGTCGGAGGCTCAGATGCTCTACTTTTTCACCAAATTTAACCCAGACTAACAAAAACATTATTTCACGATTTTTTTAAATTCTCTAAAGTGAAATTTTCTGATTCAAATGAAACATGCCAACGCCTAATTCAATTTTACATAGTCTTATATGAGCATCGGTTGGTATGGCCTTCAGTGACTTCAGCGAATGACTATTAATAGTTTCAAAGGACTCGCGCGTTGCCTGAAGCGATTACCATCACCTTAATTTTTTACTGAATATGACGTGATTTTTATAGTTTAGGCTTCTTTTTGGAATGAAAGTTTGGGCGTCATCCACGTCAAGTCACCAGTAATGATGTTTTAGCTGGATTTAGGTTCAGCTCAGCTAGTTACACTGTTAATTATCTCTTCGGTGCGGCCGAAGTTAACATTTTTCTTGTTTTATTGACCGTTGGTTGTTAACAAATTATTTAAAAGTTAGAAATTTCAAAATAATATTTAATGTTTTTATTATACGGAGTCTTTTAACGGGTGATTTTTTTGAGGTTAGGATTTTCATGCATTAGTATTTGACAGATCACGTGGGATTTCAGACATGGTGTCAAAGAGAAAGATGCTCAGTATGCTTTGACATTTCATCATGAATAGACTTACTAACGAGCAACGCTTGCAAATCATTGAATTTTATTACCAAAATCAGTGCTCGGTTCGAAATGTGTTTCGCGCTTTATTTTGTTCAGCGATGAGGCTCATTTCTGGTTGAATGGCTACGTAAATAAGCAAAATTGCCGCATTTGGGGTGAAGAGCAACCAGAAGCCGTTCAAGAACTGCCCATGCATCCCGAAAAATGCACTGTTTGGTGTGGTTTGTACGCTGGTGGAATCATTGGACCGTATTTTTTCAAAGATGCTGTTGGACGCAACGTTACGGTGAATGGCGATCGCTATCGTTCGATGCTAACAAACTTTTTGTTGCCAAAAATGGAAGAACTGAACTTGGTTGACATGTGGTTTCAACAAGATGGCGCTACATGCCACACAGCTCGCGATTCTATGGCCATTTTGAGGGAAAACTTCGGACAACAATTCATCTCAAGAAATGGACCCGTAAGTTGGCCACCAAGATCATGCGATTTAACGCCTTTAGACTATTTTTTGTGGGGCTACGTCAAGTCTAAAGTCTACAGAAATAAGCCAGCAACTATTCCAGCTTTGGAAGACAACATTTCCGAAGAAATTCGGGCTATTCCGGCCGAAATGCTCGAAAAAGTTGCCCAAAATTGGACTTTCCGAATGGACCACCTAAGACGCAGCCGCGGTCAACATTTAAATGAAATTTTCTTCAAAAATTAAATGTCATGAACCAATCTAACGTTTCAAATAAAGAACCGATGAGATTTTGCAAATTTTATGCGTTTTTTTTTAAAAAAAAAAGTTATCAAGCTCTTAAAAAATCACCCTTTACAAACAGTTGAGATATTCCGCAATGAAATCCTTGATCTTCTAAAAGATCTATGCACGGAGATAGCAATTTAATTTGACGTTGGATTAGCTGATACTGAAGAATTTTAAATTTCATTTTGCACAATATTTCGTGATTATTTTTAAAGAAAAAACAAAAATAATTCTTGCAAGATTTTTTTAGTTTTATTTCAATAATTTGTTAAATCAAATGTTTGCTTTCACAATTCAAATTAAAGATATTATATATATATATACATTTTTTTAAATTTGTAGTCACTTTAACCACGATGACCATGTCCACCATAACCATGTCCACCATGACCATGATGCCAACCATGGTGGTCCCGTGCCAAGCGATCGCCTTCGTTCTCATGTCCTTGCTGGTCGTTGACATCGGACAAGGTTAACGGTTGATCGGCTTTCTCTAAAGTGAGCACAGCATTATCGCCGACGGGATTACCGCTGGTACCGACCAGCATTGCCACGAACAACACCAGTACTAAGCAAACGCCGAAAGCACGCATTTTCACAATTTTTTTTTCTTTTCAAAAACGGTTCTGAGTATTTGCTAAGAAAGTTCCTCTAGAACAGCCACTAACGGTTTGATTATACTCGGAATACCGCTTTGATTTTATATACAAAAATAGCTGTTCATTTAAGATTAGAAAATATTTTAATGAACTAAATTATATAAATATTCAGGGAAATTACTTGGAATGAAATATCGAACGTAATTGTTGTTCTATAAAAATAGAGAAAATATGCAAGTCTAGAAATTCTAGAAATGGAAATTGAACAACCACAGGTATTCAGAGGGTTAGCAGTTTACAGATATGACAGTCAACAGTTGGCAACTCAAACGACGAAAACTGTGACTTGATTTGGGGACAGTTGTCGTTTACTGCCTACACCCCAGCTGAGCGGTGTCATCTACTCACTTGTGACGCCTCGGATTTGCGTGCTTTCATTTAGTGATGCATCGCCGCTATCACCTGACCAGGTCAACAACGCAACTTATTCGCTTTCTGCATCGTATTGAGTTGACTAAGGCTCCGTGTAGTCCAATTGGTCAAGGCGAGCACGACGACATATTTTCACAGGTTTCCTTCTATGGGACACATTATAATGAACTAATTAACGTAACAAGTTGTTGTTGTTCTACTACCCGTTTTAGTAATAATTGTTAATATTATGTAAAATTATAACTAGAAAATTATTCGATATTCATGAAGTGCGCAACAATTAAAATTCTTTTAAAAGTGCAAACAGGGTGCAAAAACCTGTATATCGGTACTTCAATATTGACTTACTGCAACATTGAATTAGTTTTTGAGTTGAAAGTCTCAACCAATCTAATCTCAACCTGCAAAAATAAGCCAAAATCGCAATACAGTTACAATGAAATTGTTCGTTCAATTGTTGAAGACGAAATTCATTACATACACGAGGTGTTAATATGCAAAAATAAACTTATTTGCAAACAAAAATTTCATTTGAGTTCCTCGTAGACAAGCGACTTCATATAATTTGAATGGCACGATCTTGGAGACCACACTACAGGCTCACGACGCTATATAATGCGTTAACCAAAAGTCTTCTTCAATAAATTCAATGTTTCAATGGCTGTACGGCATATACAGGATTTTTCCAGAAAGGAATAGGACTGATTTTCTTCCGACACGATGTTCCAAGCTGACGAACGTACGGCTGGTCAGTTCTCTGCGAGCACTTGGAGAGTCAGGGCAAACATTTTCGCGCGACGTGTTTCTATGATGGGTGCAAGCCGAAAATGAAGCGTTCTTTAGAGCAGAGGTACGGGTTTAAATTGCGTGTGGACGTCGGTAAATCTGCGACAGAGACGTTTGATATGATCAAGCAGACTTACCCAGATGTTACTTAAGCAAGAAATGGTGTGTTTCAGTGGCACCAGGCCTTTTTGGAGGGGCGGGAAAAAATCACTGATAAAGACCGCGCTGGGGACGTACGACTTCGACAAACACCGACAAAGTGGCTTGTGTGCTCAAAGTTTTGAACTCAGACCATCGACTAAGTATCCGTTTGCACAACTCGTAGGATTATGTTTTTCGATGAAACTGAATCGCCGTAAGCCTTTTCCAATATTCGCAATGAATCCGCGAAATTTTGGTTGAGAATACAAAATTTGAGATTCTTTGTTCAATAATTTTTATCATTGTAAAAATCGCAATGCACTACTGAGGTGTACCAGCTTAAAACATACTGTTCGCGCTAATATTTGGCATAAAATTAAAGACTGTCCTACCAACTTATCAAAATAACTTTTTTTGAAATACCATTTTTCAGATAATTACAATTTCCGAGTGTTTTTTTTTTTGTCGCAGTTTATCTTCGTCTGATTCACGACCTCTTTTATGCCTTATTGTTACAATTAAGTCCACTTCTTTTCGTCGAACGTTCGTTTATCGTTCCCACATTGATTGGCTTATGAGGACTTCAAATATGGTTCATTCAAGAGAATGCGCTAGACCTGTAAAGATGCTCGAGAGTTATGGAAAAATATTTGATGTTTTTTACTATAATAAAGTCGAAAAAACATGTTGAAATAGTATACAATTGGGTTCCGTAATAACATCTCAAACATAACGTAAATTTTTTAATAAATGCATACCGGCATATTAAATGACCCACCCTGTATGGGTATAAACTCTTAGTACATAAAAGGTTATATATGATTTATTTCATTAGTATTTTTCAGTCTAAAAATATTTGTTTACAATTAAACTCTGAATAATAAAAATTCTTCACCGTTTTAATGAAATAGTTCTCCTTATAAGTACACAGAAATAGCGCATGTTTAGCAACTAATGAGATCTAATTAAAAAATTCAGCGAATTAAATGTTTAGCAAATTAAATACTAAACCGCTTTCATATGTCGACCGGATCAACAATTAATTTTGAATTGCATCAAGCAGAGCCAAAAGCAAAAACTAGCAAAAACAACTTAACACAGTTTTGATTAGAATTCCTACTTGGAAGGTCTACTGTTCGTAAAATAAATAATAGAGATCTAAATAACGAGGTGTTTAACAACATAATCATCTAATATATAAAAATAGTTTGGATTTTTGTCTGTTCGCTAATGAAACGAAAAATGGCCTTAACCATTTGGAAGTGAGTCCAATGAGAATGGTTTGTAAACAAAAAAATAATCAGAAAACCGACTTACGAGCGTAAATTCAAAAAAAAAAATTATAATCAGTACTTATAACAGAGTATGTTAAATATAGACAGAGAATGTTGTTTAACATTTTGCCAAGCTGCAACACACTGATAAAGGCGAGTAAATTCTGAAAGGTTCGAGCAAAATGTACAATACCAAGTGAAACATGTCTCTCTTTGTTAACATTTTTGACAGATTTGGCACGCACTGGAAATACGAATTAGATGTGGTGATTTTACAAAAAATGAAGGTCAATAGAATCCTAAAGTATAGCAAAATGAGGTTGATGCTCCTGTGAAGCAAAATATTTTGTTATCAAATTGTTACAAACTGAAAAATGGAGAAGAGAAATAATTTGCATGAATCAGCAAATATTGCTAAAGTTTAGAATTTTGTTAGAAATAAGCAAGATAATTTAAAAGTGGTTTATATCAGCAACGCAGCCTCGCTATCAGACAAAAACCTCTTGTACTACATATGGGCTAATAACAAATTTAAAAGAAGAAACCGTGGTGAGGACATATTTGGTCATCCAGGCATAAAAAAAAATTCCGCTTTAGGTAGAGTACACCTTTAGAGTGTTTTTTCCTTAAGATGTTACTACATCACGCATGCGGTCCAACCTCATTCGATTACTTAAAAAACGTAGACGGAGTTCTTGAAAAAACCTATCAGCCAGCTTGCCGTCACAGAGGTTTACTAGAAAAGAGAGTTGTTTGTCGTCATACTTTTATTTTGTAAACTTTCGGGTCCTTTAAAGTTATGGGAATATTTCAAAGACGATTTATGTCAAGATGTTATACATAAACTACAACAGCAAAATTTTACCTTGCCATACTGTGAGGACATACATAACGAAGGTTTAATACAAATTGAAAATAAGTTATTGCAACTAAATGATAAAAATCTAAGCGAATTTAAACTGCCTTCTTCAGTTCGTGCAGAAAACAGAGCTACAAATACAATGACAATCACTATAATACAAATAACCGGTTTGTCAATGAAAAGCTGCGAAAATTAGTCCCAGATCAAAAATATGCTTTCGAAATTACAATCGATAGCATGAATAATAACAAAAACTTTTTTTTTGGATGCGCCAGTTGGCACTGGCAAGACATTTCTTGCAAATTTCATACTTGCTAAAATAAGACAATCAGGAAAGATAGCGATAGCAGTTGCTTAGTTAGGAATTGCTGTAGCTCTTCAAAACGATTGAAAAACTACTCATTCAACTTTTAAACTTCCGCTATTCATAACTTTTGAACAAAAATCAATATGTTCAATCCGCAAAAATGTGCCTCTTGGTAGGCTATTGCAGGACCCCTCATTGATATGTGGGATGCATGCACCATGAGCCATAAAGAGCATATAGAGGCCCCCGGGGAGAACAATAAAAGACCTAAGAAATTCCTCTGCTCTCATGGACGGGATAACTTTTGTATTTGCTTGAGATTTTCTAAAGACACTTTCTGTCATTAACAGAGATACGCGAGCAGATATCATAAAAGAATGCTTAATAACGTCGCGCGTATGGACTTCGATTGAAAATATAAAATTACGGAAGAATATGAGAGTTCATCGTCATCGAATCACTAATGGTGATTTTCCACAGCGACTGCTTAAACTTGGGGAAAGTATTTTTCCCACTCCAAGCTTAAGCAATATTTGTAATATTCTTCTGGATGAGTCTCTATGCCAAATAGTCCATAATTTAGAAATTTGAATTAAAGTTGTCATTTCGAAAATACTAACAAATCTTGCGTATTTTATTATTATTTTATTTTTTTTTCTTGTTATAATTTATTTTTTATGTTAAGAAACGGTTTCATGCGCTTACATATGATGGATGTACTCTACAAATTTCAAGCCATTCGGTTACACCGTTTTTGAACAAAAAGAAGGAGCCTACATACCACACCGCATATGCAACAACCGAATTATTACGAGAAAAATTTTGGAGATTCGACTCCAAGAATTAGTGATTTAACATCATTAAACCACTTCTTGTGAGGTTATTTGAAGTCGTTTCTCTTCAGCAATTGCTATTCATGACGGCTTAATTTAGTGGAAAAAGCACTCGAAAACTGGGTTCATCGAATTCGTTCCTGCAAAAAAAGTCATGGAGGCGATTTGAATGATGTCATATTCAGAACTTAATTGTATCAGTTTTTTTTTTTTTACATTAAAGAAAAAGGTTTGAATTTTCTTAACAATTGTCTGTTTATATTTTATAGGTTTCTCGACATTTCGTTCGGTTTTCAGTGAAATCTAAAAATCTGGCCTGCTTTTTTTGACATTTTTTTTCATAGAAACTTTTATTCTACAATTGAACTATTTTCACATATCATGAGGCTTATCGTGGAGTGTATAAACAAATTTTTTCGGAATTGTTTGATACGTTTTCTCATGTTTGGATCATCTGAAACACAAAAACCCAATATATTCTTAAAAAGTACGTGAATGGTTATCGTCCCTACTAGAATTATGAAAAAACGTTCATAAATAAAAAAGTAATTAACGTCTTTTTTCTTCCCCAATTTTTTTAAATACATTTTTTCATGCATAACATTGTCAATAAATTATAAAAAATATAGGGACGATAGCCATGCGTTTTGTGAACATTGCAAAGAAAATTAAGCAAATCGGTTGAGTAGTTCGACCGGAATCATGTCCGACAGTTTAAAGAAGTGTGTTTTGAGAAAAACGCGTTTAAAGTTTGAGATGTGCAGTCCGAGTACTCCGAATGTCGAACGGTATTATTATTTTTGGGACTTTTTCGAAACCTTCCAATGGTCTATATTAATTCTTAAGATATAAGGGAACAGAAAATGCAAAAAAAAAAAATTGAAAAAAGATTACCCTACTGACCCCTTAAATTTCTTGAATTTCCTGTGCGAAATCAAGTCTTCAGAAAGTGTCCAGCAACGCTTCCAACAAGATATAATACATGAAGGTCGACTATATTTAGGAGTTAATACGAGAAACTTCGACGGAGCATTTGGAGTCTATTTTAAGATGTCTACAATAAGAATTAACTCTAAAGGTCTAACTCATGATCGGTATCTTTTAATAAAGTATTTATACTTATATAAGCTGTTTGTGTATTTGTACTGAGTTGAATGTTACTATTTTTTGTACATACCATTAAAATAAATGCAGAGCCTTTTTTTGAGGTTTAAAAGCAACAACAAAGTATGTATAGCCTGTGCGCAAAAAGCTGTAGACGGTGAAAATTGATTTTGGTCATTCAGTTTACATGTCAGTTATATGATGTTGTGAACTTAAGTGGAAATTTTCTTCGAAGATTATAGCGTAGACCTGGACTGTAGAGCAGGACAAGTTTTGAGATATCTTATCATATATGTAGGGTAGTCTTTTCGCATTTCAAATCAAACTCCAACTAATTTTTTTATATTTTTAATGAACTTTATTTTTTTTGTCATTTTTCCGCTAGAGACATTATTCTATTAGTATAAAACTTTTCTTGTTTCTCGGCGAAAAACTGAGACAAGTAATTTTTCTCTTCAAGTAAATTTTACTCCATTAAGGGAATTCTACTTTGACCAAAACAAATGGCAATCCAATGGTGCAAGGTCAAGGCTATATAGTGGATGCATCAAGCCAAGCTCTTCCATTTTTTCCGAGTCATCAAAGATATGTGTGGTCTAACGGGGCCCTGATGGAAGGCGAAGCCCTTTCTGTTGATCAGTTCTGGTCGTTTTTTTTCGATTGCTTGCTTCAATCTCATCAGTTGTTGACAGTAAAATATAGAGTCAATCGTTCGACTAGGCTAGAGAACCTCATAGTAAATGATTCCTTTCCAATTCCACCAAACTCTCAGCTTCACCTTTCGTGGCATCAAACCTGGCTTTGCGACCATTTGTTGGGTTTCACCATGCAACCCTGATCTTTTTCGCCAATTATAGTCGCAGTTGATAAACTTTTGGTATCCTGTTACTATTCGCTTCAGAAATGGTTCGATTTCATTACGGTTCAGCGAAGAATCGCAGATGTTAATTTGGTCCATTAAATTTTTCACAGACAATTCATATGGTACCCAAACATCGAGATTTTTTTGTAGCCAGCCTTTTTTACACATTTCAAAATCATTTGATTATGAATACTAAGTTCCTTAGCGATATCATGGCTGTTTATGTGATGGTCCTGGTCAATCTGTTCCAAAATTTCATCGACTTTTTTCTTCTCATTCTTCCCAATTTTATACAAAAATTTCAAAATAAGCGAATTTCTCCATTATTTTCACTCAGTTTTTAACAACTCCAATTTTTTCAACTTCTTGCAATTTATTTTTTTTTTTGTATTGAATGAAGCTGAAAATCTCACCTTTCCAACACTGTATGGTATGACACAATGTGATTGGTAGCACTGGAGATTTACGACTGCAACGACATCTATAGACTTTTTCGACTTCCCAATATAATCCAAAAAAACGTTTCATTATAGTTTCGCTATAGCCGAAATCTTAATTTAATTTCGTTGAAGAATGTCGTTTAACCAATGCTTTTTAATTTCAAGCATTTTAAATTTTGGTTCAGAAAGTATTACCGCAACTCATTGCGCAGCAAATTTCCGACATAATTCGAATGTGTCTAAATATTGTATATCTAAATAATTATCTCGTTCAATGCTATCAAATGTGGATCTTTGACTAAAAAGGCCAGAATTATATTATACTAGCTGACCCGGCAACCGTTGTCCTGCGTGAAATTATGTATTTTGAAATGAAAAGAAGGTTAAATTTATCATTTCATTTCTTTTCTTTTAATGTAACGCAGCTTTATAAACAACATTTTTCGGTTTCTGTTCCGGTGTACAGAACAGATGGTTTTCCAACTCGTGGGCACGCCGCGGCCGTGTGAAAAACATAGCATTTCCAAAATTATGCATCACACTATGCGACTATCTTTAGGTCCTGTTGACTGTCATCTCAAATTCAATTTTCACTGGAAACGGAATACGTTTGAACTGAAATAGCAAATCGTTAGAACTCAAAGGAATTCGTAGGATCAAGAATTCTGTCCCCTTGTATTCGATAGGTGCGTCGGCGCATGAAGATTGCGAAACATAATAACGACAGATCATACTTTGAGACGCAAATGATGCGGTCGCATACCAAGTCTCTCCAAAGAATTTGGGAATGCCACTGGATAATTCACGGCGTCGTCTTCATAGTCAAGACGATCGATCGATTTGTATGAGCGAAAGTCTTCCGGAATTTGACTTTGAATCTTCCAGTTTAAGTCAACAACATCGGTATTTTTGGCAGCTAACATTGCGCGTGCACTTAAGGAATCGTAGTTACGATAATTTGGCCAATGTCCGAACATTTGTGATAAGTTCATCTCCCGCGAATTGCTAAAGGGAAGATGGAATTGATACCGAACCACCGGAAGTATCAACTGAAATTTTACCATTTCCAATTTTTAGGGAAGACGATGTAAAATGTCTTTGACAATGTTGATGTTTATATCGAAAAGTATGCGAACTTCATTTTCATTCCTTGCACACATCGAAGCATTCACAGTAAGCAATGACTCAAATAAAGTTGAACCGCGTACATTAATCAATAGCAACCGAAGGTAGAAATAATCGTCGTTTTTTCGCGTGGATTGTGTAAATTCGTCCTAATGCATTAGATGATAACACACCTGGATGTCCATCTACTGGTTGGCCTTGCTTTTTGCGCAACTATTTCTTCGACGATGCATTCCATGTACAATACCCAGGAATTTTCGAATAGAGCAATGTTCTCACAAACACATCACTCACGAAAGTTAAGAAAAAACTCTTCAATGTTAATTTTGTTGCTGGCGATGTTTCCACTGGCTGTACTGTATTCTCTGGGTTGAAATACTCTCTTTGGTTATTCTCCAAATTAACTGAGAGAATATCCTACAAAGCGCTTTATTGCAGTTCACGTATCGACCGTATCGTTCAAGACCAATAATCGCCATGTTGCTTCCTGAGGTGACGTACTTACAAACGTATTTTATCGATTACACCAAACTGCAATACTCAACATTGACATAACTTTGAATAACGTTGAAAAGTCTTGCTATGACATCGTGACGATCGCTTGCTGATTGACCATAATACCGCACTTATGTCATCACATCCTGGGAGTGCTCGGTCATGTGCCTTGCGCTGCTAATGTATGTTGATGCTAAAAAGAACACCGCAACCTATTCGTGGCATCGTGACAAATTTCAAGCTGTAATTGATCACTTTGTGTGAAAAACACATAACATTTTCACGGAATAATTTTCAAAAATTTTTGAAGCAAACGCCAAATTTGAAAGATTTATAGGTATAATTGAAAAAAATGAATAAAAGCATTTCTATGGAAAAAAATTAACTTTTTGGAATTGTTCAATTTTCCGACTTTTCCTCATGAAAGACATACAGGTTCTTCATTTCTAAACCTTTCCCGATCCACGACGAACAACCTCTTAAAATTTCATCAATATTGGTTCAGCCGTTCTCTTAGCGTTTCTAATGAACAAACATTCATTCGTTTGTATGAGCAAAAGAAAAGGGCTGTTTTCACGGGTTTTCCGGCAATTATTCGAATTTTTTTCTCCGCAAAAACCAACTCTGAACCTCAACGAACATTATAAAAAAAGAATCATCAAATTTGGTTCAGTCGTATGAAAGTTATGAGCGTACATACATATGTACATTTTGGCGGTTCATTTTTATTTATATAGAAGAAGAAGATAGCAGATATAGATATACATATCGTCACCTGAAATGCAAAATAACGTAACAACATTTTCGGAAATTTAAAGCGGCATGAATGAAACACGAAATAAAATGGAACATGAATGAAACAAAATTTTAATATTAGTTAAAACTGGTTTATATCTGACCGCTGAACCTGAGAGTGTTGAACATATGTAATATTACATATGTGTGTAATTTGAAGTAGTGAAGTGTAATCAAAAAGACACTCAATTTCGGATTTTTTGATGATACGTTATTTTGCATTTCAAGTGACGATATGTAGATGATATGAAGTTTTCATGAGAGCAGGAGCTTCGCGTCGTTGATTTACGTGTCGTTACACTACGGCCATAGCCTCATTTATAGCAGAAATATTAACGGCGAGAGCAGAATTTGGAAATTACTTATTCGAAATTCCGGTTGTATTAAGACGGAATTAAAATCGTATAACTTCCTTATTATTAATATATTTTAATTTTTTTCGCGAATTCTAAGCCTCAGGCCATTTGAAAAGCTTTAAGCTTTGAATACCATTAGAAGCTCCGATTTTTCAGAACATTAGCTTGAATGAACTAAAAATAAACTCAAACTTTGCGACTGGACCTATAAACAAACTATTATTTACAAAAGCCATGCTAATACATATTCGCAAAACTAGATACCAACAGATGCGCTAGTGAATGAAAACACACTATTTACATTTCTTTTGTATTTTATTCCACTCATTGTTGGCGAAGTGCGCAGTTCGCGCCATTATTCGCTTCAAAGAAGATATCCACAAAAAAAGCAATATCTGCAATTTCAAAAGAAGTTGTCTCAAAGTTGTGAATAGAATTCCAAAACTACAAATTTTTATTTGCATGAAAAAGCGTTAAGAATTAAAAAAAATCTTGGCTAAAAATAACAAAATTCGGTTTTCCGTTTGTTTAGTATAAAACTGAGGTTCAGCGCTGATGCTTCCATAGAATTCTTTCGACACTCTAGTGCTTGTTCAGTTTGAGAAACTAAAAACACATCTTCATTTATTCCACCATGAAATTGTTTGCATTTGTGCTATTCACCGTCCTTTTGGCTTCGGCGTACTGCTACCCCGCAGGAAGTGAGGACATCAACGCGGCACCATTGGAGCAAGATGCAGCAGCAGTAACGGACTCGCATGTGCGTCAGAAGCGTGGCTATTATTCCGTTGTTAGTTACGGTTCCAGTTATCCGGTCTATAGATCTGTGTACCCTGTATACCGCACCGTTGCTCCTGTACCTGTTGCTACCTATCCAGTTTACCAACCAGCCTATCCTGCTACTATTTACGGTTAAGCGGACAAATAGGAAGGACTAATAGTTTTCTAGTAACGACACGATATTCCTAAATATGATACTTGGTAAAAAAAAACTTTATAGAATAAACAATATGTGTGCTTAAGGTAACGGGTGATTTTTTTGAGGTTAGGATTTTCATGCATTAGTATTTGACAGATCGCGTGGGATTTCAGACATGGTGTCAAAGAGAAAGATGCTCAGTATGCTTTGACATTTCATCATGAATAGACTTACTAACGAGCAACGCTTGCAAATCATTGAATTTTATTACCAAAATCAGTGTTCGGTTCGAAATGTGTTTCGCGCTTTATGTCCGATTTATGGTCTACATAATCGACCAAGTGAGCAAACAATTAATGCGATTGTGACCAAGTTTCGCACTCAGTTTACTTTATTGGACATTAAACCAACCACACGAATGCGTACAGTGCGTACAGAAGAGAATATTGCGTCTGTTTCTGAGAGTGTGGCTGAAGACCGTGAAATGTCGATTCGTCGCCGTTCGCAGCAATTGGGTTTGTGTTATTCGACCACATGGAAGATTTTACGCAAAGATCTTGGTGTAAAACCGTATAAAATACAGCTCGTGCAAGAACTGAAGCCGAACGATCTGCCACAACGTCGAATTTTCAGTGAATGGGCCCTAGAAAAGTTGGCAGAAAATCCGCTTTTTTATCGACAAATTTTGTTCAGCGATGAGGCTCATTTCTGGTTGAATGGCTACGTAAATAAGCAAAATTGCCGCATTTGGGGTGAAGAGCAACCAGAAGCCGTTCAAGAACTGCCCATGCATCCCGAAAAATGCACTGTTTGGTGTGGTTTGTACGCTGGTGGAATCATTGGACCGTATTTTTTCAAAGATGCTGTTGGACGCAACGTTACGGTGAATGGCGATCGCTATCGTTCGATGCTAACAAACTTTTTGTTGCCAAAAATGGAAGAACTGAACTTGGTTGACATGTGGTTTCAACAAGATGGCGCTACATGCCACACAGCTCGCGATTCTATGGCCATTTTGAGGGAAAACTTCGGACAACAATTCATCTCAAGAAATGGACCCGTAAGTTGGCCACCAAGATCATGCGATTTAACGCCTTTAGACTATTTTTTGTGGGGCTACGTCAAGTCTAAAGTCTACAGAAATAAGCCAGCAACTATTCCAGCTTTGGAAGACAACATTTCCGAAGAAATTCGGGCTATTCCGGCCGAAATGCTCGAAAAAGTTGCCCAAAATTGGACTTTCCGAATGGACCACCTAAGACGCAGCCGCGGTCAACATTTAAATGAAATTTTCTTCAAAAAGTAAATGTCATGAACCAATCTAACGTTTCAAATAAAGAACCGATGAGATTTTGCAAATTTTATGCGTTTTTTTTTTTAAAAAAGTTATCAAGCTCTTAAAAAATCACCCTATATATAGTGCTCTTTAATTCCTGACGGTGATTTCTTGGCGCTTCAGGTATGTTAAGTGTGTTTATATTTCCTCGATGTATCTTCATTTTGATATATCCTTCAAAGTTAGACTATAAAGTGGTGGAATAGGTAACACTAAAGTCACCGTAAATTTAAAATCATAAAGAAAGAACCAGAATCAGTCCAAACAGAAAACAATTTTGGAGGAATCTTTCTTCCAAAAATCAGTCACGCAATGACATAAATATGTAGAAATAAAATTGCTCCTGTAAGATTAAGAAGAAGTTTAGAACACCATTAAAAAAAAAAAACAAAACATATGTTTACACCGCTGAATTCGGAAATCATGACATTCTTTCATGCTATGGGAAATTTTGAGGCTTTAGATTTCCTCAGAAAATAGGCATACCTTAAAATACAAGCATTTCTCATTTGACGGTAATATTCAAAACTAATTAAATACTAACTACTCTCTGATGGTTAATTTAATGAAATAAAATATAGCAACTTTTACAATACAAAAACAGTAACGCACACACAATCACAAATCATATGGAGCAAAGTCAGCTAGATGTTCGAAAATAGTAATGGTTATATGGGGGCTAGACCAAGTTTTCGCCCAATTCCTATCTATTTTAGGTTCAAAGATACAATGTTATGAGCAACACACGCTCTGCAATTTTCATCGAGGTAACTCAAGTCCAGCATAGAGTCAGCTGGAAGTTCGAAAACCTTTATATTAGGTATATGATGGTTGAGGGAAATATTGACCCCACTCAACCGATCCTTGACGCACATAATTACTATTATTGAGAAAGGATTATATCTGAATTTCAATTTTATATTGCATACATTGGCCGCTATTTTCGGAAAAAATTGGGGTCCTCATATTGGATACCTAGGGCATTGAACATTTTTGGTTGGATTTGTACACGTTCTGGTTATAATGTGGTGTATTCTAAAGTAATTACAAGGTTAAAATTCTATCCCGTTATAGTAGCAATTTAATTTAAAATTGGATAAGCTGATACTGAAGTGGAATGATTGATTATTGCGTGATTATTTTTATCGCCGACGGGATTACCGCTAGTGCCGACCAGTATTGCCATGAATAGCACCAGTACTAAGCAAACGCTGAAGGCACGCATTTTCACTGAATTATTTTGTTTTAAGTACGGTTCTTAGTATTTGTTAAGAAAGTTCCTGTAGAAGAGTCGCAAACGTTTTGATTACACTCGGAATTGCACTTTGCTTTTATATGCTAAAATTGCAATTAATTTTTGTCAACGCTTCGTAAAATAGCTTTGCATATACGACTACAAATCATTTCAATAAACTAAATGATATTAATAATGGGCGAAATGTACATTATTTGGAGTGAAATCTCGAACGTTGAAATTCAACAGGCAAAAGTAATGAGACGCGCCTATCAATTTATGTCATGCAACTGCAACAACTTAAATGACAAAAACAACTTTTCCATTTGGGGGCGGCTGTTGTTTACTGCCAACACCCCTGCTGAGCGGTCTTATCTTCTCCTTTGAAGCGACTCGGATTTTCGCTCTCTCATTTAGTGGTGCATCACCGCTATCACTTCACCAGGTCAACAACATAACTAATGCATCGTATTGAGTGGATGAATTAATGAATGAAAGCGATCATGTCCAATCCAAATTACATGCGGAATACCTGAACGCCTCGGAAATTTTCAAGAATTGGTCAATGCAATCACGACAACATATTAGAGGGGTTTTCCTTTAAGCCACGTTCAAGGTGTCAAATTATAATGTGTTAACTCACTCACTTGTTGTTGTACTATTATTAATTTTAGTAGTAATTGTTAATAGTACGATGAATGATAACTAGTAAATTATTTGATATTCTATATACATATACTTGTATGTAAATAAAATGGAATTGCTTTCGCAATGTGAAGAGGCTGCATCAACTTTTATAGCGCTATTTGAATATTGATTCATAATTATATAGCAATCATAGATCACATTGTTGATGGCAATGCCCATTTCACACGATCTGTGGCTATTAACAATCAAAACGTCATGGCTGAAAAGTAGACAATTCATTCGAATACTACGTGTTATCTACATACATACATATACGTATAAGGACGTCATATTTTGTCCGCCGCAAGCTCCTAGACTACTGAACTAATAGCTGATTATAGATTATGAGTGATCAGAACTTCGATATTTAGCGCTAACGGCATACAATAACTGAGTGTGAGTACCCTTCTATACAGCAAAAACTAAAAGGTCAGGAATTTTGAAAGGATCACTCGCCCGGCTGGCTTACTGTGTGGCAGGGTTTTTAAATTATTCTTTATAATGCATTTATAAAGCTTTCCACCTTTTGGATTTGCAGTACTTGAGTTCCACCAGCGGTGTTTAGCGTTTTAATCATATATCAATACCGAGATAGGTAAAGAAACTGTCGTATCCAGTAGTTTTTATGCCTTGCTTGTTATGGTTATATTAATGGGTAAATTATTGTTGCTCAAGAGAGTTGTATTTGTTCCGCCATATTGCTAATCTTTTGTAAGCTTGTTATAGCTTGTTAATAAGTAGAGTCATCATGTTAGGTAGTGTATTTTTAAATTCTATTTGGTTTGCTAGTAGCAAAGTTAGAATAAGTCTCCTTAGAGTTGTTATTTGTTTCATTATTTGCGCAATTTAATTTAGGTAACTTATTACCTAAACTAGTAAAGTATACCGCCCTTTGTAATTCATTGTATGGTTTTGTAAGCATCATAAAATATCTTTGGATACAGTGCTTAGTTACGACATGTTAAAGTTTTGAACAATCGAAGCGAAATAGGCGATAGAAATCCTTAGCAATGGAAGCCAGCTTACTTTTTCTGTTCGCATGGTATTATGACGTGATGCGCTTTCTTATTAAAATCCCTCAATAAAAATAAAATCTTCAAGCATTTTCGAACAGAAAAGGTCTAGCCAGTTTCCATCGCTAACGTTTCCGCTGTTTTAACACAATTTATCAGTTTGTCTGATATCACAAAGAAATCATCTTTCGATTGATTGGCCAACAACGCCTACTGATTTTGCTACTCTAGATTTCCTTTTGTAGAAAAAATCGAATGATGAAATATATCTCAAACATAACATCAATTTTTCAATCCTTTCATACCAATATAATAAGTGGCTCGCCCTGTATAAATGTGAAAAGTCGTGTAAACTCGAAGCAAGTACGCCTCGCACATAAAAGGTTATCTTTGATTTATTTAAATTTTATTTTCAAGTCTAAAAATATTAATTTTTAACTAAACTCTGAGTAATCAAAATTCTTCACAATTTGTATAATATAATTCACCTAATAAATGACAACAATTGCGCATGCTCAAGAACTAGTGAAACGTAATAGCTTCGCAATTAAATGCTAAGATGCTTTCACATACCGACGGGATTAACAATTAATTTTTAGGTGCTTAAAAGCATAGAAATTGAAATTTAATCAAGCAGAGCAAGAACAAACAAATAATTGTAGGATCACAATTAAACACAGATCGCTTTACTCAAACTTTTTGTTTGGAAGATTTATCTTTCATAAAAGTATAATAATAAAATATTTTAACGAAGCTTTTTAAATGCGTTTAATTGCGTTATTGTAAACGGGGCAGTGATCCGAATCTGCTTCTACCACAAAGTGCCGTTAAGCCAAAGCATATAAAGTGTCATAACCAAGCACTAAGTTAAGATAAAGCAGTTCTAATATGAAACAGTGTGGGCGTAGCATTATCATCTAATAAGTTTAATTTCACAAACCTCTAATGCTATGTTAACCATATTTGCTAGAGAAAATTTTCATCTAAATACGTCCGAAACATTAAATTATGCATCCTATATGGAATGGAATGGCTTCATAAGACGGGGAACAAACATTTCGCAGTAGGCATGGAACCGCCCTTTTTTAAGTGAACACCTATACATACATTAGGCACTAATATAAATTTTTCACGAAATTTTATGTGTTTCAATTTACAGCATATGAACTGAGAGTCAGTAACGTTATTGAAATAAGCCTTTTCACAAATAATGTCTTTTATTCAGTGTGCAACTAAGTTATTGCTATTTTTTTAATGAAAATGCAAATTTTATTGTTAGGGAATGGTAAATGTTGGACTGTTCGAAAAATTGTTCATCACTCCTCACATTTTTATCCAATCTTTCTGGTAAAACTCGAATACTATTACGATAAAACTGTTCACCATCTAAAAATCAAACTATTTTTCGATCTCGTCTGCTTCTGAGCCACATCATGTTCCATTTTTTTCGTGCTTTTTCTGGTATTGAGACGGCTATTAGCATGTCGCATTGAAATGGCTTGTCAGGTTATTCCCAATGTCGAAGCAAACTTTTATTGCAATTGACACGGATCCTCAGCGTGCAGCATCTTCGAATCAGCGTTTTCGAAGGTTTTTGGCCTTATTTCATGTGGTCGGTCGTTAATATAGAAATTACGCCACGTTCTTTCACATGAGCTTCGCTCGGCGTAATATTCGCAAATAAGGCACCCGTACCTGGGAGTGTACACGGAGACCGAAGAAAGTCGATTCGGCGCCGTTCGCAGCTTGGACCGTATGAAACGACTTGGCGCTTTTTATTATCCAAATTTCGACAGAATTTTAGTTCAAAAAGCAAGACGCAAAAGAAAAACGCAAATTACATTACATACCTTCTTGACAGAAATGCAAAAAAAGGAAACACTAAATGAACTAATTGATCTGACTAACCAAGACTTTTAATTATTTTTGTAAGTATATTCATTTATATTGTTTTTATTTTTCTAAGATTTATTTTTTAAAGAAAATTACTAAATTTAATAACAAGCAATTTTTCTATCCACTTTCCCCTAACCCCATTATTTACTTACTTACATGATATGATTCTAATAGCCTGGTTAAGCGCTCTTTCGCATTACACTCGACTTTGAAGGTATGTCTTCTACGCTTTAATCAAGGTCTTGCTGTACTTTAACAGTAAATTACTATGCAAGTATAATATTGTAAATATGTTCTTCACGATGTAAATTTTTGTAACGAATTATAGAAAAATAAATACATATTTTATATTTACACCGTATTAAAAAGCACCGTTAATGTATATAATATACTGTTAAGTATAAATAATATTCCAGTTGTATTAATGTATGTGTGCTTTGTGCAATATTTCAAGATAATCATCAAATCTCAAATTAATCGTCTGTTTGTTCACCTTAACTTGACTAATTTTAATCAATATTGTGCGGACGCGATATCTGTTAGTTTAATGTCGCACAACAGAACATAACTTATATTATTAATTCGACTAAAACTGGAAATAAATTAGTATTTGGTGAGCTTAGTATACACATAATATTATCACCATTAAGGTTGAAATAAATTCACAGGCATGTATAGAACATAATATCAAGTCATAAACTGAAGACTTAAGACACAAGCTTGCTCTGACTTCGGAATGCGCAATGAATTGTATGTACATATATTGAGAGAAATGATGAAATTTTAGCAAGTTCATTCCATGTTATTAAATGTTTGCAAACAGTTTGTGCAGATATTGAGCGAAAGTAAAATATGCGCGCTATTTAGGTTTTAGTAGCATACTTTTAGGCAGTGCAAAAAAACGTTAAAATGAAAATAATACTAAATGCATATTTTCTGTTCTTTATGCATATTGGTATTGCAAATGAATGGAATCGAACTATGACCCTGTCCACAAATTAATGTAAAATAGCCTACATACTTGAAACTTCTATATTTGTAAATTTTTCTCAACATATGAAGATTTAAGTACTTAATTAATTTAAATTTGCCCTGAATACTGAACTATATTTGAAAAAGCATATACTTGTATGTACATATGTGCAAATCTTGATGTGGGTGTCTGGCAATCAGATTATAATATTAATTCATTCTTACACAAGTGCAACTAATGTTCTATTCCCCCACAGCTTGTTTGTAAGAAGTGACGGAGACAACAAAAAAGGCAGCAAAAATTAGAATTCAGAAAAACTTCTTAAAAAAATTTCTAATATAAATTTATATTAGATAGCCAAAGCAGAAATACAAAAAAAGTTTAATGTGATTTATTATTAACTAATAGTCAACTTGATTTGTAAGGCAGCTATGTCCTCCAGTAAGAAAAAAATATTTATCAATTCGTCCGGGTCAAATCAGACCTTCAATGTGTGTCGGTGGATGTCTATCTATTGAGTGTTGAAGAGCTAAGCTAACCTAAGCTCAAATAATTGGCCGTATTAACTATTCTAAATTAGAAATTAAGATGTGCAATAGCATGAAGTCGAAGCCTAATATCCAATATAGCCCTTATATCAATATTGGCAGACCCATTAAAATCTATTTCGTTGCTGATATTTTGAGCTTCGAATAAAGACAATTAAATTTAAAAGAATTTGCTTAATAAAGTTTTGTAATTTTCTATAGAAGTGTATACATTATCGAGAAGTTTCGGTAGAAGACCTAGAATTCATGAATAATATATTGTGTAAAAAATATTTGCACAAAATCTTTCCTACCCAAGAAGCTTCTCACTTGTCGGAACCACATATATACTGTAATATATGCGAGTAGCTGAAATACAAACCAAACAATCACAATCTCGCTTTTTTATGAGCATTTTTTATTTGAAGAGATATCTTTACACAACTTTCACACTTTTATACAGGCCGAAAAAATTGTTCAGTTCGAATAACTTTAAGTATACTATATATTTGCCATACAAAAAGAAAAGTCGGAATTCATTTATTCTATGAAATTATTTGTCCATGTGAAGTGTATTTTAGTTTCTAGTCTTAAATTGTTTGGCTTTCCACTCTTTGCTTTATTTTAGTCGATTAATATAATTTAGAAATTATTGAAGTTTCCTCTAAAATTCATAACTGAACTAAACTTTTCAATGAAAATTTGAAATGGCGTCTTTGGTCTTCTAAAAGATATATACGCTGAAACAACAGTTTGATATTGGATAAGCTGATACTGAAGTGGAATAAATTTTAACTCATGCAATATCCCGTAATAATTTTTTATTAGAAAACACAACAAATTTAATTTAATTTCACAATTCACATTATAGTTTTTCGTATATTTCTCGTCATTTTAACCATAATAACCACCACGACGACCGCCATATCCACCGCGGTATCCACCATATCCGCCACGATATCCACCATAACCGCCACGATAACCACCATAGCCACCACGGTAGCCACCGTAAGCCCGCGCCAAGCGATCGCCTTCGTTTTCATGTCCTTGCTGCGCGTCGACATCGAACAAAGTTAACGGTTTTTCGGCTGTCTCTGAAGTGAGCACGGCATTATCGCCGACGGGATTACCGCTAGTGCCGACCAGCAGCGCCACGAATAGGACCAGTACTAAGCAAACGCTGAAGGCGCGCATTTTCACTGAATTGTTTTTTGTTTTAAGAACGGTTCAGAGTATTTGTTTAGGAAATTACTATAGAAGAGTCGCAAACGTTTTGATTATACTCGGAATAGCACTTTGCTTTTATATGCTGAAATTGCAATTAATTTTTGTCAACACCTCGTAAAATAGCCTTGCATATACCATTATAAATCATTTTAATAAACTAAATGATATAAATAATGGGCGAAATGTACATTACTCGATATGAAGTCTCGAACGTGCCTCTTGTAAAAATAGAGACAATATGTATACAAGTATAGAAAATAAAATTGAACAGGCAAAAGTAATCAGATGCGCCTAGCAATTTACAGATTGTCGTGTCATGCAATAGCAATAAAAACAACTCAAACCGCGAACACAACTACTTGATTTGGGGGCGGCTGGTGTTTACTGCCAATACCTCAGCTGAGCGGTGTCATCTTCTCATTTGAGGCGACTCGGATTTTGCGCGCTCTTATTTAGTGATGCATCACCGCTATCACCTGCCCAGGTCAACAACACAACTTATGAATCGCGATTAATTGACGTCTATTAATGAATGAAATCGATCGGTTATAACTTACTAATGCTCCTTGTGATCCGAATGGCGCGCATATTACTTGAACGCCTCAATAATTTCTGAGAATTGGTCAATGCAAGCACGACAACATATTTGTGGAGTTTTCCTTTAAGTTTCGCTCAGGGTGACAAATTATAAAGTATTATCTCAGTCACTTGTTGTTGTACTATTACTAAGTTTAGTAGTTATTGTCAGTAGTACGTAAAATGATAACTGGAAAATATGCGATACTCTTAATATGGGCAAGTGGATTCGATGCTCTATATATACATACGTACAATGCTGGCCTTAGTTTAGACGCACCAACATTCTTTTCAATTTTATAATCATGCTTGTTCTTATTGTTCAACACGCTTTTCTTATCAAAGTTCGAATTTTGTTCGAACAATTTCTTTGCTTTAAACAAAAAAAGATTACAAATAAATTGTTTTGGAGTTAATATTTAAAGTAAAAATGAGAAAAGCCACAATTCTGAGCGTGAATAAGTATACATACATACATATACTGACACTCGACTTAATGATTGGCGTTCAGTTGTCTTTATTGATGAAAAACGTTCTAATTTAGATGGCTTTGAATACTATTATCACGATTTGTAGAAAGATGAGCAACCACAGCCGAGAAGGGCTTGTGGCTCTATTGACTTGATTTTTATCGATCAGCAGATGAATGGCGATTGCTTCAAAACATTATTGCAGTCCGTAATTTCAAAATTAAGTGATCTCTTTGAACCAATTCCTTGAATGTTTCAACAAGACAATGCTCCTATTCATAACGCTCGAGTAGTAAAGTCGTTTGTCACGAGTCAAAACGTTAATGTCATATTCTCCATATCTTAGCCTAATAAAAAAATATTTGGGGCTGGTTAAGGTATACACAAAAAAGAAAGGATATGGTAACTTTACCTGCCTATAAAATATGCTTGGACCAAGATTTCTTTGACTGACATCAATTCTCTGTATCATTCCATGAAGGACTGGATATATGAAGTTATTACTAAAAAAGGAGGCTGTACTCACTACTGAAATATTTTTTTTTTTATTCCTAATAACTCATATAAATATTAACACGAACTAAACAAAAAATGTTCTAAGTATTGTAAATTATTATTGACGTCACTAGAGATCTACCGAACATCATTCAATAGATCGAATGTTATGGAAAAAAAGTACTACCTATTTGGCTATTCCTAATAAAAACGGCCACGCCCCAGATTTTATTTTAATTCAATAAAAATATCTCACATATAACACGAATTTTTCAATAATTTCATACTAACGTAATAAATTGCGTACATATATAAATGTGAAAAGTCGTGTAAACTCAGAGTAACAACGCCGCGCATACAAAATGTTATCTCTGCTTTATTTCAATTTCATCTTTCAGTTTAAAAATATATACATTTTTTTCAATTAAAGTCTGAGTAATAAAAATTGTTTACATATTTAAAAATCTTATTCTACCTACAACTAGATAGCAATATGGCATGCTTAGTACCTTATAAAATCTAATTAAAAAATTCAGCGAGTTAAACGATTAGCAGATTTCTGCTTTGCAATTAAATGCTCAGATGATTTCATATGTCGATCGGATTAACAATTAATTTTGAGGTGCTTAAACGCATAGAAATTGAATTTTAATCAAGCAGAGCAAAAACCAACAAATAATTATACGATAGCAATTGAACACAGATCGTTTTACATAGACTTTTTACTTGGCTGATTTATTGTTCGTAAAAGTAAATAATAAAGGTTTATCTATAATGAGTAATGAAAAATATAGACATTAATAATTAATATATTTTGGAAATACCAACGATTGGAGGATTCTTGACCGCTTTGAAACACGTGTGTATTAAAAGTAAAGTCATCGCTACTGACAAATTTTTTTCATCATTCCTGCAAAGCTCGAATACCCTTACGGTAAAACTGTTCATCTTGTGATACCATAAATTAATCAAGACAATTGGGTTGGGGGTTACTCCCAATATAGAAGGAAGCTCTTCTTGCAATTGACACAGATCCTCATCGTGCAATGTCTTTGAAAGATTTTGACTTTCCATCACGCGATCGGTCATTTATATAGGCACGTTGTTTCACTTGGAGCATCTCCTCCGCCAGCTTTTTGGAGTTAATGATATGCTTCACCCGCCAATTTCTTTGACTGTACAAAGAAAATCAACACTTCCTGCGAATAGCGATGATTTGGGAACAAAGCGGAAAATTTCGCACAAACATAGGTCAATAAATTGGATACGCATTTTTTTCTTTCAAATGCCTAGGTTAAGTTTGTAACTCTCTATTGACAAATAGCGGACACTTAGATGTATTTACCATATGTATTTTATATGACAGTTAAAATTGTCGAAATTGGATATTTTCAGTGCCCAACATACCGGATATGTGGATCTCAGTGCCTATGGATTTATCGAAAATATTGGTGAATTTGTTTTGTCTGGAATTGTGGAAAGAAAGTGGAAAATAGGTGAAATCGGAACAATACTTACATTCTTCTACCTACTACTGGTGTTATAATATTCGTACTATACGTGAAATCGGTTTACGAATTATTCCAACCCCCATGGATTAAATATACCTATTTTTGTTATTTTAATAGACTTTATATAAATAAGAAATAAATTTCTCTTCTTCTTGAATAATGCATTCTTTGAATGGAATCTGTACAGTTTTTCTCCCAGCC
This sequence comes from Bactrocera dorsalis, assembly GCF_023373825.1. Lineage (NCBI taxonomy): Eukaryota > Metazoa > Arthropoda > Insecta > Diptera > Tephritidae > Bactrocera > Bactrocera dorsalis. The sequence continues at coordinate 58,510,100 of NC_064305.1, forward strand.
CTGAAATTCCGATAATATATACGTATATATATTGATTTCTGACTCTTCGCTAAATTGTAAACCATTTATCGAATTCATTGTGTGGAACATTTTAATATAATTAAGTTATCCTTCATATGTATCATGATATGGGCTAGCTAATATAATAACTTCCGATCTTTTGGTTGAAGTTTTTATACTCATGCAACCAGTTGCTTCAGAGTATTGTGGTTTTGTTCGAAATAGATATAGGGTTTTTATATATATAAATGATCAGGATAACGATAAAAGTTGTCTGTCCGTCCGTGCAAACTGTAACTTGAGTAAAAATTGAGATGTCTCGAGTTCGTAGCAGAACGTAATCGGACCACTGCCACGCTCACAAATCGCCATCAACCGAAAACATATAAAAAGCCATAACTAAACACTAAATTAAGAAATAAAGCTGTAATTTGGTACTGAGGATCGCTTTAGTAAGGGGCATCTGTGGGAAAACTTTTAGAAAAAATGGGCGTGGCCCCGCCCGCTAATAAGTTTAATGTATATATCTCCTAAGCCACTTATGCTACAACAACCAAGTTCTGCCACCACGAATATATTGATGTTGTCAAAAAAGTAGTTCTAGTTTTATTCGCCCCATCGGGTCGTGCTATACCTTTTTGGAAAGCTCATTTTACGCCCTAACACGTGTTTGATTGATTGTCGTTTCTTTAAAGTCGTTCGTGAGTTATAGCGTCGCAAACATGGAGCAAAATAAAGAGAAAATACGGCATATTTTACAGTACTACTACGATAAAGGCAAAAATGCATCTCAAGCCGCCAATAAAATTTGTGCAGTTTATGGACCCGATACAGTTTCCATTTCCACCGCACAACGATGGTTTCAACGTTTTCGTTCTGGTGTAGAGGTGGTCGAAGATGCGCCACGTTCCGGAAGGCCTGTTGTCGAAAATTGCGATAAAATCGCTGAATTGGTCGAAAGAGACCGGCATAGTAGTCATCAAACTGTTATAAACCATTTGACGAAGATTGGAGTCACTAAGAAGCTCGATGTATAGGTGCCACACGAATTGGTTCAATAAAAATACCGCAAGACTTTTTTGACAAACAATATATAGGAGATCCTATTATGTCATTTTATTTTATATCACGTTGTGAAAATGAGTGAAATCGAACAATAACCACGCCTACTTCCCATATAGCATAATTTTAAATTCCATTTGATTCGTTAAAATCCAGTATTCAAATTAAGAAGCAATTAATATTGTCTAACAGGATTAAACTTTGCACGAATTATGTCCTTAGTGTATGCCACCTATGACCAAAATTGTTTAAATCCAACAAAAACTGTTCACGCCCCTAGGTACCGAATATTTAGACCCCGGTACCTATAGTTGACTTTTGTTAGAAAATATCTGTGCATGTCTGAGATATATAATTGAAATTCGGGGATAGTACTTATAAGAAAGGGCCGTAGTGCTCGAAGTCTTTCGGCTGGCAAATTTCCCATTATTTGGTTTTGCAACTTCGGCTTGTAATGAAAACAATGTACACAGTTTCTTACGGTTCTACTGCGAGCTTCTCGGGCATTAATTAGCCATATGCATTCTCGAAGAAGCGCAACCAACGCTTTAGCCCCAGCGTGGTGATTTCGAATATGCAGGAACCGTAAATACGTTATAACGAAGTGCGAACTTTTATTTAATAAAAGCGGAAATTTGGCATCGTATGGGAGAGGTGCATTTAATAAGCGACCTCCTACTCGGATTAGTTTGAACGACAGCGACTTATCCGAGTACTCGTGCAAAAACGGGTTGAGTTTTTGCAAGTTTGCGGGTAGGGTGGTGCCTTTATGCAATTTTTGAATAACATCCGAAAATTCTGAATGTTGGACCACCTGTGCAATTTTTAGAAAGCTCAAGTTTAGCTCTTCTGAAGTCAGATCTTGGCCCCTGGAGGAATTTGGTGGTCGCCTGATCCATCGTAATATATATGCGACCACACGAAGCAATTTTTTATGAGAAGAGAATTTTTCAATGAGGTCCAATATTGAATTTTTCTCAGCAGTCGAAATTAATGTAAATGTGGTTTTCTTCTTCTCTAATGCTTCGTCTTCTGGTGAGAGCTGGAAGTGGTTATTAATTGGCCATAATGCAGGGTCTTCTAGGAGAAACTGTGGACCGCCAAACCATATTGAATTATTCAATTCATCCACGTTACAACCCCGAGACACTTGATCCGCAGGATTTTGTTTCGTTGGCACATGTCGCCAATGTACTTTTTCAGTCAACTCTTGGATTTCGGACACTCTGTTTGCGACGAAGGTTTGTAGTGAAGATGGATGTGTTTTAATCCAATGTAAAACGATTTCAGAGTCTGTCCAAAATGTAATATTTTCGAAATGTCGACTCAACATAGGCGCTACTCTTGACCATAATTTCGAAAGAAGATGTGCTGCCGAGAGCTCAAGACGCGGAAGAGATTTGGTCTTCAGCGGAGCCACTCTAGACTTTGCAGTAAGCAGCATGCATTTAATACCACTAGCAGATTGGCTTCGTATGTATATGCAGCATCCGTACGCCCTTATTGAGGCGTCGGAGAAGCCATGTATTTGGCAGATGGCACTCGACTCAACGTTTACGTAACGAGGAATGCTTATAGATGAGAGCTGCATTAGGTTGGCTTTAAAGTTCTGCCAGCTAGTGTCAAGGCGCAATGGAATCGACTCATCCCAATCTAGTTTTTGGATCCAAAGCTCTTGCAATAAGATTTTTGCTTTGGTAACTAGTGGGGCTAGTAATCCAAGAGGATCGAAAAGGCGAGCAGAAACTGACAATATGTTACGTTTAGTGGCTCGCAGATCATTAAAATTGTCATCTAAAACAAATCGAAACAAATCCTCTTTCGGCAACCAATGGATTCCTAACGTTTTAGTGGAACTTTTGTCATTGAAGCTTAATGACTTTTCAGTGCAATCACTGTCGAAAAATTTAGGGTGGTTCGAAAACCACTTCGTTAAGGAGAATCCTGCCGAGTTTAATATTTTAATTACCTCACTTCTCAAAAGATCTAGAGACTCAAAACTTTCGGACCCTGTTAATAAATCATCAACATAAAAGTCTCTTTTGATGGCCAATGAACCGAGTGGGTATTTCATTGTATTGGCATCACTGAGCATTTGCAAACACCGTGTTGCGAGAAATGGAGCAGGCGCAGTGCCGTATGTTACGGTGTTGAGACGAAAAATTTTAATTTGCTCAGAAGGATGCTCTCTCCACACAATAAGCTGACAATTTCTGTCTTCTTCATGCATAATTATTTGACGGCACATTTTAGTAATGTCCGCTGTTAATGCATACTTATGTAAGCGAAAACGAAGAAGAGTTGAGTATAACTCTTCTTGGATGGTTGGACCTACCATCAAAAGTTCATTCAACGCTATTTGAGTTGAAGATCGACTCGAAGCATCAAATACAACACGTAGTTTGGTTGTTGTGCTCTCGGGCCTTAAAACGCATTGATGCGGAATGAAGTAGTGTGGCTCACTCGGGATCTTATTGTTCGTTGGGCTCATGTGACCCAATGCTCTATATTCATTCATAAAGTCCAGATACATTTTGCGAAGTTCTGGATCTTTTAATGTCCTTCTCTCCAGGGCCTGAAACCGCCGAACTGCGGTTTCATATGAGTGACCAAGTAACTTACGGTCAGCTTTAAAGGGCATTCTGACTTGAAGCCGTCCTGAAGGCAATACTTGAGTAGTATTAACGAAAAAGTTTTCACACTGTTGTTGCTCTGGTGTGAATTTGATGCCATTTGATTCTGAAGGTAATTCTTCTAGAGCCCAAAATTTTTGGACTACTGAATCGATTGACGTTAAGTCTTCTTCAGCTTGGCATAATGTGCTATGTAATCTGGGAGGAGAACTTATATTACTGGCGTATTTGCCAGATACAATCCATCCTAAAAGGGTTTTCTGAAGAGTTGGTTGGTTAGGACCATTATTAATTTGACCAACAGCCAAAAGATCGAAAAATGTTTCAGCACCCAATAGGATATCCTCTTTTTTAGATTTGTGGAATTCTGGGTCCGCCAATTCAATATTGTGCGGAATTTGCCAGCCATTAACATTGATGTTATGGTCTGGATGATTTGCCGAAATGCATCGCATTACCCAGAATTCCGCCGAAAATTCAAAATTATTTAACCGCGACTTGACAAACGCGCTTAGTTTAGACCCCACTTTTGTATTGGAATTGCCAATTCCTATTACACTTAATGTTTTATGCTGACGTCGAATCCGCAACTTTTGTGCCAAGTCCTCCGTCATAAAGTTGACCTGGGAGCCTGAGTCCAGCAAGGCTCTCGCAGGCAGGTAATCTCCGCATCTGGTCCTCACTAGAATTACTGCTGTTGCCAACATGACCCGATCCGGCATACTGGCTGTATGCATGGCATGTGTGGTTGATGGTTGCGGATGAGGTACAGCGGGGAAGGACACTGGATACTGGTGCAACAGCGAGTGATGGGATCGATTGCATATACGGCAACGATCCGCTCTGCATTTGGAAACCGTGTGACCCTTACGCAAACAATTTATGCATAAGGGCACCGATTTCACGAACTCGAACCTCTGCTGCACCGGAAGCGCTTTGAAGGTGGGGCAGGCAGTCAAATGGTGATCCCTCGATTTGCACTGTTGGCAAAGAGGCTGCCTCGTATTTGCAGCAACTAGCGCCGATTTGGTCCTATCCATATGTTGTTGCTTTCCATGATGCGCACTGCTTGTAGGTATGGGCTTCGTCCTAGAGTGTGATGCTCCTTCCGCTGACAGCTGCTGGTATCTCCTATTTAGGGTGGCTTCACAGTCCTTCCACAGTGGCAGTTTGTCATAGTCCAGCGCTTCTTCCCATTTGGATCGGGTGGCAGGGTCAACCTTTGTCATTACAATATGTATGATTATTGCGTTCGTTATTTGTTTTTCATCGCCCAGCGATAGCAATGAATCATATACCGCGGACACTTCGTCAATCATTGAACGCAGGGAAGGCGCAGAAGGCTTTGGGATTGTTGGCAGCTCAAAAAGTTTGGATATTGTATTGAAAAATATCAAACATTTATTATCGTAAACTTTTTTGAGACTTGCCAACGCTTTCGGATAATTTTCATCCGACATCTGAAACGCTTTAACTGTTCCCAAAGCCTCTCCAGATAGACAATTAACCAAATGGTTAAATTTTTCAATATCTGGGATATTTGGATCATTATGAACCAAGCTCTCAAACAAACTCATAAAGTTTTTAAATTCTGAATATTCTCCCTTGAATTTCGGCAAATTCATTTTAGGGAGCCTTGAGCTGTGAGAAGCTACAAAAGATGTTTCGGCAAGTGAAGTTCTATTTTTCGCTAAAATTGATTTTATTATGGACTTCGTTTCAACGATTATGTCCTCTAACTCCCCTCGGGCCATGTCGTCTTCATCAATTTCTTCAATCTTTGATTGGCACTTCATTAATTTTTCACTATGTGAATTTAATATATCTAGACGACATTCCAATTCGATTGGATCTAAAGACATTGTCTTTTCTAGAAGGCCCGTTTTAATGCGCAAAATACTACTCTTCACAACCGTTCTTTGACGTCTTAACGATTTTAAGTCCGTCAATTCCTTACTTGGAGACAGGCTTGCGAGAGTTGGCTTTGGCTTGCTCATTTTGCTTGTTTAAATTAAATTTCCGAAAAAAGACTATAACGGTTGGCAACAGATCTACCCAGAATCGATAACGAAAACGAAAAATAAATGTCGATTCCCAAATATACGAAAGCCAAACTAATCGCAATAAAAGTTGGCAACAAATATATTTGGAATCGGTGACGAAAAACGAAAAAAAATAATATCGATTCTCAAGTATCGAAAGCCAAACCGATAAATGCGCAAAATGAGCAATAGCACAAAAAAGTTATTTAATCGGAAAATATCCGAACGAAAATCGACAAAAATTGCGAAAAAACGACCGATAATTGCAAACGCGGATCGAAAAAATTGCGAAAAACGAGAAAATTTAATTTTGCAATTAATAATTTTATCACCTTTATTTCAAAATAAAGGGCTACCGCAAATCCCAAAATCCCTTATTCACTTGAATTCGTATATGTCTGAGCATATATTAAGATATGTATATATATATGTATATGTTTGTATAATAAATACAAGGCAATATAATATAAAGTGAAAAGGGAGAGCCAAAAACTGAAAGTGTGCACTTTGTTGTTTATTTGAATTTTCATTTGTTTGCACCACTTTCAATAATCCGCACTCGTTACCTGGTGCGTCGGCTGTTTGCCTGCGCTTACGTCCCTTTTGCAGAGAATGCAGCGGCAGCTCATTCCCACGACGGCAGCGACGTTGATGGTAGCAGCGGCTTGATGGCAGCGGCGACGAAGGCAGCAGCGGTTTGATGGCAGCAGCGGTGCGATAACAGCGAATGATGGCAGCAGCGATTAATGGTAGCAGCGACTGATGTAGCAGCAAGTGATGGTAGCAGCGATGTGATAGAGTTGACGTAGCAAAATTGGACACTTGGCGGCACTATATAGTTACGGGATTTGATAGCGGCACTGGAAGCGGTAAGTATTTAATAGTGGTACTTCACTCTTACGGCTACGGTTGCGGTAGTTTTTAACGGCACTTCACGGTTTTTTTTGTCATACGGCACTTTTACACAATGTATATGTAATTTTAATTTTTCTTTTTTTTTTTTACTTTTAGCCGAGACTATTTCAAATCACTTTGTGTTATTAACGTGAAACACACTGTACCGCACCTTCTCCACGTCACGTATACGCGTATTTATGTATGTATGTATATGTAGGTATTCTATTTTATCACTTCCTATGTTCCTTTTTTTAAAGATTTGCCGCTGTACATGTCACTTCACTCCACTTTAACGTTGTATACATACATATATGTAAGTAGATATGGCTGTATATATTTTTAAATATATTTTTCTTCTTTAGCCTTTTTTCGTATATGCACATATATTTTCCACTGTGTTTAACACTTTCACTCTTTTCTATCTTTTTATTTAAAAACTTCTTTAATTTTTATGTTTTATTTATTTTTTGTTTTGTATGTACTTTGGTACCACTGCACTACACGTTTTTGCTTTGTGTTTTCTTTGTATATAAGTATGTGATGTTGTTATTTCTTTGTTTTTTTTTCAGGTTTTTTCAGGTTTAATTTGTTTTCACAAATATGTATATTTGCGTTTATATTTTGCCACTATATCTTCACGTGTTCACGTACATATGTAAGTATTAAATACTTTTCCGCCACTTTTTTCACTCTTGTTTCGTGTTTTATATTTTATGTTTTATGATTATTTTTCCTTTATTTATTTCTTATTATTTAGGTCACTTCCACTATATATATGTATGAATTATATACATATATAGGTATGTATATCGAAGACCGAAAACCGAACGATTGACAGGCAATTAGAAACGATAATGTTTAATTAAACCGAAAATGAAAGTCAAATAAAAAATTCTTAGATCACGCACTAAGTCCCTGCTCGGGCGCCATGAAAAATCTCAAGCGTTTTTGGGAAGCGATAATACAAAACTTGGGAATGCGCGAATAAAGTGAAAAAATACCTAATTGCCTGTCGAGATTTACGATAAAAATTAAGACGCGTGCGTTCGACTCGATGGTTCTGATACAATAGCAGTTCTTTATTTCTTAAATTAATTGCTAAGCCTAAATCTTAAAACTAACGGCTTAAACTAGTGGTAAAATAAATATGTATCAATAAGGGGTAAGTATAATAATCTTCAACTTTTCGTTCAATATTTGTAACAGATTATGGTAATAGATTAAGGTGAGTATATTTAACATTGTTAGGGTAAGTATTTTATAATAGATTTTCTTAACTTAATTTATAACAATTCAATATTTCATAATTTTTATAATTCAATATTTTATAATTCATTTATTATTCTTATTTTAGGTATAAATTTGTAGATATGTCGCTTGACGCAACAGTACTTTTCTGACAATGGTATGTCTGTATGTAAAAAATATGTTGAATCGGACCAATATTTCTCTTAGTGCTAGCGTGTTTTATTCATAACAGTGTATCTTTGTGCCAATAATAAATAAATTTGAGCGAAAACTTGACTTACCCAACATATTTCACGATTTTCGAAAGTCCGACTGACTTTACTCTATATGATTAGGTTTTTAGTATGTGACATGTTAACAATATGTGGTATTGGGAAAAATGGATATAATTTGGTCGATGCAACCATATTATACATATCGTCACCTGAAATGCAAAATAACGTATCATCAAATAATTCGAAATTGAGTGTCTTATTGATTACGCTTCACTACTTCAAATTACAAACATAATATTACATATGTTCAACATTTTCAGGTCCTGCGCTCAGATACAAACCAGTTTTAACCAATATTAAATTTTGTTTTCACTCATGTTCCATTTTATTTCATGTTTCATTCATGCCTCTGTAAATTTCCGAAAATGTTGTTACGTTATTTTGCATTTCAGGTGGCGATATAATGGTTTCCGTTTTTCTAACAAACCTTTTGTGTCTGTCGGCATATGAGTTATGTATATATAGTATGAATGTATATGAATATAAAATTGCTTGGATTTTGATCCTCAGGTTGACGTTTTACATCTTAAGGTATTTGCCTTGATTTGATTCCTAAAAGTTAAAATAGTATAAAATGTTCGGTTTTACCCGAACTTAGTCCTTCCTTACTTGTTTTAAAATTATTTTGGTAAATAGAAGCATCTGATTAGTATATATGAAGTGAGTTCGTTGTCTCTACTTTACCATGTTTGTATACTATAACAAGGAGACTGAGTAAGGAAATGGTTAAGCCTTAATATGGAACTATAGATAAGTGTAAGAAACATAATTCCCTTTTTAGATACGTACTTTCGCTTTTTCTCTTGGAGATTTCTTGTTAGACAAAATTCTGGTCTTTCGGTACGTACTTCCGCGAGCGTAATATGGTTCATTGTTCTTATATTTCAGCAACATTTATACTGTCACTGCTAACAAAAGCAGTGAACGTATCTTAGAGGTATTACCATGCGCATTTGAAGTTTTAATCTACTACTGGGGAAACAATTCAAAATCGTAACAGATTGCTCATTTAAAAGCGCGTAAATAATTAAAATCTAAAATAGCTTGCTGGTGGCTCAAACTACTTGAATACAATTTCGTTATTGTACATCGTCATGTCACGAAGTTTATAACAACCAGAAGGAAGCGTCGGAGACCCTATAAAGTATATATGTATAATGGGTTGTCAAAAGAGTCTTGCGCGCTGAAAGCGCGTAGTTCTAGTTTTATTCGTCGCATCGGGTTATGCTATACCTTTTTGGAAAGCTCATTTCAAGCGCTAACACGTGTAACACGTGACCCGATACAGTTTCCATTTCCACCGCACAACGATGGTTTCAACGTTTTCGTTCTGGTGTAGAGGTGGTCGAAGATGCGCCACGCTCCGGAAGGCCTGTCGTCGAAAATTGCGATAAAATCGCTGAATTGGTCGAAAGAGACCGGCATAGTAGTCATCAAACCGTTATAAACCACTTGAAGAAGCTCGGAGTTACTATGAAGCTCGATGTATGGGTGCCAGACGAATTGATTCAATAAAACCACAGCAAGACTTTTTTGACAACCCAATATAAATGATCAGTATGTCGAGCTGAGTCGATTTAGCCATGTCCGTCTGTCTGTCTGTATATATACGAACTAGTCCTTCAGTTTTTAAGATATCGTTTTGAAATTTTGCAAACGTTATTTTCTCTTCAAGAAGCTGCTCATTTGTCGGAACTGCCCGTATCGGAGCACATATGTATAGCTGCCATACAAACTAAACGATCGGAATCAAGTTTTTGTATGGAAAACTTTTGCATTTGACAATATATCTTCACCAAATTTGGTATAGATTATTTTCTAAGGCAACAATGTAATCTCCGAAGAAATTGTTCAGATCGGTTAACTATAGCATATAGCTTCCATACAAACTGAACACATAGTTACTAACAGAAATGCATCTGAGAAGGGTATTTAGCTTCGGTGCTACCGAAGTTAACGTTTTGTCTTGTTTTTTTTGAAACGTAATAAATAATGGTTTTACATTTCATTGAAATTGCAACTAGTAATAAATTTAAACTAACAAGCAATATTTTTCTCAATGTATAAAGTAAAACTATAAACTGTATGTAGCAACTAAAAATATTGATATTTGTTGCTTTCTTAGATTCGTAATAGATCATGAAACGTAGTTCTTTTCAATCTGCGCCTGCTATTTCTAGTCTCTCCTAGTTGTCGGGCTTCACGGTTTATATGTTTTTGTAACCTTTTTGCATGTTTCGATGCTGTTTCGCGAATGATTTCCCGAACCATTTTTAAATGAAGATCACGATGCAGATCCGAATTGCGTATGTACCACGGGGCATTTACCATTTTTCGCAGAACTTTGTTTTGGAATCTTTGAACCGCTTCGATGTATAATAGTTGAATTTCATATGTCCAAATAGGCTTCAAAGTATGATTGTAGACTAGGAGTTTATTTCATGTTGTTAAGGGTGATTTCTTGCCGATCAACCAGTTTATTTTGAGGTATTTAAGTTTTAGTTCTGAAACTTTTTTTTGTATATGCTCCTTCCAATTCAACTTTGCAATCCAACATCATACCAAGATACTTAATTTAAGGGGGTATTCTAGTCTAGAAATTTGAAAAAATCGAAAATTTGTTTTCATAATTCGATAGTTTTGATATTCAAAAATATCTCCCTAAAAGGATTTTTCAAAACTCAAATTATTTTCAAAGTTATAGCCATTTTAGTGACGTGGCAACTAGACCGGTTGAGCGAATATCGTATAACGTAAAACTTTAAACGCGTTTTTCTCAAAACTCCTTTTTTTGATGCGGTAGCCACAATATCTCAAGTTCTAATCAGTCGATTTATTTGAAATTTGGCATGAATATTCTTTAAATATATCTCTATCACTAAAAGACAAAATTGAAAAATTAGTGAAAAAATCGATCTGTTTTTTGAGTAGCGACATTCGCACTTATTAAAAATCTGTCATTGTTTTATTTTTAAGATGACGACAAGGGTCGAAATCATGGCGATGAGGACACTGCCTCCCACGTATTGCGATTCTTCCAGCTGCGGTAAAGTACCATTGAACGCAAAAGGGCTAAATGTTTTAGTTACTTTCTCTGAGAAAACTTTCGCTTTTTCTTCGACGCTTCTGGCCCAGGATTCGTTTGGCTTTCTGAGGAGTGCATTCTACAATATTGGTTTCCTAGCGTTATTTGCAGCTTTCCAAAGCGAATAATCCGTATGTTTGTTTGGCGTTATGTATGTATGTATGTACATATGTATATAAAATTGAATCGCAAAATGTGTTGCTAAGTAAAGTGTTAAGTAAATTATTCAAAATTATTCAGTGAAAACTTTAAGTGTGTTTCACACAAAGTAATCAATTGCGAAGAGGTCACCCTAATATCGGTCGGCCTTCTTTTTGCCATCAACGTATGGCAGCCCAAGGCAAGGCAAGGCAAGAAGTACTCCCAGGATTCGGTGACATACGTGCGGAATTACGGATCGCGGTCAATCAGAAAGCGATCGTCACGATGTCACAGCACGAGTTTTCAAACAACAGTTACGATGTTTGATGTACTTTATCTTGAAGCAACGTATATGTGATGCTGTTAGATGCTAGATGTGCTCTGCTGAGTGGTAAAAGAGAGGTTTGCCACACGCTCACATTCCTTTTTGGGTGGTGGCCTACACCAGATCAAATTGATAAAATCATTTCTGCTGAAATTCTTGATGCAAAGAAAGTCCCAGTATTATACGAAGTGGCTAAAACCAATATAGTTCATGGACCTTGTAGACACTACAATGTGAAAGCACGATTGTGCTACTGTATTCAACTTCGTAGATTCTAGATTCTAGAATCTAGAATCTAGATCAGTGTTGTCCAACGTGACTGTGTGCACGTTATGCTTGTGTTGGTTATTCTAGCGTCAACTGATCGCCAAATTTTGCTTTGCTTGCCTACGAAGTTGAATACAGTAGCTCAATCGTGCTTTCACATACACTTGTCGCGAGTTAACGACATAGCCTCGCTCCGGGTCACACACACTCACATACATCTTATCTCCTAATATACATTCCGAACAAAGGCGAACTATGTATGTAAACCGATAGAACTCGCTTTGACATGCACTATCAGTCGAACAATAGAAATGAACATGCATTATCTAGAAAGGCATTCTCAACATGTAAACAACAAACATCTGGCAATGGAATAATCCACTGCGATAACCAACTCCGCATCTCAAGTAATAGCAAGATAGCAGATATCGAATTACAACAAAGAAGTCGCATGCAGATAACAGCAGCCGCATTTCATTAGTATAAATAGCTGTAAGATCTTATATTAAAATTTAGTTCTTAAGAATATCAATAAAGGCACGCATTTCGGCGTATAAATAAAATTGTTTAAATTCTTGAACTCATATCGTGTAAACGATATTAACTGGGGGCTCAACCAGTCTGTAAGCCATCTCTATCCATTGAATAAAACGATAGAAAAAATTCCACGGGAAGTAGGACTTCCAGCACTAGATCTTTGAAAAAGGTGCTTAAAATTGAACAAAGATAAAATTAATATTCCTGCAAAATCTGGAAAAGAATAACGGATAAGTCTTGATATATAGATAAAACAGTCAAGCAACGTTATATCAACGGATATCCCAACACGCTAGAATCTCAAAAAAGGAGACAAAAGCCGTTCAATTTGCGTCGTCCCCTATTGAACACCGACGTCAAGATGACAACACAAGAAATCGCAAGCTTGAGAGCACAAATCGCTGCTCTGACCACAACGTTCACTGAAACTCAACAAAGATTGAATTCGTTGGAAACCCACGCAACACCTAACGTCACAGTCACAAACCAATACCAGGACTGTACACCAAACATCACAGATGAATCACAAATAAACTGAGAAATATTCAAAACCTTACCAGTCTTCACAGGCGATATGAACCATTATAGGTCATGGAGAAAACGCGCCTGGACGCACATGGAAAACATCAAGAATTACGCTACTACACCCATGTACTACACGGCACTCTCGATTGTACATTCCAAAATTCAAGGAGAGGCGGCCGATATTTTAATAAACCACAACACCAAATTCAACTTTTATTCCATAATAAACCGTCTCGATTATACTTATGCGGACCAGAGACCTCTGTATGTTTTGCTCGAAGGAATGAAAAGAATAAAGCATGGAAAAAGGACTCTGGCAGAGTTCCATTCCGAAGTCAGCAAGTCACTTAATCTTGCACTCACTAAAGTTGAGATGGATAATCATGGACCAGGAAATCCATCAGCTATGATTGAATATGCAAACCAGGAAGCTGTGAGGACATTCATTCTCGGTCTGAACAGCAAATATACCAGCGGCACCCTCTACAGTCACAATCCGAAGGACTTAGAAACCGCTTACGCTATCGCGAGTACGATATACCACGATAATATAAACTCACAATTCGACGTTCCGCAATACAATCAGCAGAGACAATATAATACATCACAGTACCAAAACTCAAGCAGAAGACATTACGAGGAGCCACAAAGGTACAAACCTAACGTACAGGTGCAATACAATCAGACAGCACCCCGGCAACAGCATCAACCAATGGACGTAGATTCATCACAACAATACACGAGATCCGCAAATCCCAATAAGGATCATTCCAAACCACAACAAAACAGCTATAACCGTCAATTACAAGGGCTACCTCCAAATAATCAATTTCGCGGTAACCCTCAAAAAAGAGAACGAAATCCTTCATCTCATAATTCCCACGTACAACAGAAATGTCAACGTGTAAACCAGACACGCGACGAAGAACTACAATCGCTTACACCAGAATACGAGAACGATGATTACGAAACAGGCAGCGCTTTTTTAGGCGCATGAACGATTTGCCGTGTCTGCAACGCCACTGCAGGGATACAGGCAAACTTATTAACATCCTGATTGATACTGGAGCAACAAACAACTATATAAGTACAAAATGTAACTTAGGTAAGTCTATTCAAATTAAACCTGTAAAAGTGAAAACTCTTCATGGTTACTCAATAACCAAATCAAAAAAAATAATTACATTGTTAGAACATAATCTCACATTTTTTGAAACTGATGCATTAAAAGAATTCGATATGCTTCTGGGTGAACAGGGTCTTAGGAAAATTAAAGCAGAAATCAACCTTTTCGAGTACACGCTCAGTTATAAATATAGGGCCAAGAAAGAAAGTGAATCTGTGCAAAAAATAAATTATACGGTTAATAGTGAAAAATATAGAGCAGAAATCGAAGAAATTATGCAAAGAAATGAAGACACAAATGAAGTGCTACCATATACTACCACGGTACAAGCTACCATTAGAACGAAATCCGAAGATCCTATTTGGACCAAGCAATATCCGTACCCTATGTCGGATAGCGATTTCATTAACAAAGAAATTAACAAACTTTTAGAAAATGAAATAATTCAACCCAGCAAAAGTCCGTATAACTCTCCCATTTGGACAGTCGCAAAAAAAGGTACCGATGAACAAGGGAAACCTAAGCGCAGAATGGTCGTAGACTTTCAGAAACTTAACAATCAAACTGTTACAGATAGATACCCCATACCTGATGTGGCTATGACCATACAAAATTTAGGAAACGCAAAAGTATTTTCAACTCTAGACTTAGAGTCTGGTTTCCATCAGATCCTTATTAATAAATCAGACAGGGAAAAAACGGCTTTTAGTGTAAATGGAGCTAAATACGAATTTCTTCGTATGCCATTCGGCCTGAAAAACGCCCCATCTATTTTTCAAAGATGCGTGGATGATATCCTTAGACCATATATCGGGAAGTTCGCGTACGTCTATATAGACGATGTTCTCATTTATTCTTCCTCTCCTGAAGAACATATCGAACACATCCGCATAATCATAAATGCCCTTCACCAGGCCAATATGAAAATCTCTAACGAAAAATCTCACTTTTTCAAAGACTCTGTTGAATACTTAGGGCATATAATTAAATACAACAAGATTACAGTTGACCCAACAAAAATACAGACTATTAAAAATTTCCCTATTCCTACAACACTGAAGGAACTCAGATCCTTCCTAGGTCTCGCAAGTTACTATAGAAAATTTATAAAGAATTTTGCAGCCATCGTCAAACCACTAACTACGTTCCTCAGAGGAGAGAACGGTGGCATATCAAAGAATCAAAGTGCAAAAATAAAAATCACTTTAGACGAACCTGCACTAAAAGCACTGAACATAATAAAAGAAGAACTACAAGCCCAGGTCGAACTCTTCCAACCAAATTTTAACAAACCTTTCGAATTAACCACAGATGCTAGCAATTACGCTATAGGAGCCGTATTATCCCAAAACCAAAAACCCATATCATTTATTTCACGAACGCTCAGTGAAACAGAACAGAATTACTCCACAAATGAGAAAGAGTTACTCGCAATTGTATGGTCACTACAGAAACTACGCAACTACTTGTATGGTATAGCAGATTTAACAATATACACCGACCATCAATCTCTAATATTCTGCATATCAGAAAAAAACCCCAATACAAAATTAAAAAGATGGAAAAATTTCATTGAAGAATATGGTGCAAAAATCGTTTACAAACCCGGACATCAGAACGTGGTCGCTGATGCCCTTTCTCGTCAGCAAATAAACAACACTTTAAATTCTGATGACTCCCAACATTCAGCACAAAGCTCACCAACACAAAGACTCAAACGAGTACAAAAACCAGTAAACTCCTTTAGAAACCAAATTATTGTAAAACGGTCAGATCAGAACCCCATCGAAATATTCTCACAAAACATATTTTCTAACAGCCGACACACGATCTTTTTTAATACGAAAACTGTATTACTAGATAGACTAAAAAATGTAATTAGACCAAAGATAACTAATGCTATACAAATAGACGAGCAAATGTTATTTTACGTCGAAAATGACATTATCAACACATTTCCAACTGTATCGATTGCGCAAAAATTGGTGGACGATATTAACGAAACCGAACAACAAGAACAGATCATACAAGACACACACAGACGTGCTCACAGAAACTACAAAAACAACGCACAGGAAATCTCGCTCAGATACTACTGGCCAAACATACGTGACGCTTGTAAAAAAGAAGTACAAAACTGCGAAATCTGCCTCACAAACAAGTATGAACGCCGACCAAATAAACAACCAATAGGATCAGCACCGATACCGAACAAAGTAGGCGAATACATACACTTAGACTTATTTTTTATGAGCAACAATATGTACATTAGTTCAACCGACAAATATTCCAAATTCTGCCATTTGAGACAAATACCATCAAAGAAAGACACATACAAATATGTTGACGAGATACTGTCACAAATATACCCAAACGCAAATTTTGTAATGACTGATAACGAGTCAACATTTACTGGCATATGTGCACAACAAATATACAAGCGATTACAAATAACGCATACCAAAACTCCAGCCTATCATTCGAGAACAAACGGTCAAGTTGAAAGAACGCATAGCACAATTATCGAACTCGCAAAAGTATTAGCGCATCAACACAGTTCGGCTCCTGACGATCAGATATTTGAAGCAGTCCGACAGTACAACAAAACAATCCATTCGGTAACCAACCACAAACCCGAGGACGTGTTTTTCAATCAAAGGGAATACCCTGGCATCAAAGAGCGTCTTCAACAAAACCAACAGAGAGTTTTGCGATACCATAACCGTAATCGGAAACAGCTCAAATACAAAGAAGGAGAGGTAATATATTCAAAAACGCATAGACGAAACAAAAACGGAAAAAAATACGTGAAACACATAGTAAAAAAAGACAACGGAGAAACAATAACGACCAATAAAAAAGTAATTATCCATAAAGACAATATCAGAGCAAAAGCATGTACGGAATAGTATTTACCTTACTTTTCTCTATCGCACTTTGCGACAATATTATAGATTTAAGCCATAGGAAATATGTACTAGTAGAAACTGATCCTGTTTACATTTATCAGGATACAGCTTTCTTGTATCACATATCCAATCTCTCAAAAATATTGGCGCCATACGAAAGTATAATGAAATCATCATTCAATCTAGAAGACCAACCCCAAACTCAAATTTTAGTAAACAAAATCGAAACTCTGAAAACTCAACTCATTCCCAATATTTATAGATCCAAAAGATCACTTAACTTTCTTGGTTCCATGTTAAAATTCATCACGGGCACACCAGACCACGATGACCTTGTGGAAATAAAAACTTCACTTAATTTGCTAATAGAGAATAATAATAAGCAAAAATTAATTAATTCACAGTTCGAAAGAATACTCGAAAGCCTTGATCCCAAAGCAATAACCGAAAACATTGTTATATCAGAAGTTTATAATGAACTCAAATCAATAAC
Organism: Bactrocera dorsalis; assembly: GCF_023373825.1. Taxonomy (NCBI): domain Eukaryota; kingdom Metazoa; phylum Arthropoda; class Insecta; order Diptera; family Tephritidae; genus Bactrocera; species Bactrocera dorsalis. Next base: position 58,527,665 of record NC_064305.1, read on the forward strand.
TAACACTATAAATTTTGCAAAAACTAATAATTTCTATTCTGGCACATTAAATTTGAAAGACGTGTACGATTTAATAAACCATGAAAAGTTAGATCTTCCAATAATTAATATATTAGAATATGCCGACATTCATATATGTTACCTACAACAAACAATTATAACAATATACAAATATCCTATCCTTGAAACTAAATGTAGCTTATTTAATGTATATCCTTTAGCATATAAGCATGGTAAAATTAATTTAGACCCTAAGATCGCAAAGTGTAACGATTATCAAAGAATATCTAAATGTAGAAATTATATGGGTAACTTTATTTGTAAATCAGAACCCGCTGACAATTGTACTATAAAAATATTAGAAGACAAAACAGCACAATGCGAAACAACCCACGAAAATAATGCTCCACTTCGCATCCTAGAGAATGGATACATTTTGACAGATTACCAGCATACTTGGAACAACATGCATATATCAGGCCCTAAATTGATACACTTCAATGAATCCACGAACATCGATAACATGACATATTACAATCATCAAAGACAACTCAGAGAAATAATACACAATCAACACAACGAAAAACTTGAAGTACTCCGTATCCTTTCTTCAAACTCAATATACAAATTCAGCAATATCCAAACACTCTCAACATTTTTGATACCTATTGTAGAAAATCCAGTACATTTTACGTTCTTCATCATAATAGGATTCCTTACTTTAGTAGTCACCACTTACGGTATGGTACACCTCTGCCGATATCGCGTAAATAGAAGAATGCTTCACAGACAAAGGCAAATTGACGAAATATACGAAGTCGAATTGAATCGTCTTCAACAACAACAATCTGTAGCAGCATAGCGAGGACGCTCCGTTTTAAGTAGGAGGGGAGTTAACGACATAGCCTCGCTCCGGGTCACACACACTCACATACATCTTATCTCCTAATATACATTCCGAACAAAGGCGAACTATGTATGTAAACCGATAGAACTCGCTTTGACATGCACTATCAGTCGAACAATAGAAATGAACATGCATTATCTAGAAAGGCATTCTCAACATGTAAACAACAAACATCTGGCAATGGAATAATCCACTGCGATAACCAACTCCGCATCTCAAGTAATAACAAGATAGCAGATATCGAATTACAACAAAGAAGTCGCATGCAGATAACAGCAGCCGCATTTCATTAGTATAAATAGCTGTAAGATCTTATATTAAAATTCAGTTCTTAAGAATATCAATAAAGGCACGCATTTCGGCGTATAAATAAAATTGTTTAAATTCTTGAACTCATATCGTGTAAACGATATTAACTAGCGTGCATTGTCTCCGATTCACCGTTTTCGTTTTTTGGCCTTCCTTCATGCGGTCGGTCGTTAATAAAGAAATTACGGCACTTTCTTTTACATGGGGGCCGCCGATTTCTTGCGATACGAAAATTTACGTTCTATAAAGAAGGTGTTTCTCGCGCTTCGCTCAGCGTAATATTCGCAAATAAGGCACCCGTAGCTGAGGGTGTACACGAAGATCGATTCGACGCCGTTTGCAGCTTGGCTTTTATATCAAGTCATAAACTGAAAACTTAAGACACAAACTTGCTCTGACTTCAGAATGCGCAATGAATTGTAGAGCAATGATAAAATTTTAGCAAGTTTATTCCATGTTATTTCATGTTTGCAACCAGCGTGTGCAGATATTGAGCGAAAGTAAAATATGTGCGCTATTTAGGTTTTCTTGGCATACTTTTAGGCAGTGCAAAAAAGCGTTAAAATTAAAATTGCTAATGAATAGAATCAGACTATGGACCCTGTAATTAATTTAAAATAGCCTACAACTTGAAACTTCTATATGTAACGGGTGATTTTTTTGAGGTTAGGATTTTCATGCATTAGTATTTGACAGATCACGTGGGATTTCAGACATGGTGTCAAAGAGAAAGATGCTCAGTATGCTTTGACATTTCATCATGAATAGACTTACTAACGAGCAACGCTTGCAAATCATTGAATTTTATTACCAAAATCAGTGTTCGGTTCGAAAATTTTTTATCGACAAATTTTGTTCAGCGATGAGGCTCATTTCTGGTTGAATGGCTACGTAAATAAGCAAAATTGCCGCATTTGGGGTGAAGAGCAACCAGAAGCCGTTCACGAACTGCCCATGCATCCCGAAAAATGCACTGTTTGGTGTGGTTTGTACGCTGGTGGAATCATTGGACCGTATTTTTTCAAAGATGCTGTTGGACGCAACGTTACGGTGAATGGCGATCGCTATCGTTCGATGCTAACAAACTTTTTGTTGCCAAAAATGGAAGAACTGAACTTGGTTGACATGTGGTTTCAACAAGATGGCGCTACATGCCACACAGCTCGCGATTCTATGGCCATTTTGAGGGAAAACTTCGGACAACAATTCATCTCAAGAAATGGACCCGTAAGTTGGCCACCAAGATCATGCGATTTAACGCCTTTAGACTATTTTTTGTGGGGCTACGTCAAGTCTAAAGTCTACAGAAATAAGCCAGCAACTATTCCAGCTTTGGAAGACAACATTTCCGAAGAAATTCGGGCTATTCCGGCCGAAATGCTCGAAAAAGTTGCCCAAAATTGGACTTTCCGAATGGACCACCTAAGACGCAGCCGCGGTCAACATTTAAATGAAATTATCTTCAAAAAGTAAATGTCATGAACCAATCTAACGTTTCAAATAAAGAACCGATGAGATTTTGCAAATTTTATGCGTTTTTTTTTAAAAAAAAGTTATCAAGCTCTTAAAAAATCACCCTATATTTGTAAATTTTTCTCAACATAAGAAGATGCAAGTTCTTAATTAATTTAAATTTGCCCTGAATACTGAACTATATTTGAAAAAGCATATATGTACTTGTAAATACTTATATGCCAATCTTCATGTGAGTGTCTGGCAATCTGATTACAGTATTAATTCATAGAACATTAGTTGCACTTGTGTTAGCAACTAATGTTCTATTCCCCCACAACTTGTCTGTAGGAAATGGCGTAGACAACAAAAAAATGCACCAAAAATTAAAATTCAGAAAAACTTCTTAAAAAAATTTCTAATATAAATTTATATTAGATAGCCAAAGCAGAAGTTCCAGAAAAAGTTTAATGTGATTTATTATTAACTATATATATATATATCCTCCAGTAAAAAAAAAAAATATTTATCAATTCGTCCGGGTCAAATCAGATCTTCAATGTATTGACAGCCGCATTAAAATCTATTTCGTTGCTGATATATTGAGCTTCGAATAAAGACAATTAAATTTAAAAGAATTTGCTTGATAAAGTTTTGTAATTTTCTATAGAAAAGTATTTATTATCAAGAAATTTCATAAGAAGACCTAGAATTCATGAAAAATATATTGTGTAAAAAATATTTGCACAAAATCTTTCCTACCCAAGAAGCCTCTTACTTGTCGGAACCACCTTTATACTGTAATGTATGCGAGTAGCTGAAATACAAACCAAACAATCACAATATCGCTTTTTTATGAGCATTTTTTATTTGAAGAGATATCTTTACACAACTTTCACACTTTTATACACGCCGAAAAAATTGTTCAGATCGGATAACTTTAAGTATACTATATATTTGCCATACAAAATGAAAAGTCGGAATTCATTTATTCTATGAAATTATTTGTCCATGTGAAGTGTATTTTAGTTTCTAGTCTTAAATTGTTTGGCTTTCCACTCTTTGCTTTATTTTAATCGATTAATAAAATTTAGAAATTATTGAAGCTTCCGTACTACCAATTTCGAAGTTTCTGTACTAAAACTTTCAATGAAAATTTGAAATGGCGTCTTTGGTCTTCTAAAAGATATATACGCTGAAACAACAGTTTAATATTAGATAAGCTGATACTGAAATGGAATAAATTTTAATTCATGCAATATCCCGTAATAATTTTTTATTAAAAAATACAACAAATTATTGACAAAATTTTGGTAAAGTTATTTTTTTTTGTGGTTTGGCAAATCACATTTTTAATTTCACAGATCAATTTCTTTTAACATATTTTTCGTCATTTAACCATAATAACCACCACGACGACCGCCATATCCACCGCGGTATCCACCATATCCGCCACGATATCCACCATAACCGCCACGATAACCACCATAGCCACCACCATAGCCACCACGGTAGCCACCGTAGCCCCGCGCCAAGCGATCGCCTTCGTTTTCATGTCCTTGCTGCGCGTCGACATCGAACAAAGTTAACGGTTGATCGGCTGCCTCAAGAGTGAGCACAGCATTATCGCCGACGGGATTACCGGTAGTGCCAACCAGCATCGCCACGAACACCACCACTATTAAACAAACGCTGACGGCACGCATTTTCACTGAATTATTTTGTGTTAAGAACGGTTCTGAGTATTTGCTAAGAAAGTTCTCTAGAAGAGTCGCAAACGTTTTGATTATACTCGGAATAGCACTTTGCTTTTAACGGGTGATTTTTTTGAGGTTAGGATTTTCATGCATTAGTATTTGACAGATCACGTGGGATTTCAGACATGGTGTCAAAGAGAAAGATGCTCGGTATGCTTTGACATTTCATCATGAATAGACTTACTAACGAGCAACGCTTGCAAATCATTGAATTTTATTACCAAAATCAGTGTTCGGTTCGAAATGTGTTTCGCGCTTTAATTTTGTTCAGCGATGAGGCTCATTTCTGGTTGAATGGCTACGTAAATAAGCAAAATTGCCGCATTTGGGGTGAAGAGCAACCAGAAGCCGTTCAAGAACTGCCCATGCATCCCGAAAAATGCACTGTTTGGTGTGGTTTGTACGCTGGTGGAATCATTGGACCGTATTTTTTCAAAGATGCTGTTGGAGGCAACGTTACGGTGAATGGCGATCGCTATCGTTCGATGCTAACAAACTTTTTGTTGCCAAAAATGGAAGAACTGAACTTGGTTGACATGTGGTTTCAACAAGATGGCGCTACATGCCACACAGCTCGCGATTCTATGGCCATTTTGAGGGAAAACTTCGGACAACAATTCATCTCAAGAAATGGACCCGTAAGTTGGCCACCAAGATCATGCGATTTAACGCCTTTAGACTATTTTTTGTGGGTCAAGTCTAAAGTCTACAGAAATAAGCCAGCAACTATTCCAGCTTTGGAAGACAACATTTCCGAAGAAATTCGGGCTATTCCGGCCGAAATGCTCGAAAAAGTTGCCCAAAATTGGACTTTCCGAATGGACCACCTAAGACGCAGCCGCGGTCAACATTTAATTGAAATTATCTTCAAAAAGTAAATGTCATGAACCAATCTAACGTTTCAAATAAAGAACCGATGAGATTTTGCAAATTTTATGCGTTTTTTTTTTAAAAAAAGTTATCAAGCTCTTAAAAAATCACTCTTTATATGCTGAAATTGCAATTAATTTTTGTCAACACCTCGTAAAATAGCCTTGCATATACGATTATAAATCATTTTAATAAACTAAATGATATAAATAATGGGCGAAATGTACATTACTCGATATGAAGTCTCGAACGTGCCTATTGTAAAAATAGAGAAAATATGTATACAAGTATAGAAATTGAAATTGAACAGGCAAAAGTAATCAGATGCGCCTAGCAATTTATAGATTGTCGTGTCATGCAATAGCAATAAAAACAACTCAAACCGCGAACACAACTACTTGATTTGGGGGCGGCTGTTGTTTACTGCCAGTACCTCAGCTGAGCGGTGTCATCTTCTCATTTGAGGCGACTTGGATTTTTCGCGCTCTTATTAAGTGACGCATCACCGCTATCACCTGACCAGGTCAACAACACAACTCATGCATATCATTGAAGTGACGTATGTTAATGAATGAAATCGATCAGTTATAACTCAATTAAGCTCTATGCAGTTCAAATGGCAAGCGTGTTACTTGAACGCCTCAATAATTTCTGAGAATTGGTCAATGCGAGCACGACAACATGTTTGTGGAGTTTTCCTTTAAGCTACGTTCAGGGTGACAAATTAAAAAGTATTAACTCAGTCAATTGTTGTTGTACTATTCCTAAGTTTAGTAGTAATTGTCAGTAGTACGTAAAATGATAACTGAAAAATATTCGATACTCTTAATATGGAGAAGTGGATTCGATGCTCTGTATATACGAGTACATACATACAATGCTGGCCTTAGTTTAGACGCACCAACATCCTTTTCAATTTTATAATCATGCTTGTTCGTATCGTCCAATATGCTTTTCTTTTCAAAGTTCCAATTTTGTTCGAACAATTTCTTTGCTTTAAGCAAAAAAAAATTACAAATAAATTGTTTTGGAGTTAATATTTAAAGTAAAAATGAGAAAAGCCACAATTCTGAGCGTGAATAAGTATCCATACATACATATACTGACACTCGACTTAATGATTGGCGTACAGTTGTCTTTATTGATGAAAAACGTTCTAATTTAGTTGGCTTTGAATACTATTATCACGATTTGTAGAAAGATGAGCAACCACAGCCGAGAAGGGCTTGTGGCTCTATTGACTTGATTTTTATCGATCAGCAGATGAATGGCGATTGCTTCAAAACATTATTGCAGTCCGTAATTTCAAAATTAAGTGATCTCTTTGAACCAATTCCTTGAATGTTTCAACAAGACAATGCTCCTATTCATAACGCTCGAGTAGTAAAGTCGTTTGTCACGAGTCAAAACGTTAATGTCATATTCTCTATATCTTAGCCTAATAAAAATAATATTTGGGGCTGGTTAACACTGAAAAAAACACAAAAAAGAAAGGATACGGTAACTTTACCTGCCTATAAAATATGCTTGGAGTGAGATTTCTTTGACTGACATCAATTCTCTGTATCATTCCATGAAGGACTGGATATATGAAGTTATTACTAAAAAAGGAGGCTGTACTCACTACTGAAATATTTTTTTTTTTATTCCTAATAACTCATATAAATATTAACACGAACTAAACAAAAAATGTTCTAAGTATTGTAAATTATTATTGACGTCACTAGAGATCTACCGAACATCATTCAATAGATCGAATGTTATGGAAAAAAAGTACTACCTATTTGGCTATTCCTAATAAAAACGGCCACGCCCCAGATTTTATTTTAATTCAATAAAAATATCTCACATATAACACGAATTTTTCAATAATTTCATACTAACGTAATAAATTGCGTACATATATAAATGTGAAAAGTCGTGTAAACTCAGAGTAACAACGCCGCGCATACAAAATGTTATCTCTGCTTTATTTCAATTTCATCTTTCAGTTTAAAAATATATACATTTTTTTCAATTAAAGTCTGAGTAATAAAAATTGTTTACATATTTAAAAATCTTATTCTACCTACAACTAGATAGCAATATGGCATGCTTAGTACCTTATAAAATCTAATTAAAAAATTCAGCGAGTTAAACGATTAGCAGATTTCTGCTTTGCAATTAAATGCTCAGATGATTTCATATGTCGATCGGATTAACAATTAATTTTGAGGTGCTTAAACGCATAGAAATTGAATTTTAATCAAGCAGAGCAAAAACCAACAAATAATTATACGATAGCAATTGAACACAGATCGTTTTACATAGACTTTTTACTTGGCTGATTTATTGTTCGTAAAAGTAAATAATAAAGGTTTATCTATAATGAGTAATGAAAAATATAGACATTAATAATTAATATATTTTGGAAATACCAACGATTGGAGGATTCTTGACCGCTTTGAAACACGTGTGTATTAAAAGTAAAGTCATCGCTACTGACAAATTTTTTCCGTCATTCGGGCAAAGCTCGAATACCCTTACGGTAAAACTGTTCATCTTGTGATATCACAAATTAATCAAGACAATTGGGTTGGGGGTTACGCCCAATATAGAAGCAAGTTCTTCTTGCAATTGACACGGATCCTGATCGTCGTTAATATATAGTAGGCACGTCGTTTCACTTGGAGCAGCACCTTCGCCACCTTTTTGGAGTTTTCGATGAACTGGATAAAGAAAATCAAAACTTCCTGCGAATGGCGACGATTTGGGAAAAAAGCGAACAAATTCGCACAAACAAAGGTACATGTGTGATACATAAACAAAGTCAATAAATTAGATACGCAACCTAATCGGACCATGCCACGCTCGCAAATCGCCATTAACCGAAAACATATAAAAACCATAACTAAACACTAAATTAAGATATAAAGCTGTAATTTGGTACTGAGGATCGCTTTAGCAGGGGGTATCTGTGGGAAAATTTTTAGAAAAAGTGGGAGTGGTCCCGCCCGCTAATAAGTTTAAGGTATATATCTCCAACCAAATTCTGCCAACACGAATTATATATAAGAGTTCCTACCGACAGTATAAGAATGGATAAAATCAGAAAAAAACCCCGTTTACTTCGCATATAACGATATTATTAAAAACTACTAAAAGCGCGATAAATCAATAACCAAATGCGGCAGATATGTAAAAATTTGCCGCCGGAACGGTATAAGAAAGCTTTATAAGAGTCGGTGCGAAAATTGGACAATGGGCGTGGCACCGCCCACTTTTTGGTGAAATCCCTTATCTCGGGACCCAACTGACCAATTTCGACAAAATTTGGTACGTGACGTTTTTTTTATTATGTAATTTTATTGTATATCACGTTGTGAAAATGAGCGAAATTGAACCACGCCTACTTCCCATATAGCACAATTTTAAATTACATTTGATTCGTTAAATTTCCAATATTCAAATTAAGAAGCAATTAATATAACAGGATTAAACTTTGCACGAGTTATGCCCTTAGTGCATGCCACCTATGACCAAAATTGTTTAAATCCAACAAAAACTGTTTACGCCCCTTGGTACCGAATATTTAGACCCCGGTACCTATAGATGACTTTTGTTAGAAATTCGGGGATAGTACTTCTCTGACAATGGTATGTCTGTATGTAAAAAATGTGTTGAATCGGACCAATATATCCCTTAGTGCCTGTATATCTAATATAAAAATTTCGAACCTCGGGATTACTTTATGCTGGATATGTCGCCAATATGTAGATTATCTCAATGAAAATGAGCTGGCGTGTTTTATTCATAACCGTGTACCTTTGTGCCAAAAATAAATAAATTTGAGCGAAAACTTGACTTACCCCCTATATATACATATATCAGGATTTTCGAACGTCCGACTGACTTTACTCTATATGATTAGGCTTTCAGTATGTGCCATGTTAACAATATGTAATATTGGGAAAAATAGATAAAATTTGATCGATACTATCCCAACTTCCATATACTACATATTAGGTTGCGCTAGTTGGCGCTGAAAGCGCGTAGTTCTAGTTTTATTCGCCGCATCGGATCATGCTATACCTTTTTGGAAAGCTCATTTCACGCGCTAACACGTGTTTGATTGATTGTCGTTTCTTTTAAGTCTTTCGTGAGTTATAGCGTTGCAAACATGGAGCAAAATAAAGAGAAAATACGACATATTTTACAGTACTACTACGATAAAGGCAAAAATGCATCTCAAGCCGCCAATAAAATTTGTGCAGTTTATGGACCCGATACATCTTCCATTTCCACCGCACAACGATGGTTTCAAGGTTTTCGTTCTGGTGTAGAGGTGGTCGAAGATGCGCCACGGTCCGGAAGACCTGTCGTCGAAAATTGCGATAAAATCGCTGAATTGGTCGAAAGAGACCGGCATAGTAGCAGCCGTAGCATCGGTTAAGAGCTGGGCATGAGTCATCAAAAATTCATTTCAATTTCATTAAAAAAAAAATCAATAAAAATACAACAAGACTTTTTTGACAACCAATATAATGGTTTCCGTTTTTCTAACAAACCTTTTGTGTCTGTCGGCATATGAGTTATGTATATATAGTATGAATGTATATGAATATAAAATTGCTTGGATTTTGATCCTCAGGTTGACGTTTTACATCTTAAGGTATTTCCCTTGATTTGATTCCTGAAAGTTAAAAGAGTATAAAATGTTCGGTTTTACCCGAACTTAGTCCTTCCTTACTTGTTTTAAAATTATTTTGGTAAATAGAAGCATCTGATTAGTATATATGAAGTGAGTTCGTTGTCTCTACTTTACCATGTTTGGATACTATAACAAGTAGACTGAGTAAGGAAATGGTTAAGCCTTAATATGGAACTATAGATAAGTGTAAGAAACATAATTCCCTTTTTAGATACGTACTTTCGCTTTTTCTCTTGGAGATTTCTTGTTAGACAAAATTCTGGTCTTTCGGTACGTACTTCCGCGAGCGTAATATGGTTCATTGTTCTTATATTTCAGCAACATTTATACTGTCACTGCTAACAAAAGCAGTGAACGTATCTTAGAGGTATTACCATGCGCATTTGAAGTTTTAATCGTAACAGATTGCTCATTTAAAAGCGCGTAAGTAATTAAAATCTAAAATAGCTTGCTGGTGGCTCAAACTACTTGAATACAATTTCGTTATTATACATCGTCAAGGTAGTCGCTTGCAGCATGTCGATGCACTCTAAAGATACTAAGCTATGCAATCGTCGTTTATATCGCAAAGAACCCGATGGACCAACATTTGTGGTCCCAAAAGGGCTACAATGACGCATTGTACAGTTTTGCTATAACCGAGCTGGACATACTGATAGAGGTACATCTTTTACGTCAAAAGAGTTTTGCAGTAACCTTAACATTTTTATACCCTGAACAGGGTATATTAAGTTTGTCACGAAGTTTGTAACAGCCAGAAGGAAGCGTTGGAGACCCTTTAAAGTATAAATATAAGTGATCAGTATGTCGAGCTGAGTCGATTTAGCCATGTCCGTCTGTCTGTCCGTCTATCTGTCTGTATATATACGAACTAGTCCTTCAGTTTTTAAGATATCGTTTTGAAATTTTGCAAACGTTATTTTCTCTTCAAGAAGCTGCTCATTTGTCAGAACTGCCGGTATCGGAGCACTATAACATATAGCTGCCATATACACTAAACGATCGGAACCAAGTTCTTGAATGGAAATTTGGTATAGATTATTTTCTAAGGTAACAATGTAATTTGTGATGAAATTGTTCAGATTGGTTAATTATAGCATATAGCTGCCTTACAAACCGAACGATCGGAATCAAGGGCTTATCTGAAAAACTTCGGCATTTGACGTGGTATCTACACGAAATTAGACATGGATTGCTGCTAAAAGTAACAATATAATCTCCAAAAAATTGTTTAGAACGGACCATAAGTATAGCTTCCATACAAACTGAACACATAGTTACTAACAGAAATGCACCTGAGAAGGGTATTTAGCTTCGGTGCAACCTTCTTGTTTTTTTTTTGAAACGTAATAAATAATGGTTCTACATTTCATTGAAATTGCAACTAGTAATAAATTTAAACTAACAAGCAATATTTTTCTCAATGTATAAAGTAAAACTATAAACTGTATGTAACAACTAAAAATATTGATATTTGTTGCTTTCTTAGATTCGTAATAGATCATGAAACGTAGTTCTTTTCAATCTGCGCCTGCTATTTCTAGTCTCTCCTAGTTGTCGGGCTTCACTGTTTATATGTTTTTGTAACCCTTTTGCATGTTTCGATGCTGTTTCGCGAATGATTTCCCGAACCATTTTTAAATGAAGATCACGATGCAGATCCGAATTGCGTATGTACCACGGGGCATTTACCATTTTTCGCAGAACTTTGTTTTGGAATCTTTGAACCTCTTCGATGTATAATAGTTGAATTTCATATGTCCAAATAGGCTTCAAAGTATGATTGTAGACTAGGAGTTTATTTGATGTTGTTAAGGGTGATTTCTTGCCGATCAAGCAGTTTATTTTGAGGTATTTTAGTTTTAGTTCTGAAACTTTTTTTTGTATATGCTCCTTCCAATTCAACTTTGCAATCCAACATCATACCAAGATACTTAATTTAAGGGGGTATTCTAGTCTAGAAATTTGAAAAAATCGAAAATTTGTTTTCATAATTCGATAGTTTTGATATTCAAAAATATCCCCCTAAAAGGATTTTTCAAAACTCAAATTATTTTCAAAGGTATAGCCATTTTAGTGACGTGGTAACTAGACCGGTTGAGCGAATATCGTATAACGTAAAACTTTAAACGCGTTTTTCTTAAAACTCCTTCTTTTGATGCGGTAGCCACAATATCTCAAGATCTAATCAGTCGATTTATTTGAAATTTGGCATGAATATTCTATAAATATATCTCTATCACTAGAAGTAGCAAAAAATAAAAATTTGTAATTTATAATATTAAAAAAAAATCGACAAAATTGAAAAATTAGTGAAAAAATCGATCTTTTTTTTGAGTAGCCGCCATTTTATGATTTTTTTTTTAGTTTTGCTGCTTCATGACATAGCGACATTCGTACTCATTAAAAATCTGTCATTGTTTTATTTTTCAGATGACGACAAGGGTAGAAATCATGGCGATGAGGATACTGCCTCCCACGTATTGCGATTCTTCCAGCTGCGGTAGAGTACCATTGAACGCAAAAGGACTAAATGTTTTAGTTAGTTTCTCTGAGAAAACTTTCGCTTTTTTTTCGTCGCTTCTGGCCCAGGATCCGTTTGGCTTTCTGAGGAGTGCATTCTACAATATTGGTTTCCTAGCGTTATTTGCAGCTTTCCAAAGGGAATAATCCGAATGTTTGTTTGGCGTTATGTATGTATGTATGTATATAAAAATGAATCGCAAAATGTGTTGCTAAGTGCATAAGTCAATAACGCCTAGACCAATTTGGCCAATTCGTTTTTCTAAATGTTCGTTGAGGTTCGAAGATGGTTTTTACGGCGAGAAAAATTCGAATAATTGCCGGAAAACACCTAAAAACAGCTCTTTTCTTTTTCCCATACAAACGAATGAATGTTTGTTTGTTAGTGACGCTAATACTCGAGAACAACTAAACCAATCTTGATGAAATTTTCAGAGGTTGTTCGTTGTGGATCGGGGAAGGTTTTGAAATAAAAGTACCTTACACTATTCATGAGGAAAAGTCGGAAAATTGGATAACTCGAAAAGGTAACTTTTTTCCATACAAATTTTTTTTCAATTTTGTTGGTTTTGTTTTTCAATATTTTGATTTGTAAATGATTTGAATCCTTCATTTTCGGTCGCTTGCTTTTTTATTTCGGCTATTTATTATTTATTGAAAATTATTCATTGAAAACTTTATGTGTGTTTCACACAAAGTGATCAATTGCGAAAAGGTCGCCCTAATATCGGTGGCTACACCAGATCAAATTGATGAAATTATTTCTGCTGAAATTCCTGATGCAAAGAAAGTCCCAGTACTATACGAAGTGGCGAAAACCATTATGGTTCATGGACCTTGTAGACACTACAATCCCACTTCGGTCTTTATGTCTGACAATAAATGCACGAAACACTATCCACGTGCTTTTCTTTCGGAAACCCAAACTAGAAATGATAGATATCCACTCTATCGGCGTCGCTCACAATGGCAGAACATTCAGCATTCAATTTAGAATAGTGAATATCGAAGTTGACAACCCACGGATCGTACTATATTCACATTCAAAACTTATATAATGTTGAATATTGCAGTTTGGTGTAATCGATAAAATACGCTTGTAATTACGTCACCAAAGGAGCAACGTGGCGGTTATTTTTCAAGGTAAAAAAAAAGACTTTTTTTGCGAATTTATTTCTCAAATCTGGATTTAGTAATTTTATTCGGACCTTTTGTACATTGTAGAGCACACTTTTGACAATGTAATTTTTTCATGTAGAAATTTTGAGGCATAAGCCGGTAGCAGTGCTTTCCCCAGAACGTCTTGAGAAAAAAAGAATTTGCGGTGTTCACTATAACTCGGCCGGAAATTATCAGAAAATAAAAAATAAAGAAAAATTAGTTAGACTATAAACAATTCTTCCCCCCAACGTTCTCTGATAACTTTTTTTTGCATTAAAAAATTTTTGGCGGCCATCTAAAATGTAAACTGTTATTTTCCACTAAAAATTCCGCCATTTTGTGGGTGGAAAACAACCTTAATGAAAAAAAAAATTATTTAATAAACGTTGGGGGCGGTATTTTGTATGTTAAAAATGTGTTCAAAGTTGGAAACGAATCAATCAAGTAGTTTTGAAATGACAGTGAACACGGATTTTGAAAAAGTAGTTTTGAGAAAAATGCGTCCGCAGCTGCACTTTTATGCCGACCGCCCTCAGCTGTTAGAGTAAGAGCGTTAAAGGCCAGGAGACTAATAAGACGATAACTCTAAGAATATTACTTCTATCGACTTAAAATTTGAAGGAAATATTCTTGAAATGTTAAGCAATAAGATAAAAAAATCGATTTTTCGAAAGTGAAAAACCCTAACCACGGGTAGATATACGTGGCATACTCCCGAGCTGGAAAACCATCTTTTCTGTACACCGGAACACAAACAAAAAAATGTTGTTTATAAAGCTGCGTTACATTAAAAAAAAAATGAAATGATAGATTTTACCTTCTTTTCATTTCAAAATAAGTACATAATTTCACGCAGGACAACGGCTGTGGGGCGTATAATTCAAATTCCTGATTTTTATGGTTTCGGCTCCTTTTTGAAATAACATTTGTGCGAACAGTTTCGAAGTCATATTCACTTCCACGACAAGCCACCAGTAATGATGTTTTAGATGGATGTACTACAGGTTCAGCTCAGCTAGTTACGCTGTTAAGCACATCTTTGGTGCAGCCGATGTTAACGTTTTATTGAACGTTAGTTGTTAACAAATTATTTAAAATTCAAAAATTTCGAATTTTCTGCTTTTTACGCATTATCAGTTTATAGTTTTAAATTACCTTCATATATCTTTAGGTCTTTTTAAGTTTTTTTACCACATATTTTCAATTTTATATTATCCACTAAAACTCAGCACGTACTATCAACTTTAGGGATTCGTTAAGACTGTTGAGATATTCCAAAATGAAATCCTTGATCTTCTAAAGGATCTATGCATTGAGATAGCAATTTAATTTAACATTGGATTAGCTGATACTGAAGAGTTTTAAATTTCATTTTACATAATATTTTGTGATTATTTTTAAAGGGAACACAAAAATTCTTGCAAGATTTTTTTAGTTTTATTTCAATAATTTGTTAAATCAAATGTTTACTTTCACAATTCAAAATAAAGATAAATATATGTATGTTTTTTTAATTTGTAGTCACTTTAACCATGATGTCCACCATGATGCTTTTCATAATGACCTTCATGATGCTTTTCAGGATGCCCTTCATGATGCTTTTCATAATGCCCATCATGATGCTTGTCATGATGCTTTTCATGATGCCCATCATGGTGGCCTCCGTAGTCCCGGACCAAGCGATCGCCTTCATTCTCATGTCCTTGCTGGTCGTTGACATCGGACAAAGTTAACGGTTGATCGGCTGTCTCTAAAGTGAGCACAGCATTATCGCCGACGGGATTACCGCTGGTGCCGACCAGCATTGCCACGAACAACACCAGTACTAAGCAAGCGCCGAAGGTACGCATTTTCACTAAATTATTTGTTTTTCAAGGACGGTTCTGAGTATTTGCTAAGAAAGTTCCTCTAGAACAGCCACTAACGGTTTGATTATACCCGGAATAGCGTTTTGCTTTTATATAGAAAAATAGCTGTTCATTTAAGATTAGAAAATTTCTTAATAAATTAAATTATATAAATATTCAGGGAAATTATTTGCAATTAAATATCGATTATCGTTCTAAAAAAATAGAGATAATATGCAGTTAACAGATATGACAGTCAATAGTTGGCAACTCAAACCATCACTTGCGATGCCTCGGATTTGCGTGCTCTCATTTAGTGATGCATCAAGCTATCACCTAACCAGGTCAACAACGCAACTTATTCGCTTTCTGCATCGTATTGAGTTGACTAAGGCTCCGTGTAATCCAAATTACGTGTGGCTTACTCGAACGCCTCAGTAATTTCTGAGAATTGGCCAATGCTAAGTAGCACGACAGCATGATTTCACGGTTTTCCTTCTACAAGACATATTACAAGTATAATGAGCTAACTTACTCAGTTCTTGTTGTTGTACTACCAGTTTTAGTAAAAATTGTTATAATTAATTGTTAATTATAACTAGAAAATTGTTCGATATTTATGAAGTGCGCAACAATTAAAATTATTTTGAAAGTGCATGCAGGGTGCACAAAATTTTATCTCGGTACTTCAATATTGACTATGACTTTGACATTAAATTAGTTTTTGAGTTGAACAGCTTTATCGGAACCAGTCGAGCAAAAACGCATTTCGGAATATTCGTTTGAGGCAAATTCTTTGATAGATATTTTTATCATTGTCAAATCGCAACGCACTACTGAGGTATACCGACTTAAAACATACTGGTCGCACTCATATTTGGCATAAAATTAAAGACTAAATACTGTCCTACCAACTTAGCAAAATACATTTTTTTTTTAAAACGTTTTAATTTAATTACAATTTCCGAGTACTTGTTTGTCATAATTTATCTCCGTCTGATTCACAGCCTCTTTTGATTATGACTTATTATTAAAATTAAGTCCATTCCTTTTCGTCTAACGTTCGTTTATCGTTCTCGCATTGATTGGATGTTCAGGCCTTCAAATCTGGTTCATTCAAGAGAATGCGCTACACCTGTAAAGATGCTCGAGAGTTATGGAAAAATATTTGAAGTTTTTTAATATAATAAAGTCGAAACAACGTGTTGAAATGGTGTACAAATGTGTTTGGTAATAATATCTCAACCATAACGTAAATTTGTTAATAAATGCATACCGGCATATTAAATGACCCACCCTTTACGCGTCATTTGTATTTTTCAGCCTAAAAATTATTTGTTTAAAATTAAACTCTGAACAATAAGAATTGTTCACAATTTTAATGAAAAAGTTCTCCTTATAAGTAGACAGCAATAGCGCATGTTTAGTAACTAATGAGATCCAATTAAAAAATTCCGCGAGTTAAATGATTAGCAAATTAAATACTTAAATGCTTTCATATGTCGACCGGATTAACAATTAAATTTGAATTGCTTAAAAGCATAGAAATTGAATCAAGCAGAGCCGAAAGCAAAAAATAGTTATACGATGGCAACTAAACACAGTTTTGATTAGAATTTCTACTTGGAAGGTCTACTGTTCTGTTACTGTTAAATGAGATCTAAATAACGAGGTGTTGAACAACATAATCATCTAATATATAAAAAGAAATTGGATTTTTGTCTAAACTGTTACATGGAACGAAAAATGGCCTGAACCATGTTGAAGTGAGTCCAATGAGAATGGTTTATAAACAAAAAAAAAAAAATCAGAAAATCCTTCAGAATGTTTTTTCCTTCAGATGTTAGTACATCACGTATGCGGTCCAACCTCATTCGATTATTTAGAAAACGTAGACGGAGTTCTTGAAAAAACCTATCAGCCAGCTTGCCGTGACAGAGGTTTACCAGAAAAGGGAGTTGTTTGTCGTCATACTTTTATTTTGAAAACTTTCGGAACCATTAAAATTATGGGAAAATTTCAAAGACGATTTATTTCAAGATATTATACATAGACCACAACAGCAAAACCAAGATTTTATCTTGCCATACTGTGAGGACATACATATGTACATAACGAAGGTTTAAACAAATTGAAAATAAGCTATTGCAACTAAATGATAAAAATCTAAGCGAATTTGGACTGCCTTCCTTAGTTCGTAAAGAAAACAGAGCTACAAACACAATGACAATCAATATAATACAAATAATTTGAACGCTTTTGTCAATGAAAATCTGCGAAAATTAGTCCCAGATCAAAAATATGCTTTCGAAATTACAATCGATAGCATGAATAATAACAAAAACTTTTTTTTTGGATACGCCAGTTGGCACTGGCAAGACATTTCTAAGACAATCAGGAAAGATAGCGATAGCAGTTGCTTAGTCAGGAATTGCTGCAGCTCTTCAAAACGATTGAAAAACTACTCATTCAACTTTTAAACTTCCGCTATCCATAACTTTTGAACAAAAATCAACATATTCTATCCGCAAAAATGTGCCTCTTGGTAGGCTATTGCTGGACCCCTCATTGATATGTGGGATGCATGCACCATGAGCCATAAAGAGCACATAGAGGCCCCGGGAGAACAATAAAAGACCTAAGAAATTCCTCTGTTCTCATGGACGGGATAACTTTTGTATTTGCTTGAGATTTTCTACAGACACTTTCTGTACTCAACAAATTTCAAGCCATTCGGTTACACCGTTTTTGAAATACAAAAGGTATGACTCTCTTAGGGGTTTACATGAGTTTCCTCGGGTAAAAATCAGCCTATATTCAACTTTTTTTTTCTCATATAAAAAATTAAACATTATATTAGCATTTGCTATTGTTACAAACATACTATATTAAAAAAGAAGTCCTAAAATTTTCGGAAAAAAAATTTTAAAGCCGGCCTTTGCGACGCCATTTCGGTGACCTCTCGGACAAAAGATGCGCCCGTGTTGGCTTGATAACTCCTTACTGCATCATCTAAAGCGAAAAAATACGAGTTTTGTTAAAACCTTAACGTAGAACTTGGACGAAGGAAAAAAAAATTGATTTGACAATATCTAGTTCCAAAAAGAAGGAACCTACATACCACACCGCATATGCAACAACCGAATTATTACGAGAAAAATTTGGAGATTCGACTCCAAGAATTAGTGATTTAACACCATTAAACCACTTCTTGTGAGGTTATTTGAAGTCGTTTCTCTTCAACAATTGCTATTCATGACGGCTTGATTTAGTGGAAAAAGCACTCGAAAACTGGGTTCATCGAATTCGTTCCTGCAAAAAAAGTCATGGAGGCGATTTGAATGATGTCATATTCAGAACTTAATTGTATCAGTTTTTTTTACATTAAAGAAAAAGGTTTGAATTTTCTTAAAAATTGTCTGCTTATATTTTATAGGTTTCCCGACATTTCGTTCGGTTTTCAGTGAAATCTAAAAATATTTAAGGAGTCAGTAGGGTAATCTGGCCTGTTTTTTGACATTTTTTTTTTCATAAAACTTTTATTCTACAATAGAACTATTTTCACATATCATGAGGTTTACCGTGGAGTGTATAAACAAATTTTTTCGGAATTGTTTGATGACGTCTATCGGAGAAATGAGTGAGTGAATATTATGCGTTTTTTCACTGGCGGACGCGATTTCTCATGTATGGATCATCTGAAACACAAACACCCAATTTATTCTTAAAAAGTACGTGAATGGATATCGTCCCTACTAGAAAAAAAATTTGATAAATAAAAAAGTAATTAACGATTTTTTCCTTCCCCAATTTTTTTTACATACATTTTTTCATACATAACATTATATTATAAAAAATATAGGGACGATAGCCATGCGTTTTGTGAACATTGCAAAGAAAATTAAGCAAATCGGTTGAGTAGTTCGACCGGAATTATGTCCGACAGTTTAAAAAAGTGTGTTTTGAGAAAAACACGTTTAAAGTTTGAGGTGTGCAATCCGGGCACTCCGAATGTCGAGCGGTATTATTATTTTTGGGACTTTTTCGAAACCTTCCAATGGTCTATATTAATTCTAATTATATAAGGGAACAGAAAATGCAAAAAAAAAAATTGAAAAAAGATTACCCTACTGACCCCTTAAATTTCTTGGATTTCCTGTGCGAAATCAAGATGAATCTTGGGTCCCACATAAATCTATACTATAAAATGTTATAAAGCTGAAGTGTTTGTTTGTTTGAACGCGCTAATCTCCGAAACTACCGGTTCGAATTGAATAATTCTTTTTGTGTTGGATAGTCCATTTATCGAGGAAGGCTATAGGCTATATAGCATCACGCTGCGAACAATAGGAGCGAAGAAACTGTGGTAAATGTGTAAAAAACGCGGGAAATTATTGATCTTTGAGGGCTTCCGTTTCTTGCGTTGCCAAAGCGGCTCAAGGTACACAAAAGTTATGTATGAAAGAATTATTTCTCTTTTAATGATCTAAATAAACGTCCGTGAGTACCGTTTTTGTGATAACTAATTTGGTCGAAATTATTTGTTACAGTTGTATTAACATAATAATATTAATTTTTCTATATTTATTGTCATTTTCTTCTGTCATTACATGCAGTATAAAACTATTCAAATTTTTGCGGTAATCTGAAATTTTTGTGGTTAGCAGTTATTTTATTATTTTAGATCTTACTCGCTGATGTTAATTCTTACTCTGCTTTTCTTAGAAAATGCCTCGGAAGCGAAAATCTGGTATATCCAAAATGGCATGGTAGTTTTATTGACTGATGATTTCCGTCAAACCCTCCCAGTGATTCAGAGGGGGACACCAGCAGATGAAATTCAAGCGTGTATAAAATCATCACGCTTATGGTCGACAGTTGAAAAATTCCGCTTGAAAACAAATATGAGAGTGCATCTTCAAAATGACGTGGATTCAGGACTTTACGCAGAAATGTTGTTGAAAATTGGTGATGGTTGTTTAGCTGTTGACGTTGAAGGCTATATACTACTGTCAAGAGAACTTTGTAATTTAGTAGAAAGTGATGTGGTTTTCATTACTAATGTTTTTCCGGAATTGCAACAAAATTTGTGTAGTGATCAGTGGCTGTGTGCAAGAGCAATATTAGCACCAAGAAATGAAATTGGATCAACACTGATATTTTAAACGAGGTTCAAGGAAGAATGAAGGAATATTTGTCAATGAATACAATTATAGATACGGAACTAAGTACTTCATATCCTGTGGAGTTTTTAAATTCACTTGAACTGTCGGGTGTACCGTCACATAAACTTCAATTGAAACTAAATATACCAGTAATGCTTATGCGAAATCTAGATGCTCCTCTATTATGTAATGGAACAAAGCATCGGATAACAAAATTGGGACAGAACATAATTGGTGCTACTATTTTAACGGTAACGGTGTCGGTAAGGGAAATATTGTTATAATACTTCGCATACCAATTATTCCCACCGATTTTCCATTCAAATTTAAAAGGGTTCAGTTTCCCGCCAAGCTTAGCTTTGTTGTTACTATAAACAAGGCACAAGGACAAACATTACTGGTAGCAGGAAATTTAGAAAACCCATGCTTCTCTCATGGTCAACTTTATGTAGCCTGTTCACGTGTATCTAATGCCCAGAATTCACACATATTTGCACCCCGCGGGAAAACTTTTAACATTGTCTACAAAAATATCCTAGATTAATACTTTGTAATTTATTTTTTTAAATTGTTAGAATTCAGAATTATTAATTTTTGTTACGGTGAAATATATTTTAACATTTGTTGTTGCATTTCAATACGCATATTTTAAGGTGTTGAAACTTCATTGTCTGTAGTATTTTTTAAAAATTGTTGATCTCAGCCAAGCAATAAAATTTAGTTGTCATATTGACTCATTTCTATTATTATACCCCTACCCTTTATCTCTCATACTTATTTAATGGCTCCACTGCGAGCGACGCCGCGGGTAAAAAGCTAGTAGTGTATAAAGTGTGTGAGACTATTATTAGTTTGGGCAAAAAAGAAAACAAATATAAAACAATTGGCTATACGAATTACTTGGAACCAGGTAATCATGAAAATAATAGTTAAAAGTGACATTATATCTATGTTCAAACTTACTATCCAGGTCAAACTTGTCTTCGGTCAACAGACCCATCCTACGTAGTGTAAAAACTGCCTATATCAAAGCATCGACATCAATTAGAATATCAAGATTATACTCCAGAACTTGTCCAGCAACGCTTCCAACAAGATATAATACATGAAGGTCGACTATATTTAGGGGCTAATGCGAGAAACTTCGACGGAACATTTGGAGTCTAATTTTAGATGTCTACAATAAGAATTAACTCTAAAGGGTTGATCAGTATCTTTTAATAAAGCCTTTATATATAAACTGGTTGTGTACTGTTGTGTACTGAGTTGAATGTTACTATTTTTTGTACATACCATTAAAATAAATGCAGAGCCTTTTTTTTGGGGGTTTAAAAGCAACAACAAAGTATGTATAGCTCGTGCAATTGATCTGTATGGGAGATGTCTCGCCAAACTATTCTAAGAACGTTTCCATGGGCCACCTGTTTTATGAATTTACCAACTTCCATTAATTAGTATTTCCTAATGCAGATATTTTGTATCTAAACAAGAGTAAGTCTTAATTAAGCTGCTAAAATAGACTTCTGGAAGCATAAATTAACTGTGTGGAAAACCCTTCAAAAAGAAGAAAATTGATTTACATGTCTTGTTCTTGTTTCTCGGCGAAAAACTGAGACAAGTAATTTTTCTCTTTACTCCATTAAGGGAGTTCTGCTTTGACCAAAACAAATGGCAGTCCAATGATGCAAGGTCAAGGCTATATAGTGGATGCATCAAAACTTTCCAGCCAAGCTCTTCCATTTTTTTCCGAGTCATCAAAGATATGTGTGGTCTAGCGGTGCCCTGATGGAAGGCGAAGCCCTTTCTCTTGATCAGTTCTGGTTATTTTTTTCGATTGCTTGCTTTAATCTCATCAGTTGTTGACAGTAAAATATAGAGTCAATCGTTCGAGCAGGCTACATAACCTCTTAGTATACGATTCCTTTCCAATTCCACCAAACACTCACCGCTCCACCTTTTGTGGCATCAAACCAGGCTTTGCGACCATTTGTTGGGTTTCACCGTGATCTTTTTCGCCCATTATAGTCGTATTTGATCCATTTTTCGTGTCCTGTTACCATTCGCTTCAGAAATGGTTCGATTTCATTACGTTTCAGCGAAGAATCGCAGATGTTAATTTAGTCCATTAATTTTTTCATAGACAATTCATGTGGTACCCAAACATCGAGCTTTTTTTTGTAGCCAGCCTTTTTTACACAGTTCAAAATCATTTGAGGATGAATATTAAATTCCTTAGCAATATCATGGCTGCTTATGTGATGGTCCTAGTCAATCTTTTTCAAAATTTCATCGACTTTTTTCTTCTCATTCTTCCCAATTTTATACAAAAATGTCAAAACTAGCGAATTTCTCCATTATTTTCACTCAGTTTTGAACAACTCCAACTTTGTAGCACTGGAGATTTACGACTGCAACGACATCTATTGACAAAAGACGAAAAGACTTTTTCGACTTCCCAATATAATCCAAAAAAAAAACGTTTCATTATAGTTTCGCTACAGCCGAAATCTTAATTTAATTTCGTGGGCTCCCCATCTATGGCAATTGCTCCAAAAGCAGTATCAACCTTTTAAATGCACCATACCACTGCGCAATACGACGAAGTCTCCGGGCGTTTCCAACCTCGCCAATAAAAACGATAATGGCTGAATCTGGTTTACCAACTATTCAAGATAGAATTATAGATTCTTCGCTCCAAATTCTTGCGAAAACGGCTGAGAACACCAACCCATTACTAAATGCAACTATCAACCATGCCACGAAAAAAAGAAAAATTCCAAGAATACAATCGGCTATTTCGAGATGCTTAAGTTTCGCTGAAGAAAATAATGTTTTACGTAACGCAAAATGCAAATCCACCACACGACATCCTCCCTGGCTGATCAATGACAAAATCCTACAGAATAAGCTTTTGTTTTTGTCCAAGCAAAACACACCAAACGTAGTCTTTCAACAAACCTTTGCTGAACTGGAATCTAATTATACAAATAATGGCTGGAAGCTATTGTTTACGGATGGCTCCAAGTCAATCGATTCCACTTCGTTAGCAGTTGTCACTGCCACAGGAGAAATTATTTGCAATTGGCTTCTCCCCTCAACGAGCTCAGTATTTACCGCTGAAGGATCTGCTATCCTTCACGCAGTTAATCACACAAAAAAGACTAAAGGAAAGTTTCTCATCTGTACAGACAGCAAATCGTGTATGTCTGCAATAACGTCTCCTTCCAATCGCAATCCCATAATAGAAGTTATCAGGGACGCGGTCATTGGTGCCCCTCAGAAAATCCAAGTAATGTGGATCCCTGGCCATGCCGGTATTTCAGGCAACCACTTTGCAGACCTCGCTGCGAAAAATGTAGCCAGGACTCCTGCCTTAACATACTATGCCTCATCCAAGCAAGACATTTCTAACCTTATTAAGCACAAAAGGCATCTAAAAAACGCAAGCGAATGGAAAACATTTAAACATCACTACGCGGACATAAACCCAGCCAGAAATCGAATAATCTACTCGTCAACAGTTCCAACTAGCGCAATGAAGACATATACTCGATTAAGGATTGGACACACTATCATAACACACGCCCACTTACTATCGGGTAAAAGCCCATCCATTTGCCCCCTTTGCGAGGACACCGCTTCTATCAAACACTTACTCACACTCTGTCCGATGCTTCACTCAACAGCCCACAACTCTGGCAACATTGATCTCATAAAACTACTAAGTGAACCTTCAGAAAAAAATGTTATGATTGTTTATAGATTCTTAAAAACCAACGATTTGTTAAAATATATTTAAGCAACTTACACCTTTACTAACCCTTAGCAAATAGAATTTTTTACCTAGTTATAATTACAAGGCTGAAGGCCTCGTAGCCAGTGCTGCGTTTATGTATTTATATAATAAAACTACTTTTGTTATATGAATTATTATAAATAAATAAATAAATAAATTTAATTTCGTTCAAGATTATCATTTATGTAAACAACGTTTCTGAATTTAAAGCGTTTAAAATTTTGGTTCGGAAAGCATTACCGCAATTCATTGCGCAGCAAATTCCCAATATAATTAAAATTAATCCATAAATCGATCCATGAACTTATATGTGTCATAAATCGAAATAATTATCTCGTTCAATGCTATAAAATGTGGATCTTTGACTACAAATGCCAGAATTATATTATATGATATGAAGTTTTCATGAGAGTAGGAGCTTCGCGTCGCTGATTTACGTGTCGTTACACTACGCCCATAGCCTCATTTATAGCAGAAAAATTAACGGTGAGAGCAGAATTTATAAATTCCTTATTGGATATTCCGGTTGTATTAAGACAGAATTAAAATCGTATTACTTCCTTATTATCAATATATGTATTTTAATTGTTTTCGTGAATTCTAAGCCTGAGGCCATTTAAAAAGCTTTAAGCTTTGAATAGCATTAGAACCTCCGAATTTTCAGAACATTAGCTTGAATGAACTAAAAATAAACTCAAACTTTGCGACTGGACCTATAAACAAACTATTATTTACAAAAACAATGCTAATACACTATTTACAATTCTCTTGTATTTTATTCCACTCATTGTTGGCGCCATTGTTCACTTGAAAAAACACATTCACAAAAAAGGCAATATCTGCAATTTCAAAAGAAGTTGCCTCAAAGTTCTAAATAGAATTCCAAAACTACAAATTTTATTTGCATAAAAATGCGTTAAAAAAAAAAATCTTGCCTAAAAATATCAAAATTCGGTTTTCCGTTTGTCAGCGCTGATGCTTCATTAGAATTCTTTCGACACTCTACAGATTATTTACTTTGAGAAACTAGAAACACATCTTCAATTATTCCAACATGAAATTGTTTGCATTTGTGCTATTCACCGTCCTTTTGGCGTCGGCGTGCGGCTACCCGGCCAGAAGTGAGGACATCAACGCGGCAACGTTGGAGCAAGATGCAGCGGCAGTAACGGATTCACATGTGCGTCAGAAGCGTGGCTATTATCCCGTTGTTAGCTACGATGTCAGCTATCCGGTTTATAGATCTGTGTACCCTGTATACCGCACCGTTGCTCCTGTACCTGTTGCTACCTATCCAGTTTACCAACCAGCCTATCCTGCCCCTATTTACGGTTAAGCGGACAAATCGGAAGGACTAATAGTTTTCTAGTAATGACACGATATTCCTAAATATGATACTTGGCAAAAAAAAAAAAACTTTATAGAATAAACGATATATCTGTATAAGGTATTTAGGGCTTTTTATTTCCTGACAGTGTTTTCTTGGGATTTTGTGGTTACTTTGTCTGTTTATATTTCCTCCACAATCATTTTGAAATATCCTTGAAAGTTAGACCACAAAGTGGTGGAATAAGTAACACTAAAGTCACCGTAAATTTAAAACCATAAAGAAAGAACCAGAAGTACAATCAATCCAAACATAAGGTCCTTGGAATCTAAAATACTTATATATTAATATGTTAAAGAGATAATTTCGGAGGAATCTTTCTTGGTGTGATCAATCACGCAATGAAATAAACCTGTGTAGAAGTTTAGAACACCATTGAAAAAACAAAACTATATATGTAGCTTCGCTGTTGTCCATATGTTTATACGGCTGAATTCTGAAATCATGATATTCTTGACCTAAGGGATTCTATGACACTATTTCATGCAATGGGAAATTTTGAGCCTTATGTTTACTCAGAAAATAGACATACTTGAAAATACAATCATTTCTCATTTGGCGGTAATATTCGAAACTAATTAAGTACTAACTACTCTTTGGTGCTTAATTTAATGAAGTAGAAATATGGTGACTTTTACAATACAAAAAAATTAAACACAACAAGTAAGGGAGAGCCAAGTTGGGTGTTACCGAATATGTTAACTATTAACTATTAGCACGCCACATACTAAAAAAAATGTTTCCTGGGTTTCATTAAGGTAACGCACAAACAATCACCAATCATATGGAGCAAAGTCAGCTGGATGTTCGAAAATAGTAATAGTTACATATATGGAGGCTGGACCAAGTTCTCACTCAATTCTGATCTATTTTAGGCACAAAGATGAGCAAAAAGTGCTCTGAAATTTTTATCGAGATAACTCAAATATTGGCCGATATATCCAGCATAGGATCAGCTACTTTGAAAATCTTCGTATTAGGTATACAATACCTCTAATCTTTATAGATTGTCCAGTGAAAAGTTCATGACGTTTCATTGATTGGAAATGAAGTTATTGCGTTTTAAGTTTCAGTATGTTTGTGTTATCGGTTCGAAAATGAACTTCGAACATAGAAACTGTGCGTGAATTTATCAAAAACCAGTCGAAATTATCATTGAAATTCATGGAAATGGAATTGAGCATCTACAAAACATGGATTTATCGCATTTTGACCAAACATTTGGGCTTACGAAAGGGGTGACGACTAAAAATTTTTCAGAATCCGTCTCATCGATCGACGCTTGTGACCGATTATCAATTATATCGTATTCCCTTGACATTGCACCGTGCGGCTTTTCCGTTTCCATTTAGCCATGAAAGGAAAGCGTTATGCAGACGTAGAGGACATTTAAAAGGCTTGCACCGGCATACTGGCGGCCATACTGGCCAACGAGCTAAAACACTCGTTCGACATGCTTTTGGGCCGTGCAAAAAGCTGTATTGAAGCAGAAGGAGACTAGTTTGAATAAAATAAATTTATATTGCCGAAGAAACCATTTTTTCTTTTTTTTAAGTCCTGTTTACTTTGGAACGCAGGTTGTGCGGGCCTTGAACAGTTTTGGTTGGATTTGTACACGCTCTGGTTATAAAGTGGTATACTTTAAAGTAATTAATTAAAATTTTATCCCATTATAGTAGTTTCTAACAGTATCGTTATATGGGAAAGGAACGGGTTATCTTCCGATTTCATACGTTTTCACTATTTCGGTAAGAGTCCTAATAATATTTGTGGTAGGCAAAATTTGTTTGTTGTAGCTTCAGCGGTTTAGGAGATGTGTATTAGAGGACAGGTCCCCGCCCACTTCTTCAAAGTTTTCCGCACACAGGTGCACTTTGCTACTGAAATCCTCTTAGCCATATTTATTACATATTTCTATATCTTATTTTAGTGCTTAGTTATAAGACTTTATATGTTTTCAGGTACTCGTTATTTTCTTTGTTCTACAGAACCCGCATATCGAGTTTCATCAAGATATCACTATATATTTGAGCCACTATTGACCACATTTACTCTAGTGTATCATGCGCATCCTCAGAGGCGCTGCACAGTGCGCATCACAGACGCTATAGGTGCTGTGGAGTAGAGTATCAAGGAAGGTCTGAATGAGTATATTCGCCATGAAAAACCAGCCTTCATAAATTACAAAAACTTATAAAACGGGAACAAATAGTTTGAATCGGAGAAAGAGATATCAAAATTTCATAATGTAGTTGTTATAATTCTTGTTGAACTCTCTTACAGTGTACGGACACTTTCATAAGTTGTCCTATTTCCATCACAGCATCTCATATTGTTTACAACTGTGGGGTTTGTACCCACACATTTGTATATTAACTTCTATTATTAAAATGAAACTCGAATACTGCCGTTTAATATTATTTTAGAATAGTTTAAACCGTACAAACTTGTATTAGTTAATGAAAATAGTTTTTATAAAAGCAAAATTCAATTTAAAATTGGAAAATGTGATTGCGTGATTATTTTTATGCTAAAGAGAGTATTATAGTTTTGTTCACATAACGGTTGTTTGTAAGTCCTAAAACTAAAAGAGTTAGATATAGGGTTATATATTCCAAAGTTATCAGGGTGACGAGTAGAGTTGAAATCCGGATGTCTGTCTGTCCGTCCGTCCGTCTGTCCGTCCATCCGTGCAAGCTGTAACTTGAGTAAAAATTGAAGAAGGTTAAGTTCGAAGATGGGCAAAATCGACCTACTGCCACGCCCACAAAATGGCGGAAACCGAAAACCTATAACGTGTCATAACTAAGCCATAAATAAAGATATTAAAATGAAATTTGGCACAAAGGATCGCATTAGAGAGGAGCATATTTGGAAGTAATCTTTTTGGAAAAGTTGGCGTGGCCCCGCCCCCTACTAAGTTTTTTGTACATATCTCGGAAACTACTATGGCTGTGTCAACCAAACTCTATAGTGTCGTTTCCTTCAGGCATTTCCATATACAGTTCAAAAATGGAAGAAATCGGATAATAACCACGCCCACCTCCCATACAAAGGTTATGTTGAAAATCACTAAAAGTGCGGTAACCGACTAACAAAAAACGTCAGAAACACAAAATTTTACGGAAGAAATGGCAGAAGGAAGTTGCACGTAGGTTTTTTTTAAAAATTGAAAAATGGGCGTGGCGTCGCTTACTTATGGACCAAAAACCATATCTCAGGAACTACTCAACCGATTTCAATGAAATTCGGTATATAAAATTTCCTTAACCCTGACGACATGTACGAAATATGGGCGAAATCGGTTCACAACCACGCCTTCTTCCAATATAACGCTATTTTGAATTCCATCTGATGCCTTCTCTGTATAAAATATACATTAGGAACCAATGATGATAGAGGAATAAAACTTTACACAAATACGGTATTTGAGCTGAGGTATCCCTTGTGGAAAAATAGTCGTGATCGGACTATAACTTTTCAAGGTCCCTGATATCGAACACGAAGAACTCAGTGCCTAACCTAACCTAACCTAATTTTTCACCGAAAATATCGGTAAATCTCTCAGAATTTAATTCTAATTAATTTTTCAGCAAAATAAAAAAAAAGTATGTAAATAACGAATAATGAGATCTCCATTATCACTTTATCATGCGAGAGTATAAAATGTTCGGTGACACCAGAAGTTAGCCCTTCCTTATTTGTTGTAACAGAAAACATAACAAATGCTTCCAAATTTTTGTTTGATTTATTTTTGTAGCATGGTAAATCACAGTTTTAATTTCGCAATTGAAATCAAAGGTATATATGTATGTATTTTGTATACTCCTTGTCACTTTAACCATAATAACCACCACGACGACCGCCGTATCCACCATATCCACCGCGGTATCCACCATATCCGCCACGATATCCACCATAACCGCCACGATAACCACCATAACCACCACGGTAGCCACCGTAGCCCCGCGCCAAGCGATCGCCTTCGTTTTCATGTCCTTGCTGCGCGTCGACATCGAACAAAGTTATTGGTTTATCGGCTGCCTCAAAAGTGAGCACAGTATTATCGCCGACGGGATTACCGGTAGTGCCGACCAGCATCGCCACGAACATCACCAGTACTAAGCAAACGCTGAAGGCACGCATTTTCACTGAATTATTTTGTTTTAAGAATCCTGAGTATTTGTTAAGAAAGTTCCTCTGGAAGAGTCGCAAACGTTTTGATTATACTCGGAATTGCACTTTGCTTTTATATGCTGAAATCGCAATTAATTTTTGTCAACGCTTCGTAAAGTAGCTTTGCATATACTATTACAAATCATTTTAATAAACTAAATGAAATAAATAATCAACGAAATGTACATTACTTGGAGTGAAATCTCGAACGTTGAAAATGAACAGGCTAAAGTAATGAGACGCGCCTATCAATTTATGTCATGCAACAGCAACAACTCAAATGACGAACACAATAACTTGCTTTGGGGGCGGCTGTTGTTTACTGCCAATATCCCAGCTGAGCGGTCTCATCTTCTCATTTGAGGCGACTCGGATTTCCGCGCTCTCATTTAGTGATGCATCACCGCTATCACCTGGCCAGGTCAACAACACAACTTATGATTCGCATTTAATTGACGTCTATTAATGAATGAAATCGTTCACGATGCTTCGTGTAATCCAAATTACATGCGGAATACCTGAACGCCTTGGAAATTTTTGAGAATTGGTCAATGCAATCACGACAACATATTTGTCGGGGTTTCCTTTAAGCCACGTTCAGGGTGTCAAATTATAATCTGTTCACTCACTTGTTGTTGTACTACTATTAATTTTAGTAGTAATTGTTAAAAGTACGATGAATGATAACTAGTAAATTATTTGATATTCTATATAAACTTGTATGTAAATAAAATGAAATTGCTTTTGCAATGTATAGAGGGTGCATCAACTTTTGTAGCACTATTTGAATATTGATTCATAATCATATAGTAATCATAAATCACATTGTTGATGACAATGCCCATTTCACACGATCTGTGGCTATTAACAATCAAAACGGCATGGCTGGAAAATAGACAATTCATTCGAATACTACGTGTTATATACATACATACATATACGTATAAGGACGTATTGTTTTGTCCGCCGCAAGCTTCTTTAATACTTAACTAATAGCTGGGTTTTTTAAATTATTCTTTATAATGCATTTATAAAGCTTTTCACCTTTTCGATTTGTAGCACTTGAGTTCCACTAGCGGTGTTTAGCGTTTTAATCATCTCCTACAAAAAATCTAATACCGCGAAAGGTAAATAAACTGTCGTATCCAGTAGTTGTTATGCCTTGGTTGTTATGATGGTATTAATGTGTAAATTATTGTTGCTCAAGAGCGTTATTGCATAGCTTGTTAATAAGTAGAGTCGTCATGTTAAGTAGTGTATTTCTAAATTCTATTTCATTTGCTAGTGAAGCTCAATCTTTTTCATCGTATTTTGTTCATGTTATTCATTTTATTCATGTTATAAGTTTTGAAAATACACGCAATCGAAGCCAAATAAACGATGGAAATCTTTAGCGATGGAAGCCAGCTTACTTTTTCTGTTCGCACGGTATTATGACGTGATGCGCTTTCTTATTGAAATCCCTCAATGAAAATAAAATCTTTAAGCATTTGTGAACAGAAAAGGTCAAGCTAGTTTCCATCGCTAACGTTTACGCTTTTTTAACACAATTTATCAGTTTGTCTGATATCACAAAGAAATCATCTTTCGATTGATTGGCCAACAACGCCTACTAGATTTCCTTTTGTAGAGAAAATAAAATGATGAAATATATCTCAAACATAACATCAATTTTCCAATACTTTCATACCAATATAATAAATGGCTCGCCCTGTATAAATGTGAAAAGTCGTCTATATAGTATTCGGAGTAAATACGCTTCGCACATAAAAGGTTATCTTTGATTTATTTAAATTTTATTTTCAAGTCTAAAAATATTAATTTTTAATTAAACTCTGAGTAATCAATCCCATCTAATAAGTTTAATCTGACAAACCTCTAATGCTATGTTAACCATATTTGCTAGAGAAAATTATCATCTTAATACGTCCGAAGCATTAAATTATACATCCTATATGGAATGGATTGGCTTCATAAGACGGGGAACAAACATTTCACAGTGGGCATGGAACCGCCCTTTTTT
The DNA here is from genome assembly GCF_023373825.1 of Bactrocera dorsalis. Lineage (NCBI taxonomy): Eukaryota > Metazoa > Arthropoda > Insecta > Diptera > Tephritidae > Bactrocera > Bactrocera dorsalis. Next base: position 58,559,728 of record NC_064305.1, read on the forward strand.
AAGTGAACACCTATATATACATTAGGAACTAATATAAATTTTTCACGAAATTTTACGTGTAGAATTCATCAAAAATTCGCAATTTAACAATTACACATTTTTAAACAAAATCTTATTGTTTCAATTTACAGCATATGAACTGAGAGTCAGTAACGTTATTGAAATAAGCCTTTTCACAAATAATGTCTTTTATTCAGTGTGCAACTAAGTTATTGCTATTTTTTTTAATGAAAATGCAAATTTTATTGTTAGGAAATGGTAAATGTTGGACTGTTCGAAAAAGTGTTCATCACTCCTCACATTTTTATCCAATCTTTCTGGTAAAACTCGAATACTATTACTGTAAAACTGTTCATCACAATACCATCTAAAAATCAAATTATTTTTCGATCTCGTCTGCTTCTGTGCCAGATCATGTTTCATAATTTTTTTGTGCCTTTCCTGGTATTGAGACCGCTTTTAACCCTTTCAGTCCCAAAGTTGCTTATAAACAACTTCTATATGTATATGTATGTGTGACATTGTTTAAAAAGTCCTTTGGGGCTGAAAGGGTTGACATGCCGCATTGAAATGGCTTGGCAGGTTATTCCGAATGTTGAAGCAAGCTGTTTTTGCAATTGACGCGGATCCTCATCGTGCAACGTTTTCGTAGGTTTTTGGCCTTATTTCAAGCGGTCGGTCGTTAATATAGAAATTACGGCACGTTCTTTCACATGGGGCAGCACCTCCGCAAACTTTTTTAAGTTTCCAATGTGCGTCAGTCGCCGCTTTCTTTGACTGGACATCATCATGGAAAGACTTGCGAAACGAAAATTCACGTTCTATAAAGAAGGTGTTTCTAGCGCTTCGCTCAGCGTAATATTCGCAAATAAGGCACCCGTAGCTGGGAGTGTACACGGAGACCGTAGAAAGTCGATTCGGCGCCATTCGCAGCTTGGGCCGTATGAAACGACTTGGCGCATTTTATTATCCAAATTTCGACAGAATTTTAGTTCAAAACGTAAGACGCAAAAGAAAAACGCAAATTACATTACAAACGAGAACCTTCTTGACAGAAATGCAAAAAAAGGAAACACTAAATGAACTAATTGATCTGACTGACCTAGACTTTTAATTATTTTTGTAAGTATATTCATTTATATTGTTTTTATTTTGCTAAGATTTATTTTTTAAAGAAAATTATCCCTGGTCGAGACCAACGGTCTGATACACTTAGTCGAGACCAATGGTGCTTGGCTAGGCCCCTATGTGTTTACATACATTTGTATGGAAATACGTGTTGTATTTACGCTCATATATGTACAATATAGATACATTTTTGAAATTTCTTACCTCTCGATTTGATTGAAATCAAATTGACTGCCTTGTTCACGCTTGGCGTGGCAATAGCGTTCACAAAAAATGTAACATTTTGAGAAAAATTACATTTTTCTTAACCTTTAAAACGCTCTAGCGGCTAAAGTATTTGACCTAGATAAACATACAAACCAATTTGGACATGTAACGAACATGAAAACAGATAAATCAACCGTGCGAAGTGATAGAAACATACCAAAGTTCATATATTTTCATACAAAATATATGGGGTCTAGCCAAGCACCATTGGTCTCGACTAAGGTGTAATATTATAATATCCTTTTTCGTCCTTTTCGATACGATCCTTGATTTTTTTTTTTCTGAATTCTATAGACAATAAAATTCTAGAAAGCTACCTGGAAGCGCAAGTCGTTTGCTATACTCTAAATATATTTAAATAACAGTTAAAAACAAAATATGCCTGGCCAGACCCGTTGGTCTCGACGAGGGTTATTAAATTTAATATCAAGCAAATTTTCTATCCACTTACCCCTAACCCCATTATTTACTTACTTACGTGATATGATTATAATAGCCTAGCTCTTTTGCATTACACTATACTTTGAAGGTATGTCTTCTACGCTTTAATCAAGGTCTTGCTGTACTTTAACAGCAAAATACTCGTACTATACAAGTATAATATTGTAAATATGTTCTTTACGATGTAAATTTTTGTAACGAATTATAGAAAAATAAATACGTATTTTACATTTACACCGTATTAAAAAGCACCGTTAATGTATATAATATACTTTTAAGTATAAATAATATTCCAGATTGTATTAATGTATGTGTGCTTTGTGCAATATTTCAAGATAATCATCAAATCTCAAATTAATCGTCTGTTTGTTCACCGTAACTTGACTAATTTTAATCAATATTGTGAGGACGCGATATTTGTTAGTTTTCTGACACACAACTTTCATAACTTATATTATTAATTCGACTAAAACTGTAAATAAATTAGTATTTGGTGAGCTTAGTATAAACATAATATTATCGCCATTAAGGTTGAAATGAATTCACAGGCATATATAGAACATAATATAATATCAAGTCATAAACTGAAGACTTAAGACACAAACTTGCTCTGACTTCAGAATGCGCAATGAATTGTATGTACATATATTGAGAGAAATGATGAAATTTTAGCAAGCTCATTCCATGTTATTAAATGTTTGCAAACAGTTTGTGCAGATATTGAGCGAAAGTAAAATATGCGCGCTATTTAAGTTTTAGTAGCATACTTTTAGGCAGTGCAAAAAGCGTTAAAATGAAAATAATACTAAATGCATATTTTCTGTTCTTTATGCAGATTGGTATTGCAAATGAATGGAATCGGACTGTGCCCCCTCTACAAATTCATTTAAAATAGCCTACATACTGGAAACTTCTATATATGTAAATTTCTCTCAACATAAGAAGATTTAAGTACTTAATTAATTTAAATTTGCCCTAAATTCTGAACAATATTTGAAAAAGCATATACTTGTATGTACATATGTGCAAGTCTTGATGTGTGTGTCTGGCACAGTATTAATTCATTCTAACACAAGTGCAACTAATGTTCTATTCCCCCACAGCTTGTTTGTAAGAAATGGCGTAGACATCAAAAAAGGCAGCAAAAATTAGAATTCAGAAAAACGTCTTAAAAAATTTCTAATTTAAATTTATATTACATAGTCAAAGCAGAAATACAAAAAAAAATTTAATGTTATTTATTATTAACTAATAGTCAACTTGATTTGTAAGGCAGCTATGTCCTCCAGTAAGAAAAAAATATTTATCAATTCGTCCGGGTCAAATCAGATCTTCAATGTGTGTCTGTGGATGTCTATCTATTAAGTGTTGAAGAGCTAAGCTAACCTAAGATCAAATAATTGTGTTGTGGCCGTGTTAAACATTCTTAATTAGAAATTAAACTGTACAGTCGCGAGAAGTCGAAGCCTAACATCCAAGAAGCCCTTATATCAATATTGACAGCCCCATTAAAATCTATTTCGTTGCTGATATTTTGAGCTTCGAATAAAGACAATTAAATTTAAAAGAATTTGCTTAATAAAGTTTTGTAATTTTCTACAAAAGTGTATTTATTATCACGAAATTTCGGTGGAAGACCTAGAATTCATGAATAATATATTGTGTAAAAAATATTTGCACAAAACCTTTCCTACCCAAGAAGCTTCTTACTTGTCGGAACCACCTATATACTGTAATATATGCGAGTAGCTGAAATACAAACCAAACAATCACAATCTCGCTTTTTTATGAGCATTTTTTATTTGAAGAGATACCTTTACACAACTTTCACACTTTTATACAGGCCGAAAAAATTGTTCAGTTCGGATAACTTTAAGTATACTATATATTTGCCATACAAAATTAAAAGTCGGAATTCATTTATTGTATGAAATTATTTGTCCATGTGAAGGGTATTTTAGTTTCTAGTCTTAAATTGTTTGGCTTTCCACTCTTTGCTTTACTTTAATCGATTAATATAATTTAGAAATTATTAAAGCTTCCATACTACCAATTTCGGAGTTTCTCTACTAAAATCTTCAATGAAAATTTGAAATGGCGTCTTTTGTCTTCTAAAAGATATATACGCTGAAACAACAGTTTGATATTGGATAAGCTGATACTGAAGTGGAATAAATTTTAATTTATGCAATATCCCGTAATAATTTATTGTTAAAAAACACAACAAATTATTGACAAAATTTTTTTAAATTTATTTATTTTTGTGGTTTGGCAAATCACATTTTTAATTTCACAATTCACATTATAGTTTTTCGTATATTTCTCTCTTTTTAACCATAATAACCACCACGACGACCGCCATATCCACCGCGGTATCCACCATATCCGCCACGATATCCACCATAACCGCCACGATAACCACCATAGCCACCACGGTAGCTACCGTAGCCCCGTGCCAAGCGTTCGCCCTCGTTTTCATGTCCTTGCTGGGCGTCGACATCGAACAAGGTTAAAGGTTGATCGGCTGCGTCAAAAGTGAGCACAGCATTATCGCCGACGGGATTACCGCTGGTGCCAACCAGCATCGCCACGAACACCACCACTATTAAACAAACGCTGACGGCACGCATTTTCACTGAATGATTTTTTGTTTTAAGAACGGTCCAGAGTATTTGCTAGGAAAGCTACTCTGGAAGAGTCGAAAACGTTTTGATTATACTCGAAATCGCGCTTTGCTTTTATATGCTGAAATTGCAATTAATTTTTGTCAACACTTCGTAAAATAGCTTTGCTTATACTAAACAATTACAAATCATTTTAATAAACTAAATGAAATAAATAATCGGCGAAATGTACATTACTCGAAATGAAGTCTCGAACGTGCTTATTGTAAAAATATAGAATTTACAATGTGTATACAAGTATAAAAATTGAAATTGAACAAGTAAAAGTAATCAGATGCGCCTAGCAATTTACAGACTGTCGTGTCATGCAATAGCAATAAAAACAACTCAGACCGCGAACACAACTACATACTTGATTTGGGGGCGGCTGTTGTTTACTGCCAATACCCCAGCTGAGCGGTGTCATCTTCTCATTTGAGGCGATTCAGATTTTCGCTCTCTCATTTAGTGATGCATCACCGCTATCACTTGACCAGGTCAACAACACAATTCATGCGCTTTGAAGTGACGTATGTTAATGAATGAAATCGATCAGTTATAACTCAATGATGCTCTATGCAGTTCAAATGGCAAGCGTGTTACTTGGACGCCTCAATAATTTCTGAGAATTGGTCAATGCGAGCACGACAACATATTTGTGGAGTTTTCCTTTAAGTTTCGCTCAGGGTGACAAATTATAAAGTATTAACTCAGTCACTTGTTGTTTTACTATTACTAGTTTTGGTAGTAATTGTCAGTAGTACGTAAAATAATAACTGGAAAATGTTCGATACTCTTCATATGGGCAAGTGGATTCGATGCTCTATATATGTATATATATTATTTATACATACAATGCTGGCCTTAGTTTAAACGCACCAACATTCTTTTCAATTTTATAATCATGCTTGTTCGTATTGTCTAATATGCTTTTCTTTTCAAAGTTCGAATTTTGTTCGAACAATTTCTTTGTCTTAAACAAAAAAAATTTACAAATAAATTGTTCCGGAGTTATATTTAAAGAAAAAATGGGAAAAGCCACAATTATAAACGTGAATAAGTATACATACATACATATACTGACACTCGACTTAATGATTGGCGTTCAGTTGTCTTTATTGATGAAAACGTTCTAATTTAGATGGCTTTCAATACTATTATCACGATTTGAAGAAAGATGAGCTATATTTAGGTCACAACCGCAGCCGGAAAGGTATTATGAATCTATTGATTTCATTTTAATCGATCAGAAGATGAACGGCGATTGCTTCAAAACATTATTGCAGTCCGTAATTCCAAAATTAAGTGATCTCTTTGAACCAATTCCTTGAATGTTTCAACAAGACAATGCTCCTATTCATAACGCTCGAGTAGTAAAGTCGTTTGCCACGAGTAAAAACGTTAATGTCATATTCTCCATATCTTAACCTAATTGAAAATAATTGGAGCTGGCTAGCACGGAAAATATAAAATGGTAAAAATCAATATGAATATATGGAAACATAGAACTGTGAACAATCGGATATATGAAGTTATTACTAAAAAAGGAGGCTGTACTCATTACTAAAATAATTTTGTTTTATTTCTAATAAATCAAATAATAACACGAACTAAACAACATATGTTCTAAGTATTGTAAATTATTATTGACGTCACTAGAGATCAACCGAACATCATTCAAGAGATCGAATGTTATGGAAAAAAGTACGACCGATTCGGCTATTCCTAATAAAATCGGCCACACCTTAGATTTTATTTCAATTCAATAAAAATATCTCACATATAACATGATTTTTTCAATAATTTCATACTAACATAATAAATTGCGCACTTGTATTAATGTGAAAAGTCGTGTAAACTCGGAGTAAGAACGCCTTGCATATAAAAGGTTATCTCTGATATTTCAATTTCATCTTTCAGTTAAAAAATATAAATTTTTTTTTCAATTAAAGTCTGAGTAATAAAAGTTGTTTACATATTTAAAAATCTTATTCTCCTTACAAGTAGGTAGCAATATGGCATGCTTAGTACCTTATAAAATCTTATTAAAAAATTCAGCGAGTTAAACGATTAGCAGATTTCTGCTTTGCAATTAAATGCTTAGATGATTTCATATGTCAATCGGATTAACAATTAATTTTGAGGTGCTTAAAAGCATAGAAATTGAAATTTAATCAAGCAGAGCAAAAACCAACAAATAATTATACGACAGCAATTGAACACAGATCGTTTTACATAGACTTTTTACTTGGCTGATTTGTTGTTCGTAAAAGTAAATAATAAAGGTTTATCTATAGTGAGTAATGAACAATATAATCATTTATAATTAATACATTTTGGAAATACCAACGATTGGAGGATCCTTGACCGCTTTGAAACACGTGTGTATTAAAAGAAAGTCATCGCTACTGACAAATTTTTACCATCATTCCTGCAAAGTTCGAATACCATTACGGTAAAACTGTGTATGTTCATTTTGAGATACCATAAATGAATCAAGACATTTGGGTTGAGGGTTACTCCCAATATAGAAGCAAGTTCTTCTTGCAATTGACACGGATGCTGATCGTCGTTAATATATAGTAGGCACGTCGTTTCCCTTGGAGCAGCACCTTCGCCACCTTTTTGGAGTTTTCGATGAACTGGACAAAGAAAATCAACACTTCCTGCGAATGGCGGTGATTTGGGAAAAAAGCGAACAAATTCGCACAAACAGAGCTACAAGTATGATACATAAACAAAGTCAATAAATTGGATACGCAACGTAATCGGACAACTGCCACGCTCGCAAATCGCCATTAACCGAAAACATATAAAAAGCCATAACTAAACACTAAATTAAGAAAAAAAAGCTGTAATTTGGTACAGATGATCTCTACAGCAAGGGGCATCTGTGGGAAGTTTTTTTGAAACAGTGGACGTGATCTCACACTCTAATAAGTGTAATGTATATATCTCCTAAGCCACTTATGCTACAACAACCAAGTTCTGCCAACACGGATATACTCTTATTTATAGGAGTTCCTACCAACAGTGTGAAAATGAATGAAAGCGGATGAAAACCCCGTTCACTCCCCATATAACGGTACTATTAAAAACTACTAAAAACGCGATAAATCAACAACCAAACGCGTCAGGGATGTAAAAATTCGCCGCCAGGATGGTATAAGAAAGCTTTATAAGAGTCGGTGCGGAAATTGGACAATGGGCGTGGCATCGCCCACTTTTTGGTGAAATCCCATATCTCGGGACCCGACTGACCAATTTCGACAAAATTTGGTACGTGGCATTTTTTTATTATGTCATTTTATTTTACATCACGTTGTGAAAATGAGCGAAATCGAACAATAACCCCGCCTACTTCCCATATAGCACAATTTTAAAATCCATTTGATTCGTTAAGTTTCCAGTATTCAAATTAAGAAGCAATTAATATAGCAGGATTAAACTTTGCACGATCAAGTAGACTAAGTAAGGAAATGACTAAGCCTTGATATGGAACTTTAGATAAGTGTAAGAAACATAATTCCCTTTTTAGCTACTTTTAGCTACACTTTATTTTTCTCTTGGAGATATTTTAAACAATTTCTGGCTTTCGATACGTACTTCCGCGGGCGTAATATGTTTCATTGTTGAAGACAGTTGACATGATGTGTCAAAAAGTTCTAATAATTCAGCAACATTGTTGCTGTCACTGCTAACGCATTTGAAGTTTTAATCTTCTCTTGGGGAAACAATTCAAATCGTAACCGATTTCTCATTTAAAAGAGAATAAATATAATAATTAAAATCTTAAATAGCTTGATGGTGGCTCAAACTACTTGAATACAATTTCGTTATTGTACATCGTCAAGGTAGTCGCTTACAGCATGTCGATGCTTTAAGTCGAGCACCCGATCAACCTGCAAACGAAGTCGATCCAGCAGATTTCGTTCTTACAGTATTCAGTAATGCTAAAGACTCTCACGATACAACTCCAAGATCAAAAATTACTTGAAATTATCAACGTCTTGAAAGGTAACGTAACATCGCCAAATAATGCAACTCTAAAAGTACCAAGCTATGCAATCATCGATTATATCGCAAAGAGCCCGATGGACCAAAATTTGTGATCTCAAATGGGCTTCGCTGGCGCATTGAACAGTTTTGCCATGACAAAGCAGGACATACAGCGCTAGAAATTAATATTCAACGTATCAGACAGACATACTGGTTTCCGCAAATGAGAAAATACGTTAAAACTTATTTAGCAGCATGTATTTAAATGCTGTTACCAGAAACAACGCACAGGTAAACCCGAAAGTAACGGGTGATTTTTTTGAGGTTAGGATTTTCATGCATTAGTATTTGACAGATCACGTGGGATTTCAGACATGGTGTCAAAGAGAAAGATGCTCAGTATGCTTTGACATTTCATCATGAATAGACTTACTAACGAGCAACGCTTGCAAATCATTGAATTTTATTACCAAAATCAGTGTTCGGTTCGAAATGTGTTGTTATCGACAAATTTTGTTCAGCGATGAGGCTCATTTCTGGTTGAATGGCTACGTAAATAAGCAAAATTGCCGCATTTGGGGTGAAGAGCAACCAGAAGCCGTTCAAGAACTGCCCATGCATCCCGAAAAATGCACTGTTTGGTGTGGTTTGTACGCTGGTGGAATCATTGGACCGTATTTTTTCAAAGATGCTGTTGGGCGCAACGTTACGGTGAATGGCGATCGCTATCGTTCGATGCTAACAAACTTTTTGTTGCCAAAAATGGAAGAACTGAACTTGGTTGACATGTGGTTTCAACAAGATGGCGCTACATGCCACACAGCTCGCGATTCTATGGCCATTTTGAGGGAAAACTTCGGACAACAATTCATCTCAAGAAATGGACCCGTAAGTTGGCCACCAAGATCATGCGATTTAACGCCTTTAGACTATTTTTTGTGGGGCTACGTCAAGTCTAAAGTCTACAGAAATAAGCCAGCAACTATTCCAGCTTTGGAAGACAACATTTCCGAAGAAATTCGGGCTATTCCGGCCGAAATGCTCGAAAAAGTTGCCCAAAATTGGACTTTCCGAATGGACCACCTAAGACGCAGCCGCGGTCAACATTTAAATGAAATTATCTTCAAAAAGTAAATGTCATGAACCAATCTAACGTTTCAAATAAAGAACCGATGAGATTTTGCAAATTTTATGCGTTTTTTTTTTAAAAAAAGTTATCAAGCTCTTAAAAAATCACCCTTTATTATGCATTTTGATTCTATCAAGCCAATTCCATTTTATCGCAACTATCTGGATCATATGGGTTCATTTATATGCAGCAAACAGGGAAATTCGTACGTATTGACCGTATCTGACGCTTTCAACTAATTTTTAATAGTTAAAGCCGTACGTGATACAAAAACGCTAAATGAAATGTCATCCTATTGTGGCCTACCATCTCACATAGTAAATGATGTTGGTACATTTTTTACGTCAAAAACTTTTGAAGAGTTTTGCAGTAACCTTAACATTCAACACACGAAAGTCGCCGTAGGTACTCCACGCACTAATGGTCAAGTAGAGCGTCCAACCAAAACATTTTAACATTCCTCAGAACAACAACTGAAAATCCGAAAGATTGGGATCTCAAATTGAAAGATATCTAATGAACCACGACCTCACGACGTAATACAACATCAGGTTTTAATCCGAATGAACTTGTTTTCGACTTTACGTTACGAGATATAGTCACCAATCAATTACAGTACATGATGATATTGATGAGGACCGCTCTACACTGTCCTCTGGAGAAAAAGGTAAGCAGAGATTCGATAAGCGTCAACAAAATGCCAAAATATGTGTTAAAGACGATTTGGTAGCCACTGAAAACGTACCAGCTTGTATAGGGTGGGTCATCTAACGTTTTAAAGTTTAATTATCTATATTTCGACATTGGAAACGTATATACCATTCGGAAAGTGACAGATATTCAGTAAAAAGTCTAAAATTTACGAAAATGGGTCACTGGAAAAAGCCATCTACTGTTCGCAGATTGGGCAGAAGATCGTTTGACCGAAGATGGTCAATTCTACAGAAAAATCATCTTTTCAGACGAGGCTCATTTCCACCTCGATGGTTACGTTAACAAGCAGAATTGGCGCATTTGTGGCACAGAAAACTCGCACGTAATCGTCGAAAAGCCAAAGCACCCAGCACGAATCACTGTATGGTGCGGATTTTGGTCTGGTGGAATTATCTTCATTTTCTTTTCTTCGAAAATGAAGAAGGAACCGTAACCATCAATGGTGAGCGATATCGCGCAATGTTAACCGATTTTTTTTTCAAGCAAATTGAAGAGGAAGACTTGGACAACATTTGGTTCCAGCAGGATGGCGCTACGTGCCATACAGCAAACGCTATACTCAATCTTTTACGTCCATCTATAAATTTAAATCATCTTACATGTGAATCTAGAAAACTTGAGCTTAAGTTTCGAGGATTATACGTTGTTCGAAAAGTTGTAGGTAACTATCGCTACTTTTTGGAAGACATCTCAGGGTACCAGATAACAAACAAGAAAATTTGTTCCGTCTATGCATCAAACAAAATGAAGCCTTGTTGTAGAAATTGTCCTGAGCTAGAACCCGACGACGAAATTGAAGACGATTTAGGTCAGGAAGGGTCGAGTTGTTCATCTCTGGGTGTTGAAAAGAAAAAAAACCATCGAAGACGGTATTTTTTTAATCACTTTTAATTTCTTTGTATTTTATTAATTGTTTTGTAATAAATTTAACTTGTTCTGAAAAATAAAGTGCTTGTGCTTGTGCGTGTCGGTAGTGATTTCGAAGAAGAGCAGAAGTTTTTGTAGTGTTTGGAAAAAGCAGTTTGACCACCATAACTGAAATCTTAGATAAACTTTTTAAATATTATCCAAATTTCGACAGGAGTTCAGCTTCGAAAAAAGATAGGGTATTATAGATGTGACTGTCTGTCCGTCCGTCCGTCCGACCGTGAAAGATACGACTACAGTTAGTGTCATTGAAAATGGTACAGCAAGTAAAATTTTAAGTTTTCTCAAATATCTCAAAAACGCAATGTGTCCTACAAATTTGCGACCGACTGAAAAAATGGGTATTGCAAGTACATTTAAGTACCCAAAGCATACAGCACATTCGACACGAATGTGAGCACTCTACAATTGTCCAAAAGTGCTGAAAACTCCAGCCCAGTCCCCAGAAATTTTAAATTTTTTAGCTTTCCACGTTTTGTACTATGTTAATCAATGTTTTCTTAAATCCTCAAAAAGACAGCACTATATTTTAATACTGGATAAACTGATGATGAGAAAGAAAAAAAATGTATACAATATCTCGTGTTTATTTTTTAACAAAAAACACACAAATTATTGACAAACTTTCTTTAATTTTATTCTTGTAGTATAACAAAACACATTTTTAAGAACTTGTCAACTCAAGCACGACGACATGTTTGTGGGGGTTTCCTTTAAGCTACGCTCAGAGTAACATATTATAAGGTATTAACTCACTCACTTGTTGTTGTACCACTAACAACTTCAGCACACTTCCGCTGAGTAGAGAAATGGCCAATTTTTAAAACGGAACTATAGATAAGCGTAAAAACATAATTCCTTTTTTAGGCAAGCACTTAGCTAACCAGATCTCTATATTGGGCTACTCCTGACTACTTTGTGCAGATTTTTTAAAAAGCAAAGCTTAGACCAGTTTGCTTTTGTTGTTGATTTCATAAAATATAACGTAAATTTTTCAATAATTTCATACCAAAATTAAAAATGGCGCACCTGTATAAATGTGAAAAATCGTGTAAGCTCGGAGTAAGTACACTTCGCACGTAAAAGGTTACCTCTGATTTATTTCAATTTCTTTACAATTAAAGTCACAGTAAAAAAATATTATTTACAATTTTTATAATATACTAGAGGACCCGTCCACGCTTCATTTTGGCTGATACATACGTAAACTACTACAACCATCTTTACTGTTGAGTTTGGGCTCAGGGAAATTCACCGTTGAAAAGATATTTGCTAAGCTGGAAACAGTCAAAATGAGCACCGAGGACAATGATGCTGTAAAGAGGCGAACGTTCTGTGCAAAGTGGGTGCCTCGCAAGTTCATAATCCAACAAAACAACGAATAACTGATTCTGAGAAGTGTTTGAGTGCTCTTTAATCGTAATAAAACAGAATTCTTGCGTCGGTGTGTGACAATAAAAACATAGCTTCGTCATTTCCAACTGGAGTCCAAACGGCAGTCATTCTAGTGGACTGCACATGATGAACCGGTTCTGGTGGAAAGACGAAATATTCGGCTGGAAAGGTTATGACATCAGTCTTTTGGGATGCACGTCAACGACTGATTACTGAGCCAGTTATAATCAATTTCACTGCGTACTTGGTTGTAGTTCTTTTCTACTATTCCCAATATTTAGCAATTGTAATATTTTTGAGGAAGAATCTGTTAAAAATTGTACGCATATATTCAAATGATTCCAACAAACATGAATTCTGAACAAATGCTTATGATTTAAAATATAAATTTTGTTTTCATGAGTTGTATTTGATTCTAATATAAAGAAATGAAAAGTATCCTATGGCCTTACCCTGGTTCTAAACTACCTCCCCACCAATTTTCAGCCAAATCCGTTCAGCCGTTCTTGAGTTATAAATGGTGTAACTAACACGACTTTCTTTTATATACTCGTACATAGATTTCACTTAATAAGTGACAGCAATTGCTCATGCTTACTGACTAATAAAGTCTTAATAAAAAGTCCACCGAGTTAAACAATTAGCAGATTTTTGCTTCGGAATTAAATGCTTTGATGCTTTCATATGTTGACCGGATTAACTATTAATTTTCAGGTGCTTTAAAGCATAGATATTCTAATTGAATCAAGCTGAGCACAAACAACAAATAATTATAGGATAGCAATTGAACACAAATCGCTTAATTTCGATTCTCTACTTGGATGATTTATTGTTCATAAAAGTATATAATAAAATAAAAGATAAAAATCATCTACAATGTGTAATGAATAATATAAAAAATTATTATTAATAGATTTTGGGAATACCAACGACTGGAGGGTCCGTGACCGTTTTTAAACAAAAGAACATATTTGAGAAATTCATTCGAAAGCTTTCTATATACTAACTATCCACATATACATATAAGAATTACGTATCGCGATTTGTCCGGCGTAAGCTCCTAAACCGCCGAACAGATTTTAATAAAATTTGGCACTCTGTGTTCTGTTTGATTCAACTGAAAATGTAGGATAGTGTAATTGAACATTTCATAATCTCGCAACTCGCTAGAATCAAGGCCGAAGAAAAACTTAAAATTGTATATTAAACTATGGGAAGTATTGCCCTGATTTCTTCCATTTTAGACAAGAAGACATACTGATCTATTTATTTGTGTAAATTACCGGCACACACCTTTATACGGATTTAAACGATGGGACGTGTTAGCGAATGTTGTCGGTTACGTGTAGGCGCACGGATCGAATAAGAAAGAGGGTTGGGCGCCGTCCGCCAGTCCCTTTTGTTGATTGTGATTGGTCTCCTCGGGTGTGGTATAAAAGGTGAGGTGTAGATGATGATGCGTTGAGTTGGTGTGTGTGGGATGAAGAGATGACGTGTTGAGTATGGTGTGTATGTGTGGGGTGTAGATGTATTGCATTAAGAGGGGGGTCAGGTGCTCATTTAGCCAATTTGTATTTTGACATAAGAATATATTATTATTAAGGAAATAACATATCTCACGGATTGACCGATATTTACGGCGAAAAGTCACCCATACGCAATGCGGTCCACATATTTAGTGTCTGATTCTTTGAAAAGTTATAGTCGAATTTCAGCATATTGTGGGCGTAAGATAGAGTATCTTGAATACACTATTTTTTCAAAGTTTGATCCTGCCTGATCATCTATAACTTCAATGGTGTCTGATTTGTTTACTGCAAACTGAAAGAATAATTTCGTTTTTTGTTTGTGAATATGTGTTATTTGATAATAAGTAAATTAGATAACTAAATGATTATCTGTCTCATATTTTCGGTTGATCTCCAGTGACATCACTAATAATAATTTCTGATTTCATGTGTTTCGGAAACTAACATTATGTCAGTATAATTTTGATTGAAAAATCTCTCCTTGTGACGGAATGTGCCATTGGTCTCAGATATCACAAAGAGAAGACATTGATTGTCTAAACAGGTCTTCAGATTTGGCTACTCCCGACTACTTTTTGGAAGCAAAGTTTAGACCAGTTTGCTTTTGTTGCTGTTTTCATAAAAATATAACGTACAAGATTCAATAATTTCATACAAAAATATATAATTGCGCACCTGTATAAGTGTGAAAAATCGTGTAAACTCGGAGTAAGAACACCTCATACATAAAGGTTATCTCTGATTTATTTCAATTTTATTTTTCAGTCTTTAAATATTTTTTTTACAATTAAAGTCTGAGTAAAAAAAAATCTTTACAATTTTAAAAATCTTATTCTCGGTACAAGTACTTAGATAGCAGCGAGTTAAACGATTAGCTGATTTCTGTTTCGCAAATTAATGCATCTCTTTCGTATGCCGGCCCGTATTAACGATTAATTTTGAGGTGCTTAAAAGCATAGATATTATAATTGAATCAAGCAGAGCAAAACCAACAAATAACTATAGGATCTTAATTAGACACAGATCGTTTTACTCACAGTTTTTACTTGGATGATCCACTGTATCGTCGTCGCTCAAACGACATTGGCGGAACATTAAATTTAGAGAAGTGAATATCGAAGTCAACAACACATCGATCGTACCATATTCGCCGCTGTTGAATTCAAAACTCATATCAATATTAAGTATTACAGTTTGGTGAAATCAATCAAATATGTTTGCAAGTACGTCACCAAAGAAAGTAATATGACGGTTATTGGCCTTGAACGAGATGAGATCAGCAAGTACCAAATCGGTCGATACGTGAACTGCAATGAAGCACTTTGTAGGATATTTACTTTTGCAATTCGTAAACGTTTTCCGAGGTACGGTGGGTGCAACTTTTTGAGAAGCATGCCAGCAATTTCAACATGATATTCACTGGAATCAAACGATGGATGATGCGATAGCCACTTCGCATGCTACTGAAGTTCGCACACTTTTCGCAAAGATCAATTAATAGTATCAATTATAGGATACAAACAAAAATGGCATTGCCGAAGACATTTTATATCGTATTCGCCAAGCAAATTCCGATCGTGTGGAAGTGTGTGGCAGAAATCTGGAAATGGCATGTTTTTCACACGGTCAGATGTACGTGGCGTATTCACGACTTGGAAAACCATCTTCTCTGTATGCTGCGTTACATTGAAAAAAAATGTAGAAAAATCGCAAATAAATGATTTCCAACACAATATAAATTCAACTTTCTTTTCATTTCAAAACACACAATTTCACGGAAGACAACGCTTGCGGAGTCAGCTAGTAAACAATGTAATCATTAATACGTAATAGATTTTGGGAATACCAATGACTGGACGGTTCTTGACCTTTTTTTAACACGTGTGTATCCCTCATACATTAGCGAAGCTTTGTAAACGCGTTTCTTGGCACCCAAGAGAGTTTAGTATTTCAAATCGGCGTAATCGAACCACTGCCACTTCCACAAAGTGCCGTTAAGCGAAAACATATAAAGTGTCATAATTGTCATGGTTACCGACATTTTCCCAAATTGAATTCTTCTGTATACAAGATGATGATTTAAGATTCTGCCAGTGAGACTAGTGGAGGATAAGCACATTTTCGTTTAACTACAAATAAGAAATATAAGTATCTAATAGTGAGTGTGGCTTCACTCATCTAAATAAATTCGATAGGCGGTTTTGATATAAAAATACCACCGATTTTTGGAACATTTACGCTATTTTTCATTGACTGTATGTTGGATATGAAATTGTTTACAGATTTAAATTTTTGCATTGCCTATCTGTCTGTAATTTTTGGTATGGTTTTGGTGGTATGGTTTTTAACCGACAAGATATCTTCACGAAATTTTTTTTTTTAATTTTGAACAGGATGAAGAAATCGTTCAGATCGGATCATTAAAGCAAATATCTGTTATTTCAAACGAACGGTCGGAATCAAGTGTTTGTATAGAAAACTTTTTTATTTGTCATCTTCATGAAATTTGTATTATTGTTCAAGGTAACGGTTAAATCTCCAAAGAATTTTTTTAGATCGAGTCACTATAGCATATTCAAATCAAGCACTTACGCGGAACATTTTTTTACACTATATGTGAAGAATATTTTAGTTCCTCGTTTTAAATTGTTTGGCTTCCCTCCTTTTGGTTTTTTTTTAATCAATTAATATCATCTGAAAATGATAGATGTTTTCTTTAAAATATATAGCTGAGCACATACTACCAATTTCGGAGTTTCTGTACTAAAAGATCAAATTTTCTGAAATCGTATCTTTGGTCTTCTAAAATATATGTATATACGCTGAAACAACAATTTAGTATTGGATAAGCTGATTTTGAAGTGGAATAATATTTATTTTGCACATTATTGCGTGATTATTTAACAACAGAAAAAAAAGCAATTTATTTTAATAATTTTTTTAAATTTTATTCTTGTAGTATGGCAAATCATATTTTTAGTTTCACAATTCACATTATAGTTTTTCGTATATTTCTCTCTTTTTAACCATAATAACCACCACGACGACCCCCATATCCACCACGATATCCACCATATCCGCCACGATATCCACCATATCCACCACGATATCCACCATAACCGCCACGATAACCACGACGATAGCCACCATAGGCCCGGGCCAAGCGATCGCCTTCGTTCTCATGTCCTTGCTGCGCGTCGACATCGAACAATGTTAACGGTTGTTCGGCTGTCTCTAAAGTGAGCACAGTATTATCGCCGATGGGACTACCGCTAGTGCCGACCAGCATCACCACGAACACCACCAGTACTATGCAAACGCTGAAGGTACGCATTTTCACTGAATTATTTTTTGTTTTAAGAACGGTTCTGAGTATTTGTAAAGAAAGTTCCTCTAGAAGAGTTGCTAACGTTTTGATTATTCTCGGAATAGCACTTTGCTTTTATATAGCAAAATTGCATTTGCTTTTTGTCAACACTCACTAAACTATCTGTGCATATACGATTACAAATCGTTTTCATAAACTAAATGATATAAATAATCGGCGAAATGTACTTTGCATGGAGGAAAATCTCGAACGTGATTATTGTACTATAGAGAAAATGTGTATACGACTATAGAAATTGAAATTGAACAGGCAAAAATAATAAAATGCGCCTAGCAATTTACAAACTGTCATGCAATAACAACAACTCAAACGACGAAAACTATTTTTCTGGGGGCGGCTGTTGTTTACTGCCATCACCCCTGCTGAGCGGTCATCTTCTCATTTGCGGCGACTCATATTGGCGCGCTCTCATTTAGTGATGCATCACCGCTATCACCTGACCAAGTCATCAACACAACTCGTGCATTCTTTGCATCGTATTGAAATGACGTCTGTTAATGAATGAAATTGATCAGCTATAATGATACTCCGTGTAATCCAAATGACATTCGGCTTATTTGAACGCCGCAGTATTTTCTGAGAATATGTCAATGCGAGCAACACATTACATTTGTGGGGTTTTCCTTTAAGCTACGTTCAGGGTGACAAATTATAATGACAACTCACTCGCTGTTGTACTACTACTAATTTTTGTAGTAATTGTTAACAATATGTAAAATGATAACTTGAAAATTATTCGATATTCTACATAGACATGCACAAAAATGGAATTGCCTTTCGTTCGTGTGCAGACACTACTTTTATAGCACTATTTGAATATTGATTCATAATCATGTAATGATCATAGATCAGATAAAAATAAACTCTTTAATCGGGACTCTTTGTATTTAATTGTTGATGACGAGACACATTTCATACGACGTGTGGCTGTTAAATAGTAAAAAGGCTTCTTTGGGAGACCGGCAATTCATTCGAATACTATCTGTATACTATTTTTGTACGTATCTATTGTATATACGAATCCTGGGTGAAGCCCTGTGTCAAAGCGACTTTGTTTTATACTATGTAGTGATTATGAGAAAATTAAAAAAAAAAAACGAAAAAACAACTAATAGCTTTTAAAGAACGGAAGTTCCGGTGTAATCGAATATTTCGAACTCTTGCAACTCGCTAGAATCAAAGCCGAGGAAATACCTTTCAATGTCGGCAAAATTTTATATTACACTATGGGATGCATTTCCCTGATTTCTGCCATTTTAGTCAAGAATTTATACAGTTTTTTAAAAGATTTTATTTCTGTATTTCAGTAAGATTTTTCACATATTGACCTTTCGAAAATAACTATTTATAAGGTTTGTGGGGAATATAGGGAAGGAATGTATCGCCCCGATTTTATCCATACTTTACATTAAATTTCAATACTAAACATCATATAGCGAACGATAAGTTTGATAGAAAGAAACAGTCATATATAAAGAGTCCACATATTTGATGTTTGGGACCTTGAAAATATATATAATATACAATAACATTGTTAATTGAAAAAATTGTTTTGTTTTTATTCAACATAGTTCCCTTCAATGGTAATACACTGATTAAAGTAACCTTCCAACTTTCGATACCATTTTATAGTACGATTTGTCCTTTGCTTCAAAATAGGCTTCAATTTTGACGATCACCTCATTCGACGAAAATTTGGAGAATGTGGTGGATGCGGAAGCAAATTGAACCCCAATTCAAAGATTTTTGCCAACGTTTTGACTGACATGTGACACGGTGCACTGTCTTGGTGAAACAGTACTTTATTCTTCTTTAAATGCCGCTGTATGTCGTCGAACCCGTCCTTCATATGATCCAATAGCGTTATGTAATAGTCGCTGTTGAAGCTCCTTCCGTTTTGAGTATATCATATGTTCTCATTTCATGTGCTTATACTATACGAGGTGTGTCCAAAAAGTATCGCGACTTTTGTGTTTTTTTCAAAAATTATTTATTTATTTATAAATATCTATTCCCCTTCAAAGTAATCCCCATGAGATATTATATACTTGTGCCAACGGTTTTTCCAATCTTCGAAGCACTTCAAAAAATCATTTTTTTTTTATCTTCTTCAGCTCCTCCTTCGATGCCGTCTTTATCTCGTCAAGAGAAGCGTAACGTCGTCCTTTCATGGGCCTCTTCAGTTTAGGGAACAAGAAAAAGTCAAAGGGGCCAGATCTGGGGAATACGGTGGCTGCGGCATCATTAGTGTGTTGTTTTTGGCCAAAAAGTCGCGCACAAGCAACGATGTGTGAGCAGGGGCGTTATCGTGGTGCAATTTTTTGGATAGGTAAAAATCGAAGACGATTCAAAACACGTGCAAGCAAAGCAGCTGTCAACAATTAAATGAACATTCAAAATGGCCGAGCTTGTCGGCATAAGTGAGTGACATGAGTACCAACACAACGTCACAAAAAATGCGAAATTCGAATATACGTAACCCGCGAAAATTCAAAATTCGCGATACTTTTTGAACACACCTCGTATAAATAAATTTAAAGCTACATTAATTCCGACATGGGAGGTCTAGAATATATTGTCTTTTAGGTCTTATAAGTTCATTGTTGTCATCTAAATCAATTTTCTCAGATCCTGTAGACTTTTGACATGGTTTGCCAAAAAATTTTAATATTTCAGTATCATTGTTAGAGCCACAGCTAATAAAAGCAATGAACGTATCTTCGAGGTATCTACCATACGCATTTGTAGTTTTAATAGATTTGTATTTGTATTGTTTGAATTTGTAGAGTTCTATATTTTGCGGTGACCAAACTTCAAAGATACTAATGTCACGTTTGTTGTTTAAAGCAAACTAATTTCGATGCTTCAAATTAAATAATGTGTTCTAGCTGATTATAATTGGCAAGTGATCCAATAGCTGTGTTGGAATACCTATATACACAGAACACGGAAGAATGGGCGCGACCTTTAAAAACGTACTGTTATCCCCTGTTTGCCGTTTTGCGTCTTACAGCCCCATTTCGAGAAAAGTTATCAACTTATTTGTTTATTTTGGTTTATTTTGTGAAGTTATTCTTGCTCAAACCGCACTCACTTTGTCTTTTCGCAAATGCTCGTAAATTATTAATATTTTTTATAATATTTACGGATTTCAATAATTCAAACTATTCCGTTTCTACAACAAAACTTTGCAGTGTGTCTGACATCACCAAGGGATGACATTGATTGGCTAACCTCGTTTTCAGCTTTGGCTACTCTAGTCTTATTTTTGAAGAGCAAAGATTCGCAATTCTCGATCCATTTGATATTTCTAATTATGGCGGCCACTTGTAAGATGCCGTTTTAATATAATAAAAATATCCCAAACAAAATATTAATTTTTCAATAATACCATACCAACATAATAAATTCTCACCCTGTATCCGTATAAGTAAGATAGGTCGACTTTATTCGGAGTATATAGGCTTCGTACATAAAAAATTATCTTTCAAGTATTGCAATTTTATTTGTCGGTCTGAAAATACTTGTTTAGACTTATACTCTTAGGAAAAAAGGTTATTTACATTTTTAATAATATAACCTTCCTTACAGCAATAGCTTGCCTAGTAACTAATAAAATCTAATTAAAAAATTCAGCAAGTTAAACGATTAGCAAATTTCTGCTTCGTAATTAAATGCGTACATGCTTTTATATGCCGACCGGATAAACAATTAATTTTGAGGTGCTTAAAAGCATAGGAATTGAAATTAAATCAAGCAGAGTAAAAACCAATTAATAATTATAGGATAGCAATTAAACACAGATCGCTTTATATAGACTATTTGCTTTGCTGATTTACAGTTCGTAAAACAATTAATTAAGACCTAAATAACGAGGATAAGTTTGAATAAAGTTTGGGAATACCAACAACTGCAAGGATCTTAACCGCTTTTCAAAATGTTTGCATTTATGTTAAATGAATCCGACTGCTAAATGACTGTTAAAATTTTAACTCTTCTGTGATAAATCTGTAATGAATATATTTTATTTGATCTCGCAGAACACTTACGTTATCTAATATTTATACAAACGAAAAATGTTGCTAGAGAGTATTATAAGTTTGTTCACTGAACGATTTTCGCAACACCTAAATTGAGATATATGTATATAGGATTTTGTGTATATAAAGGATCAGGATATCAAGGCGAGCTGCGTTCATTGTCACGCCAAAAAATTCCTTCTTGACAAAAGGGCAAAAAATTGGAAGCACAAAATAAACTGAATGTTCTGACTCACTTAGAGTTTTAATTGTCTTTATAAGTATTTATATTCCTTTATATCGTTTTTAATTTTTTTTAAGTTTTATTTTTTTAAACATATTCAATAAATTTATTATCTAACAAAATTTCTATGCATCTTCCCCTCTTCTTCTGTATAACAGCACACCAGTCGCTCTTCTTTTTCGCTATATGGTGCCAATTGGAGATTTCAAGTATAGACAGGTCCTTATCCATAAGTATGACATGATCCAGCCATAAATCTTCCACAGAAGTTTTCTCTCGAGAACTCGTCACGTTGACTCATTAGATTTTGTCATCGTCCATGTCTCTTCACCATATAGCAGAACGGGAATAATGAGTGACTTATCGAGTTAGATCTTTGTTCGTCGAAAGAAGAGCCTGTTGGTAAGAGTTATTCTGGATTTTCGGCGAAATCGATCAGCCACAAGCCATTTGGGAATGTTGAATTTTCCGACCGTTGTGCCAAAGATACTCTTTTTGCCCACCCTGGCGTTAAATTCGCTGGGACAGCTCTCATAAGTGCGCTTCAAGCGCTCATAGAAGGCATTTGGGGTCAAATCGTCCTTCTCTTCCATCGAGGCGTGGGCGCAAATCAGTAATATGTTGAAGAACTACGCTTTGATGTGGTTTGTAGCTAGACGTTCATCTACCGGGGTGAATGATAGTGCTCGGCGACGGAGTCTCTCCCAACACGTATCCCACACCGTACTTGCACTCCTTTATATGGCCACTGTAATTAATGCCACAAGGACCTACTCGCCTCAGTCTTTGTCCAATCCATCACACTACTTGGACGTTGGTGATGTCAGCGTTCACTCTTACGAGGACAACAACCAGCTGGGCACCTTCCCATTTAAAGGAGCGGACATTTCTGATGCATGCTCTTAAATTGAAATCCTGAATGTGTTTGTAAAGGTCGTCGGTAAAAGAGGGGCTTTCATCCGAGACGGTTGTTTCCCTTTCGGTGGCAGTGGTTTTTTACGTGACGAGTCTCAAACCCAGCGCTTTCACCCTTTAGCTCGCCTTCTAACGTTTTTTTTTTCTGGCTACGCACAGGATACTTGGTCTAAGTCCTACGGTCGGGAGCTGCTTAAGCCATATGCAATAGAAACGTTTATGGCCACTCCAAGTGAATGGCGCTCACAGAACTTTTCTTACTTGCGTGGTCTTTTACATATGACTCTATCCATCTCCTCCTGTGCCCATTATTTACTTACATGTTATGATAGGCTGGTTAAACGCTCTTGAACGTCTTCCATGCTTTAAGCGAAGCCTTACTATATTCTTAAATAAAAAATAATCTTCCCACACTTAAATGCGTAAGGTTTGATTGTTGTTACTGAAAGGTTAGGTTTGACTGTTGAATATTATAGATTACTTAGGTAAGTTCTCTTTTGCAATTTCTTTTCGACGTCGTTTCAACAGAAGGATCAGGTATTTTGGTGTCATTTATTGCACCGCCACGCTTAATACTCAAAACAATTACCATTTTTCGCTTTACCGAAATGTTTTGAGTCCATCCATTAGAAATGTTGAAATCAACTTGTAATAAAGTGTACTCCTCAAAACACTTCGCAAAATTTTCAAAGATTCCCGAATCGTTATTCTCCATTACCCATGTTTGAGAAATATCGTGATACTTGAGTTTACAACAAAAGTCGAAATCAAACGTAAATTAATTAAAAACAAAATAAAGCTGCCTACATTTTCCCACATCAAATTTTTCTGTATATGCCATGATGCTTCAAGATACTGCCACTAAGAGTAGCGGTGGAAAAGCACATTTTTCGTAAACTAGTCTCCTATTTCTTAAAATATTCATTTGAAATTTTTCGCACATCCACCCAAGGGGCAGATCACTTGTCAGAATCGCCGATATTGGACGACAAGCTTTTGTATAGGCATTATTTTATTTGACGAGATATCTTCACAAAATTTGGCACAGACCTTTATACAAGCTGAAGATATTGTTCAGATCGGAAAAATTTTCATTTGATATCTTCGTGAAATATGGATCAATCTCCGAAAAAATCTTTAGACCGAGCCACTACTGAATACTTTTTTATACTATATATGAAGGGTATTGTAGCTTCACGTTTAAAATTTTTGGGCTTCCTACTTTTTGCTTTATTTTATTTTTCAATTAATATAATTTCAAAATTATAGATATTTTCTCTAAAATACATAACTCAGCACATACTACTATTTCCGGAGTTTCTGTACTAAAAGTTTAAATTTTCGGAAATGAAATCTTTGGTCTTCTAAAATATATATGCACTGGGCAGCAATATAATTTAATATTTGATTAGCTGATAGTGAAGAAGAATGAAATTTATTTTATACAATATCGCGTGGTTACATTACAATAGAAAACACAAGAATTTATTGACAAAATTTGGTTAATTTTATTCTTGTAGTATGGCAAATCATATTTTTAATTTCACAATTTAAATTAAAGATAAATTATAGTTTTTCGTATATTTCTCGTCATTTTAACCGTAATAACCACCACGACGACCGCCATATCCACCAAATCCGCCGCGGTATCCACCATAACCACCACGATATCCACCAAAACCGCCACGATATCCACCATAACCACCGCGGTAGCCACCGTAGCCCCGCGCCAAGCGATCGCCTTCGTTCTCATGTCCTTGCTGCGCGTCGACATCGAACAAAGTTAACGGTTGATCGGCTACCTCAAAAGTGAGCACAGCATTATCGCCGACAGGATTACCGCTGGTGCTGACCAGCATCGCCACAAACAAAACTAGCACTAAGCAAACGCTGAAGGCGCGCATTTTCACTGAATTATTTTTTGTTTTAAGAACGGTCAAGAGTATTTGTTAAGAAAGTTCCTCTAGCAGAATCGCTAACGTTTTGATTATATTCGGAACAGCACTTTGCTTTTATATAGCAAAATTGGAGTTGATTTTTGACAACACTCACTAAAGTAGCTGTACATACACCATTACAAATCATTTTAATAATGATATAAATAATCAGAGAAATGTACTTTACTTGAAATCTCGAACGTGTTCTTCTAAAAAAAATAGAGAAAATATACAAGCATAGAAATTGAAATTGAACAGGCAAAAGTAATGAGACGGGCCTAGCAATTAACAGACTGTCATGTCATGCAACAACAACAGCAACAATTCAAACGACGAAAACAAATTTTCGATTTGGGGGCGGCTGTTGTTTACTGCCAATACCCCAGCTGAGCGGTGTCATCTTCACATTTGCCGCGATTCAGATTTTCGCTCTCTCATTTAGTGATGCATCACCGCTATCACCTGACCAGGTCAACAACACAATTCATGCGCTTTGAAGTGACGTCTATTAGTGAATGAAATCGATCAGTTAGAACTTAATGATGCTCCGTGTAATTCAAATGGCATGCATCTTACTTGAATGCCTCAGTAATTTCTGAGTATTGGTCAATGCAAGCACGACAGCATATTTGTGGGGATTTCCTTTAAGATAAGTTCAGGGTGACAAAACTTTATTAAATTAGTCTAATGACTTGTTGTTGTACTACCACCAATATTTGTAGTAATTGTTAATAGTTAGTACGTAGACTGAAAATTAGTAAATTATTAGATTTTCTATATATGCATAAAACATGCAATTATTTTTGAAATGCTTATAAGCTGAAACAAATTTCTTTGTACTATTTGAGTATTGGCACATTAAATCATGTATCACCTGAAAAAAATTCTCCTAAATCGGGACGTTCTGAAGTATTTTTTTTTATAGTAGGGGGAAGCATCGAAAGCCGGAGTGCGAAACTTTAATCCGCTAAACCTAACCTACTCCCAACTCAAGGCTTTCCCACGGAACTACCGATTAAGTATTACTTCCTGAAGAATGCATTGAGTTTCAATTGTTGACGACGAGACTAATTTCACACTATCCAGCGTTGTTAATAAGCAAAAAGGAATGATTGGGAAACAGATAATTTATTCGAATACTACCTGTACAGTATCTATGCACATATAAAATAATTACGCCTGAAGTTTTGCGCGGCGTAAGTTCCTAAACTACTAAACAGTTTTCAATAAAAATTAGGACACTGCGTCCTGTTTGATCCAACTAAACAAAAGGTTGGTTTTTGTTTGAATTATGTGAATAAAATCATGTAAAAGCATATCTCTAAATATAGGCATATTCAAAATTAGAAAACAACTAGTACCTTGTACAGAAGTTAATTTCCAGTTTGAACGAATATTTTATGCTTTTGCAAAGCGCTAGAATCAAAGACGAGGAAATACCTTCCTGTATTGGTAAACCTTTATATTAAACCATGGAAATATTGCCCTGATTTCTTCCATTTTAGACAAGAAGATATACTAATTTCATTATTTTTATTCAGGTTCTTTTTAAAAGTCTTCACATTTTTAGAAAGTCTTTCTAAATGAGACTTTGACAGGACGACAGTGATAGGGTTTGAGCAGCCCGAAAGCTAGACTCAATAAACAAGAATTTAGTTACATATATGTGGATAGGGCAGAATTTCTACCCAATAGCCAATACATGTTTCTGAGTTTTATTTCTAATTCTTGTTTTTTCATTTTGACATGTTCACTCCATCTCTTGTTTTGTGTTCAGGCCCATGGACTACTAATTATATGTAGTCCTTTGTGAAGCCATAGAAAAGAAGAACTCCTGTGTTCGAAGTTATAAATTAGCAAAACGCTTAGTAGCCTATACAAATTTCCGTAGGCGCTTAATTTTCATTCTCGCCAGTTCGATGGGATGTCTGAAGGTATGCGCCCTCAAGTGATTAAGTCTTGACCTCCTTAACGCGAGACAGGCAAGAAAGAAGTGTTGAGTTGTTTCCACCTAATCTTCTTCCATACAACTTCTGCATATGATGTCCCAGCCTTACTGCGTGGATGCCAATAGCGCAATGGCGTGTTAAAAGCCACAAAACTAGGGAGAAGCTAGCCTTACTGAGGGCAAAGAGATCACTAGATCTCTTGCGAACGATCTTGGGTCAAAAGATTTTTTCGACAGTGCATATTCCAAAGGTGGCCCAGCGCTGACGCCCAGCTTTTCAGCAATGGAAGAGGATACGGGAGCGCAGATCCGCTCCCATTCTACCGATAGCGGTTCTATGGAGCTTTTTCGTGCTAGCTCATGATCTTTACAGCTTTTTGCGATTCCGCTGTTGTTAGGTCTTCGATCAGCTCTGAATTATCTCATTGTTAATAAGTTCAAGGCTAGAATCGCAGCTCTGCTATCTGAGTGGATGGTCAGTTCTCTGAAGGAGGCTGCACTCCGAAGTAGTAAATCTACTGCTACCTCAATGGCTGCAACATCGGCCTGAAAAACACTGCAATAGTCAGCGCACTGTCCCTCTTCTCCAACGGCTTCTTCCCACCCACAACTCCCTCGATATATGGGTAGAGAGACGGCAGCCAGAGTTCGGTTTGGCGACTCCATGATCAAAGTGATTCGCTATAAAGTCAAAGTAAGTGAGGTTTTACGAGTGTTCAGACCCGTGATCTTTTAGAAATTCAGCAGCCTAATCTTTTGCACCCGCAAAGTTTAACAATAACTAAGAAGAAATTGCAACATATGCAGGACCCAGAACCTTTGATTCCAGCAGTATACATTAATAATAAAAATTGCATGAAATATGAAAAATTGTTTTTATTTAAAATTAAAAAAATATATATGTTATTTTTATACAAATTTAGATTGATCACACGTTGTTTTGTTTCAGAAATGAAAATTTTAAAACAACGTAAGACACCTACTATAAAATTTGCTTATTTTTTTCTTTATATATTATCTAAGCTATACTTATAGTTTCATTTTAATTCAGATTTGAAAACTTTGTTTCAATATCTTAATTGGTTTTCTCTTTATACTGTTTGTTGCTTCTCTTGCAAGCCTATGAAAAGTGATGTTAAGTTATTTTGCATTTCAGGTGAAGATATGATTTTAAGATATTGTAATATTCTTTTGGTAGAAGTTTGGTCTTAGTTTTGTTTAGAAGCCCGCCATGTCAAAGTTTATCAAAAGCTTTAGAAATGTCGAGGAAGGGGGCTGAGCAAACTGCTTTTCTTCAAAGGAAGGTGTTTTAGTATTTCGCTTGTAATAAGCAAGCAAGGGTCGGCTGTCGCTTCGCCTTAATGCAAACGAAGCATCAAGGGTTTACTCACCTTTGCTTACATTTTCCAGCAAGCTGGCCAAGTATGCATATTTTTGAATTCTTCTTGTACCAAATTGATTGCTTCAAAGGGAATCTGGCTTGTGGATAATTGAGCAGTGTATCAGCAAAAGTAGCAATTTTCAGTTCCATGTTCGCTGCCCTTTGGTAGTCCAGCATTCATGTAACTTATTTCAGATCTTAGCAAGCACTTAGCTACTTTGGCATCATCTTTGTCATATGCTGGATATTTCCCGTTACACAATTTCTCGATTTCCGTACCGCGGGCGTAATATGTTTCATTGATATAGACATTAGTATAAACAGTCGGAGCTTACGCACGTTCAGAACACTGGAGACGTGTCTTCCGTCTATCACAACGCGATGGATCTGGTTGGTGGTTTTCAATGCGGAGACAGCAGGAAGCTTGATGTATTTTCTTATGATAGAATCAAGTACAACAGATAACCATATTTCGGGCCTCGGCGAAGTCGATCAGCCTCAACCTATTTCGGGATGTTTGCACGTGGAGGCTAAATTTACCGACCGATGTGCCAGAGATACCTTCCTCACCCTGGCGTTAAAGGCGCCAAGCACGATTGCGACGAAACACGATTTTGACGCTCATAGAAGGCATCCTTGGGCGCAAATCATCGATATCTTAAAGAACTTTGCTCTGATGCAAATTGTGGCTAGACGTTCATTCACCGGGGCGAATGACAGTACTCGGCGACGGAGTCTCTCTTCCAACACGAATTCTTCACCGAATTTTCGCTCCTTTATATGGCCACTGTAGAAAATGCCACAAGGACCTGCTCGCTTCAGTCTTTGTCCAGTCTATCACATTTATTGGACAGCGGTGATGTCAACATGTACTCAAACGAGGACTCAAATCATATGCCCTATCACGTTTGCAGGGTAGTCATCAAAAGGGGGTCACTTATCTGAGGCTGTTGTTTCCTTTTCATTGGTGGGTTTTTTACGTGGCATGTTCCAAACCCGACGTATTAGTTAGTGACTTATCGTACTTTTATTAGTTTTCAGCACATCCGTTATAAGTGGAATATGCTTAGTCATACGCCGATTTCACCCAAAGTGTTACAATTTTAAGAGTCATATAGCAGCCGAATTTATGTAAGAGAAATCCACATGTGTTTAAAGGCGGTCGTTGTTAAGTCGTTGATATTCCCAATGTATTAATTATTAATGATTATATTATTCATTACGCATTATAGATAGATCTTTATTTCTTATTGTATTAAATACTTTTACGAACAATAAATCATCCAAGTAAAAAGTCTAAGTAAAACGATCTGTGTTCAATTGCTATAGTATAATTATTTGTTGTTTTTTGCTCTGCTTGATTTAATTTCAATTTCTATGCTTTTAAGCACCTCAAAAGTAATTGTTAATCCGGTCGGCATATGAAAGCAACTAAGCATTTAATTGCGAAGCAGAAATCTGCTAATCGTTTAACTCGCTGAATTTTTTTATTAGACACTAAGCATGCAATATTGCTATTTACTTATAACGAGAATTATAAAGGGTGATTTTTTAAGAGCTTGATAACTTTTTTTAAAAAAAAAACGCATAAAATTTGCAAAATCTCATCGGTTCTTTATTTGAAACGTTAGATTGGTTCATGACATTTACTTTTT
This sequence comes from Bactrocera dorsalis, assembly GCF_023373825.1. Classification (NCBI taxonomy): domain Eukaryota; kingdom Metazoa; phylum Arthropoda; class Insecta; order Diptera; family Tephritidae; genus Bactrocera; species Bactrocera dorsalis. The sequence continues at coordinate 58,589,407 of NC_064305.1, forward strand.
GAAGATAATTTCATTTAAATGTTGACCGCGGCTGCGTCTTAGGTGGTCCATTCGGAAAGTCCAATTTTGGGCAACTTTTTCGAGCATTTCGGCCGGAATAGCCCGAATTTCTTCGGAAATGTTGTCTTCCAAAGCTGGAATAGTTGCTGGCTTATTTCTGTAGACTTTAGACTTGACGTAGCCCCACAAAAAATAGTCTAAAGGCGTTAAATCGCATGATCTTGGTGGCCAACTTACGGGTCCATTTCTTGAGATGAATTGTTGTCCGAAGTTTTCCCTCAAAATGGCCATAGAATCGCGAGCTGTGTGGCATGTAGCGCCATCTTGTTGAAACCACATGTCAACCAAGTTCAGTTCTTCCATTTTTGGCAACAAAAAGTTTGTTAGCATCGAACGATAGCGATCGCCATTCACCGTAACGTTGCGTCCAACAGCATCTTTGAAAAAATACGGTCCAATGATTCCACCAGCGTACAAACCACACCAAACAGTGCATTTTTCGGGATGCATGGGCAGTTCTTGAACGGCTTCTGGTTGCTCTTCACCCCAAATGCGGCAATTTTGCTTATTTACGTAGCCATTCAACCAGAAATGAGCCTCATCGCTGAATAAAATTTGTCGATAAACACATTTCGAACCGAACACTGATTTTGGTAATAAAATTCAATGATTTGCAAGCGTTGCTCGTTAGTAAGTCTATTCATGATGAAATGTCAAAGCATACTGAGCATCTTTCTCTTTGACACCATGTCTGAAATCCCACGTGATCTGTCAAATACTAATGCATGAAAATCCTAACCTCAAAAAAATCACCCGTTATTATTAAAATTGTAAACAATTTTTTTACTCAAAATTTAATGGTAAAGAAAAATATTTTGAGACCGAAAAATAAAATTGCAGTACATGAATCAGAGATAACCTTTTATGTGCGAGGCGTACTTGCTTCGAGTTTACACGACTTTTGACATTTACACAGGTGCGCAATATATTATGTTGGAATAAAATTATTGAAACATTCATGTTGCATTTGAGGTATTTTTATTGTATTAAAAGAAAGCCTAACACGTGTCCGCTTTTATTAGGAATAGCAAAATGGGTTGGTTATAGTAGATATTTTCCATAACATTCGATGTCTGGAATGATGTTCGGTTGATCTCCAGTGACATCAATAATAATATACTATACTTAGAACATCTGTTTTTATGTTCGTGTTAATATCTGTTTTATTAGAAATAGAAAAATATTTCTGTAATGATTATAGCCTTCTTTGTTAGTAATAACTTCACATATCCGATTTTTCATAGAATGACACAGGAACACACAAATTTAAGTGTAATTTGTAAGTCAAGGAAATCTCGCTCCAAGCTCATTGAACTGCTGCAGTTAATGTTTCCTTATCTTCGTACTGCTTTCCTTATTCGTATACCTTCCGTGTTAGCAAGCCCCAAATATTTTCGATTATGTTAAGATCTGGAGAATATGGAGTCCAGATCATAACTTTAATGTTTTGACTCATAACAAACGAGTTTACTATTCAAGCGTTATGAATAGGAGCATTGTCTTTTTGAAAAATGCAAGGTATTTGTTTAAAAAGATCACCTAATTTTGGAATTACGGGCTCCGATAATGTTTTGAAGCGATCGCCGTTCATCTTCTGATCGATAAAAATCAAGTCAATTGTTTCATAAAAAGTGATGACCCCCCCACGCTATGACTTCACCTTCTCGGCTGTTGTGGAGAATTAAATATGCTCATCTTTCTACAAATCGTGAAAACAGTATTGAAAGCCATCAGGACCATCTAAATTAAAATGTTGTTTATCAATGAAGACAACTGAATGTCATTAAGTCGAGTGTCAGATTGAAAAGTCCTCGTCATGTATCATGAGCCGTTTTAATATCGAATATTATCCAGTTATCATTTTACTTACTACTGACAATTACAAAAACTAGTAATAGTATTACAAAAACTAGTAATAGTACAACAACAAGTGACTGAATTAATACCTTATAATTTGTCACCCTGAGTGTAGCTTAAAGCAAAATCCCACAAATATTTTGTCGTGCTTGCATTGACCATTTCTCAGAAATTACTGAGACGTTCAAGTAATATGCGCGCCATACGGATCACAAGGAGCATTAGTAAGTTATAACCGATCGTTTTCATTCATTAATAGACGTCAATTAAATGCGATTGTATAAGTTGTGTTGTTGACCTGGGCAGGTGATAGCGGTGATGCATCACTAAATAGAGAGCGAAAATCCGAGTCGCCTCAAATGAGAAGATGACACCGCTCAGCTGAGGTATTGGCAGTAAACAACAGACGCCCCCAAATCTAAAAGTTGTTTTCGCCGTTTGAGTTTTTGCTGCTGCAGTTGCATGATATGACAGTCTGTAACTTGCTAGGCGCATCTCATTACTTTTGCCTGTTCAATTTCGATGTCTATACTTGTATATTTTCTCTACAGAACAACAATCACGTTCGAGATTTCATTTCAAGTAAAGTACATTTCGCTGATTATTTATTTCATTTAGTTTATTAAATTGATTTGTTACCGTATATGCACATATATTGTATTGAGTGTTGTCAAATATCCACTGTAATTTTGTATATAAACGCAATGCGCTATTCCGAGTATAATCAAAAGGTTCGCAACTCTCCTAGAGTATCTTTCTTAACGAATACACAGAACCGTTCCTAAAACAAAATAATTCAGTGAAAATGCGTGCCTTCAGCGTTTGCTTAATACTGGTGCTGTTCATGGCGCTGCTGGTCGGCACTAGTGGTAATCCCGTCGGCGATAATGCTGTGCTCACTTTAGAGACAGCCGAACAACCGTTAACATTGTTCGATGTCGACGCGCAGCAAGGACATGAAAACGAAGGCGATCGCTTGGCGCGAGGCTACGGTGGCTACGGTGGCTACCGTGGTGGTTATGGTGGTTATCGTGGCGGTTATGGTGGATATCGTGGTGGATATGGTGGATACCGCGGTGGATTTGGTGGCTATGGCGGTCGTCGTGGTGGTTATTATGGTTAAGATGACAACAAATATACAAGACAAATATACATACATATGTATGTATATCTCTGATTTGAATTGTGAAATTAAAAATGTGATTTACGAAACTTCAAAAATAAAATTTAGACAATAACTTGTTGTGTTTTCTGTTAAAAAATAAATAAAATAAAAAAATGTATTCAACTTTAGTATCAGCTTATCCAATATTAAAATTTTGTTTAAGCATATATACATTTTAAAAGACCAAAGATTAAAAAATATATTTACTGCGTTAACAAAGACCTATAGTTTATAGTATGTACTCGGTTATGAATTTTAGAGGAAACGTTTATAATTTTGAAATGACATTAATTGATTAAAATAAAGCAAAAAGTGGGAAGCCCAAAAATTTTAAACGAGAAACTAAAATATCCTTCGCATAGCCAAATAATCCCATACAAGAAATTGATTCCAACCGTTCTTTTTGTAGGAAAAATTTTTGCTTAAAGTGATTCAATCTGAACAATTTCTTCGTCCTGTATAAAACTCTATGTGAAGTTTCGTGAAGATATCTCGTGTGAGCGTGACTTTGATTCTTGTGTTTGTATTTCAATTACTTGTGTAAGCTACAGTCGTCCAATATCGGCGGTTCCTATAATTGAACAGCCTCTTATGAAGAAAATTCGATGACTGAAATTGTTTACGCAAAGTGTCATTAAGAATTCTGTGTTTTCCACCGAAATTTGCCGATAACACTTAAACTTTTCTATAAAAGTACAAACCTTTTTGAAGCACATTTTTAAATTGGATATTAGGCTCCTACTTGTCGCTACTACACAACTTTATTATATATAAAGTATGGTTCACACGACCACAACATTATTTGAGCTGAGGTTGACTTAGCAGTACCACACTAGACAATCATCACAAGCAGTTATATAATCAGTGTATGTGAAGATCAGCTTTGATTCGGGCGAATCGATAAATAGTTCTTTCTTAGTTTGGCGCAACGATTTTTCTGATTTTGAACAAGTCGCCTAATTCTTTGAATATTGATCGGAAATTCTGAATACTTTTTTTCCTTAAATGCCCCTCATTTGTCGGAGCCGTAGTTGTCGTACAAATTAAGCGAGCAGGTTCAAATTCTTGTATAAAACACTTATTTATTTGACTACTGATCAAATCGAACCACTATACCTGTAACATATGGCTTGAGTAAAAAAATTTAATATGAAATTCAGTTAACAAAATATCAAATTCGACTTCTTTGCCAAAAATCAACATGTGTGTTCTAAAAATTTAATAAAAATTTAAATCAGAAATTCTCTCTAATTTTTGCTGCCTTTGTTCGATGTCGAATATGGGATATATGTATGGTTCAGTACTCAGTGCATAATTAAATAAAATTAAGAATTCGAATCTCTTTAAGTTGAGAATATTTCGTAAAAGTCATAGTCCGATTCCATTCATTTGCAATGTCAATCTGCATAAAAAATAGAAAATTTGCATTTAGTATTATTTTCATTTAAATGCTATTTGGACTGCCCGAAAGTATGCTACGAAAACCTACATAGCGCCTATTTTTTACTTCCACTCAGTATCTGCACAAGCTGTTTGCAAATATTAAATAACATGTAATAAATTTGCATTTTTTCCTTCCCATCACTACATAATTCATAGCGAATTCTCAAGTGATGGCAAGTTTGTGTCTTAAGTCTTCAGTTAATGACTTGATATTATGTTCTATACATCTCTGTGAATTTATTTCAACATTAATGGCGATAATATCATGTTCATTAGCTCACCAAATACCAATTTATTTCCAGTTTTAGTCGAATTAATAATATAAGTTATGAAAGTCGTGTGACATTAAACTAACGTAGATCGCGTCCGCACAATATTGATTGCGATAAGTTAAGTTAAGGTAACCAAAGAGTTGAAGGATTTGAGATTTAATGTTTTTCTTGAAATTTTGGACAAAGCATTGCATTAATACAATATTTAATATTATTTATAATTAACAGTATAGTATATACTTTCACACTATTTTTTAACACTGTTATTTGAATACGTTACAAAAATTTACATCGTAAAGAACATATGTACATATGTATTTATTCCAATTCCAAATTTCGTGAAATTACATTGTCTGTTCGAACCTTTGTAGAATAAAATGGCTACTGGATATCCCGGAATCCCGTTGAAGAACTGTCTTTATATGACAATATGGAAGCTTTCCCATCAGAATTGCTTTCGCAAAGTTAGCGACCGCTTTCCTATTGGAATGGGCGCTTGTTACAGAGGCTTTTTTTAGTACATACAACTGATTTCTGCGCAGAAGCAGATTATAGCATTTGTAACTACTTATCAGTACAGAATAAAAGTTATAGAAAAATGGAAAAATCTGAGTCTTGTCGAACACACCCATTCCCATATGTTGTGGGATGTTTTGATGGCATACATGTAAAAATCCTGCAGCCGTCGAAGGATAGTATTAGCTACTACAACCGAAAAGAAACACATTTCCTCCAGAATGCCATTTGCTTGATGATGCAGCTTATCGTTTAGAAACGTATCTGATGTTACCTTACAAGGACAATTTGTAGCTGCCTGTAGCCAACATCTCCTTTTCATATGAAGCTTCTTTTTCCAAAAAGTCCAAAACATTTCGAACTCGTATTCGTGTCGGAGGAGCATCAATGTACTCATTTGTTCGGGGAATCTGCTGACTCTGCATTTTCGTTCGTTACATCGTTAAGTAACGAGGACAAAAGAGTCTACATTACATTCCAGCACAGTTACATCACTCCGTAACCCATACACTTCATCCAGTTCATAGTAAAATCCCAACGACGTCGCCGCTTCACCTGAGGTGCTATTCCTCTTTTTGATACGTTTGTAAGTCACCATGAAGTTGAGGAAAACGGAAATTCTGGATCGGTGTCCTTAATTTTCTGCAAAATCCCCTGGCACAAGACCAAGCGCTTTTTCCTTTTTGCTTGAAAATCTGATTCCATGATCAGCCTAATTGTAATAAAAAGGTTTTTGAGCTCGTGTGTCCACTTCTTTGAAACTTGTACTATTGTAAAATTTGTAAAAAAAAATTAAAATGTATGCAAAGTCAGCCTTAGTATTCAATTCGTTTCCATGTCGCGAATAGCGTGTGCGTAGATTCTGAGCGGAAGTAAAAAACGCGCTATTTAGTTTTTCGTAGCATACTTTTAGGCAACACAATAAAAGCGATGAATTATTCTGAGATTCAAATTCTTAATTTCATTTAATTTTGTACTGAATACTGAATCAGACGTTTTATTTCCCATATTTGGAAAAGCGATATACATACATATAAATATGCCAGACTTTTATGGGTGTTTGGCAATCTGATAAAATTTTTTTCTCTAGTAATATGCTACTTTTACAATTGTCAAATGAAAAAGGTTTTTACACAAGAACTTGATTATGTTCGGTCAATTTGTACTGTAGCTATATCTTACAGTCGTCCGATAGCGGCAATTCCGACAAATGAATATTAGGGCGTAAAGAATGTGTGCAAAATTTCCGATTAATATTTTAAGAAATAAGTGATTAGTTCGCAAACTTAAAAAATGTTGCACTAATCTAAGAAAAAATATTTATGAATTCTTTCGGGTCAAATCTAATCTTCAGTGTATTGAGTGCGAACAGCTAAGCTAACCTAAACTCAAATATTTCTGTATTGATCGTGTGAATCATACTTATTTAGAAATTAAGTTGTACAATAGCGAGAATTCAAAGCCTAATATCCAAGAAAGCCCTGATAAAATCTATTTCATTACTGATATTTTTAGCTCAGAATTAAGACAATTAAATTTAAAAGAATTTGCTGGATACTGTTTTGTAATTCTCAAGCAAAGTAAATCTTATCAAGCAATTTCGGTGGAAGACCTTGGATTCTTGGATTACACTTTGTGTTTAATCATTATTAAGTTCAATATATGATTTTACTGAAATTTGTAAACTAATTAAGCCAGTACTATATAAAGAGCATATATTAAAGTAATAAATAAAATCATATCATAAAAATAAAGTGAAATTATTATCTAAGTTAAGTGATCTGTTGCTACTCACTTAAAAAAAGAATAGTTCCTATATTTTGAACAGGATCAAACCGATCAACCTCAAAACAAAGATTTTCACAAAGGTGTTGTTGTCCCCCTTAAATAACCTTAATATGACTCGAGTGTTCTTTATATCAAAAAATAACACTGTATGTAAGCTGATGGCCGATTACGATTTTTGATTTAGTTCTACGCATATGGCCGAAATAATCGTGTTAGCTTGCTTATTCGAAAACTTGCGATAACTAATATCTTGGAAAAGAGACGGAACAATAGAGGTCATTATGCATCTTACAATAAAGGAGAAAATCGAAAATGTAATGACAAAATTAACAAAACGAAAAAATCAAAATTTCACGTCTTCTTTTATTTATTACTACATATATAACGGGTGATTTTTTTGAGGTTAGGATTTTCATGCATTAGTATTTGACAGATCACGTGGGATTTCAGACATGGTGTCAAAGAGAAAGATGCTCAGTATGCTTTGACATTTCATCATGAATAGACTTACTAACGAGCAACGCTTGCAAATCATTGAATTTTATTACCAAAATCAGTGTTCGGTTCGAAATGTGTTTCGCGCGCGTGTTTTGTTCAGCGATGAGGCTCATTTCTGGTTGAATGGCTACGTAAATAAGCAAAATTGCCGCATTTGGGGTGAAGAGCAACCAGAAGCCGTTCAAGAACTGCCCATGCATCCCGAAAAATGCACTGTTTGGTGTGGTTTGTACGCTGGTGGAATCATTGGACCGCATTTTTTCAAAGATGCTGTTGGACGCAACGTTACGGTGAATGGCGATCGCTATCGTTCGATGCTAACAAACTTTTTGTTGCCAAAAATGGAAGAACTGAACTTGGTTGACATGTGGTTTCAACAAGATGGCGCTACATGCCACACAGCTCGCGATTCTATGGCCATTTTGAGGGAAAACTTCGGACAACAATTCATCTCAAGAAATGGACCCGTAAGTTGGCCACCAAGATCATGCGATTTAACGCCTTTAGACTATTTTTTGTGGGGCTACGTCAAGTCTAAAGTCTACAGAAATAAGCCAGCAACTATTCCAGCTTTGGAAGACAACATTTCCGAAGAAATTCGGGCTATTCCGGCCGAAATGCTCGAAAAAGTTGCCCAAAATTGGACTTTCCGAATGGACCACCTAAGACGCAGCCGCGGTCAACATTTAAATGAAATTATCTTCAAAAAGTAAATGTCATGAACCAATCTAACGTTTCAAATAAAGAACCGATGAGATTTTGCAAATTTTATGCGTTTTTTTTTAAAAAAAATTATCAAGCTCTTAAAAAATCACCCTATAGTATACATTCTACGAAACGCAGTAGTTGCTCTAATAATAGGTATATGCAAATCAGAGGCTATATAATTTGATGATTCTAATGCAGTTGCTTACAGCATCTTCTAGACGCCAAACTATAAAAATTCAGTTTCCGAAAATTAGGTCAATTCAACTTGCATCTGTTATTATAATAATAAAACCTGACAACAATAAAATTTCTTAAAATTGAAGACATTATTGCTCAGAAAGAAGTAGCACCGAGTTCTGTAAAGCCTAAACAGCAACAGATTCTACTCATAAAGAAAATTAAGATTACAAAACTGCAATAAAACCTTTTTATTGACTGCTTAAAAATTTATTTATTACCACTCTATTGGACAATGGAGGAAATAAAATTTGGTTTCAACAAGAGATGTCCCACAAAATGAGGGCCAAATCAATTGGCACCTTGTTGCCGCGTCCATTAGACGTGAGGTGTGAATTGTTTATAAAACGATTACAAAACTTTTCGTTTTCTAGCATTGAGAAGCAAAGCACACCACGTAAGCAGCTTTTTAAGTACGGCTGGAAGAAAGAAGTGCACGATGAATACACAGAAGAATGGAAGAAAATATTTCACTTTTATTACCGCTTAGTTTCACTCGATAAAAATGGGATTAACAGCAGGCGATGCAAAGAGTGGGCTCGAAGAAAGTTTTACAACCGAAAAGTCGAAAGAAATGTAAGCAAAGAGCTCTTTGAGCACAATAAATAGCCAAAACGCTGCCGAAGCTTAGCACAGTAAACGTTACGTAGCCTTGAAGAAAGCAACATGCAGCAAAACCAGAAGATTGCAGTTTTACTCCTTTGTATCGGTGTTTTGACACTAAATCACTGTTGTGAGGCTAAACCAGCCGACGAGCGTGCTACGCGTCAGACCAAAGAACCGCACAGCGATGGCGCAACGCAAGCGGAGGTGAAAACTTTAAGTGGTCCGCTACTGAATGGCGCAGCACAAGTCTTGACTCAACCACAAGGATTGGCTGGTTTCGGTGGAGTTGTTGGCCTCATGCCATACCCGCGCTATGGCGGACTTGCTTATGGCGGCAGTGGTTATACCGGCGCACCGGGTATGGGTTTATTAGGTCTTCCATTAAGTGGCAGCGCGCCTGGCGTTCCAGCTGGTGCTAATGGAGCCTTGCCTGGCGTGAACACACTACAGCTGGGAAATCTTGCTGGTTTGAACTATCCAGCCACAGGCAACTATGTGGGCAACAACTTGCCACCTTACCCATTCAATGGACCCGATATGTACGCCAACTATATGTTCGGCGCTTTACCTCAACTGCAAAACAATTTCGGACCAACGGTAGCCGGCGCCAATAGCTTGGATAATCTCGTGAATATGGCCAATCTCCAAGGTGTTACTGGCAACGGCAATCAGTTGCCGCCACCAACGCAAACGCCGCTACAAGGACAAGCTTCCCAGCTGCAGCCGCAGCTAAGCGCAGCATATCCCTTCCCGTCGGGAATTTTCGGACAAATGGGTGGTTATGGACAGGGTTTCCAAGGCTATCCACTATTGTAGGGAAGTCGAAGTGCGACGTAGAAAATTCGCATAAAATGTGAATGAGCTTAGGGCAGACTGCTTATGAAGAAATCATAACATCCGTCTACTATTTAATTTATTTATGAAACCTTAGTTTTATTTTCCAGACTTTTTATACGCAAAATAATTTATTTATAATCAAATATAATATCATTTGTACAACACAACTGTCTTTAAAGTTTACCAAACATCCAAACCAAACTAGCCACTTTGATAAGCTCCACCGCCGCCTACTGGTCGGCCAGCGCTCGCCAACGCACCGCCTGGTCCCACGCGATAAAGCGTATTCGCCTGCGGACGTCCAGCCACATTTTTGTACACCGCCTGCGGATGATTGGCTGAGTATGCGCCGCTGGGTCCAGCACCGGCAGCGCCTAAGGCATTCACGACGAAATCACTACCCGGCGATGGACGCCCGCCATACTTGAAGCCACCAATGCCGCTGTGCGGCCGGTTGGCGATGGCGCCACCGGCGGGTGCATAGGCCAGGCGCACATTTCCACTGCCATTGCCACTCACTTTAACATTACCGCTGCCATAACTATTTCCGCTGCTGCTTATGCCACCGCCATTAGCGCTGACGCCGCTATGATTGCTGCTGCTGTAGGCGAGATTAGGGCGATACCCGCCTGAGGTGCCATAGCGTCCTGCTTGGCGTATGTAGCGTCGCTGGAAGACAGCTGCGCGTGCTTCTAAAATAGGCAGCAGCAGAAACACCAAATAAATTAACTTCATTTTATTGCCGAATATGTGGTAACAACAACAAATATGTTGCAAGTGTTGCGAATGTGGACGCAGCGCGTACTGTTGGCTTTGTGGCATGTTGCAAGCGCTTTTATACTCTGCCGGATTCTTCTGCAGTCTAACAGGATTCGTCACCTTACCACCAGCGCATCAGTTGACCTACATATTTTGCCACACCAATAACATGTTGCAAGCTTGATATTTGCCTGTGGCGCTCTGCGCTTCTTGTCTGTCTAGTTTTAGCCAATTTCTACACTGTCTTATATAATTCAAAGCCCACATCAACGGGAATGTCAATGGCAATGTTGAATTTGCCTAACAACAACAACAGCAACACAATGTTGCGTATGTTGCTTGCATATATTAATGCATATTGCATGATCCGGCGCCTGCTTCATGCACCCAGCCGAGTTCAGCTCTTATAATTTGCATCTTGCAATGCAACCAGTTTGAAATTTCACTGTTATTTAACAACTCATTCCATCTTAAACGGGAAATTTCTAACGTTCAGAGTGACAAACTTGTTTTCGAATTCTTTGCCCCAGTGCATGTGGCTAGTAATGGGTACCTTAATATTGTTCGTTACAAATTGTTTTCATCAGCTTTTATTAGTACGACGGCACGAAGTTTATTGGCTCTGTTACTTCTTTCGGACTTAGAACTGCTATCTTTTTCAAAAAAAAGAAAAGAGAAAATATGTTAAACAAATCTTCACCTTCCACCAATTAAGTACGCTTTTCCATCTTAGGACTTCAGTTTATACTATTAAACCCATTACTCTTAGTTGTAAATGACTTTTAATCTAGCACTTTATTCACTACAAGAAAAATAACTCCAAAACCCCTCCCATGAATTGACCATTAGTAAGATCCGATACTGCTTTTGAGAACCACTTACTTAACTCAAAAGGGTTTCCCCGGAACGGTCGGTTGATATTACTTGAAAATTTGGCAAAAAAACTCACAAAGAATCAATGCAGTGGGTGACGGTGCATTATCGTGATGCAAAACCAAAATTTATCGGCCCACAATTACGACCTCATTTACGAATAGTTTTTTTTGCAAACGACGCACAATACTCAAATAATACTCCTTGTTGATAAAACTGAAAAAAATTGTCAACATAACCTTGAATTTTGACCTACTTTGACGTGTTTTTTGGCTTCGGCTCGCCTTTGCCCCGATTTCCGGCTGACTGATCGTCTGTTTTCGGATCGTAAGCTTAGATTCAAGACTCATCGTCAATAATAGTGCGTTTCATGGCATTCTGGTAGTCGGAAAACATTAATACACAGACGTTAGCGTGACGCTGTTTTTTCACTTTTCTTAGGTCCAAAAGATATTTCAAATGGTTTTAACTGATCCACCTGATATTCCAACGATGACAATAAAATCTCTGACAATATATTGCTGATTTTCTAGCCCCAATTCCTTCATTTTGTTGACGTGTTGATGTTTGTAGTAATCAAAAACACTTGCTCGTAACAAACAATTATCACCGAAGTCTTTTCCAACATTCTGAAAGCTTCGACACCAGAAATTTGATTCCGCACACAAAACTTAAACATTTTATGTGACATTTGGAGCTGAAAAAATATATTTCGACGAATTGATTTTCGCGAAATTTTAGTTAAAAAGTCTTACTACTTTGTGCCCACAGTATTATATGAATCAATTCACTTATGAATCTATTCTCTGTCTAAGATCTCAATTATTTCGAGATCTAAGTTATGCTTAGTTTCTTTTGTAATATTAGATGATTAGAGTTGCGGGCAGGATATTATCTAGGCCTTCTTTTGTGGTGCCACTGTCTTAAATACTACCTTGCGCACCCTTAAGCCGTGGTAGAAAACTATGGGGCACCTGGTCGTGGCCCATCAAAAACTAAAAGATATTTCTTAACTAATTATATGTTAAAATACATTTTCCTCACATACATAGAAGTAAAAAAAATATTTTGTTGTAGAACTTTGAGATTCAGTCCGTTATATTTAAAGATTTTCTTAGGTTAGAACGATTTTGTTCTATAACCGTGAACTTTGAAGCTCTTGAGTGAAGTTGAAAGCCTTTATTTTTTCTTTACCGAAGTTATTGAGAAATAATGTGTAGAAATGGTACTGCCATAAATAATTTTTGGCTGAGCTTTCTATGTAAAGTCGCAAACTATGGAACTTTCTAGAGTCACTTCGATGCTGAGGCGAATTCTCAAACTTTTAGTTTGCTGCTCAAAAATATTCTGACTCCTAGAACATGGCTATAATTTCATCTGGCTCTAATTTCCTGTTTACTTTTAGCTTATAGAAAAAATCGGTTAATTTACTATAACAGAGAAGCTTTATAAAATATATAAACGGCGCTATCAGCCAGTCACAAAAAAGGATTTCATGAAAGCGAAAATACATATATACAAATATGTAACCGATTTCAAGTACTTAACTTTTAACGAAAGCTTAAGTCGAACTGATATTCTTAGATTTGATAGTAGATGATAAGTTTTAGTGTATAGTCTTCTTCGCTGTGAGCCTCTCTCTACCAGCGTTAGCAGAACAAGATCGAATCAAAAGCTTCTATTAATTTGCGAAATATTTTGAAGCCTTTCGAACTTTCTTCATTTGCAAAATTTGTACTGTATCAGTTTCACTTTGATTCATATGTACTTTGTAATCTCCTTCTTACTCACACATACTAATAATACTATATAAAAAAACGGTTAATGATTTTAATTTAATTTACACTTTTTAATCGCAGATTTAACCCCTTTCTTTACCAAGCGCCTTTATAACTTCTCCAATTAAATTTGCTGCATGGATATGCTCGAGTTGCTGTAAAATAAGCAAGCTCTGTAATCATTTTTCGATCAACTTGGGTGTAAGACCTTTGCAGTTTCATGCGAAAAACGGTAGATCGGAAATGTACAAACTTCCTACTGGCACTCGATAACTCGATAGAACAAACTATAGGAACATGATTGGAATACATACCGGTATCAGTATGGTGGCGGCACACACCTGAAGAATGGAGCTGTCAGATGTCGAAGAATTCAGAATATATCAAGAGCAGGGAGGTATCTTTTCCACAGCTGCTGTTTCTTTTTCTTTGGGAAATTTTTCACGTGGCGGGTCCTAAACCCAACGCACAACCGTGGGAAGGGGTGGTACCGCTTCATATTTTAATTCCCCAGAAGAACCTTGGTCTAAGACCAGAAGTCGTGAACTGCTTGAAGCATGTGTGAAAGAATCATTTCTAACTAGTGTATGGCACTCAATGAACTTTCCTCACTTGCGTGAACTTCTACACATGACTCTGCTACTTCGGACTGAGTAGGCAATTGAGAAGTTATTCCGCCTTAATGAACCAACAAATTTTTTTCAGTGTAGTCATCACACTCTGCGGAACTGACGTTGCCATAGAATGTGCGATAATCCATTAAAGACGTCATATTTCGAACTAACTTGTCTGCCATTTGACACTCATGAGTCTGCTGGCTGGTGACACCGGTTTGCTGAGCTGCTAATTGCAGCTAACCGAAACCACTTCAACCGCTGTTGCTAGTGCCGGTCAGCGGAGTCCACGGAGCACATTTGGCGATAAAATCGAGTGCAGCGGAATGTGAAGAGGTTTCTTTTCGAAAACAGCAACTACAACTGATAGCAGTAGACTTAGATTTTGAATTGATGGTTGCAATTGGTGTGCGAAGAAGCGGATCTCCTTCTCTTAATGTACTCATATAGAGCCAAAAATATTTTGTGCTACTGTGAGACATTAGCACAGTTACGTGATCTATTCAACGTGCGTCTGCGCCAGGATAAGGATTAGATTGCCGCGCTGCTCAAATAACTAAATCCAAATAGAAAAGGTCATAAATCTCCAAACACAACACTGTGACGCACACAGCTGTCGCTCAATCGGGTATCTTTACGACTATTTGACTATTGCAATGTTCTAACGACGCAATAACTGCGCGCCGTGGTCGTGTGTAGGCACTTACCTGCCTTAAGGTGCAATAAAATATGTGTGAGAAAAGAACAGCGCATGCGCACGCGCAGGTAGTTAGAACATGACGAAAGCAAATAGCACTGTAAAGTAAATAGAACAGCAGGGTTTTGGAGAAATCCATAAACATTTATAATCTATTTCCAATACATTTGTAGCCAGTAAGACCGGAATTTTCATTAACTCCCTTGGCACAGCAGTACATACATACATACAGACACATGCGTATGGCAGCTGTTGAATGAAAACATATATAAGAATACTCGACGGCAGTTGAAATGTAACAGTTTCCCACAAAACCGCAAGACAAGCGCATGGTTTCTTAACAACAAAAATTATTCCAAAAGGCGTCAGACTCAAACATTTCAAGCAAAAATCAAAAATTAATCAAAAATCGTTAGCAATTTGTCGTGTGTTCGCGCTAAAGTTCTAACGAAATTCGCGTCGTCACTCGTTTTGCATTAATTAGCGATGTCATACGAATTAAAGTGCACGCTTGTGATATTTGTTGTTGTGTTTTGCTGTAATTACATCGCCTCGGGTGCGGCATATCCCTGGCAAGCCGATCATGAGGGTTATGACGCCAGCTTGGATCCGGTCATTTGGTCACGCGCCTTCGTCAAAGACAATATACGTCGACCCCGACAATTTGCGACATTTCCCGCAGCGGCCGGTGAAAATAATGAAGTCCAATTGAATAATCGCTTTTATGAATTCCAACAACGCTTCATCGACTCGAATCGTGCAGCAAGCGGTATTTTGCGCGATGAAAAGCGTCGTGCGGAAAGTTCGGCTCATTTTGGCGCACGTCGCACTGGCGCATTGACAGCGGAAAACGACTGGAACGCAATTGCGCATACAGAGTACAGATCGAGAAATAACCGCAAGTCGACTCTGAATCGTTCGAAAACGCAAGCTAGGAGAAAACGCAATCAAATACGTTAAATAATTAACGGAATATAGTGTAGGCATGTTTGTATGAGTTATGTTGTAGTGATTATCAAATATTTGTATTGATTAAGCGGTAGTTAGTTTGTTATAAGAATAATTATTGTGTCAATAATTGTAACTATTTATTGTACGAAATTTAAATATGAAATCTAAATGTAAATGCTAAAACTTAAGTATATTTTTTTGTATAAACTAATTAGAAAATTTATGCGAATAATTGTTTATTTAAACAATTTTATTCATAAAATACACGACTTCATTCCATAAGATACACATAATTATTGCTTTTTGACTCTTACTATGAAGTATTATGATGTATTTGAAAGATTATTTTATTAAGCATTTTTGCACAAATGTTGGTAGAAGCTTAGGGTTATTCCTAACTCCAATTGTAACTTACGAGCCGGAAAAAAACACACCAAAGCCGTACAAATATCAGGGTGGTGATCGTTGATTTTTTCGATATTCCTGGTTTGGTGTATCATCAATTTGTTCTGGAGGGACAAACGGTCAATAAAGTGTTCTGTTTTACCGTATTGACGCGTCTGCATCAGAGCATCCATCAAAAACGGCGGAATTGTGGACTAACAATTCATAGATTTTCCGCGATGATAATACACCATCGAATCGAGTGTTGATTATGATCGAATGCGAAAAACCAAAAAAGCAATGTATACCATCAATCAACCATCGTATTCACCAGATTAGTTTGATTTTTTCTTGCTCTCCAAGCAGAGTTTGCCGCTCCGTGGAATTCATGAAGGCCATCTCAAAAAGTGCTTATGAAAAGTGTTACAAGGACTGGTAAATCGTTGGCATAAGTGTATTACATCTGGTGGAGATTGCTTCGAAGGCGACAAAATAAATATTGATGAATTATTAAATATTTTGTGTTTTAGTACAATTCCCAATTTTTTTGTCACCGGGTTGATTTTATCATTGCAGATATTGAGAGAGAAAAAAACTTGATCGTGCGGTAAATAAATAATGTTGGCTGTAACCGAACATTTTATACTCTTGCAACTTGCAAGGATCAAAGCCGGCTAAATACCTTTAAGTGTTAGCAATACTAAAAAATGTAGGAAAGTGTTCAACTTCATTGCTCGATGAAATCGTTAATGAATACAATTAAATTTGGTGTAGCCTCCCTTAATTTTATTACTTTATGTTACTTCCCGTCTGGTTAAAATATACTAAAATCATTGGGGACAGAGAAATGGATTTTCAAGCAATTTAATAAACAAATAAGCATACCTTATATATATGTATATGGAGTAAAGTCAGCTATATATGATATATGTACCTTTTTTGATAGCCGTGGAATCGTCCACAAAGAATTCGTTCCACCGGGAAAAACTGTGAATCAAGTCTACTATTGCCAAGTACTCGAAAGATTGCGAAAACGAGTCAACACGGCGCGCAGACATCGGTCGTAACTGGATCCTTCATCACGACAACGCGCCGTGCCACACCGCCCTCAGCGTGTACCAGTACTTGGCCTCTAAAGGGATCGCCGTGTTGCAACAGCCGCCCGACATGTCACCCTATGACTTTTTTTTTGTTTCTTAAAACAAAATCGGTGGTTAAAAGAAACCATTTTGAGTCGATTACGGACATCCAGGCGGCCGTGGCGAGGGTACTCGCGGGCATCCCAGTCGAAGCGTTCCAAAAATGTTACGAAGCATGGAAAACGCGCTGGAAACGCTGTATAGCTGCCCAAGTGGACTACTTTTGTTTGGGGATGGCAAAGTTGTAGAATAATTTTCAAATATACGGTTTTTATGGAATCAGTCTCATTACTTAATTGTCATACCTCGTATATATTGAATATTTAGACACAATTAAACTATTACTTTATTCTCTAATATACAATATCTCTTTCTAATGAAATGAATTCACACACGCGAATGTACATATAACTAAATGAGATTAGAAACAGACAGACATGGCAGGCAGTCTAGTTAGTCATGTCCAATAGACCGTTAGACTATACTATGTATAATAGAAATAATTTTATCTTAGTAGCATGGTGAATTGTAATGAAAACCTTTTATTTCGAAAATTCAGGACAGTACTGAACACCCCAGGCCCTATTATAAAACTGGACTATTTTCGGATTATTTTATGATAATAAGCTAACTAAATAATTAAAATTGTATTTTTTTTCTTCATTTAAACGCGAGATTTATATATATATTTACGTAATATTTTTTTCTTTTAATTTTAGATGTACCAATAATAAAATGGATGGTAAAAATTATTTTTGGTTTTTTTACAATAAAATTCAAAAAAACCTTAACTTATAATACAAAAAAACAAAAGTTAGGAATATCATTTTATTTTAATAATAAATTGCTGATATTATTTTCACAATTTCATATTTTTCAACTCAAAGCAGTGAATTGAATGCTTTGAAACGTGGATAACATTTCATTGAAAAATTGGGGCAGCTCTCGAAAATTGGGAAAACTCACGAAGAATCAATGGGTATGCAGCGATGCATTATCGTAGTGCAAACTCGACGCTATTTTCAAAAAAAGAGTGATTTGGAACCAATTACGCTTTCACTTTCCTCAGGTACAAATGATCTTTCAAAATGGTTGTCACTGAACCTTCGAATATTCCAAAGCTACTAGTAAGATCTGTGACCTTTTCGTAGTTGTCGATTCTCTGGCTTCAACTTCTTAATTTTATTGAGGTGTTAATCACCAATTGATGTTGATGGCCGTCCTCAACGTAGTTCGTTATCAACGCGTTCACGCTCTTTGAATAATATTATCTTTGAATAATTTTTAGTAAACAAAAACACTTACTCCATCCTTCCATCATTAATTGATTCCGCACTCAAAATTTAATTGAATTTCTTTATTAAATAATTTCACTCATCGTAAAAATTGCCAATGCAATTTATATACTTCGGAAAGACAAGCGTGTACTAAACACTAATGCTTATATTTTCTGTGACATTTGGCACAGATGTCCATATCAAACTTATATTGGGTTGTCAAAAAAGTCTTGCGGTATTTTCGCTAGTTGGCGCTGAAAGCGCGTAGTTCTAGTTTTTATTCGCCGCAACGGGTCACGCTATACCTTTTTGGAAAGCTCATTTCACGTTCGTTTCTTTCTTTTAAGTCGTTCGTGAGTTATAGCGTCGCAAACATGGAGCAAAATAAAGAGAAAATACGGCATATTTTACAGTAATACTACGATAAAGGCAAAAATGCATCTCAAGCCGCCAATAAAATTTGTGCAGTTTATGGACCCGATACAGTTTCCATTTCCACCGCACAACGATGGTTTCAACGTTTTCGTTCTGGTGTAGAGGTGGTTGAAGATGCGCCACGCTCCGGAAGGCCTGTCGTCGAAAATTGCGATGAAATCGCTGAGTTGGTCGAAAGAGACCGACATAGTAGTCATAAACCGTTATAAACCACTGAAGAATCTTGTAGTCACTAAGAAGCTCGATGTATGGGTGCCACACGAATTTAATTCAATAAAAATACCGCAAGACTTTTTTTGACAATCCCAATAATAATTACTACTAAGGTTTATATAAAAATGAACTTAAGCTTAAGGATGGAACAGTAAGCATTCATGCGAATCCAATCAAAAATTGAGCATTGCCGAATGTCGATGTAAAATCTGACACATTTGCTTAGTAACGAATATTCATTGCATATGTAACATTTTTCTAAGAATTTTGCAGAGAGATTGCGACCTATTCATACAAATTGCGACAAATCTTTTTACGAACTTTTGACACTCCGCATTGAAAAAAATGCAATAAATAGTTGCGAATTGCGTTTAAAATTAGCAAGCCTCATGAATAAAGCATATTCACTCAAGGTCACGTGTACTTCATCAACCACTAACTACATAAAAGAACTGACATGTGCCTATTCATCTGAAAAATCTCAGGGAGTGATGATTTATTACAAAGAAAAATAATGTTATTGATTATGCGTGGCTAGCAAAGTCAATAAATTGGCACTAAATAAAATGAACTTCACCTGAAAATCACAACGAACGCTCAATAACAGTTTGATAATCGTGTTAACCGGCGAGAAACTGCGATAAGTATAACAACAATAAGTACGCGGGCGTAATTGTGAAATGAACAGTGCATAAATGATATCGAAACACACTCAAAAGCAAGCGCCATTTGCGCTCAATTTGATCAGCAACTCAAACGCTGAGCCGAGTGAGCAAATGTTGGTCTGTTGCCAACACCCTGGAAACAGGCAAATCTGATCAATGAGCGCTGGACTGGGAATTTGTAAATGGCTACAGTTATGGTTTGTTTGCTGCGTCAATGAATGAAAGTAAATCTTCTGCTTTTTCGACCACGCTCGAACATTTTTGCTGCCCGTGCGTCCGCAAATATTTGGCTTGGTAATTATCACCCGAGTTTGGCCGCAACGCACGTGGTGCCACGATTCGCTCCGACAGCCAGCAGCATGGATTCCATGGATAGAAATGTTGGCGTGGCTACTATGCAAATAGGCACAGCATATTTACCATACACATCTACTTAAGTACTTATGTATTATGTTTGAGTACTTCTGCCGGTAGGTAACAATGGTCGGGAAATGATCTAGGAAAGTAATTGCTCAGAAAATACGACAGCAGCGAGCAGCAAAAGTGCCATATAAAAGCCATCACGCACTTTTTGAGCAACAAAACTGCATACGACACCGGTGATAAAGGGTCTTGAACGCGCGCAACCAACCCGAACTCGTAACGTTTAGTGAAATAATATTATATAACACAAAGTGAACGCTTTAGAAAAATCTACAAAATGAAATCAGTAACAATTTACGCGCTTCTTGTGGTATTTTTCGCCTGCCTCGCCGGTCAAACGCGTGCTGTGCCTGTCGCAGTAGTGGAAATGCCAGTTGTGGAGGTGGCTGATGTAGCAGAAACGGCGCCGCTTAGCTTGCTAGATATTGAAAATGCGGATCAATCTGCAGTGGATGCGACGGATAACGATGGAAAGGCGCGTTCGGCACGCGGTTTGGGTTTGCTTCTTGGCGGTGGTCACGGTTTTGGTGGTAATTTATTCGGTGGTTGGGGTGGACTCGGCGGACTTGGTGGCCTTAAGAGCTTCGGCGGCCTTGGTGGATTCGGTGGACTGGGCGGTTTGAAGGGCTTAGGAGGCGGCTTTGGTGGCGGCTTTAAACCTTTCTTCGGCAAAATATGGTAAAAGAGCCGTAAGCGAAGGCAGCAATAACTTCTGCAGCAAACTGATTTGAGTGCAAACATCTTATTTAGTATCCCAGTGAAACCCGACTTAGTAATAGTTAAAATAATTTTTATATGTACATATGTGTATGAAATATACTGTAGTAAAATGTTATAAAATTTCGAAAATTTCGTTTTAATTGATTTAGTACCTACTTCCTTAAATATATGGATTAATTAACACTAGCATTTTTTTCAGGGTGACAAGCAGGGCAGAGATCCACTGAATGTTATTAAGATTTGCGCTATTGACCCTTGCTTTGAGCCATATTTAGTCAAACAAAATGAGACTGTCGATGTTGACTGATTCTCATGTCTGCCTTGCTGATTGCAATAAAATTGCTTGCCATGCCCCACTAATTTATCATAGAATTAAGTTAGAGTAACAAAATTTCCCTGGAAGTCTGATTTCAATAAGTGGTGACATTCGACTCCCTGGCCTTTTTTTGTGGAAATAGTTAAGAATATAGGTCCAGGATGCTTAAAAACGTAATGTAAAAAACAAATATTTCTGTTAAGGCCAAAAGAGAATCTTCAAATTTGGCGAAGGCTATTGACCTAACCAATGGAACAGTCTCTGAAGAAATTCAGATCGAGTTATTAAAACTGCCATGTTGTCATGACTCTTGGTACACATGTTCAGTTTCTTAGGCTTTCCAGTTGACTTTAAACAGTTTACTTAGATGAATATGTCTAGTAGTACTATGAGCAAAAAAGAGTAAGACTTTGTTCATAAATTTGAAATTTTTAATTTATTCTTCTAAATATATGTCGTCACCGTCACAGTAATCCTTCTTTGCCCAAATACACTTGTGCCGAAGATTTTCGAATCTTCGAAACAGTTGTTAAGGGCGATTTCCGGAATAGCCTTGACGAATAACGCACAAAGAGTCATCGTGATGCAAAAATCAAGAGTTATTGGCTCATAATTCCGATTTCTTTTTACGAATAGCTTCAGGTAAACTCAAATACTTAGTATTTCATGTAAACTGTTTGGCCGTTCGAATCGAAAAACTGTCAACATAACCTTAATTTTTGATCTGCCAAGACCTGTTTTTTTCAGTTTTGGCTCACTTTTGCCAGGATATTCGTTCGATTGACCCAAAACTCTTCGCCAATAATAATACGTTTCGTGACTGAACAGGGTATATTAAGTTTGTCACGAAATTTGTTACACCCAGAAGGAAGCGTCGGACACCTATAAAGTATATATATACATAAATGATGAGTATGTTGGGCTGAGTCGTGAGTAGCCATGCCCATCTGTCTGTCCGTCTGTCTGTATATACGAGGGGTCTTTAAGAAGTATCGCGAATCGTAACTGACAGTTTTCTTCGATTGCAGGGGCGTGGTGCATCATGAGTTCTTGCCACAGGGAAGAACGGTCAATAAGGAATATTACCTGCAAGTTATGCGCAATTTGCGCGAAGCAATCCGCCAGAAACGCCCGGATTTGTGGAAGAACAAAAATTGGCTTTTGCACCACGATAACGCCCCTGCTCACACACATTGTTGCTTGTGCGCGACTTTTTGGCCAAAAACTAATGATGCCGCATCCACCGTATTTCACAGATCTGGCCCCCTGTGACTTTTTCTTGTTCCCTAAACTGAAGAGGCCCATGAAAGGACGACGTTGCGCTTCTATTGACGAGATAAAGACGGCATCGAAGGAGGAGCAAAAGAAGATAAAAAAAATGATTTTTTGAAGTGCTTCGAAGATTGGAAAAACCGTTGGACAAAATAGATATTCATGAATAAATAAATAATTTTTGAAAAAACACAAAATTCGCGATACTTTTTGAACACACCTCGTATACGAACTAGTCCCTCAGTTTTTAAGATATCATTTTGAAATTTTGCAAACGTCGTTTTCTCTTCAAGAAGCTGCTCATTTGTCAGAACTGCCGATATTGGACTACTATAACATATAGCTGCCATACAAACTGAACGATCGGAATCAAGTTCTTGTATGGAAAGCTTTCACATTTGACAAGATATATTCACGAAATTTGGTATAGATTATTTTGTAATCTCCGAAGAAATTGTTCAGATCGGCTTACTATAGCATATAGCTTCCATACCAACTGGACACATAGTTACTAAAAGCAATGCACCTGTGATGGGTATATTAGCTTCGGTGCAGCCGAAGTTAACATTTTTTCTTGTTTTGATATGAAATATGACACAGTTGTCACTGACAGCCATACCAATCGAGAAAAAAATATGTCGACGAATGTGTTTTCGCGCGAAATTTAAATGAAAAAGTCTTCTTTTTTTTTGCCCACCAGCTGAATGTGGATCAAATCTGTCCTAACCCAAACCACTAATATAAGTTTATTCGCACCTCCAGTTACTTTTCCCGCATACAGGCTAACAATCCGACACGAATATTTTAGATATCGTACCTGTGGTTGGAATTATATTTCATTTCTCCCTGTAAAAATTTCTCAAATAAATTAAGGAATATGCTATTAGTAAACTTCATATAATAATAACCACAAAACTTTTTTATTTGTCCTTTATAAGTTTGCGGTTTTATATAATGAAAAATGAAATTCGCACTAGCGAGAAAAGTTAATAACATGATTTATGGAATTTTTGATATTTTATAAATATTTTTTTTTTTTACATCCGATTATTATATTTTTTTTTTGATTATGTCTTTTTGACAAAATATTTAAGTTTTGAGCAGATTTTATTAATTCTCTTGTTTATCCACTTATTTTCTGCTAATATTTGTCATATTAATTGTGCTTGTGAGCATTGTACTATTCGAATTGGTTATATTGGCAAATATTGCCGTTGAATCCATAACCGTGCCAATAATTGCTAAGCCTGTGTCCATTACTCTAATTGGTTCGTAAATAGCCGTTGTATTTGCTGGCTCCATATTTAGCACAAGAGCTTGGTTTTTGTTACTTTTCCGGCGCTTTTGCAAACGCGTTCTTAAACGCTTGAATGGTGGTCTCAGCAAGCCATCGGTGTCATTTCGATGAAGCATTGTGGAATTCATCATAGATGTTTTTGTTGCGAAATACTTGATAGTATTCTGGGTCCTTAAACGTACATTGCTAGCAAAGCTCTTTAATTTGAAACGAATTCCGTCGAATATTTTTTCGGTAGCTACAAACAAAATATGAGAAAAGCAAATAGTTTCGGCTTAACTATTTTTAAAAGTAAAATTAATACTGTTTTGTTTGTAATGACTTACAATCTTCATCTGACGAAGTGTCAGCGCGAACTTCTCTGGCTTTCGCTGTCAAGCTTTGTACTTCTCTTCTAAGTGACCTCGATTTATCCAACTCTTTAGCATGACTCGGCTGAAATATGGTACCCAAGAGCAATAACAATAAAAACAAAGTTTTCTTAAGCACACTTTTCTCGAACATTTGAGAAATGCAAGTAAGTTGTCTACTCTTCTCTCAAATGGCACCATTCATCATAGATCACTCCTATTTATATAGAAAATTTTAATTGTTTGAGACATTGTAGAAATTTTATTAAGTGGTCGTAAAATGTAAATGGATTGGAGATAGCCTATTTTATTAAGAAGTGCTTTCTTTAATTGCATTCCAAATATTTCTAATTAGTATGTGTGTTGTTTCTGGTGGAAATAAAAGTAGATGGAGCATTGAATTTATATTAGCATACCGTTAAGATGAAAAGCAAATTGTTTAATGTTACGAAAGTGATAAAGATAAATAAAAAAATGTCTCAAATACATTCATCACCACAATGATGCCAACAATCATGGAGGCGTTATTTATTATACCATGAATAGGGTAATTAATACCCGTATAAATCCGCCACGAAATTTGTAAAATACCGAAAGGAGCGTCATAGATCCTACAAAATACATATATAAATGATCAGCATGTCGAACTGAGTCGATTTATCTGCGTCCGTCTGTCTGTATAGGGTTTGTCCGGAAAGTAATAGGACTAATTTTCTTCCGTCGCCACTGTACTTCGAAGCGTGCGCGCCCCAACTGGATTCGGTAGAGGGCGTTCCTAGCTAACGAACGGTAAGTTGTCTCCGAGCACCTGGAGAGTCAGGACAAACATTTTCGCGTGACGTGTTTCTGTGAGTGATGCAGCCTAAAATGCAGCGTTTTAAGCAGAGTTACGCGATTAAATTCTGTGTGAAACTCGGTAAATCTGCGACAGTGACGTTTGATATTATTTTACAGGCTTACCCAGATGTTGCTGACAAAGTCAAAGTAGAGACAAAGAGGCAATGTTCCGAGTGACTCACGCCGGCGTCTCCTAGCCCAAAAAAGGGAAGAATGAGGAACTACAAAGTGAAAACAATGCTCACTGTTTTTTTTTTTTTTGACCATGAATTTTTTCCTCCTGGGCAAACCGTTAACGCCAAGTTTTACGTGAAAGTCCTCAAGAGACTCAAACGAAGGATCAATCGGGTGCGACAAGACATCGCAGCCGATTGGAAGTTGCACCACGACAACGACCAGGCTCATACCGCCTTTCTTTTGAACAGCTACCTAACCAAGGCCGGCATCCCAACGCTTCCGCAGCCGCCCTACAGCCCAGATGTGGACCCTCCCGGACTATTTTTATTTCCTTGCCTGAAAAGGCCGATGAAAGGCAAATATTTTGAGAATGCCTTCCGTGACGTCTTCAATGCTTGGAAATGGCGCTGGCAGAAGGAGAAGTTTTTAAGATTCAATATTTTTTATTTAATCGACGCAGTCCTATTACTTTCGGAAAAACCCTGTATATACTCCAACGAATCCCTAATTTTTTTAAATTGTCGATATGAAGTTTTGCGCACGTTCTTTTCCTCACCAAGAAACTATCCATTTGTCGGAGTCAAACTAAACGATCGGAATCAAATTATGTGTGGAAACTTTTTAACAAACAAAATATCTTTACAAAACTTGGTACGGATTATTACCTAAAGCCTTACTACAATATTTAAACAAATCTTTCAGAACGGGCCACAATAACATATAGTTTCCATGCAAACCGACCGATCAAAATCAAGTTCCAATATAGAATTTTTTTTTTATTTATGACGGATATTATTTCCCATTATTAAGAACATATCGACCAATAGAGTTATCTTAATAATACATAGTGAAATTTAAAAGAAAGTTTTGCCATTCACCTGTGAGTGGTTCAAACAGATTACAACTATTGATCTTAGAACAAGCATCCCCAAGGTAGCAAACAAATATTTGTTTGAAGGCGAGCTAAAGTGAGAAGTCGAACCCGATGCGGTTGTGCGTAAAGTTTGGAACCCAAAGTGAGGGAAGGGGAAGACCCGCGGGAGTCTGGTCCGTGTTCAATCTAATGCAGCGACCATATAAAGGAAGGCACATTTAGTGTTGAATTTGTGGTTTGAGAGGGATTCCATCGCAGGGTTCTGTCATTCACCCTGGTCGACGAGTGCTAATCATAATTCGCACCAAATTCTTCTACATATCGACGATGTGCTTTTATGAGTTCATTCGCCGAAACCAAAGTGTATAGTGATTAATTATATGTCCTGCTGTCAAATAGTAACCAATTATTTGCGTGCAGAAGTGTAAAAGAGACGACAATAGGAGTCTTCAAGAAAGAGATATTGCGGAAAACTTATAGTTCTTTGAGCATTGGAGATGGCGAATAAAGCAGACGATGGAACGATGGACGTGTCGTATAACTGACAACTTTAGAATAGTTTATTCGTTGAAAAGACAACGACTCCACTGGCTAGGTTATGTCGTCCGAATAGACGGAAGTGCTCTAGCTTTGAAAGTGTTATATGCGGTATAGGCTGGTGGTCCGCAGCTCCGTTGAAAAGTTTAGGTGGAGATCAACGAAATTTCGCTTGGTACTTCCAACTGCGAGAAGAAAAAACTATTTATTTATTCAGTCAATTGCGTAAGCGCTCTACTGCATTAGGTGAAAATAATACATTAGGTGAAAATTTTTCCCGAACAAACTTCCACTTACCAATATGTTTCTTTTCGCTAATTTCTTTTATGTCATATGCATATGTATATATGTATGTGAGATATTTTAATGACACTAAGTGGATAGGTTTTCTTGATCACAATATTCTTTGTCGTCCAATCTAAATAAAATTAATTCAAAATTTGCCAATATTTATGTACTACTAGAAAACCCGACGAACTCTGTTTTGCCTTGTACGAAACAAATAAACGGGGTTTGGATTTTATTAAGTCCTTTTTTAGGGAATACAAACTAGTATTTTAATGATGACCTCATTCTGAACTCGTAGTTCTGTCTTCTGCATTTTTATTTTTAGCAGCTTTTGTGGTTAGTAAAGATGTTTGTGAACACTTAGTTCATAAATTCGTCTTTCGATGAGATAAAGTTACATAAATTATTGGGAAATGAAATCAATCCGCTCGATTCATCAACAGGTCCCAACCATTACCGATTGTTCACACACATTAGCCACTAATTGTTCAAAGAAATCGTCAGCAGATTTAGCATTAAGCAATAAACTGGAGGGTTGAGTTAAGAAATTACAATTAAAAACAAGGTAATCAGTTTCAGGTTAAGATTCACTACTTTCACCTTCAACTAGCAGATCCAACTTTAAGTCGCCATATCTAATTCTGTACTCTCGACAACCCATATTTACACCACCACAATTTTTAGCAACTTGAACTTAAGATTGCGCCAACAACTGTATCAACTGACAAATACTTAACAAAAATTTCTACAGAAGAACTACATATTTATTATTTCTAGTAATTATTTAAGAATAATGCATTATATTTGTACAGATAATTACTTTTCAGATTTTATTTAATCACACTTTTTGTATCACAATTATTATTATTTACACACATTTTTTCGTTTTAACCAAAGTATCCGCCACCGCCTCCATAGAATCCACCACCGCGTACTCGATTCACTACACGGGTGCGCGTAACGACACGGGTTCGTTGGAAGCCGCCACCATAACCACCGCCAAAACCACCGCCAAAACCACCACCGAAGCCACCACCATAAAAAGGTGGTGGTGGTGGTGGAGGCGGAAATCCAAAGCCGAATTGTCGCGCCTTACGTTCGCCAGCATTTTCGTGACCTTGTGGTTCTACAGTTTCCGCCAACAACTGCTCTGCTGGCTGGGCTTCACCGGACAGTACAGGTTCTTCCACTGATAGCGTGGTCACATTCACCTGTGTTTGATCTGTGGCAGCAACATTCTCCAATGGTTCTTCTGTGAAGGCGCTGACAGCCGATAATAAAACCGCGCTTAAAAGCAAAATACCAAAATTCCCCAATCGCATTTTTTACAATTTATGCGTTCAATATTCCGAGCAAACTAAGGCTCACGCGTTAGCCGCTATTTTATTTATACCTCGAGTAGCTTAAAATTTAACGCAATAACGCATAGTCATGATTTTGAACTCAAGATCATTTTCTTCGAGTTCAATTACTTTGATTTTGCCATTGAATATTCAATTCGGTGATTTTTGTACTTAAAGCTGTTGTTGTTGCTTTTTTAATACTCCAATAGTACTTTGTAGTACCATTTCGGTATCATTAAATGAGATTTGTTTTAGCCAAACAAAAAGGTACGGAAATTAGCTGCAATAAATATTGAGTACAGTGGGCCAAACTGAAATGCTTATATGCTGATAAAAAGTTCTGGTAACTATAGAAAAGTTAAACTTTTACTTTTGATTCACTTGTCCATATACTAATATGAACATAAATAGTAGACTTTGTTCATAATTTTAAAATTCTAAATTTATTCTTGAAAATTTATGTCGTCTGCCTCAAAATAATCCCACTTGGCTTGGCTCCAACACACTTGCGACAGTGCTTTTTCCTCGATACAGTTGTTAAAGTCAATTTACGGAATAGCCTTCCATGCGCCTAGCGATTCACGTTTAATGTCTTCAATTGACTCAAAACGGTTTCCGCAGTCGAATACGAAGCTTGCGGCACGATACTGGTTGAAAATTTGGCGAAAAACCCACGAAGAGCCAATACAGTATGTGAAGCTGCATTATCGTGGTGCAAACCCCAAGAGTTGTCGGCCCGTAATTCCGCCTTCTTTTTACGAATAGCTTCGCCTAAAC
Source organism: Bactrocera dorsalis (assembly GCF_023373825.1). Classification (NCBI taxonomy): domain Eukaryota; kingdom Metazoa; phylum Arthropoda; class Insecta; order Diptera; family Tephritidae; genus Bactrocera; species Bactrocera dorsalis. Next base: position 58,618,390 of record NC_064305.1, read on the forward strand.
AATCCATAACTCTTAAATGGTACTCATTGTTAACGGTTTGGCTGGTCGGAAGGAATTCGGATCGCCTGAGCCTGGGACTACACGAAGACAGCTGTTAACATAACTCTGAATTTTCACCTGCTTTGACGTCGGCTTCGGCTCAACTTTGCCCCGATATTCGATCAATTAATCGTCTGTTTCTGGGTCGTAAGCATAAACCCAAGACGCATCGCTAGTATTAATATCTTTCGTGACAAACTGGTTTTTGGAAAGCATTGTTTCACAGGCGTTAACATGATATTGTTTTTCGAAAAATTTAGTGTTTTGGAACCTATCTTACTTTAAATTTTTTTAGTTTCTGAAGCAATAATTCCTTTATAGTTTGACGTGTTGGTCATTAGTTGATGGTGATAGCCGTCCTGGACGTTGTTCGTCGTCAACGCGTTCTCTTTGAATAATTTTTAGGAATAAAAAACACTGGCTCACGGCAAATAATTATTACTGAAAGCTTTTTCCAAATTTTTGAATTTTGCCGCTGTTTCGAAACACGTCTATGAATCGTGAATTTACGAGTACGAGTCCGAAAGTAAACAGCAGTCAACTGTATAGGTGTCTCAAGATGAGCCAAATGCAACAAAAGTTGTTCGCACACGAAGCAGTCTCAACCAAATAGTTGCCGGTTGTTTTTGGAAAAGCTGAGTATGTCGCTACCATACCACTTACTGCAAAACAGTAAATTCTGAAAGTTGTGCAGCCATTTGTTTGCCAGTTGTCTTTCAAGAAATTAGGAAAACCAACCGCCGAAGACGGATCACTCTTCACAGCGATAATGCGAACTTACGAAAAATAATTGAACGATGTTCGATGGTTAATATTTCTTTTTGTACCCTGATACCGAATTATAAAAGAAATATATTGAATAACTAGGAAGTATTGGGTAAAAAATACAGACTATTTCTTTGGTACTTGAAAATATTAAAATTATGAAAAGTATTTTTTAAAACTATTATAAGTTTGTCAACAGTTTAAATCCTCTCCTTATGTGGCTTCGATAAGAATAACAAAAATTTATAAAATCTAACGAATATATCATTTCGAACTTTGGTTAACTCTAAAATGGACATTTCAAGACACAATTTAATTTGTTATTACATATGTTGTTATTATAGAAACATTGGCCTCACAATTAAGTAAGATATAGCTAAATAAGTTGTATACGAATATTTTGATCATAAGTTCTAGCCCCGCATTACGCCCTTATTACTAAAAAAAAAATTTTCTTTTTAATCACGCTATTCATAAAATACATAGAAAAAAGAAGCTTTTCTTGCTATTTCTTTCCTCTCGTAATATACCAAACATTCTTACAATTGTTTAATTTTGGAAAAGAAAAATTACAACACATTTGCTCCACAGTATCTTAAATGTTCAAATTAAGCTTGCTTCCGAACAAATGGCTTTTTGCCACTTGAGATTTTTGTTTACAACTTCAACAAAAGCGACGTCATTTATGAATTATTGAAATACCTGTTTATGCGCATTGTCTAAACCTCTCGTAAGCAAAGAAAGGGAAATCAAAACACATAGAAATAACGCCTGGGGCTGTGTACTTACATACATACACCTATACATACTAACATAGGTCGACAAACATGCATACGAGTACATCTCTGAAATACCTTTTGTAGAAACAACTAAATTATTTTGACATTTTTTTTAATATAAAATTTTAAGATATGTGAACTTTTAAAAATGCCACTTAATAAAATAACGTAGACAATAACCAACTTTAGTTACTTCGCCATAATCGCTAAACTACATATACATATATAATATACCTTTACAGGTGTATTTCTTATAGCATAAAAATTTTGACCTATACCAAATATCAAATAGATATCTCCAAAAGTGAGGGACTATTTATCGCATATCTAGACAGAGAGCCGGAAATGGATACAACGACTCAGCTCAGCACGCTGATCATTAATATAGGGTGATTTTTTAAGAGCTTGATAACTTTTTTTAAAAAAAAAACGCATAAAATTTGCAAAATCTCATCGGTTCTTTATTTGAAACGTTAGATTGGTTCATGACATTTACTTTTTGAAGATAATTTCATTTAAATGTTGACCGCGGCTGCGTCTTAGGTGGTCCATTCGGAAAGTCCAATTTTGGGCAACTTTTTCGAGCATTTCGGCCGGAATAGCCCGAATTTCTTCGGAAATGTTGTCTTCCAAAGCTGGAATAGTTGCTGGCTTATTTCTGTAGACTTTAGACTTGACGTAGCCCCACAAAAAATAGTCTAAAGGCGTTAAATCGCATGATCTTGGTGGCCAACTTACGGGTCCATTTCTTGAGATGAATTGTTGTCCGAAGTTTTCCCTCAAAATGGCCATAGAATCGCGAGCTGTGTGGCATGTAGCGCCATCTTGTTGAAACCACATGTCAACCAAGTTCAGTTCTTCCATTTTTGGCAACAAAAAGTTTGTTAGCATCGAACGATAGCGATCGCCATTCACCGTAACGTTGCGTCCAACAGCATCTTTGAAAAAATACGGTCCAATGATTCCACCAGCGTACAAACCACACCAAACAGTGCATTTTTCGGGATGCATGGGCAGTTCTTGAACGGCTTCTGGTTGCTCTTCACCCCAAATGCGGCAATTTTGCTTATTTACGTAGCCATTCAACCAGAAATGAGCCTCATCGCTGAACAAAATTAAAGCGCGAAACACATTTCGAACCGAACACTGATTTTGGTAATAAAATTCAATGATTTGCAAGCGTTGCTCGTTAGTAAGTCTATTCATGATGAAATGTCAAAGCATACTGAGCATCTTTCTCTTTGACACCATGTCTGAAATCCCACGTGATCTGTCAAATACTAATGCATGAAAATCCTAACCTCAACAAAATCACCCGTTACAAAACAAAAATAAGGTGACATTTGAATTTAAACTGCGCGTGTCGAAGGATTTGGAGAATTATCCCTTTTTTGGTAGTACTGTCAGTCACATGTATGTCAAATTTCATGTCAAAATATTCATTCGTGTTTGAGATACGTGTAGTTTTGTGAGCTGCTAAAATTGAGTTTTTCGTTTTTTGCGATGTCGAAATTTGTTGAGCAAAGAATTTGCATTAAATTTTGTTTAAGGGTTTATCAATTTTCTGCTGCGGATACGCTGAGTATGGTGTAGAAAGCCTTTGGTGATGAGGGTATGTCTAAAATAAATGTTTATAAGTGGTATAGTGAGTTCCAAGCCGGCCGTGAACGTGTCGAAGACGAAGAGCGTCCAGGGCGACCATCAATCTCAACCGACGAAGCTCACGTTCAACAAATCAAAGATTTGATGGTGAAAACCCGTCGATTAACAATTAGAGACCTTGCTGATGAAGTTGGCATATCGAAAGGCTCAGCCAATACCATTTTGAAGGATGTTTTGGGCCTCAAGCGCGTCAAATCTCGACTGGTACCGAAAACATTGAATTTTTTGGAAAAAATTCGTGATCATTTCGCCAAAAACTCAACCCATATCTTTCCACAACCACCGTATTCACCTGATCTAGCGCCGTGCGACTTCTGGCTGTTCACCAAGCTCAAAAGACCGCTCCGGGGACACCGTTTTTATACGATAGAGGAGACTCAAGTCGCGACGAAGACGGAACTGAAGGCCACCTCGGAAAGTGACTACATCCTGTGTTTCGAAGATTGGAAAATCCGTTGGCATATGTGCATTGCACCGGGAGGGGATTACTTTGAAGGGGATGAAATTGATTTGGAAGAATAAGTAAAGAATTTTCAAAATAAATACGATGTCACCTTATTTTTTGGGCACAGCGAAATTTTCTTGGAAATACCCTAAAAAAATCCCTGAAAATTTTAGCCCTTAATATGTATTAACATTAAGAACTGGACCAAAGCCTATAGAAGTTTTCCATAGAAAATACACTACAATTGTGAGTTTTTATCTTTAAATTGCTACAGAACAGAGGTATTTTATGGCATCGCCTTGAGTTTAGACGCATATTTCTCAGAATTTTTCACTCTACAAAAGTGCCTAGTGCAACAAAGTCGTAACTCACACCAGCGAGGTAGTACTAAACCCGATTTTTCCAAGAATTTCGCATTTTTTTGTATGTATTTCGCATATGTTTATATTTGCTATAAAAAAGGTTCGAGGTCAAAATCTCTATCATTAATACTTTTCTAGATATTCGGATTTTTAAGTAAGGCTTCATAGAATTTTTATAGATGGTATGTATTAAAATATCTATGAAAATTGCATACAGCCTTACTCAAAAAGCCCAAGTGTTATGATGACTGGAAAATTGGTTGGCATAAGTGTATTGCAGCGGGACGGGACTACTTTAAAAGAAATGAAATTGACAAAATTATCCTTTCAATTTGATCACATATTCAGACATTTCATGTCTGCGGTATACTTAGTTATTGATTCATTTTTTTTAGTAGTTTTTAACAGTACCGTTATAAGTGAAGTGAACGGCCTTATCTTCTGATTACATCCATTTTCACACTGCCGGTAGGAGTTCCTATAATATTTGTGCTCAGCTTATTTTGTTGTTGTAGCTTTAATAATTTAAGAAATATAAAACTTATTAGAGAGCGGGGCCACGCTTACTTTTTCAAAATATTTACTCACAGGTGCCCCTTGCTAATGCGATCCTCTCTGCTAAATTACAGTTTTATATTTTAATTTAGTGCTTAGTTATATCAATTCATAGGCTTTCGGTTAATGTCGATTTGTGGGCGTGCTAGTTGTCCAATTACTCCGCTCTACGTATTCATAATTTCTTTTATACTAAGAAGCCCGCATAGCAAGTTTCATAAAGATATTTAAATTACACGGACGAACGGACAGACAGACAGTCACCCGGATTTCAACTCTTCTCGCCATCTTGATCATTTATATATTTGTATATTTATAACCCTATCTCTGTCTCACTTAGTTTAAGGTAATACGTACAACCGTTAGGTGAAAAAAACTATTATACAGGTTGCAAGAGGATATAAATCTACCTTAAATAATCAAACTTCAACTAACAAGGTTCAGGTTTACGAAAAAATCGTACGAGGCTTTTTGCAGAACATTCAATTTACTAAGAAAAACTTTAAAACGAGTTAGTTTGAAGCGAGTTTTGGGTTTTTCTTCTTCATAATAAAAAAAAATAGAAAACTGTAAAGTGGAGGATATTCACGTCACAATTAAGAGCTCATACTTGGGGTGACTTTCTTAAAGGTGTCTAAGAACTTAACCTAGTTTTAAGAGTAACAGGCGAAAAATTACTCGATTTAGACTCACCCTAATATATATACTTGGTTTCCTTAAACACTTACAACAATGTGTTCATTGCATTTGTCTTCGAACAAAGTGGTTAATTTGTAAAACATCTAAATTGCTTTAGTCTCTGCGATTATGGGTGGTACTTTATTTAACTGCTTAAGGAGGTATTTTGGTATAGACGTATGAACATTAAGAATTTTTTAAATTATGATAAAAAAATTTAAAAACATTTTTACTAACCCATTTTTTATATGTATGTTTTTTATTGACATTTTAACAATATAAAAAAAAAAATGCAAGAAAAAAAACCAAAATTCGTCGAGATACGGGCCGGTGGAGTGTGGGCTTCAAAAAAAACGGTGCGTTCAAAATTTTTGAAAATCCAAGGCAGACACGATAGAGCATTGTATAAAAAAGATTTGTACCAAATTTCAAAGGAATCGGTTCAGTAGAACTTGAGATATCATGTCAACCACCACAAAGTAGTTTCGAGAAAAACGCGATTAAAGTTTGGAAGACAATTCTAGTGAACACGGACGCCACGTCACAAAATCGGCTGTATCTGACGTTATCAGCTCTTCGCCGCCGTGTTTGAATAGCTCGGCTGGCAATCCATCGGCCCCTGCCGCTTTTTTGTTTTTCAGGCGGGCAATTGCTATTCGAACTTCTTCATGGTCGGGCAATGGAACGTCTGCTCTATCGTCATCGATAGGGGTATCGCGTTCGTCTTCTCCTGGTGTTGTGCGTTCACTGCCATTCAGCAGGCTGGAGAAGCGTTCCCTCCATAATTTAAGTATGCTCTGGGCATCGGTGGCTAGATCACCTTGGGGGGTTCTACAAGAGTATGCTCCGGTCTTGAAACCTTCTGTAGAATTTTCGAGCATTACCCCTGTCGGCAAGCTTATCAAGTTCTTCGACTCACGCATTTCGGTCTCTTTCTTTTTCGGTCTACAAATGCGTCTCGCTTCCCTCTTCAACTCTCGGTATCTATCCCATCCCGCACATGTTGTGGTTGAACGTTTCGAGGTAGGCAGCCTGTTTTCTCTCCGCTGCGACACGGCACTCCTCGTCGTACCAGCTGTTCTTTTGCACTTTCCGAAAACCAATGGTTTCGGTAGCAGCTGTACGTAAGGAGTTTGAAATGCCGTCCCACAGTTCTCTTATACCGAGTTGTTGACGAGTGCTCTCAGAGAGCAGGAGTGCAAGCCGAGTAGAAAATCGTTCGGCTGTCTGTTGTGATTGGAGCTTCTCGACGTCGAACCTTCCTTGTGTTTGTTGGCGTGCGTTTTTTGCTGCACAGAGGCGGGTGCGAATTTTGGCTGCAACAATATAGTGGTCCGAGTCGATGTTAGGACCTCGGAGCGCACGCACATCTAAAACACTGGAGGCGTGTCTTCCGTCTATCACAACATGATCGATCTGATTGGTGGCTTTTCGATCCGGAGACAGCCAGGTAGCTTGATGTATCTTCTTATGCTGGAATCTGGGTACTACAGATAACCATATTTCGGGCCCCGGCGAAGTCGATCAGCCTCAACGCATTTGGGGATGTTTCCTCGTGGAGGCTGCATTTACCGACCAGGCACGTAGCCAGGGGGGGGGGGGGGGGGGCTAGAGGGCTAGAGTAAAAAAAGGTTTATAGAAAGGCATGAAAGCATTATAAGCTTTGTGGAGCTTTTCAAATTCATTGTACTAAGTTTGGAAATAATTTCGAGTAAGACATGGTCCATTTCGTCTAAAAAAGGCAGTTTTTCGTGATTTTTTTTAGGATAGAAAAAACAAGCAAATGTAATGAAATTTTTACATCATTTTATTACATATTTAAACTTACAAAAAACATTTTTTAAAATTTAAAATATCGGAATACAGCCCACTTTCATCTACTTTTGTGCACCACCGCGCAATTGAAGTGTCCAATTGGCGGGCAAAATGTAGGTCGCAATTTTTGTCTGAAACAAAAAATTCAAATGGATAATTAATTTTCATTAGTCCTTCTTCTATGTGAACCTAAAAAAAACCCAAAAAAAACGCGAAAATCAAAGTTTTTTTTAGATTTGAAAAAAAAAGTTGCATTTTTCACCAAAAAACCTAACTTCATTTTACTAAAAAAATAGTTTAGAATTTTGTTTTCAAGAACTTTTTAGGTTCACAGAGGAGGTAATAAGATACTGAATCTAATAAGCTTTGGTTTTATACGATTGGTTGAATACTTCTTTTGTAATTTTGCCCGCCAATTTAAAAAAATTGTAAAAATGAAAAACCGAGAAATCGCGCGTCAAAGTTTGCACGCTCATATATCCGCTAGACGCTCGGTCGCTCTTTCCCTTCTAGCTTCGCAAATATTTCGAATTCCACTTTAAAACTTTGGTGGCATATTCTTAGATTATTTTTAAAGAGATTTAAGCAAAAAAAAATAATCGATTTTTTGAAGCTTCTAAAGCAGGCTCCCCCCTTAACGCTGCCACTGTCTGTGCAACTCCAAGAAAAATCTATGGATTTTGTATCAGCAATGAACCGAGCCAAAGAATTAATAAGAACTCTGCACCTGATAAGAGAAACAGCGGATGGTTTTTTCAACGATATTTTCCAAACAGCATCACAAATGTCTAAAGATCTTTTTGACACAGATCTTGTAGTGCCTAGAGTGACTTCGCGTCAAACTACTCGTGCTAATCCACCTTGCACAACCCCTGAAAGCAACTTCAGAGTTACAATATTTATTTCATGCGTTGATGCTCTGATTCAAAACATGACAGAACGTTTATTAGTGAATGAGGATATACTCTCGTCATTTCAAATACTACTCCCAGGTTTTGCTGCAATTGATAATGCCGAAGAATTAAAAAATTTAACTATTTACTTCGAGGAGCAAATATCAATGACAGCATTAAAATCAGAGTATCGGTTGTGGTGTGCCAGCTTATCAACAATAGATCCAACCATAGAAGTGTTGAAATTACTCCAACATTGCGATGCAACGTATTTTAAAAATATTCACTACCTGCTTACAATTTTAGCAACTCTTCCAGTGACGACCGCTTGCGTTGAAAGAACTTTTTCAACTTAAAAAAGAATAAAAACTTTACCACGCAGTGTGATGGGCAATGAGCGGCTGAGTGCACTTGCTGTTATTGCAGTGCACTGGGATATTAAAATAGATCCAGATGAAGTAATTAATGATATGGCAAACAAGAAGAAAAGAAAAATATTACTTATTTAAGTTACAACTACCAAATAATTTAAGTAATATGTATATGAATTTATATTGTTTTTTTAATAAACAGAAAATTTAAAGTTTATATATGTCTTTACTTCAGCCCCCCCCGAAATGAAAAGCTGGCTACGGGCCTGTTACCGACCGTAGTGCCAAAGATACCTTCTTTACCCACCCTGGCGTTGAAGTCGCCAAGCACAATTTTGACATCGTGGCGGGGGCAGCTCTCATAAGCGAGCTCCAAGCGCTCATAAAAGTCATCCTTGGTCACATCGTCCTTCTCTTCCATCGGGGCGTGGGCGCAAATCAGCGATATGTTTAAGAACCTCGCTTTGATGCGGATTATGGCTGGACGTTCATTCTCCGGAGTGAATGATAGTACTCGGCGTCGGAGTCTCTCTCCCAACACGTATCCCACAGCGTACTTGCGCTCCTTTATATGGCCACTGTAGTAAATGTCACAAGGACCTACTCGTCTCTCTCCTTGTCCCGTCCATCGCATTTCTTGGACGGCGGTGATGTTAGCCTTTATCTTTACGAGGACATCTACCAGCTGGGCAGCGGCACCTTCCCAATTAAGGGACCGGACATTCCAGGTGCATGCCCTCAAATCATAGTCCTTATTTCGTTTGCCATGGTCGTCATCAAAAGGGGGGTCTCTCATCCGAGGCTGTTTTTTTTTTCCTTTTCATTCGGGGTGATTTTTTACGTGGCGGGTCCCAAACCCAGCGCACAACCCTATGCAGGGGATGTTTCGCCTTCTCACTTTAGCTCGCCTTCAAACGGATGTTCTTAGGCTACCCAGAGGATACTTGGTCAAAGACCGGAAGTCGTGAACTGCTTGAGTCATATGTAAAAGAATCGTTTCTGCCCACTCCCAAGTGAATGGCGATCAGAGAACTTTCCTCACTTGCGTGAACTTCTACACATGACTCCATCTTCCATCCTCCTAGACTAGAATACCAGAAATATTTAAGCTAATAGACAGTCGCACGAAAGCCTGTATTAGTGCTTCCATCAGAAGCACTCAAAGATGAGCTACGTGATATCTCATTGTTAGACTTTTTCTCGTCGGGATAAGTAAGTCTGAAGTATTATATATGCGGACAACCCCGCTTCGATTCAACTCTTGGAGCAAATTCATTGAAAATTGGACTCATGGAATGGACTATCTGAGACGTAGCCGCGGCTAACATTTTATAGAGAGAATCTTCAAAAAATAAATGTCAAAGAATGTTCTTTATAATGATAATAAATATTCTCCACTAAATTTGAAGTTCCTGTATTGTTTTCTTAAAAAAAAGTAGGGAACATCGAAATGGGTTAACCTTTATCATATATGGAAAACATAAGCCAGACTGATTGAATTAAGCTCTGGTATTACTAGAGGGGCTAGAAAAGTATAGACCCAATTTTGATTAAAATGCATCAAATTTAGTTGAAATCGATAGATTAGTTACTGAGATATATTATTTCATCTACATTAGGGTGCCACGCCCAATTTATTGTTTGGACGCAACGACGGACAGACAGTTAACCAAATTTCCACTTCTCTCGTCATCTTGATCTTTTACCCTATATCTATCTCAATTATTTTTAAGTCATACTAACAACCGTTAGGTGAACAAAACTATTATTCTCTGCAGCACCATGGTACCAGGGTATAAAAACCAATGCCACACTTTTACTTACAAATAAGCAAAGTTATCAAGCGATTTCTAAAATATTTTTTTCTAGAAAAGTATAATGGCATCTAAATATAGCTTTTCGCAATCATCTACTAATCAATAGAATGTGAGGAATGCGAAACATGTAAATGTATCGATTTGAAAATCTATGGTTTAACAAAAAAAAATGCGTTAACTTAATTTTCAGCGAAGCTATAATACCCTTTACAGGTGCCTTTTTCAATTTCAATAATCTATGTGCAATTCCCATTAAAGGACTTCAATTTGATCTGCCAGTTGTATGGTAAACTATATGTTATATGTATCTCTATATAACATCGGCGGTTCCGTCAAATGAGTAGCTTAATTAAGAGAAAAGGTTATAGGTAGAACTTCAGGACAGGCGGACATGACTAAAACGACTCGGTTCGTCAAGCTTTTTATAAGGCCGTCGACGTTTCCTTTTATGTGCTACAAACATGGTAGTTAACTTAATACACCCTTTTCAGGGAACACAAATGTGTTCAGCAGAAGATAGGAATGTATTTTGACGCACTAATCATATTGTAACGGGTGGTCCTGAAAGTATTCGACGCCGTACTCGCCGAGGGAAGCAGAGGAAGAGAAAGATCTCCACTCCGACGGAAAGAGCAGGTTGAGGAGGACCTGACTTCGCTTGGAATCTAAAATTGGCGCCGCGTTGCGAAAGTAAGAAACTACTGGTGCTGTTGTTAACTTGGCCATAACAGTAAAGAAGAAGAAGAGATACAACTAGAGATACTTTTTTCAATCGATTTTTCTGACAGATCAAACGTGAGTCGTGCCAAGATGTCATGTTATTTTTTTCCAGTATTGTGTGGCATTTCATCATGATAAGACTCAGGCCTGAATAACGTTTACAAATTGTTCGACACTATTACTCACGTTCGATAAAGAATGGGTTTCAGGCGATTCGGTCAACTTATGGTCAACATAATAGGCGTACTGGACGTACTATTCGCAACACCATCACCCATCTTGAGACCCAGCGTCGACTCAGCGTATTTTACGTCGAGATCTTAAACTAAAAGAGTGCAAAATACAGCTTGTGCAAGAACTGAAGCCGCTCGATCTTCCCAAGCGACATCACTTTGCTTTATGGGCTCTTGAAAAGTTCCATGATACGTCGTTTTCGAACCATATTTTGTATAGCGATGAAACTCATTCTTGGCTCAATGGGTATGTAAACAAACAAAATTCGCACATTTCGGACGAAGAGTAAAGAGGGGATGGGGATCCGCTTCGATTCAGGCTTCCGGCAAAAAAAACACGCGTCATTCGTCAGTTACCAGTCGAAATGTTGGAACGAGTCATCGACAATTGGACTCAACGGATGGACCATCTGAGACGTAGCCAACTAACATTTTAAAGAGATAGTCTTCAAAAAAAAAAAAACCAAAAGAATGTTCCTTCGATTGGTAATAAACATTCCCCATTAAAATTAAAATTTCTGTGTTTTTCCCTTAGAAAAGTAGGGAACCTCGAAATGGATCACCGCTTACATTAGCATTATTATCTATTACTTCCTTTTTCATGTGTAGTTTCAATCACCCTTAATTTCATTCAGATTTTGAACACAATTTCTATTATCTTTGCCAGGAAATCAGATTAGACAAATTTCTTTTATTTTAATTTTATTGAATTTAGTTTTTCAAATGTAGTTATTATATAACAATAGATACAAAATATATATTCCTTGCAATCCACCTTTACCATTTTCACCGTCTTGTGTACAACAAATCAAATGAAATAAAATACAAATAGATTTGCAATTAAGTTTGATTAATGTTATATAAAATCAGCGGCGCTCAACTAGAGCTTTTAACCAATAAATCCTCCGCCGACACCAAAACCTTTCACCGAGTAGCTCGAACGGAACTTGCCGATACCGAAGCCACCAAATCCAACGGGCGAATAACCACCATAACCATATCCAGTAGAATAAGTGGGGTAAGTTGAAATAGTGGACACTACCGGTACGCTGGACACTACAGGCACACTGGCGACCACTGGTACAGTTTGGATCGAGGAAACCGAATAAGCAGGAGAGATTATTTCACCGCCCGTAAAACCGCCCACAAATCCACCGCCAATGCCACCAATTCCAATATGACGCACGAATCTTTCATGTTCTGGCACGGCTACGTACACCTCCTCGCCCATCCATTGCGGACTCACTTCCACGAACTCCTCAGTTTTTTCTCCGACTGGCGCATCCGTTGCAGATGCGTCAGTGCTTGCCTCCTCCACATCTATCGATTCCGTCACCGGCTCTGGTGTCACTTCAACTGACTCGTCTTGTATGGGCTTAGCGCTTGTTTGCAAAGCACAAAACGCAATCAAGGCGCAGATAACCGCGAATTTATGCATATTGCGGCGAATACTGATTAATGTTTTGGAATTATCCGCAAATTTGAATAATTTTGTCACACTTTGTCGCTGAGTTCACACAAAATCCTCAAATAACAATTTTCGGCTATTACTTCACTAACGGTGCGTTACTGGTCACTTTTGCAAGCCAACTGGCAAATCGTCTCGGAATGCGATAAAAAGTGGTGCGTTTATATTTCGTCTAAGCAAACAACTTGAAAACACTGCTGACTTTTTATGAACTCGCAATTGAATTTCAGCTTGTGCTAAACATAATCACAATGCATACCACCATTTACTGTATCAATTTGCACCTTACCACAAGCATAGGAACTCGTATGATGTTCAACTTATTTTTGGCAATTTTTTGGCATGCCACAGTGGAGTTAGACTGTGCAAAAAGGGACCCAAAAAGTTTAATGAAATTTCAAGTTTATATAAAATACTTTTCAATAACAACATAATCGGAAACTTTTACGACGAATGGTAATCCGAAACCACTCATACTACTGTGATCAAAAAGTAAGATGAGTGATTATCGTTGAGAATTTTGGACGAAGAAGTATTGATTCCCCCATCACGATAATGGACCATGTCATACTGCATTGGGACTTCTTGAGTTTTTGTAAAAAACTCCGCTCATAACGTATTCACCTGATTTGGCTGATACGGGGACCCCGACTGGAAAGCATTGACTAAAGTGACAACAGTGCATTTTATACGACGGGGAATACTTTGGCCGGGACGAAATTAATTTGGAAGAATAAATGAAGAATTTTTTTATAAACATATTCAACATACTTTTTGATGACAGTTGTATTACTTGTGCCAACAGTTTTTCAATCCTCAAACCAATTATTAAAGTCAATTTCTGGAGTGGCCCTCAATGCGCGTGCTCGTAGCGATTCACGATTAGTGTCATCAATTGACTTAAAACAGTTTCCGCGGAGTAGTTATTTGAGTCTGCTCGGGGCTAAACCAATACGGTGGTTGCGGCACGAAATTGGTTGTAAATTTGGTGAAAAACTCACGAAGAATCAAGGCAGTATGCGACGGTTCATCATCGTGGTGCAAAACCAAGAGTTGTCGGCCGATAAATATGGCCTCTTCGCGCACATAACATCATTCTTTGTTAACAATTTGACCGGTCGGAAGGAATTCGGAGTGCACCACACATTGCTAATCGAAAATTATCGTCTTCGGCTCAGCTTTGCCATGATATTGGGCCGATTTATCGCCTGATCCGAGCCGAAAGCATATACTTATCTCATGATATCCTGGATACACAGACGCTAACGCGACGCTTTCACTTTTCTTAGGCCCAAATGATATTTCAAAATGGTTTTCACTGATCCTTCCAAAATTTCAACAATACCAGTCAGATCAATTACTGTTAGTCGTCGATTATCAAGCACTAATCCTTAACGTTATTGATGTTTGCATCATCCGTTGATTTTCATGGCCGTCGTGGACGTGATTCGTCGTCAACCTCCTTGGAATAATTTGTGTACCATTTGATTGGTGCACTTGCTCGCCACGAACAATTATCACCGAAGGCCTTTTAAACATTCTAAACTGTGATATTTGAGGCTGTTTCTTGCTAATTTTGGGTTGCTAAAGGATTTCTTAACACATAGTTTGTTGAGTTGTAATCAAGGGGTGTAGCGGTCAAACCACCACCATTTATTAAAATGACAAAAATAGCTAAACGTGATGGAAAAATGTTGAACTCAAATTCGTAATCAGGACACATCATATACCCCATAGGCCTCTTAGCACATCAGTCGCAATTTTTTCCTTTAGATTTGTTGAATAGTGTAATCTATGCCAAATTTCGTGGAGATATCTGGTCACATAGTAAAATTTAGTACAAGAATTTGATTTTGATAGAGCAGTTTTAATGATATAACATATAGTAGTCCTATTTCCACACTTCCGCTAGCTTTTTGGGGGAAAAGGTGTGTGTAAAGTGTGCGATCATCATTTATATATATTTTTTATAGCGCACCAATGTTTACTCCTGGGTGTTAAAAACTTCGTGGCGAACTGTTCAGAGTATAAAAAGTTGTTTCGTTGTGACGAAATTTGCGAAAAGATCTTGATCTACACCTTAACAAGATCAGATTGACTGAAGAACTGATGCCGCTTGACCACCACAACCGTCATATGGTGGTGAATTCGGCTGAGCAATAACGTGAAAATGATTCAGATTTCCATCGCAAAAGCATCTTCAGCGATGAGGCACTTTTCTTTCTGAATGACTTTGTCAATAAGCCAAATATGCTTTATTGATCAGGCAGCAATCCACACGTACTCCATGAGACACCATTGCATCTCGAAAAAAGTTTGGTGCGGCTTATAGGCCGACGGTGTCATTGGGCCGTACTTCTTCCGCAATAATTAAGACCGGCACGTTACTGTGCAAGGGAATTGCTACCGCTCAATGATAACCGAATATTTTTACTAGGACAGTTTGTGGTGGTTTAACAGGGCAGCACCACAAGCCACACAGTGAATGTCACAAACGATTTATTGAAAACTAACTTTGGTGAACGTGTTATCTCATAGTCAATTGGCCGCCTCAGTCGTGCGATTTGACGCCGTTAGCATTTTCACTGATCGATTCTACTGTACGCTGCTCGTGTTTACGTCTTTTAGTAAGTAATTGGTACTTTACCCAACTAAAATTTCATGATGAAACTACTATTTGAATCTGAATTCATACTGACCAAGTGATAAGTAAATACATTATAATGCAGATATACATAATAGCAAAACAATTATGATATTATTTTATTAGGAGAAAAAAAAAGTTTATGATTCAACTCAATAAGCTTTTGCAATTGGTTATAATATCAGAATTTCTGGACTGGATATGAAAAGCATAAATTCAAATCGAATGTTGAATTAGTTGACGAGTGCCACCTTGAACCAATACGCAATCAACGATTAAAGTCGCCTCTTCACGAACATAAGAGATACTCTACAAGTCTCTCGTGCTTCAACTAATACCTATATGGCGCATTATTTGGATCCGATCCGGTAACCAGTATTAGAAAAAGTGACTCATCGAGTTTGGAGCGAAAAAATAATCGCTTAGTTAGCACAAAAAGAAGTGTGAATTTATAAACAATGCATTAACTGACTCTTTGCCTTTTTATAGGATGTTCTTTCGAATGATAATCGAATGAGAATCGATTGAATTCAGCTAATAATTTCGAAATTTCTAAAATGATTTCTTTGACTTCACCACAGAACCAAATGAGCAATCCAACATTTTGTATGCTCTTCATGATACTTTGTCTAGTAAATAGAAGTAAAATATTGGCTCCTATACTGGTAAACAATTCTTCAATATTTTCTGATTCCAGGGCAGTAGTTATTTAGCACCTCCGCGACAGATATGTAAACAAACAGACGAGATAAGGTCATTAACATGCGGTGAGCTCTAGCTTACTCCAAAATATCATGTACAAACAATTTCTTGGTCAGTTAAGCTGTAAGTATCACATACCACAACAAGCTACAGCACATCGCGGCATAAACGTCATCAATAGCTTGCCACTGATCTTTCATTACCTTCGAAGGTACTCTGCCAGAGATTATGCAATAACTGGGTAAACTAAGTTTTTTCGAGGCTACATAATTGAAATGGTCAATAATGACGATCAAACATGACTCTTCATAAATAAGAGTAAATAAGACTTGGGAAACTACCGAGGTGAGCACACGCGTATTTACTTTTCCCTTTTTGAGAGCGCAAATCTGTTGAACTTGAATTTGTTGATGTGAAGTGTAATGACTTTGCCACGTCGGCAAATGTCAAAAACAAATTTCGAAACTTAGTATTTACTAAGCTTAAAGCGTGTGAAACTATATAAGACGTATGGGGTTACGAAAAGATTTTATATTAGCACAGGCAATCGCAAGATAAACTTGACTAGACAATTTGAAAATCTTATACGACATCGATTTCAATTTTCAGAATACACGGCAAATATGTGGTTCCTGCCAAGAGTATTACTAGTTTGCATATTAGCTCTCACAACAACTACGATTTATGCTGAAGAGGCGCAACTGACGCCGCCAGCCACGAGTTACGGTGTACCCGATTACAGACAAACGCGCTCCCTCGGCGTTGACGGTGACTATAGCAAAGACCTAGTTGGTCTCTCGACAGATCTCAGTGGCTTATCGAGTGATTTAAGTGGACTCAGCACCAGTTACAGTCATGCAGCAAGTGGTTTGGACGACAGTCTCAGTGGACTTAGCGCCAACAATGCAGTATACAGTAACTCCGACGCTTATACAAATGCGCTCAATGGTTTTACCAATTACGGTGGCGATCTCAGCGCATTACAATCGGTGCAACAAATTCCAGTATATTCCCAATTACAACAGGTTCAGCAAGTTCCAGTGATATCTAATCTACAAAGCGTACAGCAAGTGCCTGTAATATCTAGCGTGCAGCAGCCGATCGTGGTGCAACAGCCGGTCGCAGTACAACAGCCGGCACTCGGTGTTGAAGGTCGAAGTTTGGGCGGTGCTGGCATTGCGGCACTAGGCGGTGGCTTGGCGGGTGCCGGTATCGGTGGTTTAGCAGGCGCTGGTGCTGGCTTTGGCGGTGGTTTCAAGCGCTACCGTACCAGCATACACATTCGTTCGCGTGGCTTTGGCGGTGGCCTAGGAGGTTTTGGTGGTGTAGGCGGTGTTGGCGGTTTGGGTGGTTTCAAAGGCATCGGTGGCGGTTTTGGAGGTGGTCATTACAAGGCGCGCTATGCAGAGAGTTCCGGCGGTGGTTTCGCTGGTGCTGGTGGTGTGGCTGGCGGTTTCCTAGGCTAGCATAGAGAATTCGATCAATCATTTTAGATTACTCGTAATATTTTTACTTAAATATTATTTAAGAAGATTTGTAAGCACAAAAATATATTTAACATAAAACTTTTTCGTTGGATGAATACTTATTTCATGAAGGCTAACGGGACTAGATTGTAAATTACAATCAGATTTATTTATCGCTAGAAATTTAATTTCTCCCCACCAATGACCGTTCTGCTTATTGGCTGATCTCTGGTCTTCGACCTCTTTGAGGTTTACAGCCTAGTACTATTCGGTAATGCCTCTTTTGTGATTTTCGCAAAGTATTACAGATCCATTTACGGCATCGGAATCTACATATGGTATAAGGCCAGCTGCTTGGTTGCCGTCCAGAGGTTAGCATTGTTAATAATTCTGGACCAGAGTATGTATATGAAATATGCGGATATTATTTGGAAGATATTATTTAAGAAAAGATTGCAGCAACACTTGTTATACTGTCCTCCGCCTCCCAGCATATTGAGCAACCGATTTCATGCTTGACTGGAATATTTTTATCTTCAAAAGTCTGGGTATAAGTGTCGACCTCCAAACTGAGGAAAAAGTAACCGGTGGTAGAGATGCCGTAATATTAGGGGTTGGGGTTTGTAATTAACTTAGGTGGTTCAAACATCGCACATTTTGACCTAAATAAACTAATAAAAGTCAACTGAAAAGCCGGAAATATCTATATTAAGTATATCAATCGTCGGCATAAAAATAGAAAAATATCATTGAAATATTCTCATTAGGATTAATCTAATTTAAGATTAAGTATTATCAAAAACCCAAGCCTACGAGTGGTATAAAGTCTTCGAAGACGGTAGAGAGATCGTTGAAGACAAGCCTCGTTCTGGACGACATTCGAATTCCTCATTCTGATGAAAATATTAAAAAAAAGTGGGGGACCGTCGCGCAAGTGTTAGAGAGATGGCAAGAGAGCTCGACATCTCTCTGGAGTATGACTGACTCTTCGCGATAAAATGATTCTTTTTCTCTCTCGACATACTTAATCGTTCTAGTTTCGATCCTACATTCATGGAGAATATCATAACTGCCGATGAAACGAGTTCATGAGTTTGATATGCAAACAATTCAACAGTCATCGGAATGGAGGGAAAAAGACGAGTCGAAACCAAAAAAAAAAACACTCAAAAATAAAGTTGATACTCCTTGGTTTTTTCAATATTCGTGATTTAGTGTATTGTACGTTTGTTCCGGAAGAACAGGCGGTCAATAAAGAGTTCTAGTTGACCATATTGAAAGTTTTTCGAGAGAACATCAATCGAAAACGGCCATGGGTTTTATACGATGATATTCTACCATCGCATCGAGCCACGCTTGTGATCTAATTTAAAGCCAAGAACGCAATGAACACCATCGATCAACCACCGGACTTATCATTACGTGTGACTTTAGCTTGTTCTTCAAACTGAATTTGCCATTCCGTGGAACCTGTTTACAGTCGATCGAAGAGATAACACAAAATTCACTTGAAGATGCTGAAATCCCCTTTCTAAAAAGTGCTTATGAAAAGTGTCTCGAGGATTAGAAAAATCGTTGGCTTAAGTATATTACGTCTGGTGAGGATTACTTTGTAGGCGACAAAATAATTATTGATAAATAATTCAACTGACTTTTTTTTATCACAGTGTATCTCAAAGATTGGCCAATATTTTCTATTTTTGTAGAGCTGTAAAATTACTTTTTTTTTAATAAAATATATGGCATAGTACCTTGCCGTTACAATTAAAAGCTCTTACTTGAAGAGATTTCCTTTGAATTATCACTAAGTATTTACTTATATTTGTATTAAATACATTTACTTAAATCAAAAAACGCGTGTGTGGCAAATAATCACAAATGATACCTACCCTTCGATGTATTTAACTGCTTTTATTATCGAACGCTTATGTATTTGGAACGCATATAACTTAGCTAACTTAATTATATGACATTAATTATTGTTTGAAAATAATTCAACAGGAAATGGCTCGCCATTAGGGTTAAACACAAGTTTCATTATTTGTCGTTTAAGTAAATTCATTTAATAACGACAAAAACCACCCTGTGTTTGCAGCAGCTATGCATCCCTTTTCCACCAGACTACCGTTATAGCCGAAGACATGCGCATTTCTACCCCAAACAAAGCTGTCTGACATTGTCAGTTGCAGGAAATGTCACCATTTGACATTTCCAATCAGAAACAGAGCGCAAAAAGAGCACAATCCGCTCGCCGGAGCACCGTCGCACAACAAACGTCAGCTCAGCTGCATGTTCTCCACTCGATGCACGGAAATTAGAATACAATTCAGATATGATTCGCGTTTGAGGCGGACGGGTAATGTGGCACGGTTGTGTGGGCTAAAGCGTTGGACGTAAAGCAGAAACAAAAATCAAAAGAAAAAAGTGAAATACAAAGAATTTTCCTGCACTTTTTCACAGGGAGCTTGCCAACAAGGCATGTGGAAATTTGTGCAAAACAAAATTTAAAGATAATGTGATGATTTGGAAATGAAATTTCTATTGAAAGCTTTATCGAATTGGTAAAAGTGCGCTCCGCAGTGTGGCATTTCAGTGCTGAGGTCGTTGCTACGTTCGATTCGTACGCAGACCTCCCTTCAGGCAGCTCCGTTTAGGCGAGCAACGCGCAAAAAACACGTCTACAGCTAAAAATAGCAGACCAAAAAAATTCCTTGTTGTTAAAAATATTTCGCTCGACGTAGTCGCAGTCGAAACAAGTGAAGTAGTGCTGTGAATTGAGATCTCGCACGAGAGTAAATAAATAGCGTACGCAACGTTCGCATTGCAATTGTGCACAGAATACTACGAAGTGTGTGGATAAAATACATATGTACCGTTATATGCATATATAAGTACATGACAGCACAGTAGTGAAATCAAAGGCACAAATTTCATAATTTCACCTCTGCCTTCGCCTGCGCCTTCGGTGGTGGCTGTGCAAGAAAGCAAGCGAGCGAGCAAGGTGGCCAAAAATCCAAAGTGACGGTTGTGCAATTCGGCAGAGGGGTGTAGCAACAAACGCCCATACACACGTACAAACATAATACCCAAATTGTGCAAGAAAGAACAAATACCAGTCGGTATATTAAAAGTTTGTTGTTGTGAAGTGTTGTTTGTAAGATCGGCAAAGCAAAATAAAATCTTTGGCTCGACAACACACGGAAACCTTGTAATTGCAGATTTATGTGCCACAGGCGTACAAACCTACACACAATCGGCAAAGGGCGCATATATCCACATACATACAGACGCGTACATAAATAGTGCATACATACAAATATATATGTATGTATGTATATGTGTTGCTTCATAAATCTCAGCCGTGTGTGTTTCATGAAATTTTAATTCCGTGTGTAATGAATTGTGTGTGATTTGTAGTGCCGTAGAAAAAAGTAAGAAAGAGGCGAAGTCAACTATCGCAGCCGCACGAAGAGACCCCCTTCTGCATTTCTCCTGCTGAGGTAAGCAACACGACAATGAAGTCAACAACTTCTTTATGGGCCATTTTCGCACATATATCTCTCTAAGTCATTTACATTTATCAAACGGAAAACTTAAGGCGCTTGGCTAAAATTCGATAATGGCATCATATTCTCAGCTGGCTGGCTGCTGCTCGAATTTCCGAAGACATATGTTTGAGTAAATTACTTACTTATGGGTTTTTAGTGATAGTAGCTGTTGCCTGACTCCAAAGCTCTTAAGTTGAAAGCCTTTTTGGATAGCCAATGCTTTCGGTTTGAATCTTTAAACTTATCAAACTTTGAAAATTATTCTGAAGGCAATGAGAATAGTAAGAAAAGATAGGAGATCACTTCGGGCTCATTTCTCTTTCGAAAACTCTGCACCACAAAGCAGGATGGAGATGACGAGTGACTTGTGGAATTTGGTCTTTATTCGTTCTCAATTGCCTATTCAGTCCAAATTAGCTCCTGTTAAAGAGAGTTATTCCGCATTGGATTTCGAGGCTGATATTGTTTTTGCTGTTAATGCTGGTTCCTAAATAGACGAAATGATCTACCACTTCGAAGTTATGACTGTGAACAGTGACGAGAGAGCCAAGTCGCGAGCGCGACGACTGTTTTTTTGATGACAAGAAATATTCTTCCAATTTTTTTTAAGATATCTAACATTCTGTTATACATACTACGATCAGAAGTATACAGTGACGGTCCATCTTAAGTTCATACATTTTTTTATATTTGTAGCGGGTTGCGGATGCCATGCCAAAGGAACTGCGCCGGCTTGGCGAACAAGAATGCATTAAGCCAACCTGTTCTAATTTGAACTATATTCCGATGGATACTGTATCGACTGGAACAAATGGAATTCAGCAGAGGCAATGTCTGGGCTATAAGGTTTTTAACTAGCCTGACAATGGTGGAAAATTATTGCCTCGTGTCTAGTCGCACATGCCTGGCTTTTAACGGCATTCGTACGCCTGAATATGATGAGTTCTTGTCGGCAGCGTTTGAAGCATTTCTGATATGTAAAATCGTCCTTCATCGTCTCTTCAATTTATATGGCAACCAGTCTCCTTGCTTTTGAATTTGTACGGCAGTTCGTAGACGTTTAGAAATGGCTGATTGAGTGACTACCAAGGGTCTTGCATTTGGCAACAAGATTGTAATGCTCATCATCTTCAATTCTTCTTCTTGAGTGTTACTATATTCCAGATATTCGATTCGTCTGTTGTACTTTGACGACTCTCATCAAGTAATAATAGCCCCGAACTTAACTCAGATGTGCAATGCTGTAAACACATTTCGGTTTTTGACATTACCACCTTTTGTTGCCTTTCTGAACGGGGTACACACTTTGTTCTAGTGCAATTCTGACAGCATTCAGCAAAACAATACTTGTCCGATGAATATACTAGATCAAATTTGGCCAAAGTTTCTTGTTAAGAGGTTTCGTCACTTTGACATATACCAATAACTTGAGAACGATTACCTTAAAGGTCGTGAAACTTCGACAGCATTCTAATTAAGTTTAGTACTCTAAGCTAAAGTTAGAGAATTTAGAGTTGTGGTAGAATCGCTCCAAAGGAACATATAGTATATTCAATTTCAAATAATCATAGGAATTCAATCTCTCATCTGACTTTTATGTTTAAGTTGTTTAATGACTTTTTCACACAAAAAATTCACAATAAAATAGAGCATACGAGTATTCACCAAGTTACGTCCATTCATGACTTATATACATAGCTTGACTTCCTTATTCCTCATTATCTCAGTGAGTTACTTCTTAAAAACTAAAAATTACTTAAAAAAAATCCTTTAAAAAACCCTAGATGAAGACTATGCCAAGACTATTGCCTTATAGTCTCCATAAATAACGACACAAAAAAATTATTCTAACTTCGGCATAGTTGACAATTTCCAATGATTTTTCAATTAATAAAAAAATATCAAATTACAGAGAAAATTATAAAATCCTGTACAAATATGGTACAAATATGGTACCTTTAAAGTAAAAATTTTTCG
The DNA here is from genome assembly GCF_023373825.1 of Bactrocera dorsalis. Taxonomy (NCBI): domain Eukaryota; kingdom Metazoa; phylum Arthropoda; class Insecta; order Diptera; family Tephritidae; genus Bactrocera; species Bactrocera dorsalis. The sequence goes on from NC_064305.1 coordinate 58,641,329, forward strand.
AAACAAAGAATGAAATTGACAAAACTCACTTGACATGTGTACATCCTTCCAAGCATTTCACTTTCCTGTCTTCGTTTCTTCCTTCCTGCCTTCGAAATTCCTTTGCTGACGCATGCAATCTTACATTGAGTTATATCACGTCATCGGCCAACACGAGCAAGTGCAAGTGCACTCCTATTGTTCTAGAGTGAATAACAAAACGGAAACAATGCAACACCACCATAAAGACATGGTTGAAGTATTATTTGTTAATAATTCAAAAATATGAACGCATCATTGTTTAGATATGTACATATGTATATACGTACAGACTTATATATGGATAAGTTAGGTATGTCTATAACATATAGGAAGGATAAAATAAAAGCTTTGTTGGGTAAGCACATATAAGAGAAATTTACACCGTAGTAAGGGAGTGTGTTTCCATCACCGTATGTCTTCAAAGTTAGAAAATATAGAATTTCTAGTTCTATCGGCGAGGAGACTTCAATTTTGGTACATACCGATATCCTACCATCGGGTTAAAATACTAAAAATTCCTTCGCTTGCTATTTGACACAACGGCCGATATAAGCTGTTTGTGTAACCAACTAATATTTAGAGGAAAAGGCTATCGATACAATTAGATACGCACAAGTCACCCAAATATCGCTTTCAACATAACGTCGAAAAATTCGTGCAAGACAAAGCTTCTAATAAAAAGATATGACGCAACAAGTCACAAATACTGAACATTAATGCATTAAAAAGGCTAAAAAGGCTAAAAAAAGCGTTAAAAAGGTGAGAACAATTTGCCTCGTGCACAAAATTTCTGATAGATTTATCAATTCGGCCTTAAGTAACTCATAAAAACTTTAACAGAAATTTCGAGTAGCGCCCTTGGGTAATTAACCAGTGATTTAACCGATAGTTGGCTTAATGGGAATCCAAACGAAGGCGTCTTAAATTTACCGGATTTCAAAATATTATATTAAGAAAGAAATCAGAGGAAAAGTTCAAGAACTACATATACTACTATACCTACGAATATTTTTTCCAAAGCTTGCTCCTTTGTGCTGCTTACTCGCTATTAGACAGACTAAAAAGTCTGTATACTTTCTATAAGGTAGTCAAATAGTAATAAATAAAATTAATAAAACGGAATTTGGTGTTTTTAAAATAAATTAAATTGTTGGAAAAGTTGATACTCTAAATATATCAAAAAGCTTGTTTCACATTCCGTTCATGAACATTTGGATGGCAAGGCTCGCTGTTCTCCCCAAAATTTACATATTTCTTGTTGTGAGCACACTCTTCGTTTGAAGACGTAATTAATTAGAAGCCAAATTCGTGAAATTGTTCCATCTGTTCAATGTATATAATAATGGCTTATCAGCTTTGAAATCACCTTTAGGGTTTCAGCAGGTTTCAGAGAAAGAATGCCTTGAACTCTTAGAGGATCTAACATGTTTCACAATGAACTTTCAATGCGTTGATATTCCTGGAGAGTGTGACTCAGATGGACCAGCCAGAGCGGATATCACCCTACAATTAGACTACTATACAGAGGGAATTTATTAACCTTTGACTACTTGTAGATACTTAATCGACAAACATGTCTTACTTGTAGATAAAACTTGACAACGTTTCGGGAGTTTCACTATACATCTTTTTGTATCGAAGATCATCTTCAGGAGGACAGGTTCGTTCAGAGAGAACATAATAGAGTGAGGGCATTTTGGCGATTGTGGTTTCACAAAGAACCTCTTAAAGAACTAGGTGTTCTACTTACCCAAGTACCTAGTTATTCAACGAATTCACCGGTTCTATACTGAATGCCTTTTTTCTGTTCTTGACCTCACAACAATGGTGGCTTGAAGGGAGTTTTGCGAAAATAAGGTGATAATCTGTTAAGGATTATTTTGAAATAAAAATGCATATTAATACGAAGAAATTTTTTAGCTCAAGTTCGTAAACAAGACACTTCAAATACCCGACAGACCGCTTTGTTGAGTTGTACAATTGATTGAATTTACTTCAAGTTTTCAGAAAATGCTTGAATGATATTTTGCTTTAGATATGTACATATGTGCAAAACAGGTCGATCTCTTTTTACGTTCAGATTACCTCTAACCCCTTTACTTGATTTCGATCGGATCGATATTGCCGGTTCTGACAAATGAACAGCTTCTTATCGAAAAAACTATGCAAATTTCGGACTGATATCTCAAAACTCAGGGGCATTTTCGACTACCCGAAACTGTGTTTCAGATGGTCCATCCGATGAATCCAATTTTTTATGACTCGTTTAAACATTTCTACTGATAACTGGCGAATGACACGGGTGATGTTTTGCTCCAAGGCCTGAATCGAAGCGAGATTGGCCGCTTAGACTTTAGATTTTATATATCCCCACTGGTAAAAGTTTAGCGATGTGATACCTCACGATCTTGGTGGCCAATCGACCCACTTAAAACGTGAAATTATATGCTCACCGCTGTTTTCTCTGAATCCATTGATTGATGCGATGTGTAGGAAGTGGCGCAGTCGTGTTGATACCAAATGTCGCCGAGATCACAAGCTTTAATCTTAGGCTAAAATAGCTGGTTATCATGGAGCGATAACGCTCACCATTGACGATTACTTCCTTGCCGGCATCATTTCGAAGAAATATGGACCGATGATTCCACCGGCTCACAAATCACACCAAACCGTAGTTTATTCTGGATAAAATGGCAGCCCTTGAATCTTTTCAGGTTAGTCTTTGTCCCAAATATGGCAATTATGCTTGTTTACATACCTTTGAGTTAAAAAGGTATGTAAGCTTGAAAACGTCGGTACTTTTTGGAACTTTTAAGGGCTTTAGGAAGGTCGAGCGGTCTCAGTTCTTGCACAAGCTGTATTTTGTACGTTTTCAATTTAAGATCTCGACGTAAAATGTGCCAAGTCGTTCCATACGTCAGTCTGGGTTGCTGCGAACAGCGCCGAGTCGACTCTCCACAGTCTTCGTATAAACTCTCAGCTGCGGCTGCTTCACCGCTTGCTGGACGTGGTCTTTTCGGTTGCATGTTGGGTCCCATGCTGGGTCCCAAGATAGGTGATGGCCTTGCGAGTAAAACGCACTTTGGCCGACTATGTAGACCATAAGTTGAGTGAAGCCCGCGAAACACGTGAATTTTCGTAAAAAATTGAATGATTTGTAAACGTTATTCAGGCGTGTCATTACATGATGAAATGCCAAACAATACTGAAGAAAAATGACACGACTCACGCGTGATCTGTCAAAAAAAGTTATTGAAAAATGTACTCGTACCTCTTGGATCCACAGGCCAATCAAACTTTTTTCCCGCCCAAGTTAAGTTAAGAGCTTATCCAGCTAGAAATCAACAAAGTCGGTTGCTTCTATGTGCTAATAGTGATGAAGTGAAAATACTCCAAGCTGAAATGAAAGCACTGAATAATGCTGCCATTGAGTTCTGGGCAGTACGGCATAGCTACCAACTGCGTTAGCAACATTACCATGCGTCCATATGTGTATGTGTGTGCATGGGCGAGTGTGTGCTGCTGCAATTCTCTGTTTACGCCAACTTAATTCTTGAGGTGTCTGTTAGATTGATGGCAACCACTTGATATTGCGGCACGGTCGTTTGAAATTTACTTATGTAAATAACAGCATAGCGAACTGGTTGGCATATGTTTGCTGTGTATGTGCGTGTGCGAGTATTAGTGTTAAATGCATTGGTAGTCGACTGACTGTCACCGCCATTAAATTGATGTGCAAGCAACTTGGGCATTTGCTCACGCTATGCGTACTTACACATGTGCTCATACAATTTGCAAGTGCATGCCGCACATTTGCATGTATGTGTGTGTGAATGTGAGTGCATGCGTTGAGAAGTGTGTGGCGTCATTCCATTAGTAACATTAATTTAACTAGTTCAAGGTCTTGAGACGTCCTTTTCCACTGCTGCTTATTCCGGCAATGTGCTTTCTTCGTTTTCTTTCGCTTTTATCTCTTTTCGCTCTATTTTATTAAACTCACATAGAGACAGACACACACACTCATATACATGTATGTATATATGTGGGTGCATAAGCACGCACGGAAAAATGGTTGCATGTGTTTGTGTGAGTTCAATGTCGGTTATCAACGCACCCTCATCTAGCAGCAGCAGAATAACAAGAACGAACATAATAAATAACAACAAAGCACACGTTGCATGCGATGCCAGCGGGAGTGGCGAATATGCCCGAATTATATCTGCACGCAAGCCGCGAGTGGGCGACTTCGAAAAGCTGAACCTGCTAGCGTCGCTCGTACGAGCGTTTATGTAGTTGCTACTTAATAATCGTTTTTTCGACAAGTTGGTGCCGATAGTCACCCATTTTTTATTGTTTACTTTGTCTTTAATTAGCGCAGTTTATCGGCTTTTTAGATTCATAGACCTCCATTGACCTTGAGCTTTAAACAACTAAAAGTAAATAAGTGATTGCATAATAAGCGAAATTAAATGTTTCTATGAAGAAACAGACAATAGAACACTCTTTTTATTTCACTGAAATACGACTTCATTCGTGTGACGAACTTGCCTATTAATATTTTCATCCGATTTTAGAAGCTCATAATATACACAAAGTTCCGATTTCGGCAAATACAGAGCATTACCTTTGCGTCATTGTTTAATTCGTATTAATTTATGGTACAATATCGATACTCCTGAGACAGCCACTTCGCACAGAGCTTTTACATACTAAAATAATCATGAAAGTATGTCTAAAATCATTCTTCCTTAAATTGCTAATTGGAGATTCCAAGTGTAGCTGGGTCCTTCTCCACTTGGTCTTTCCAACGGAGTGTAGGTCTTCCTCTTCCTATGCTTCCCCCGGCGGGTACTGCGTCGAATACTCTCAGAGCTGTAGTGTTTTCATTCATTCGGGCGACATGATCAAGCCAGCGTACCCGCTGTCTCTTAATTCACTGCACTATGTACGTCAATGTCGTCATATGTATATCTTGCACATCTCATCGTTCCGTCGACTAGGGTATTTGCCTTTACCAATGCGCAAAGGACCATAAGTCTTCCACAGAACCTTTCTCTCGAAAACTAGTAACATCTACTCATCAGATATTGTTATGATCCATAACTTTGTACCATATAGCAGGACGAATTTGATGAGTGACTTGTAGACTTTATTTTTCAATTGCCTACTTAGTCTGAAGTAGCACCTGTTGTCAAGAGTTATTTTTCGTTGGCTAACGTTACTGTTAGTGTTAATGCTGGTTCCAAGATAGAAGAAATTATATACGACTTCGATGTTATGACTGTCAACAGTGACATGGAAGACAAGTCGCAAGTAATTCGTCTTGTCCTGGTTCCCTAGCAGACCCATTTGTTTTGCTTCTTTATACATTGCTATAATTTGTGCGGTTGATTATGGCATTGTATGATATCAATCAATATCGTATAGGCGTATTTGTTTAGGTCGAAATCACGTCCCGTTTTAGAAGCTTCAATGGATTTTAGATGAGTTTTTAAGAAAATTAAAAGTCAGGAAAATCAATTGTAACTTCAATAGGATGCTTTGAATCGTACCTCTCTTTTTTCGCCTAAAATAGTAGGAATTCCTATCTTCAAGTACAAAGTTTTAAAAACGTCAGTAAATTAAATATTATAAAACTCAATTAAAAATATCCCTTAGCCATGAAAATCATTCTGAAATTCATAGAACTGATAATATTATATTAATATAACACTTAAACCACGTACAGTATAATGGCCTACTAGAATGTGTCAGTTGCTGCTCTACCTAAGTGGAGTATCTTAAAAAACTATCCAAAAACTTTACCTATGGTCCAGTGACATAGTATGAAATGCATAGTATGAAATTACGAATATTGCTTTATGACTATATAAAACTAAGTTCGGGTATAACGGGTAGAATCAAAGCTGGCGAATTTCCTTCAGGTGTTGGCAAAGTTTTTATTAAAATAAAAGCATGTTGCTTTGAAACATCGATTATACATACGATGTAATCATGAATAAGTCACAATCAAATTTGGTATCTTCTCAACATACATACTATATATTGCGGACCATACACTTAGACGTAGTTGTAATGTCATATTTTAGTTTGCGTCAGCAAAAATTGTATTAAAATATCTTCGAGTAAGATACTCGTATGTGTAATATGTCACGATAATATGTGCTAAACTTAACAGAATGAGTTGAGGTGAAAAAACTCAACCAAAAGATAGAAATTCACTATATTAAAAGTATGAAAAAGTGGAAAGGCGGAAATCATTATATGGGGTGTATTGTGACAAAGAGAAGAACGGACTAAATGCATAAATTAATTGCTAAGTTATACTCGATAACCAAATTTGAAGTAGTGTTATAAATAAATAGTACTCACTTACAGTTATATTGGGCATACAGTTTGTGAGAATAAAGAAAAGTAGTAAAAAGGAGTTGGAATATTAATGACTCTATTTGTATCTATTTTTACCAACACTACATGTAATTAACATGCCACGGGAAAATAAAATGCTCTCAGGCTTTCATTAAGATACCTGACATACAATCATCAATCACAGAATGGATGGAGTAATAGTATTTATATAAGGTTTCCCTCACTTGTATCCATTTTAAGCACAAAAATAAAATTTTATGAGTAAAATATGCCCCTTCAATTTTATTAAGATAACTAATATATTGACCGATGTATGCGATATAAAGTCACACGGTAGTTCGAAAATCCTTATATTAGGTATATGGGTCCTAGAGGAAGTACTGATCCGATTCAATCCATTTTTAATATACAAACATACTATTATAAGGTAAGAATTTTCTCTGAATATCAATTATATATCTTACACATTGACTGATATTTTCGGTCAAAAGTCAACAATTGGTGCTGGGGTCCGCATATTTAGTCCCTAGGGACATGAACAGTTTTTATTGCATTTGGAAAATTTTTAATCTCAAGGTGACATATTTCAAAGGCACTATTAGTGTCAAGTTGTATAACGTCATATTAATAGCATCTTGGTTTGTATACTTGAAAGTGAAAGAATCAAAAGTAATAAGAAATAGGCGAAGTTCTAGTGACAAAAAATAATCACAGGCTGGGGACCTGTTTTGGGTCCATAGTCGCTTAGGACTATAAGTTTTACGGAATGATTCGTAGAACATTTCCAGCATACACGCTTTACCCGTTTTTTGGCTGCCTGTAAATAAACCCGCTTTATTGAACAGTTATGATACGATTTTGACAACTTTTAGACTTGACATGGCATACCTTAAATGCACTATTTCTGAAAAGTTTTAACCCGTCATATTCATTGTATACTCTGAAACGAATTAATCATATTGAATTTATAATTGTATTATAAAGAAAGTAGGCGTAGTAATAATTCTATTTCGCCATTTTCGCACCATAATATATGAATCTCAAGATAATGTACCTACCAAATTTGGATGAAATTGGTTGATCAGGTTCTGATATATGGGTTTTCACCGTAAGATAAGCAGTGCCACTCGCATTGTCCCATTTTGATACCGGTTCCTGTAAGGCCTGTTGTATCATCTCGGAGGCCACATCGAATGAATCTATGAGACAATCTTATTCAACCATTATCACAATTTGGAGGTAATGCCGAAAATAATTTTCTTAAGCAATTTTGGTATATTTAGCTAAATTGTTTGAGAGATATACATACATATATGCTAAACGTATTAGGGACGGGACGACTAGCACTTTTTCTTATAGCCACAGATGCCCCTCTTTTATGGTTACTATTCGTTTGCCAAAAAAAAAATATATTATTGCGGAGTTTAGTTATGATACTTAAAACTTCCAGTTAATGGCGTTTTGTGGGCGTGGCAGTGGTCCGACTCTTATAACAGTAACCATTAGCTGAACAAAACTGTTATAGTCAGTAGCAACATGTTGTGAAACTGTGAGACGACGCTGTCATAATCTCTATTTCGATCGCTCTTCAAGCATCTATGCACATATATCTTTTGAAGGCAAAATGCACTCACCCTAATGTGCACCAGTTATGCATTTTCAAAAGTTCTCTTAAAGCCCCGTAGAATTTTCATATTTCACGGTCTGCAAACGCTTCATTGAAAGTGTTGTTGTTGTTGGTGTTGTTTACAGTAGCTGTAAGGCTTTTAATCACAGCTAAGAAATTTAATACCTCCTTTTTGGCGCTCACACATTTTCATTCATGCCACATTGGCCAAATTCACTGGAATCGCGTAATTTGCAAAACACGACGGCATGAACACACACACACACAAATAGTGGTACTCGTGTACGGTGTATCCAGCCGTGGGCCGTCTGGTAGCAATTTCGCAACTTTGTATGATAGTAAATACAAGTGCGTTATTAAAAGGGCGTTCAGTGGGGCAATATGCGAGGATGTGAAATATGAGAGCAGCGACTTTATGTGACATTAAATGCACACAAACAACAAAGCGGAGCAAAAAGTAAGTTTTCATTTTGTCCACAAGTATCCACACATTCGCCTACATTTCGTCGGAGCTGTGTATTTATTTATTCGTGGTTGCCATATGAATGCGAGCGCCCACAAACGCACACACATGCAAACAAGCATTTATGGAACCACGCCGCGTTGGTGCTTCCACACTATTTTGCACTTTTGTTTACTTTAAAAGAGTGAAGCGTATAAGAATTTATTTTCTTCCTCTTTCGCTTCCTCTTCCTCGGTTGTTGGCGGTGGTACTCACACGTTTAAGTGTTTGCTTTTTATTTGGCGATATCATATTTCATAGGAATTCAAGTGCTCCAAAGGAGTTTCAAAGTGAAATACACATTTCTGTACATATTTTAGAAAATAACGGTTTGCATTTGATATCTGAAGTGGCAAAATAAACACGAATAAATTATACTTCTCTTTGAGTTACGGAGCTATTTTATGATTCATATCAATTCGGAAAACCACATATGTATGTACATAAATAGAAAGAGTTATGCGCTAATAATGTACGTACGAGTATAATAGTTTTGTTCACCTAACGGTACATAACTAAACCACTACAGCTACAGTAAACAAGCGCTTAGGACAATTCTTATAAGAACTATTATCAGCACTGATATAACGGTACCGCTCTCCATATAACGGTACTGTTAGAAACTACTAAAAGCGCAATAAATCATTAACTAAATACATCAGAGACATAAAATTTTACCCGCGAGATGGTATGACAAAGACTTGAAGGAGTCAGTGTAAAAATTATACGATGAGCGTGGCAACGCCCACTTTTAGGTAAAATCACATACCTCAGTACCTGCGGCACCAATTTCCACTAAATTCGGTACATAATATTCTTCTAACATTCTTATTTCACAGTGCGAATATGGGCAAAATAGCACTCCAACCACACCTATTTCCCCAATAACACAATTATAAATTGGATGTGATTCTTTCACTTTCCGGTCTACAAATCTAGATGAAATTAATATAACGGTATACAACTTTGCATAAATAATCCTTTAAGAGTATTCCACCTTAAGACCAAAAATTGTTCAAATCCAACCAAAACTCTTCAAGCTCCTTGGTAGCGTATATTTGGACCCAAGTATCTATAGTTTACTTTCCACCGAAAATAACGGCATGGGATTTGTATATATTGAAATTCAGGAATTGAAATTTGCCCGACAATGTTGGGTCTGTCTGTCAAAAATAGATTGAGTCGTGTCAATACTTCCCCCAGCTCCGTATACCTAACAGAACGATTTTTGTACTTGCAGGTGACTTTATACCCCATATGCCGACCAAAATGTAAGTTATCTCTATGAAAACGAGATAAAGTGTTTTCCTGTTACCAATGGGTCTTTTTGCCTAAATTTAATATACTTGACCGAAAACTTGATGCAGTCATCAATCCATATAACAAGCACATGACATCCGGCTGGGCATATGATTATTGATGGAAGCATAATGAACCTCAGAGAACATTTTATTAGTATGTGGCATATTCTTGGTATATAGTCCTTTGTAGTATTTACAAATATAGATGAAATCGAGTCGATACTACCACAAACTATCATATACTATATAAGTAGAAGTTCATTTTTCTAACAAACTTCTTGTCAAATATGTCGGTCAGTGTATGAATTATATAGTTGAACTTCCATAACTCGAACTTCTATAACTCGAACTCTTCAATTGACAATAGAAGTCAAATTTCATACAGATCTCCTTCCATAACTTGAAGTCTCTTTAACTCGAAGTTTTTTGTGGATTATGGTAAGGCAAGTTAAGGAAGTTCAACTGTATGCATAATTGCTTGTATTCTTCTATTTCCTCTGGTTTGCATCTGGAGGTACATATTTCTCCAGTTTGATTATTGCAAGTTGCAAGAGTATAAAATTTCCGGCTGCACCCGAACTTATATCTTCCTTACTTGTTTAAATTAATTTTAATAATTCGAAATATTACGTGGTTTGTTCAAAAAGTAAAGCGAAGGGGGCCATCGCCCCGGGCGCAACGTCTTTGGGGCGGCAAAACGATCTTCGCTCTTTTTTACTAAATTTATTATAAAAGATAAAGAGTTGTACACTCACAATGTAATAATCTGAATAACAATGAAAAATATAATTTTTTACTCGAATACTCTTCGGTCTTTGAATTCGTCTTATATCTTTTTTAAAAATAGTGATGGAACTTAAAGATGCACTTTTCTAGCTTTGATCGCTGCAAAATCACATATCATGTCATTGCAATTTAAAGTTGAAGCAGTTTCACATTCTATTGAGAGAATCGCTCTGACTCATGGTCGATCTCAAGTAAGATTTAATTTAAGTTTGATCGATCAATTTAAGTTTGCTTAAAGATCTTTCACAATATACAACTGATACAGGTATAGTGAGTATTTGTGTGGCTTCTAGTTCCTAAATTGTATATACTTAATATCCAATATATTTTGTAAAAATTCACTTTTGTTCGAACCACCTCATGAAACTTGTAGGTAGGTATATAAAGGAGGGCGGCAGAACATCCTTGTCCCCGGGCGCCCGAAGTTGTAGCTACGCCACTGCCTGAGACCAAATTCTCTTAATCAATGTCAACGTTGTTTTTGATCGAAAGTGAGTAATTTTGCCATGAGCTTCGCTGCGACAGGACCCATACCTAAATCATTGGTTAAAATCAAATACCACGAGCTAGAACAATATGTTTATGTCCCTTAGCATATTCTCTAATCGTTATTCGAGGATTGGCCAGTACTATTTTCTTGACTCTGAAATTGTTATATCATTCTAGAATTTAACTTTGCTACATATTTTCAAATACTTAATTCCAGAAGGTTATTATTAATATATAAATTAGGTTCCATAAAGCCACAGGTGCTAACAAGTTAAAATACAATTTTCAAAAATGCCGTTAGATGAAAAAAAGTGCACTGAGTCCCGATTCTAGTGAAAATTTAACTGGATTTGTTTGGAAACAACTGACATAGGAATTATCTATAATATTGAGATTAAGAATAATTAATATGGTGATTATAGAAAGGTACACAAACTTTACACCAGCCATAGCGTCTTTTATAACAATTTTAATTTTAGAAGCTTTCAAAAAAATAAATGGCCAAAAGCTCAATTCATCCTTCCAGTTGCTCTAATGATTCAATTTACCGAAACGTGACACCTCATACAAAATGGCATTTAAATTCATGAAATTGACCTAAAAACCATTGAATAGAAAGGCCATTTTGCCGTTGCGACTTCTTGCTATGTAAAAACTGCGCGGCCCCCCGCGCACCACAGGCAACACTCTTTCGACCATAACCCCACAAAGCGCAACACTTTTGTGTTTTCTTTTCAAATTACACAGCATAAGCATAATACAATTTCACCGTCACACCAACGCACCCCTACACCCACTTGCCGTCGTTTACAAAAGCGTTATATACTCGTACATACATATATATCACGTGCATAGTAGTGCACCTCTTGAATAACTCATTCGTGCGCTCATAACGGCTGTTAGCTCGCACATACATACATATAATATTTAGTAGTGGTGAATCCTTGCACTTGTCGTTTTGCAAAAACAATAGCACATCGCGTTGCAAGCAAACAACCAGCTGCAATAAGAACAAAATGCACAACAACAACACAAAAATATATAGTTGCGACTGCTGCACCGATAAACAATGCGAACTAGCTGCCACTGCAACTCTGCCTCTTTTCCAGCTTTTGTTTGTCACCGCTCGTGCATCCTTTCGGTGTTTTTCTACTTCGTCGTTTGAGCACGTCTGAGCTACCTTTCAAATGTTGGTGAGTTGCTGAGCGGATTTACTTTACACCCAAGGGCACCGATATTGCATAAGTATACCGGTTTTCTGCACCTACTGGTTGTTTGAAGTATCCTGGATTAATCGAAATAGTTATAGAGTTCCTTTAAGTTATCAGCTTAGCTATAATATCTTATTACGATGTAGTGATATTATTCGTATTGCAATATAGACGAATTAATTTTTCGAATTCAAAATTATTAAACATATTACAATTCTGTAACCATTAAAACATTAACTAGTAAGTAATGAATGGATAAGTTCATGTGTTACCAAACATTTTATGTGCTCGGATCAAAGCTGTCAAGTGTTGACAAAACTTCATACTAAAAATGCTGCGAGAGAATTAAAAATTAATTATTCGACGAAAATTATATTAAAATCATACTGAATCGAGGTATATCAGACATAAACTTAACCGAAGAGGCTAATTTGGATATATTGATTTGATTTTCAAAACGTCAACCAGGAGATCGGAATTAATGATATTAGGGATATGAAATTAAGACCAAAGTGTCATGTTCAGCACTGAGTCATTATATAATAAGAATTGTTAACATAACGAAAATTACTATATGTCTTCTTCCTTATTGGCGTAGACGCCTCTTACGAGATTATAGTCGAGTTCACAACATCGCGCCAGTCGTTTCTCCATTTTCGCTGTTTGATGGTAATTGGAGATTCTAAGTGTAGTCAGATCCTTCTCCACCTCTTTCTAACAAAGTAGAGGTCTTCCTCTTCGTTTGCTTCCACCCGCGGTTACTGCGTCAAATACTCTGAAAACTGGAGTTTTTTCACCCAATCGGACGACTTATCTTAATCGACTGCGGTTTTTGCGGTTGCCAATGACCATAATCTTCTGTAGCACCGTTCTCTCGAAAACTCCGAACGCCGACTTATAAGCTGATGTCATCGTCAATGACTCTACATCATATAGCACGTCGCGGATGATGAGTAACTTGTACACGTAGAATTTGCTCTTTGGTCGTCGAGAGAGCGCTTTACTTCTCAATTGCCTACTTAGTCCGAAGTAGCACCTGTTGGCAAGAGTCATTCTGCATTGCGTTTTGAGGCTGCCATTGTTTATGGTGTTAATGCTAATTGCCAGATAGACGAAATTATCGACGACTTCGAAGTTATGACTATCAACAGTGTCTTGGGAGTCAGGTCGCGAGTGGGATGGCTGTATGTTTATCGCAGGAGATATTTCTTCATGCCCTCGTTCACTACTAGACCAATTTGCTTCGCTTCTTTGTCCAACCTGGAGAAACCTGGGACCTCCTTGTCTGAAACATCGTTCGGTATTGAACGACTCGGTAAGATCCTTCTCGATCTTAACAGAGCTTTTGGTATTGCTCAATGGTAGTCTGATTTTGATATATCAGAGTTAGCCACTCGATGGTCCGAATGGCCCTACTCCAAACTCGTCGTTGTAACATAAAAAAAAATTCACAAACCATCGAAAAAATGGCCAAAACCGATCAACAGAAAGGGCTTCGTCTTCCATCAGGACAACGCTAGGCCACACACATCTTTGATGACTCAACAAAAACTGGGGGAGCTTGGCTGGGAAGTCTTGATGCATCCACCAAATAACCCTGACCTTGCACCATCGAAATACCATTTGTTTTGGTCAATGCAGGACTCCCTTATTGGAGTAAGGTTGGCTTCAAGAGAAGTCTGTGAAAAATAAGTTGAAGTTTGATTAGAAATACGAAAATACTTTTTCGACTACCCTACATACGCCTTAGTCCAAAGCCCTATTTTCACTACAAGGTACACACATGCATAAATATTCCTCATGAATATGGAGTGTGGCGGGTGGAGACCAAAAGGCCTCACCGTGAACTGGAAAGGTGTTGCGAAAATGCGTTGTGCAAGTGTGTTTATATTGAACGTCGCGGACCACAGTGGCTTGTCGTTACATTAACGTTCGCTAACAACTACAGCTAGCTTAAACTCAGGAAAACAGGAGAAAGGGAATGAAGAACAATTTTTTTATTCTCTCATTCAGTTTGACAGATAGGATTACGGCGGGTTTTTGAAAACCGAAATATGTCTAAGTGAGTTGCGTCGTTGAAAAACATTGCCTATGCACATATACATACATACATCGCTCCGTTGCACCCGTAATCGCCTCTTCCTTACATAGTTTTTGTTATTCGGAAACATGCGCTATTCTGTAAGTATGTAATATGCACGTTTTTTGCCCTGTTCGGCCATTCTACTAAGTTCCAGCATTGTTTTAGCTGTTGCTTGCGCTCATACTTCAACACGTTATGTAAATATGGCTGTGTGTATTTTGAGTTATGAGTTCATGCGCATTTAGTCCAGTGGCTTTTGTTTGGATGCACTCCAAAAACTGCTCATTCATTTTGTTTTAATGCACACAAATAATATGTATGTATGTATTTAGGGCTTGGTGCAGTTGCTGCCCATGTAAACTTCGGTATTTGAACATTAGTTCGAAACATGTACGTTTGTATGTGCTTCTTTGGAATTATGTCAGCACATGCAAATTTTGTGTGCCATATCCTGGCTTGTTCCGACTTGGTAGACTGAAAGGCTGCAAAGTAATTTGACAATTTAAAAACAAAACGGCGTATTTATTATGAAATTCTTCTGTTGTTTCTTATTCTTTTTAAGATTTCTTTAACTTTAAAATAATACAATTAAATGACGTTATCAAGAGGAAAGATAATTGATTTAATGAATTTAGTTCATATTTCACTAATCTTCTATTATTCTATGAAATTCAACACAAGTGTTTATTCACCTTATCGTTTATGACCTCTCATTTCCTTCTTTCCAGTGAATCCAACTGATTTTGTTATTTATTTCTGAAAGGCTCCATATTGTTCGACAATACATATGTACAAACATATCTACTTCTTTATTCAATAACGGACCCTTTTGTAATATTATTATGATACGTCGTAATTACGTAGGTAGGTTCGAACCCTGCCATCATGGCCTTAACTAGCGCTGGTTAAAGCACTGTCGTAAGACTTTATAATCAGGCTATACCGTTTCATTGTTGTGCTCAAACTATTTGGTGCTTTCAACCACTTAAATATATCCATTATGCTTTTTGTGGGCATTCAAGGTTTGGTGCCTGAGCGGTTCTAAGTATTTCATGTCGGGCGGACATTCACAAAGGAAGTAGAAACCAGTGAGCTTAAAGCATTCATGCAGTTGAAGACTACGCTGGAATTATTCTGTGGCGTCGACAACGCCATCAATGCCGCCTGGCTTCTATTATATGTATTATTCTGCTTTCTGTGGGATAACACAGGAAATTGGCTGAATTTCGTAGGCGAATAGAAAGAGTAACCGCGGCGATCATAGGAGTAAACCCTCGCCTCTAAACCGCAGTCTATTTTAAACCCATCAGTATTGATAGACCTAATATTCTCCTCTCTTAATAAACCTCTGCTCCAGTAACGACTAAAAGGTAACTTGAAATCTAACTTTGGGAGGATATAGTCTGATTTACTAAGTTTAGCTGATTCAGAATCTCGATATGTCTGTAATATTTCTGGTTCCAACTTTCTAATACTTTATTTTGATAGCAGAACTTGTTGCTGTCTCTCGAGTAAATACGTCTATGAACAGTTGATGCAGGAACATATTAAGCGCCTCGGTCGGAGGCTCTTTGTATTTCACTTAATATCCTGATACTGTATTGTTTCTTTATTGCTGGCCACCAATCCCGATTTTTAAGAATACCATACCAATTCAGTTTGGTATTCGTGAAAGAGAGTGAAATTGTTTTACTACTGAGTTAGAGAAGATCAAATCGTGGGATTTTTGTTTTTTTTTTTAGTGTAATGCATCAATTCCGTTTTACTACTCGTAGGGTTAACACCTAGTCCGTTGTTCGTGGCCCATAGGTGTAACCTCCGTAGGGCTCTCCATAATCTCACGCTTAATGAACGAAAAGAACTTTTATCCTTGCTTCGGAATATTCGACTCATAAAATCGGGGGTGCGCCCAAATTGCATCTGATCAAATTTGAACCGGACTGAAAAAAACGACATGTATTTTGAAATAAATATTCATTATAGTTTAAGACAAATTCAAGCATGCTTAGTTTCTATGTATATAAGCCTGAACTGGGATGACTTTCGGTGTCTTCAGCAAATTTTACGGTTTCAGGTCATTTTTGGTGCTGACGTCATATTCATAAGCACATTTGACGTAACACTAAGTAATGATTTTTAATCGCCTTTCGTACTTCGTTCTCGTCACAAGTATTTATACGCCAGAATGTGGAGAAGATAATAAGATACCTTAAGTGAAGCTTGAATTTTTTGATTTTATCTGAGTTTTCACCGTAGATCATGTACATATGTTTTATAGGAATATTTTTTTTTCATGATAGAAAATTTTTGGCAATAATATTCACGTGTATGTTAGCTCTTTCAAATATTTCTTTGCTTATCTGAAATACGATGTTTAGGTGTAGACAACTTAGGAGAAGACCGGTGATAATAGGGGATCAAACCAAATGGCTACGAAATTAACTTCCATGAAAGCTCAAAAGAAATCGTCGCGAAGGAAACGGCGCCTATAAAAAATAGTTGAACCGCATCTTGTAACTATTCCACTCTGTCTTCCCTAATTTCCTTGCTCCGCGTCACACATTTTTAATATTTCATTCCATATTTGATTCATAATAAAGTTTCCTTTTATGCACTCACTTCCGCGTTCTTAACTTCCATCGCTTCCATCAAAAGGCACGTGCTTTTCAACGCGAACACGCCAAACTCTAATCAATAGGCCGAATCATTGATTTTTTTCGCCACGCTTCAAATACATCCATCATTCTATATACAGCAAGGTAATCGAGAATTCACATTTCACTTCATTCGCTGATTGCCACTTTTCGACGTAAACACTCGAATATGTACATATGTATATGTGTATATACAGTATGCGCCCAAAATGAAACACGAACTTGAATGAACGAACTTATGTCAAAGAGGTTATATAAAATATATTAGCTGTCTTTGAATCGAAAAAAATGCTTTTAAGAATTGTATCTCAAACACCTGTATAAAACTTTATGAAGCTCTCGAGAAATCTTGCCAACCGACTTCAAAAACACAGCTTCGAGAAAAACGCTATTAAAGACGGCGCATTTACCTAGCCTCTAGCGCACAAGTTTTCAAGGTTGTATCTCCGAAACTCCAACCAAACAACTTGATAATTTGTTGTATTTTTACATGCAATTCGCTTGACAAGTGAGTAGAGAAAAGGGGAATCGAAGACAGCTATTATTGTGTTGCACCCGTTTCTTTAGCGAAGCTATTTTTCCTTTTGCTTCAACAAACATTTACAAAACCCCAAAGGTTCTAACAGCATTCAAGTCTTACGTCTTCATCAAAATTATAAAGATATGATTTACTATAAATCTACACTTAGCCATTAATATCAATTACAAAATCAAACATCCATTATGAAAAAAGAAAGCTCGAATGTGGTATTCACAGATAGTTTCGAATTCAACTCGTTAAAAAAGAGTTATGGCGTATCGAAGACTGCCAATACTAAATGCGAGTATAACCAACTAAAATGTGCGTAATTTTATCACACACAATTGGTGAACCACTGCAAAATCACTGGAGTAATACTTTTAAAAGATGCCGTTATATCTATTTTGTTCTCTTTCATAGTTGAATGATAAGTTTCGTGCTTTAGTTTTGGCATCCACTGTATAAATTTGCGTCTATATATATATGTATTATATGTACCTATAGCTGAGTATGTCTATAGACTTATTTGTGATTTGTGATTGCGGAATTGTGGCGCTTTACATGATTTTCCATGCTGTGATTTTGGGCGCCAAAGTGTCGAATTCTCCACAGCAAATACAAACAACTAAGCAAACACTCCCACTCATCCAATATGGTCACCATCGCTATGAATTTGTTGTGGGGGAATGTGGTAATCAAATACATATATTATAAAAGGTTTGAATGAATCACTCTACTACAATTTGTGGCTTTTAATTAATGTGTTTAACTGGAGCAACATTTTATAAATAATTGGCAATTATTTCCACGAACTTTTTATTGCATTTTTGAACATGCTGCGGAGATTTACTATTCATTGCCAATCGATGCGAAAGAGCTTGAGGCGCAAAAATGTGGAAAATGAAAAATGGGGGAGTTGCCGTTCATTTGCATGCACGCAAAACCTTGAAAAATTCTACCAAATTGATAAGGACACTGCATGAGTTTGGACTTGGAAATTAATCTTGTTGAGGTCATAGATATTTACAATATGCGTAGAAGAGTCCATATGTTATACACTGTATTACTATGGCGTATGAAAAATTGTTTCGAAGTTAAATATATAAAGAAGTTTTATGTGTATAGTTTTTGATATGGTTAGTAAAAAGTAATAATACATATAAAGTATCGATTAAAATAGCGTCAAAACTATTTAAGGGCGCTGATGTCGTTTAATCAACTGTTTAACATACGTAAATAATTCCATCTGCTTATGGCACTGAAAAATTCTTGAAAGTAAAGTACTATTCTCTGCCGAACAAAATGAAATATCCAGATACACGATATTTTAATTGTTTAATATTTTTAAATATATACTACACTACTTTGAAAATTATAAAAAAATAAATTTGCAATAAAATCATCGGAAACAATAGATAAAATAACAAATATTAAGGAACAAATAATTTACGGACGATCTGTGGTCGGGAAAATGAAGAAGAGTTCTGAATTTTTAAAGGTCAGGAATAGTTTATTTCGATTTCCGACGAAACTACCTATAGAAAAAAGTTTATAAGGCAATATGGTGGATAATAACCAGGTCTATAAATTTTATGTATGGACATTTTTGACATAAATTTATGTAAAAAAAATCACCTAACTAAATTTTCGCCGGTTTTAATTTTATCTTGTAACGGGTGATTTTTTTGAGGTTAGGATTTTCATGCATTAGTATTTGACAGATCACGTGGGATTTCAGACATGGTGTCAAAGAGAAAGATGCTCAGTATGCTTTGACATTTCATCATGAATAGACTTACTAACGAGCAACGCTTGCAAATCATTGAATTTTATTACCAAAATCAGTGTTCGGTTCGAAATGTGTTTCGCGCTTTACGTCCGATTTATGGTTATTTCAGCGATGAGGCTCATTTCTGGTTGAATGGCTACGTAAATAAGCAAAATTGCCGCATTTGGGGTGAAGAGCAACCAGAAGCCGTTCAAGAACTGTCCATGCATCCCGAAAAATGCACTGTTTGGTGTGGTTTGTACGCTGGTGGAATCATTGGACCGTATTTTTTCAAAGATGCTGTTGGACGCAACGTTACGGTGAATGGCGATCGCTATCGTTCGATGCTAACAAACTTTTTGTTGCCAAAAATGGAAGAACTGAACTTGGTTGACATGTGGTTTCAACAAGATGGCGCTACATGCCACACAGCTCGCGATTCTATGGCCATTTTGAGGGAAAACTTCGGACAACAATTCATCTCAAGAAATGGACCCGTAAGTTGGCCACCAAGATCATGCGATTTAACGCCTTTAGACTATTTTTTGTGGGGCTACGTCAAGTCTAAAGTCTACAGAAATAAGCCAGCAACTATTCCAGCTTTGGAAGACAACATTTCCGAAGAAATTCGGGCTATTCCGGCCGAAATGCTCGAAAAAGTTGCCCAAAATTGGACTTTCCGAATGGACCACCTAAGACGCAGCCGCGGTCAACATTTAAATGAAATTATCTTCAAAAAGTAAATGTCATGAACCAATCTAACGTTTCAAATAAAGAACCGATGAGATTTTGCAAATTTTATGCGTTTTTTTTTTTTAAAAAGTTATCAAGCTCTTAAAAAATCACCCTTTACAAAAAAATCTTTCAAGTAATTTGGTAGAAACTTAACTTCTTGTGTCCCAAATATACTGTATTTTTAATATTTATTATTTTTTTATATTGGCCTATAGTCCGTACTTTATGATTGTAACTATAAACACATATACATTACTATGGTAAGTTCTCTCAGAAAACATATCAAAAGACCCCACAAAACAGCTGAATAGCTCTTTGATAAAGTTTTCGCATGCCAGCCACGTGTGATTTTGGTTTTGTCTATTCCGTTCTGGTAATTTTGATATCAAGATTTCGATCAAATAATAGAAACCAGTCCAACCCTCATGTAAGCACTGTTTCGATTGTTCAAGAACTAACCATTACACGAAATGCTTTTATAACGATCTGAATAAGGCGTTTGCTATAAATCGGGCCATTATCTTGCTGGAAAGTTCAATTGTCTTCTTCTTTACTACCGTAGACACCACTTAGAAGATTATACCTTCTCTATTTAGTTCTGCAGCTCAAATTATTTTCTTCAAGAATATATTTAAGATGTCACGCAAAAGGGAATCACCTTGCCTGAAACCTCGTTTGGTATCGAACGGTTAGGAAAGGTCCTTCCCGATCCTGACGGAGCTTTTGGTATTACTCAACAGCAGTTTACAGAGCCGTATTAGTTTTTCAGGGATATCAAATTCAGAGACCGCGGCATAAAAGCAGCTCATTTTCGTGCTGTCGAAAGCAGCTTTGAAATCGACGAAGAGGTAATGTGTGTGTCGACCCTCTTTTCACGGGTTTTTTTCAAGGTTTGGCGTATGATGAATATCTGGTCCAATTAGTTTGTTGACGGTGGGCTTTAATCTTTCACACAATACGTACGATTAGATGCGATTTTGAGAAAGCTTATCTCACGGTAGTTGGCGCAGATTGTGGAGTCGTCTCCCTTTTTGTAGATTGGGCAGAGCAGACTTTCATTCCATATTCCACAAATAAGCTAATGCATGCTAATTATTAGTTTTTCGCCGCCGTATTTGAATAGCTCGGCTGCCAATCCATCGGCCCTCTTCGATTTGTTGTTCTTGAGGCGGGTAATTCCTATTCGGGTTCGCCATCTTCAGATGTTACACTTTCACTGCCATTAAGCAGGGTGGAGAACTTCAGTATGCTTTGAGCATCAGCCACTATATCACCACTTTGGGACCTACAAGAGTATGCTCCAGGCCTGAAACCTTCCGTTAGTCGCCGCTACTTTTCGTAGAATTTTCGAGCATTACCCCTACATGCTATGGCGTTCTTTTTCTATCACTGCGCTGATTACTACCATACTTTGAAGGTTTTTTTTTTTAGGTAATTCCTAATTGTATTTCTATTACGGTTTAGTACTGTGCAAATTTTTTTATTTCCACACCACTGTCATGCAAACCTAGTGCTCGTCCCTGCTCAAAATTCGAAAGGCTTGTTCCACGCGGAATATTTGACCACAAATCCAAAACAATTTACTGATTTTTTTTTACTTAAGTTTTGATTGACAGATTTTAAGCTCACAAGCTGAGCCTCTATAAAACAATACTTCAGACTTTTAGCAAGAATTTATAAATATTAAAGCAATAAGGAACATAAAGATTCTTTGCCAAAAGTCTAATTTGTACCGATTTCTTTCAGTGCATGTCAGAAAAAATCGCTTGCTGAACTAAGAGGATGACAGCTGAAGTTATGGCTACAGATACAAATTGGGATCCCGGTAAGTACGAAATAATCGAGACTTTTTTTAGTTTATTCTAGATTCTTGTGTTCTCATATCCACTCTTCTCATTACCTTCTTTATTTCTCGTTAACTATAATAAGTACGATAAAACTATTTTAATCATAAAGATCACACTTTAATATAATTATGCATGCACGAAAAGTTCCGTTCACTATTTCCACCTTGTTTGCACTCTGCACAACCTCTACCCCTTTTTGGGTGCTTCGTTTGATAACATATTTTTCTTCTCTTCTTCGCTCTAAAACTGTATGCAGCACTATCGAAACTCATAACATCACTGAAGGAGGCGGAAAATCTCTCCAATGACCAGGAAATCGACTTCCTTAAAGCCTTGCTCGAATCAAAGGAACTCAATGCGCTTGTCAATGTACACACGAAAGTGGCCAAAGTGGGTCGAGACGACCGACTGGCGCCAGTGCTCTCCACTTCCGGACAGGTAATATTGTCGCCCAATAACAAGCGCACACACATACTTATGTATATAGATAAAGAAAATTTTCAAATTTACGAAATGCTTCTGCTGCAGATACTGTACGAAGTGCTGGAGCAGTTATCGCAACGCTGCCACCTGAACGAGGAATGCAAAGAGGCCTTTCATTTGTTGCAAGAACCGCATTTACAAGTGAGTTCTACCAGCTTCATTTTATGCAGCACAAATTGCATGGTATCACATATGTATGTATGTATGTGGGTATGTTTTTGTTGTTTCTAGAGCCTTTTATATGCACACGATGCCATTGCGCAGAAGGACTTCTATCCGCATCTGCCGGAAGTACCCATCGAAATGGATGAGGATGAGGAAACAATTAAAATCGTCCAGCTGGTGAAGAGCAATGAGCCGTTGGTAAGTACATCGCTCAAGTTGCTATTATTGCAAAAACTTTATTTAAAAAAAACTGAAATTTTCTGTTAAATCATTTCACTCGCATCGCCACATCACAAGCCACCAAAGATTTCCAACAATAAACGAAATTAACATAGTTTCTTCATCAATGCATTTGTTTACCAATATCATCGACAATTTTATCGACATTTCATGCAGGCAACGGCCTGTGGCATCAACGCTCTACTCCCACACAATACTCACCGACAAACACATAACCTCACTCAACTCTTATATCTACACACTCGCAGTTTAGGGTATCGCGCAGCTTCTCTCTGCTTTCTTTGTTCATTGCTTTTGTTATTGTTAGTGCTATTTGTATATGTTAAGACAATCTTTATTTATTTTCACTGCATAAATTACTCAGTTCATTTGAATCGATTCAACACCATAAACTAAAAGCAATTTTATTGGTCTACGAAAGAGTCGAGAAAGCGTACAAGTAATTTCTAAATTATTTCAGAACACAAGTATTTTATCCAAACTTTAGCATAAAGTGAATTTATAACTGTTTCCATGGTCTTAAGCTGATACGCTTTAAAAAAGATTTGGAAGGATTATTTGAAAATTCATTTAACTCACTCTCTCATAAGACATTAAACCATTGTAACAGGCGGTCCAAGTAGAGGTACTATTTTTAATAGCCTTTTTTTGTCAGATCACGGGTGAGTTGTGTCAAGCTGTCACATTAGTTTTGTTCAGTATTCTTTGGCATTTTTACCATGGAAAGACTTAGGCTTGGCCTACCATTAGAAATCATTCAACTTTATTACGAAAATGCACCTTTAGTAAAGGGTGTGTTTCGAGCGCTTCACTCAACTTCTGGTCAATATAGTGGCCCTACAGAGCGTACTATTCGCAACATCATCACCCATTTTGAGACCCAGTATTAATTATTGGATAATATTCGACCGAACCGAACATGCTGTTCAGCACGCAGTAAAAAAAATATAACAGCGGTAGCAGAGAGTGCACACGAAGACCGTAGAAAGTCGATTCGGCGAGGTTCGCAGCAACTCGCACTGACGTATGGAATGACTTGGAGCATTTTACGTCGAGATATTAAATTGAAAGCGTACAAAATACAGCTTGTCCAAGAACTGAAGCCGCTTGGCCAAACAACATCGCATCGTTCTATGGACTCTTGAAAAATTTTAATAAAATTCGACGTTTTCGAGTCATCTTTCATTGAGCGACTAGGCCTGGATATGTAAACAATAAAAATTTCCGCGTTTGGGGCGAATAGCAAGCTGACGAGACTCAAGAACTGCCATTCCCTTCAGACTTTTGCCATGTGGGATATGTCTATAGTCTATGCAGACATTCCCACTTAAATGCAGGTTTTGGAGCAAAATATCATCCGTGTCTTTCGCCAGTTACCAGTCATGAAAAATTGGACTTTTGAAAGAGATACTCTTCAAATAATAAATGGCAAAAAATATTCTTTCGAATGAGAATAAACATTCCCCATAAAATATGAAGTTTTTGTGTTTTTCCTTTAAAAAAGTAGGGAACCTCGAAATGGATCGCCCTTTAAATCTACAGCATTTGCAAACTATGTTCTGGAATAAGTATGTTCATATTTGGGGCCGAAAGTGGGTAAAGTTGATCCATGAACTATCGAAGTCCTCGCATACTCTTCACAATTTAGCTGCAGATGCTTTTAATCTGAACATTTAAAAATTACTTGTACTCTCAGTAAAAAAATTAATAAAAATTATTTGAAGAATTAAAAAAAATATATGTCTTCATTTCTCAACTCTTCTTTTATTACTACTATAAATTTCAGCACCGCTTTCACCACACAAAAACCAAAACAATTTTACAGTGTCCTCAACCATTATTTACAAAACAACTTTAAGAGAACAACAAAACTTTTTCCTCAGTCATATACCCACATATGAGTATAATCAACAGTTACACTTGTAAAAAACCCGAACACTTCTCATCATCGCCTTTTCTTGTACAAATCTATGTGTATTCGCAAATATTTTTTCAAAAAGTATGCTCACTCTTAGTATATTGCTAATGTTGAAACGTTCATCAAAAAGTTTAAATATATACTACTTTTTTATTTACAATATTTGTGCATTGTAAAAATGCAAAATGCAAAAACAAAAATATGTGATTTTTTATCGAAATTTGTACTTCGTGTATTTCACACACATTCTCTCTCACTCCAAACCACAGTCAGGAGCACAAAGTGCGGAACCGATTGTTGTAAGTAATTGTCTTTAAGAACAAGTAATGTGTACTTTATGTAATTTAAAACTCCTGCATACACATATTCAATGTACATATATCGATGTTTGTTCCTGCTAACTTTTGCTATTTTATATACTATTATTATACACTATGCGAAACACACATACCATACATACATACATTCGAGTCGTAGGTGCACTGCCTTCAAAAACATGCATTTAAGCGTTAAAGGATATTCGAGTTTTGGAGTGTGAACATGTCACGTGGAAACGAATTTAGCAAATAACTTTGTTTGATTTTTTTTAGTAAGAAGATTTATACATACACACATAAGCACGTTAACCTCGGCTGCACCGAAACTATAATACGTCCAACAGGTGTATTGCTTATGGCATAAAAGTTTATGAAACCCCTTCTCTTGCCTTGATTTGAATTGCTCAGTTAAATGTCAGCTTTATACTACAGTGTACAGTGGACAGTCCTATCAACTCACCACCGGGACTTTTCAGTTAACCTGTTATCTCCTTCATGAATTAAAATATTATGGTAAAACGGAGGCATGCAGAACCACACATAGTACAGGGTGGGCCATATAAAATTTTAAATTTAAAAAGTCAATAAAAAAAGGCTTGATATTTTTCAAAGGTCTAACATTTATTTAAAAGGCTGTTTTATGAAATTTATTTGTGGAAAACAATTTCGGACAAATAACCACCACGGCTGAGTTGACAGTAGCTTATCCGATCCACCCAATTTTGGAGTACTTTTTCGATGGTTTCAGGCCTAATGGCAGCTACAGCAGCTTGAATCTCGTACTTTAGATCTTGAATTGTTTCTGAATAGTCGTAATGTTACGACATTTATCTTTAACAGCTCCCCACAGAAAATAATCCAACGGAGTTAAATCGCAGCTTCTGGGAGGCCAATTCACATCACCTCTTTTGCTGATTATGCGATTTTCGAAGATAGGGCGTAAAAGATTGAGTGTAGCGTTTGCTGTATGGCACGTAGCGCCGTCCTGCTGGAGCCAAATGTTGTCCAAGTCTTCCTCTTCAATTTGCTTGAAGAAAAATTCGGTTAGCATTGCGCGATATCGCTCACCATTGACGGTTACGGTTCCTTCTTCATTTTCGAAGAAAAGTGGGCCGATGATTCCACCAGACCAAAATCCGCACCATACAGTGATTCCTGCTGGGTGCATTGGCTTCTCGACGATTACGTGCGAGTTTTCTGTGCCCCAAATGCGACATTTCTGCTTGTTAACGTAACCATCGAGGTGGAAATGAGCCTCGTCCGAAAAGATGATTTTTCGGTAAAATTGACTATCCTCGTTCAAACGATCTTCTGCCCAATCTGCGAACTGTAGACGGCTTTTCTTCTAGTGAATAGAGACCCATTTCGTAAATTTTAGACTTTTTACTGAATATCTGTCACTTTCCGAATGGTATTTGACGTGTCCAATGTCGAAATATAAATAATTCAAATTTAAAACGATAGATGGTCTACCGTTATATGCAAACGAAAGCGTATTCAGTTTCTCTTAAAAATATTCACAGAGCATAGTTTGCGATTACTCTAAATCTTCGTATCAAATTGACGTCTATGCCAGTGGCTTCGGAATCCCATGTAGGGTTATGGAATGAGTATTTCATTATCACATTCCACTTTCGAACATTTGAATTAAACCGTGCCACATTTGTCATTTCGTTCGCTGTGCAGTGGTCAGATTTTAACAAGATGTTTGGAGATTATAGCGAGGTCTACGTTATCTGTGCCGAATTTCGTGAAGATTAATTACATCAAATAAAAAGTTTTCCTAACAAGAACTTGAGTTGGATCGGTCTGTTTGTTACAACTGTATATTTATAAGCTACTCTGGTCCGATGTCGGCGATTACAAATGAGCAGGTTCTTTGAGAGATAAAAAGATGCGCGAAATTTCAGATGGGTTCCACAAAAACTGAGGGATTCATTCGCTCATCGAATCAGCTGGCCACATTGACCATTTATGTATTTATTTTATAGGGTCTGCGACTTTTCCTTTTGAATGTTACAACTATCGTGACAAACCTAATGTGGGCGGCTTCAAGATTCGTATCCACAACATATTCGGTTAATCTATAAGAGATAATTTTTATTTTTTTAAAAACACCCTTTTATTCGTAACTCTCTCGACGTTATCGATATTAACTTGGGAAATATAACTATTCTTTAATTTCACGACCCTAAATTTAACTTTTTTATACTTAATTGCATGAGTTCTCTATCTTCACACTCTCAAACTTCTTTGCAACATTTCCAGTAATTCTATAGCTTTTCCCATGTTTTACATCTTCTAAAAACAACACAGACAAAGTATATTCTTTGGTCGATTTCTCGATGCACCTTCGTCACTGGAAGTCAGCTTTTTCTCGATTAAATGAGATTTAAGGGCATCAAAAAAAGACAATTGGAAAAACAAAACGCAGGCTAGAGAGATTAAAAAAACCGTTATTATACTTTCTTTCAAGGTAGGTCTCATCGGTGTTTTATTTTCTATCACACTTCTCTTGAAGTCTGACAACAAAAAAAAAGATAAGAGAAGTCCAAAGATTATGCCTGAAAATTCGGAAACAATTTCAAGCCCAATTTACCTAGCCATCTTTTCAGTGATTTGTGACTATGTGCTTTGGTTCATTGTGAGCTCGCACGGCAAGGCTTTTTTTCTTTAGAATTAGATTAGAATCTCAACTATATTTACTAACTAAGTTTTACAATCAAACAAAATTATTTTATGAATTTGTTCTATATTTTCGTTATTATTACCTCTTTGGTTTCCATATAGTTTGTACGGAATTTAGCAAAGCCTTTGAATTGTTATTCGCCTGGCTCAGAAGTTTAATGTTTTTTAAGCCATTGCATCAAGGCAAAGTGTTTTCCGAAACTTCTTCTTACAAAGGTTTTTCAAAATAATGCATAAAATGCCTTATCTGAAGAACCAATTATCCGACAGCAGTGAAATTGATAAATTGAGTTGTAGGTAAGGTCTTGGTAGAAACCAGGAACTTAAATTTTAATGACTCAGTATCGAGAAGCGATTAAAACTTTTCTGATACCTGACATTTAACTATTAATAGTTACAGCTGATAAAACCAGTACTATCGTCGATTTAAACCTAAATTTTTTAAGGTTCCACTGCGCTTTCGACATCAGACTGCATGTGCTGCATCTCATCTATGTACATCTTGGCTCTGAACTCAAATCGTTAACTATACATATTTATTACAACAACTACTTTATTCACTTAAATATTTACATTTATTATTATTGCCCATAAACCAATAAGAACACCATTAGCAATTACACCCGAGACCAGATGTATATACCCACCCACATCCACTAACCGCAAAAAAAAAATCAAATTTTTATTTCAAAAACATGAGTACATTTACATCTGTCGATGTCGTAATTTATGTGCGTTAAGTATTTCGAAAAATTACACTTACCTAATTTGTTTACACCACGGTGCATTGCTAGTTTTCGTGTTGCAAATATTTTCAAAAAACATTTTCAAATCCTAACCACATTCTCCAGACCAATTTACTTAGCATGCAATTAAATTTTAGGGCGCAACGATAAAAACGGACGAGGAGACGGGAAAGATAATTATTGCGCGCATTATGCACGGCGGTGCCGCCGATCGCTCCGGACTGATACATGTGGGCGATGAGGTGATCGAGGTGAACGGCATAAATGTGGAGGGGAAAACGCCCGGAGACGTGCTAAGTATTTTGGTGAGTTGCGAAAACCTACATATAACCAAACAACTTAGATTTTTATTACTTCTTTTGTGCAGCAAAACTCTGAGGGCACGATCACCTTCAAATTGGTGCCATCGGATGGCAAGGGCGGCCAGCGTGAGTCCAAGGTGCGCGTACGTGCGCACTTCGACTACAATCCCGAAACAGATCCCTACATACCCTGCAAAGAGGCGGGACTGGCATTTCAACGAGGCGATATTTTGCATATTGTATCACAGGTGAGGTGATCAAATTTACGTCGGTATTTGTACTCTTTCAAAAGCAAACTTTTCTCTCACTGCAGGACGACGCCTATTGGTGGCAGGCACGCAAAGAATCGGAACGCACTGCCCGCGCTGGGCTGATACCCAGTCGTGCGCTGCAAGAGCGGCGCATTATACACGAACGTTCGCAAATGGAGACGAATGATGCCGATTCAAAGAGTGAGTTGGCTTTATGCATTGTACATACCTACAACAATTTATTTATTTAAATGTTCTAACAAAAAAATCGCTTTTTACTAAACTAAATAACTCGTGTATACCAAAACTTTTTTTCAATAATATTCACTTTGCATGATTCTGTGTGTGTGTTTGTGTATGTGGGTGCACAACTTACCGCCATTTTCATCATCAACGTCCGCATCATCATTATCCACAAACAATTTGACCACTAAATTCCTTTCGACCAAAAAAATCGTAAAATTAAAATCTAACGCATCAACTTCAAATAACCGTCATCAGAGGGCTCTTGCGCTTCCATATGCACCACCCCGCCCGGTACACCCATCTTGCATTCTAGCAGTAGCACTTCCTCATGCCGTCAGCCCAAAACTAAAAAGATTATGTACGATTTGACAGAGAACGACGACTTTGATCGTGAAATGATCGCCACCTATGAAGAGGTTGCCAAATTATATCCACGTCCGGGCGTCTACCGTCCAGTTGTGCTGATCGGCGCACCAGGCGTGGGTCGCAATGAGCTGAGGCGTCGCCTGGTAGCGCGCGACCCCGAAAAGTTTCGCAGTCCAGTGCCATGTAAGACATTACTAAGTGAAATCCTTTAAGATTTACAAAATTATTTATCTCTTCTATATTTCAATAGACACCACACGTCCAATACGCACCGGTGAGGTGGCAGGACGTGAATACATATTTGTGGCACGTGACAAAATGGAAGCCGATATCGCTGCTGGCAAATTTATCGAACACGGTGAATATAAGGGTCATTTGTATGGCACTTCCGGCGAGAGTGTCAAATCCATTGTCAACGCCGGCTGTGTTTGCGTGCTGAGTCCACATTATCAAGCGATTAAGGCGCTGCGCACGGTACAAACGAAACCGTTTATAATCCATATAAAGCCACCAGAATTTGATGTTTTGAAAAAATCACGCACGGAGTCGAGAGCCAAGTCGACTTTCGATGAGAGTAATGCTCGTGGTTTTACGGTAAGTACTCGTATAACGGTGGAAAGTGGGAGATTGCATATTAGGTGAAAACAGGCGAGAGTATTTCTTATAGTTCAATTGTAGTACAGTTATGGAGTGAGAGATGGGTTTATTTTATTACATCTAAGTTAGTGTAGAGAATTTTTAGATACCTTTCTTTAAAGCTGTTCTGTTATAATAATATTGTGAATAGAAGATCACAGTACCCCCACACCAGTTTCGAGTTCGGCGACACTGCCGAAAGCTTTAATAAAATTTCGTTAATCGCAACATTAATCAGAAAAAATAACCCTTTATTAGGCAGAGAATCGCAAAATCACTGTATAATTGCATATCCAGTTCCAGTCTCCGGAAAATATAATCTAGTTGAGAAACGGTGTAATATCACACCATCTTGGTGGCCAATCGACCAGTCCAAAACGTGAAATTATCTTCTCACAGAAGTGTTCTCTCAATAAATCCATTAATTAATGTGATGTGTGAGAAGTGGCGCAGTCTTGTTGAAACCAAACCGTTGTTTTTCTGGAATAAATGGCAGCTCTTGAATCTCTTCAGGCTGCTCTCGTCCCAAATGCGACAATTTTGCTTGTTTACATACCCATTGGAATTCATCAAAATTTTGTTCGAAAACGTCGTTCTTTCAAAAGCTTATAGATCGAAGCTTTCAATTTAAGATCTCGACGTAAAATGCGCCAAGTCGTATGTCAGTCCGAGTTGCTACAAACGGCTCTGAATCGACTCTCCACGGTCTTCGTGTACACTGTCTGCTACGGCTGCTACAACTGTGTTCGAAATAATAGCAGTGGCATAACCCAGAATTCAAATGAAGCAAAAAAATATTGTGATTGATTTTTATTATGGGTTATTATTATTGTATTTAATTCGCTCATATTCAAGCTTAAAAGAAATATGATTTCTTTAAAGAATAAGATAAAGTTCTTCTTTAAATAGATAATAAAGTTTGTAAATGAAAATTTCAGCTGTGATTAATAATAGCAGTATTGAGGATTTTACATCAAAAATCAATTAATTCATTATAATAATATAAAATAAAGTTTAAACAATTAGTATTTCGTCGAATGACCGTTGTTGGATAACACAGCTGTGCATCTCCTAGGCATGGAGTCCACCAAACGCTTGCATTTCTCGAGAGGAATGGCCTTCCACGCCTTCTTCACAGCACTCCATAATTGCTTCGTATTTGACGGATTCTTTTCCCTATAGCTTCCTTGACCTCTGCCCAAAGATTCTCAATTGGATTAAGGTCCGTTGACTGAGCCGGCCATCCCATAACCCCAACTCCATTTAGAGCAAACCAATTTTTTGCCAACCTGCTGGTATGTTTGGGGTCGTTATCTTGTTGATAGACCCATTTCAACGGCATTTTCCAATCAGCGTGTGGTTGCATAGTCGCCTCCATTATTTCAACGTACAATTTGTCATCCATGTTTTCTTTAATCCAAAATAACGAATCTGTACCACAGTTAGAGAAGCACTCTCATATATTGATTTTGGCAACTCCATGTTTTACCGTCCGGGAAACATATTTAGGATCAAATGAAGCATTTATTGGTCTTCGTACATACTGTCGGCGTCCTCGGACCAAATAAAACAATTTTGTTTCATCGGATCACAATATGTTGCGCCATTTTTCGACTGACCAATGCAGGTGCTCTTCAAGCCACTGCTATTATTCACAAGGCACTGCTATTATTTCGAACACAGTTGTATATTTTCTTCACTGCGTGGTTAACGTGGTCTATTCGGTCGAATATTATCCAATCCCACCGACTTTTTTAATAAAGCCAAAGAAAGTTGTCTGAAATCTTCATATAAATTTTAGTTTATGTGAAAAACTGTTAACACCACGAAAATCTACTTATTACCAACAATTATGTTGTATAACCTTTTTATAGGACTCGTTGTTCTCCCGGAAATCGAGATAATCTATTTTTAATGCTAAAAAATTTCACCACTAATTCTCCCTACTACAGACCACTGGTGAATTATTTTACATTCAGTTTTTATTTCATCTTTTTTGCCAATGTGTTTCTTCTTTTTATTTCACAAATTATCGCATAATTTAATACCTCTAAAAACTATCAATTTAAAGTAACAATACGCTTATTTAAATTCCTTACATCAAAAATATATAAACTGTATAAAACTAAATACGTTAGCAACCTCTGAATACCGAACAAAGCTTTTGCTAAAGTTTAGCCAAGTTCCGAACCTCTTCAAACGGTTAATGTTAAGCTTTGAATGAGGGCAAAACAAATGCAAATATTTTGAACTAAAACTTTGACTATTTCACCATTTAGGACGACGAATTCAACGATATGCTTAAATCAGCCGAACGCATCGATTTCCTTTATGGTCACTTCTTCGACGAAGTCATCATGAACGACGATCTGCTAACGGCTTTCGAGCAGCTGATGAACGTAGTGCAACGCTTGGAGAATGAACCGCTGTGGGCGCCCGCCGCCTGGGTGCAATAAAATGGCTGAACTGACCGTGGGAACAGAAGGAACAACCAGAAAAAGACAAACACTGCTGATGAATATGCTAAAAACAAATGCCAAAAACCAATAACACAAATATAATGAACACATAGATACATACATATATATACAATAATACATGCATACATGAATACATACAGGTTTGCATACATAGATGCATATATGCATACATACACATGCATTAAATACCTAATTCTAATTTTTAAAGAAAAACTAAAAACTGTTTAATGAATTTGACATAAAAACACCAAAATATATGTAGGAAAAAAACATTTTTGAATAGTTTCCGAATATTTTGAATTTTTTTTAAGCGTAGACAAAAATTTATGAAACAAAAGCGGAAGTAAGGATTTCCAGTTGGCGTAGCATGTTTCCAAAAACCCTCTCAAAGAAATGTAAGTAACTGATGAATGCAATAAAGATGTAGAATATGCGTAACTCATACTTATATAAATATATGTATATACATATATACATAAACTCCACACACACAAAGTAAATTGTATATTCCAAACTGAAATTACTCATGTACAATATTTTGAAAAAAAAAACAACTTCTCCGTGTCTGTACACAATAAAAACATAATTTCAGTGTTGCCAAGTGCATTAAAAATCATGTGTATGTAAAGTAATTAAATTAAAGAAAAACATTGTGCAAACATCCTACAAAATAATACTACCGATTTTGAAGTTATCGCTGAATTTTCGTCAATGTAGTTAATGAAATTCTAAATATAAAAATATAAGTAAAATAATTCTGTTTTGCAAAAAAAAAATAAATATATATACATATATAAAAATTAAATAAATTGTATCACAAATGCATAAAAAACTATAAAATTTTAAACAAAAATATTTTCCTTAAATTTGGTTTTAATTTTAGTTCGCATTTTCTACTTTGAAATTCAACTAGCGCAAGTAAATCAGACTTTCAAACAGCAAATGTCTTTAATGTCATAACATTTGCTGTCAAAATATATTTGTTAGTTAAAAAATTTTCTTCACCGCTAAAATGCAAACATACATACATATATAATTCGTAGTAGTTATATTTGAAACTGCCTAAAAAATTATTATATTTTTAATATCTAAAAAAATAATCTTTAGTGCTTTCTCCGACCACTATGTTGTATAACTTTTTTATAGGACTTGTTGTTCTCCCGGGAATTTTTAAGTAATGCTATCGCTGTAATTTTGAAAAAATACATATATTTAAAGCAAAAATTATCATTTTCATGTTATGCTATTCATATTGTATGTCTATGTCCTAAGCCATTATGTTAACCTTTACAAGCTTGCCTGAGTGCAGACGACCTTCCCAGCATCGATAATTTCCATAACCCTTCCCACTTATTACAACAATAATTGTTTATGTATTTTTATCTGCTAATATAACATAATTTTAAATTTATTTTTAAATGTAATTATTTTAAATTATTCACATCTTAAATTAAAAAAAATTAAGATATATTACTGTAGTAGTGTTTCTAAGATATGAAAGCCAAAAAAAAAACTGTTTTCCAATGAAATATGTGAATACATATTAAAAAATTTATGCAATTCAAAATACATATGTATATCTCAAAAATGGATTTAAAACCTCATCTATCAGAGCTTTTTATTAATAGTTCTGGCTCTTTCAGACAAAATTTCGAAACATCGCATTCGGCTAAACTAAATGGTTTCATCGCGTCGGGATGCAAAATCTTCGCAGTAATCTTTTCTTGTAAGGAGTGCTTTTTAGGCGCGTAGTTTTCACGCGCTGTTGTTTTCAAGAAATTACGGCGAAGACGCATCACTCTTCACCATGACACTATACATCGACGGAAACAACAGCACTTTTGAGTTCTCAAAACATTGATATGATGATTTTGAATAACTTCTTTTTAAAGATAAACTCGACGTCTGAAGAAGAGGTTGATGCTGGTATGTTTTTGATAGACCCATTTCAACGGAATTTTCCATTCAGCGTGTGGTAGCATAGCCAACTCCATTATTTCAACGTACAATTTGGCATCCATGTTTTCTTTAATCCAAAATAACTAACCTATACCACAGTTAGGGAAGCACTCCCATACATTGATTTTGACAACTCCACGTTTTACCGTCCGGGAAACATATTTAGAATCAAATGAAGCGTTTATTGGTCTTCGTACATACTGTCGGCGTCCTCGGGAACCAAATAAAACAATTTTGTTTCATCGGACCAAAATATGTTGCGCCATTTTTCGACTGACCACTGTTATTATTCACAAACCAGTGATATAATGATTTTGAATAACCTCTTTTTACCATACCTAAAAGATAATCTCGACGCCTGAAAAAGCGGTTGATGCATTCATAACCCATGTTTTGCACATACCTCAATCAGAGTGGCAAAAACGCATACAAAAGTGTTTGGATCTTAATGGGAAATATTTTGAATAACAATAAAGCATGACTAAAGTTTTTTTTTCGTTCTCTAATCTCAAATAATAATAATAAAAAATACGATCTTTCTGGCCGCGCTTTGCGCTCAGGACGCAAGAAAATGTGCTCACCTAAAATTTTCTTCAATAAATTGATTGTTTCGTTGGCTGTATCGTATATAGCACCGTGTTCTTGGAATCAAAGGTCGTCAGTCAAAATCATTAACCATGGCTCTATAGCATTCTCCATTGGCTGTAACATTATGACTTCATTTTTGAAATATGACGAGTGATTCCCGCTATGTTCCCACGACAGTGATTTCCCTGCCCGGACAGCACACAAAAAGTGGCTTTTTGAGAATGTAACGGGTTCCCAACAATGGCTTGTGGATTATCAAAACACACCAATTTTCTTTGGTACCGTACCCATTCAACCTAAAGTGAGCTTAACAGCTGAGCAAAATTTTCTTGTCAACGTCGCGATCGATGGCCATCTCGTTTTGGCCCGATTAACCGAATGTGCGAAACGTGCGTTTGATAGCGGATAAACTCATTCGGGTCGATACTCTGCGTCTTCGGGGCGCATTGTACTTCATCTCTGAGTGTGCGCATTATCTACTAAAGTAAATGTGGTGCAAAACGGAGCCATGGTTGCTCGAATTATCGACTCTGCTGGGCGATTATCTCCTATGTACTATATATTCGACACGACGTTTGATATTCCGCGCGAACCGCTGTAGATCTCTTCATTATAAAATGTTAATTGTTATCTCATTGAATACCACACGTCTAAAAAAACATGACTTTGGCCCAAAATCAATTCGTGATTTCTGTCGACACGAGCGAAGTTAATTTGTTTCTATTTTTATGCGAAATTATAATTATATCGGTATTCTGCGTAATCTGAAATACAAAAGTAACAGCTGGACTAGGAAGCAAAAGAATATCCGAAAAATGTTATATTTGCAAATTTGGACACTAAGGTATCTGTTTTCCATAATAAAAAGATATTGGCGGCCGTAATTTCAAACATAACATTACATAAAAAAATATTCAAAATCAGCTGGTGTTCTTCCACACTTATGTATATTATAATATATTTCTCCAAATACAAAATTATATCACTATAAACACGCAACCCATACATGTAAATTTTCGCTTTCACGTTTAAAACCTCAACCCTAAAATTCTAAATTGCATTCTATATTTTACATTCAAAACTTATTTAAGGCTACTTAGCCGTTAAGCTGTTTCCTTTGTGACAAATAGTTACAAAAAATTTTGCAATTTTTAACCAAAACAATTTTTTTTTTGGTAGGTCGTCTCATTCATTAAAAAAATGTACCAATTTACTTAAAACAAAAAAACAAGCGATAACAATGAAAGGAATACAATAATGAAAATTAAAAATAGATTTTCCAAAAATTCAAAATATGTTACCAACCACTATTCGAACAAATGCAATAATAAAAGTATTAAACGATAAGAATGTAACTATTTATTTCATATTTATAATTATATAACAGAAAGCAGATTGTCCAAAGTGTAATAACAAATATATATACATATATATATATATATATATTTACAGTGTATATAAAATGTGAAATTATGAAAAAAATAATCCTTATTATTATCTATTGTAATTAAAATTGAAAATGCATATTCTTATATTATAATATAATGAAATGTTATCAATATGAAAATGTTGAAATAAAAAATTTATTAAACAATAAAAACAAAACAACAAAATGTTAAGAAATTGCAGACAAAATATGACAACTTTATGTTCACCGCTCAAACAAAAATAAACGCATACATACATACGAGTTTATGCACTTCTGTGACAATATGTTAAAAGAACATACTACAAGTATAACTACCTTTTGTCATTGAAAAAAATTTGAGTAAATTCCTTGTAAGTTTTCGAAGCTCTCCTATGTATTCCAAGAAGCAACGACTTCAATTTGCAATAAAGAAAAGAGCTAAAGTATGGACTCACCTTTGCAGAAGTTTTCAAAATGTCAAACTTACTTCATTCGACATCGCTTTATTGAAAAATTTTTGCAGATACTTATATACATACATACATGGACATGGAAAACGCCCGAACGCATATAAAGTCAGCGGCTCTACTTATGCTACAAGGTCTACTTTTCAAGAACTGTAATGGGGTTTCGTCCATAGCTGAGGTATGCTCAGCCGCTCCAGGGTCAGCCTTGGGACCCACGAACCAAACAATATTTACTTTTTGTAATAGATGTATCCACACCCCTTATGTGGACAGCCAGACCAGCTTATATTTATATGGCGAGTCAGGAGGAATCGATTGGATTTGGTGTGCCAGGCGTTGGTTATTGTCGAAGTCGGCACGGTAATTACGGTAAGGTGGTGGTCCTTCTATATTCTGATGAGGAGTAGTTACTCCCAGACACGGTGTCGACTGTACGGTACAGTGCAGTATTCTATGGATCCCCTGCGAAGGAGAAATTACAATATAAAAATATTAATATGTCAACCGAACGCGTTGAACTACGGTTAGCAACTCCTCGAGCACTATCCCTTTTCTCTAGTCTGTACTTACATGCAAGTCGCCCGTTAATCGCGTTAGTTTGGTAACGGTGCACTAGTGTGCAGGCTGCGGTGGTGACGCTGTTCGAGGCAGCGCAGTTGTGGTATCGCTGTTTTTTTTTTTTTTGTTGTCGGAGGGGGAATCTTCTAAAGATACTGCCAGGGTGAGGCTGGTAGCATGCACGATTCATATTGCTCGCTAGAGTACACCTGTTTCGGGACCACGCCCAGACAGCGTTAAATCACTATGCTGGACTTGCGAAACAGTATGCCTACGTACTAAACCCTTAACTCCGGCTGCTGTAGCTTGTATTCGGACCTGCGAGACCGCCGTTAAGCACTACTTCCCAGGACCAAGCTGGGCGATAACTGCCTCTTCACGACCTACCTCCAGGGTTATTAATGCGGTCTTATGCTTCTGCGCTGCCTTTCTTTCGTTCTGAGTTCTCGGATCGCTATTGCAGTCCACTCTTTCATTTTAGCCCACACCAGCTGTGATCGCAGCATGTGACTAACGATTGTTGTCGGGCGTCATCCTTTCATTTGTTAATTTTTCTATGGCCTCTCTCTCCACTGCATACCTCGTGCAGGAGAAAAATACACATGTGCTCTGCGTTTTCTGCGGCATTTCCACAGAAAGAACAGTGTGTTTCGTCATCATGGCCAAATCTGTGTAGGTATTCCCTGAAACAGTAATGGCCCGATAAGAACTGTGTTAAGTAGAAATCTGTCTCCCCGTGTTGTCTGTCAATCCAGGCCGGTACATTCTTAATAAGTCTATATGTTCATCTTCCTTTGTCTACAGCATCCCATTGCTTTCGCCACCCATTGAGACTGGTCTTCCTCTCCTTTTTGCGCTCGTTGGCCATTAGGCGCCTACCTATTCATGGTTTTTTTTTTACAGTAGACTCTACTCAGAGGCTATTATATTCGGTGGCATAAGACCAGTTATGATAGCAACCGCTTCGTACGACACCGTTCTAAACGTACAGGCAAATCTAAGGGCGCATAACCTGGACACAGATTTGGCCATATTGATACAGGTCTTTTGACGAATGGCTGTCCCCCATATCGGTGCTGCGTACATAAGCATTGATTGGCTAACTTTAGCCAGCAGAGCTCTCCTACTTTGACTTGGGCCACCAATGTTTGCCATGATTCTCGACAGGACCGCGGTCACTTTAGCCGCTTTACTACAGGCCTTTTCAATGTGCGCCTTGAAATTGAGCCTCGTATCGATCATAACTCCCAGGTACCTCAGTGAATTTTGCGTTACAACGTTATATCCATCTATATTCAGAGTGACCGTTTCTAGCTTTTTCCTGCACGTGATGAGCACTGCCTCT
The DNA here is from genome assembly GCF_023373825.1 of Bactrocera dorsalis. Taxonomy (NCBI): domain Eukaryota; kingdom Metazoa; phylum Arthropoda; class Insecta; order Diptera; family Tephritidae; genus Bactrocera; species Bactrocera dorsalis. The sequence goes on from NC_064305.1 coordinate 58,680,405, forward strand.
GTTTTTTCACCGGCAAACTGCAGCTTGGTACTCGTAAGCCAGTCTTTAATTTTCGCCACGGTCTCATTGCATCTGTATCTGCAAGAGTTCCTTAGCTACCATCGTTACGGCAATGTCGCCCGCATAGCCAATTATCTGTGCTTCTTTTGGCAGCGGTAATCATAGCACCCCGTCGTACAGCACATTCCAAAGTAGTGGACCTAGTACGGAGCCTTGTGGTGCTCCTCCTGTCACCGCGTATGTTTTTGGACCTGCATCGGTATCGTACAGTAGCAGTCTGTCAGACAAATAGCTGCTAATTGTCCTCAGAAGATACCCCGGGGTGTTTCTTGCCTCTAATGCTCTCAGTATCATTCTTTAAAACTCGAGGACTTACTTCTTTTGATCGCATTCTTGAGTTCTTTACGTTTTCTTTTGAAACTTTCTCACAATCTTGTATGATGTGGCGTACCTTGGCTTCTTTGGCTGAGGCGTCTCGCTTTATGGCATTCGCTTCTCAATGTGCTGATCTCCTCGTTCCACCAGGATGCCGGCCTTTGGGTTATGTTGTGCCTTTTCCTACACATATCAGCATCACAAGCTTTACTTATGTGCTTCACCAGTTTTTCAGCCTGTCGGTCAACGTTGATCGCACCATCTAGGTTCCCATCCAATATAAGTTTGAAAATTTCTTCATCGAATGTTTCCACCTTCCATCTTTTTTCTGCCATTTTTTTACGAGGGATCGAATTTGTGTTTGTTTGCGGATTTCCAGCAAGATGGCCAGGTGTAAAAGGCGCACACCTTCCAATTTGCAGATCGAACTAGCGTGCTGCTGGCGAATGTGATATCTATTATCGATCCACGTCCATTCTTTTCAGAAGTACTTCTCCCGCCGGTATTGAGCAGCACGGCGTCTAACACAGAAAACGCTTTGAGTAGAGCTTTACCCCGTCTCTTTGTGTATCTACTACCCCATTCAATAGCCCATGCGTTGAAATCGCCTGCTATCACGATTGGCGTGGTAGTGAGGGCGTCTCGGACTAGTTCAACGAGTATTCTTTCGTAGTCTCCTTGCAACACACTCGGGAACCTATTTTCGCTCGTGTGTAGTAAGATCTTCCAAGGAGCGGCTTATCTTAGAAGGCGTTGCCCCCACAGGCCCATATGATAGCTTTGTTTTCCTTGTCGGAGATCCACGTGCCAGCGTTTATGTTTTTATATTGCTCACACCCTATTGCCACCTCTACCTTTTCCTCGAAGATTGTTTGCTTCAGCAGCTCTTGATCAGCTTCACAATGATTTAAGTTGATTTGGACAACTTTCATTTTATCTTTTTGCACGCCGCTTGATATAGAGGACACTTCTAACTTCCTATGCGGTGACGTGTCTCCTTTTTCCCACTGCTTTTGCATGCTGCACAGGACGGGCTTTTATCACACTCCTTTGCGAAATGCCCCTTTTCACCACACTTAGCACAACATTTGCTTCGGTCATCCTCACTCGTACATGCCCTCGCCAGATGGCCGTATTCCAGGCACCTGACACACTTTCTGAGATTCGGCTTTTCCCTTATTCTGCAGACCACCCATCTAATCTTGATCCTATGGGCGCCAAGCAGCCGTTTTGAGTCCGCTGCGGGAAGGCTGATGACTGCAGTCTGCGTACCCGCGTACGCCTTTCTCATAGATTCGACCGCACTTTCGTCGAAGGAATTTAGCTCTTTGATTTGTGAACGTATTGCCACTGCTATGTCTTCTTTGGTGGTTATTTCGTCCAAGTCTCGGATCTCCACTGATACTTCGTGGGTTAGCGCTCTTGTTTTCGCCTGGTCGCCCAGAACCTTGCATATCTCCTTTTCATATGCTCCCGTGTTCATCTGGGCCTTCTTCATTTCTAGAAGTATTTCGCCTTTTACCGTCTTCCGGATCCGCGAAACGTTTTCTCCAAACTCTTTCAGAGCAACTTCCTTCTTGACGGCTCTGAGCATATCGCTGTACGACATGTTTCCAGTGCGCGCAATGATAATTGCATCCGGCCTCGCACGTGGAGCAGAAACCGTCTTCTTGTTCTTGTTTTGTGTTTTTGATTTCACCTGCGTCCATTCATTTCCCTGTTCCTCTGCCTTCCGTTCTTTTGTAGGAATGTTTCCTTCATTCCTCTTCCACGCAGTGGTCCTCTTTTGCACTTCCTCTTGGCTAGCTTTCTTTTTTGACGGGATCTTTCGCGTCTGCTGCTCATCGTCGCGGGGCTTTTTTGGAGTTGAATCTACTCCTGTGTGTCTCAGAGGAGCATTCCGCCTGGTTGCTTTAACTTTGTTATACTCCGTTTGGGCGCGTCCGTGGAGCTTTGTGACCGAAGTTAGCAGATCCCGGATCTGATTGTTGATCGATCGTTGAGGCGCTTTCATTGCTTCCGTTAGCTTCTTGATCATATCTCCCAATTCAGCCATAATGTCCCCTCCTGGTTGTGTTGGTTCCTCTCGAAGCGAGCTGTCTTACAGCGCCGGTGGCGACGATCTCACTTACTCACGCAAAAACTATTCGGCGTTCTCCTGGATTGTTCCGGTTCTGTTATCTTACTGCCAGGGCTTTGAGTGCCGCTGCTCGTGAAGTAGTCTTGTACACTGCTGCTTTTGTTTTTGTTATCTTTGTTTAAAAAATTCTCCATTCGTTTGTTTTTACAGCGCATCGTGTGTAGGGGGGCGGGCCGAAATAGACAGAAACGGGTGTACCCTCGGAAGCCATGCTCCTACCCCAGTTCCCTGAGGCCTGTCCTTCGCTTTACCAGTCCCGGCAAACACGGACGGACTGGTGCTCGCCCGGGGCAACGCAGGCTACTACCCCAGCGCCCAATGCACACTCCCTGACCAGGGACCGAAGCGGCTAACACCTCGGCAGAGCAAGCTCACATCACCTTTTTCATCCTACCAGCGGAAAACATCGCTGCCAAGATGACCAAGGACTCCCAGTGTGCCACGCTGTGTACCGGTCAAGTTGTAATATCAGCCGCACCTAACATGGCGAACACACGCTGACCAGGAAGGCGCCCATTATGATGAGGGGACACATATATCTATGTGGCGGTGTCCATTCGCCACAGTCACAGGAGCTTCAGTGGATCTGCAAGCTTTTATGCCGCATCCTTCACTCCTGCCGCTCATCGTCGGGGATTGCTTATTCGTTTTGACTTATTTCGCAACTAACCTGCTACTACAGGCCGTTCGGCTATCCCCGAACTGCCAAAATACCCAATTCCACTGTATATAAGGCAGAGCAATTGCGAGCACTGGTATCACACCGAGGTGTAATACCTTTTCTGCGCAACGCCTGCGAAAACTAACTACTTCGGTTGTTTCCCCCCTGGAGCAGAGCCATTGCGAGCACTGGTATCACACCGAGGTGTAATACCTTTTCTACGCAATGCCTGCGAATCCTAACAAAATACCCAATTCCACTGTATATAAGGCAGAGCCATTGCGAGCACTGGTATCACACCGAGGTGTAATACCTTTTCTGCGCAACGCCTGCGAAAACTAACTACTTCGGTTGTTTCCCCCCTGGAGCAGAGTCATTGCGAGCACTGGTATCACACCGAGGTGTAATACCTTTTCTGCGCAACGCCTGCGAAAACTAACTACTTCGGTTGTTTCCCCCCTGGAGCAGAGCCATTGCGAGCACTGGTATCACACCGAGGTGTAATACCTTTTCAACGCAATGCCTGCGAAAACTAACAAAATACCCAATTCCACTGTATATAAGGCAGAGCCATTGCGAGCCATTGCGAGCACTGGTATCACACCGAGGTGTAATACCTTTTCAACGCAATGCCTGCGAATCCTAACAAAATACCCAATTCCACTGTATATAAGGCAGAGCCATTGCGAGCACTGGTATCACATCGAGGTGTAATACCTTTTCTGCGCAACGCCTGCGAAAACTAACTACTTCGGTTGTTTCCCCCCTGGAGCAGAGCCGTTGCGAGCACTGGTATCACACCGAGGTGTAATACCTTTTCTGCGCAACGCCTGCGAAAACTAACTACTTCGGTTGTTTCCCCCCTGGAGCAGAGCCATTGCGAGCACTGGTATCACACCGAGGTGTAATACCTTTTCTGCGCAACGCCTGCGAAAACTAACTACTTCGGTTGTTTCCCCCCTGGAGCAGAGCCGTTGCGAGCACTGGTATCACACCGAGGTGTAATACCTTTTCTGCGCAACGCCTGCGAAAACTAACTACTTCGGTTGTTTCCCCCCTGGAGCAGAGCCATTGCGAGCACTGGTATCACACCGAGGTGTAATACCTTTTCTGCGCAACGCCTGCGAAAACTAACTACTTCGGTTGTTTCCCCCCTGGAGCAGAGCCATTGCGAGCACTGGTATCACACCGAGGTGTAATACCTTTTCTGCGCAACGCCTGCGAAAACTAACTACTTCGGTTGTTTCCCCCCTGGAGCAGAGCCATTGCGAGCACTGGTATCACACCGAGGTGTAATACCTTTTCTGCGCAACGCCTGCGAAAACTAACTACTTCGGTTGTTTCCCCCCTGGAGCAGAGCCATTGCGAGCACTGGTATCACACCGAGGTGTAATACCTTTTCTGCGCAACGCCTGCGAAAACTAACTACTTCGGTTGTTTCCCCCCTGGAGCAGAGCCATTGCGAGCACTGGTATCACACCGAGGTGTAATACCTTTTCTGCGCAACTAACTACTTCGGTTGTTTCCCCCCTGGAGCAGAGCCATTGCGAGCACTGGTATCACACCGAGGTGTAATACCTTTTCTGCGCAACTAACTACTTCGGTTGTTTCCCCCCTGGAGCAGAGCCATTGCGAGCACTGGTATCACACCGAGGTGTAATACCTTTTCTGCGCAACGCCTGCGAAAACTAACTACTTCGGTTGTTTCCCCCCTGGAGCAGAGCCATTGCGAGCACTGGTATCACACCGAGGTGTAATACCTTTTCTGCGCAACGCCTGCGAAAACTAACTACTTCGGTTGTTTCCCCCCTGGAGCAGAGCCATTGCGAGCACTGGTATCACACCGAGGTGTAATACCTTTTCTGCGCAACGCCTGCGAAAACTAACTACTTCGGTTGTTTCCCCCCTGGAGCAGAGCCATTGCGAGCACTGGTATCACACCGAGGTGTAATACCTTTTCTGCGCAACGCCTGCGAAAACTAACTACTTCGGTTGTTTCCCCCCTGGAGCAGAGCCATTGCGAGCACTGGTATCACACCGAGGTGTAATACCTTTTCTGCGCAACGCCTGCGAAAACTAACTACTTCGGTTGTTTCCCCCCTGGAGCAGAGCCATTGCGAGCACTGGTATCACACCGAGGTGTAATACCTTTTCTGCGCAACGCCTGCGAAAACTAACTACTTCGGTTGTTTCCCCCCTGGAGCAGAGCCATTGCGAGCACTGGTATCACACCGAGGTGTAATACCTTTTCTGCGCAATGCCTGCGAATCCTAACAAAATACCCAATTCCACTGTATATAAGGCAGAGCCATTGCGAGCACTGGTATCACACCGAGGTGTAATACCTTTTCTGCGCAACGCCTGCGAAAACTAACTACTTCGGTTGTTTCCCCCCTGGAGCAGAGCCATTGCGAGCACTGGTATCACACCGAGGTGTAATACCTTTTCTGCGCAACGCCTGCGAAAACTAACTACTTCGGTTGTTTCCCCCCTGGAGCAGAGCCATTGCGAGCACTGGTATCACACCGAGGTGTAATACCTTTTCTGCGCAACGCCTGCGAAAACTAACTACTTCGGTTGTTTCCCCCCTGGAGCAGAGCCATTGCGAGCACTGGTATCACACCGAGGTGTAATACCTTTTCTGCGCAACGCCTGCGAAAACTAACTACTTCGGTTGTTTCCCCCCTGGAGCAGAGCCATTGCGAGCACTGGTATCACACCGAGGTGTAATACCTTTTCTGCGCAACGCCTGCGAAAACTAACTACTTCGGTTGTTTCCCCCCTGGAGCAGAGCCATTGCGAGCACTGGTATCACACCGAGGTGTAATACCTTTTCTGCGCAACGCCTGCGAAAACTAACTACTTCGGTTGTTTCCCCCCTGGAGCAGAGCCATTGCGAGCACTGGTATCACACCGAGGTGTAATACCTTTTCTGCGCAACGCCTGCGAAAACTAACTACTTCGGTTGTTTCCCCCCTGGAGCAGAGCCATTGCGAGCACTGGTATCACACCGAGGTGTAATACCTTTTCAACGCAATGCCTGCGAATCCTAACAAAATACCCAATTCCACTGTATATAAGGCAGAGCCATTGCGAGCACTGGTATCACACCGAGGTGTAATACCTTTTCTGCGCAACGCCTGCGAAAACTAAGTACTTCGGTTGTTTCCCCCCTGGAGCAGAGCCATTGCGAGCACTGGTATCACACCGAGGTGTAATACCTTTTCTGCGCAACGCCTGCGAAAACTAAGTACTTCGGTTGTTTCCCCCCTGGAGCAGAGCCATTGCGAGCACTGGTATCACACCGAGGTGTAATACCTTTTCTGCGCAACGCCTGCGAAAACTAACTACTTCGGTTGTTTCCCCCCTGGAGCAGAGCCATTGCGAGCACTGGTATCACACCGAGGTGTAATACCTTTTCTGCGCAACGCCTGCGAAAACTAAGTACTTCGGTTGTTTCCCCCCTGGAGCAGAGCCATTGCGAGCACTGGTATCACACCGAGGTGTAATACCTTTTCAACGCAATGCCTGCGAAAACTAACTACTTCGGTTGTTTCCCCCCTGGAGCAGAGCCATTGCGAGCACTGGTATCACACCGAGGTGTAATACCTTTTCTGCGCAACGCCTGCGAAAACTAAGTACTTCGGTTGTTTCCCCCCTGAAGCAGAGCCATTGCGAGCACTGGTATCACACCGAGGTGTAATACCTTTTCTGCGCAACGCCTGCGAAAACTAAGTACTTCGGTTGTTTCCCCCCTGGAGCAGAGCCATTGCGAGCACTGGTATCACACCGAGGTGTAATACCTTTTCAACGCAATGCCTGCGAATCCTAACAAAATACCCAATTCCACTGTATATAAGGCAGAGCCATTGCGAGCACTGGTATCACACCGAGGTGTAATACCTTTTCTGCGCAACGCCTGCGAAAACTAAGTACTTCGGTTGTTTCCCTCCTAGAGCAGAGCCATTGCAGGCAACGCAATGCCTGCGAATCCTAACAAAATACCCAATTCTACTGTATATAAGGCAGAGCCATTGCGAGCACTGGTATCACACCGAGGTGTAATACCTTTTCTGCGCAACGCCTGCGAAAACTAAGTACTTCGGTTGTTTCCCCCCTGGAGCAGAGCCATTGCGAGCACTGGTATCACACCGAGGTGTAATACCTTTTCTGCGCAACGCCTGCGAAAACTAACTACTTCGGTTGTTTCCCCCCCTGGAGCAGAGCCATTGCGAGCACTGGTATCACACCGAGGTGTAATACCTTTTCTGCGCAACGCCTGCGAAAACTAAGTACTTCGGTTGTTTCCCCCCTGGAGCAGAGCCATTGCGAGCACTGGTATCACACCGAGGTGTAATACCTTTTCAACGCAATGCCTGCGAATCCTAACAAAATACCCAATTCCACTGTATATAAGGCAGAGCCATTGCGAGCACTGGTATCACACCGAGGTGTAATACCTTTTCTGCGCAACGCCTGCGAAAACTAAGTACTTCGGTTGTTTCCCCCCTGAAGCAGAGCCATTGCGAGCACTGGTATCACACCGAGGTGTAATACCTTTTCTGCGCAACGCCTGCGAAAACTAAGTACTTCGGTTGTTTCCCCCCTGGAGCAGAGCCATTGCGAGCACTGGTATCACACCGAGGTGTAATACCTTTTCAACGCAATGCCTGCGAATCCTAACAAAATACCCAATTCCACTGTATATAAGGCAGAGCCATTGCGAGCACTGGTATCACACCGAGGTGTAATACCTTTTCTGCGCAACGCCTGCGAAAACTAAGTACTTCGGTTGTTTCCCCCCTGAAGCAGAGCCATTGCGAGCACTGGTATCACACCGAGGTGTAATACCTTTTCTGCGCAACGCCTGCGAAAACTAACTACTTCGGTTGTTTCCCCCCTGGAGCAGAGCCATTGCGAGCACTGGTATCACACCGAGGTGTAATACCTTTTCTGCGCAACGCCTGCGAAAACTAACTACTTTGGTTGTTTCCCCCCTGGAGCAGAGCCATTGCGAGCACTGGTATCACACCGAGGTGTAATACCTTTTCTGCGCAAAGCCTGCGAAAACTAACTACTTCGGTTGTTTCCCCCCTGGAGCAGAGCCATTGCGAGCACTGGTATCACACCGAGGTGTAATACCTTTTCTGCGCAACGCCTGCGAAAACTAAGTACATCGGTTGTTTCCCCCCCTGGAGCAGAGCCATTGCGAGCACTGGTATCACACCGAGGTGTAATACCTTTTCTGCGCAACGCCTGCGAAAACTAACTACTTCGGTTGTTTCCCCCCTGGAGCAGAGCCATTGCGAGCACTGGTATCACACCGAGGTGTAATACCTTTTCAACGCAATGCCTGCGAATCCTAACAAAATACCCAATTCCACTGTATATAAGGCAGAGCCATTGCGAGCACTGGTATCACACCGAGGTGTAATACCTTTTCTGCGCAACGCCTGCGAAAACTAAGTACTTCGGTTGTTTCCCCCCTGAAGCAGAGCCATTGCGAGCACTGGTATCACACCGAGGTGTAATACCTTTTCTGCGCAACGCCTGCGAAAACTAAGTACTTCGGTTGTTTCCCCCCCTGGAGCAGAGCCATTGCGAGCACTGGTATCACACCGAGGTGTAATACCTTTTCAACGCAATGCCTGCGAATCCTAACAAAATACCCAATTCCACTGTATATAAGGCAGAGCCATTGCGAGCACTGGTATCACACCGAGGTGTAATACCTTTTCTGCGCAACGCCTGCGAAAACTAAGTACTTCGGTTGTTTCCCCCCTGAAGCAGAGCCATTGCGAGCACTGGTATCACACCGAGGTGTAATACCTTTTCTGCGCAACGCCTGCGAAAACTAACTACTTCGGTTGTTTCCCCCCTGGAGCAGAGCCATTGCGAGCACTGGTATCACACCGAGGTGTAATACCTTTTCAACGCAATGCCTGCGAAAACTAACTACTTCGGTTGTTTCCCCCCAGGAGCAGAGCCATTGCGAGCACTGGTATCACACCGAGGTGTAATATCTTTTCAACGCAATGCCTGCGAATCCTAACAAAATACCCAATTCTACTGTATATAAGGCAGAGCCATTGCGAGCACTGGTATCACACCGAGGTGTAGTACCTTTTCTGCGCAACGCCTGCGAAAACTAACTACTTCGGTTGTTTCCCTCCTAGAGCAGAGCCATTGCAGGCAACGCAATGCCTGCGAATCCTAACAAAATACCCAATTCTACTGTATATAAGGCAGAGCCATTGCGAGCACTGGTATCACACCGAGGTGTAATACCTTTTCTGCGCAATGTCTACAAAAGCTAACAATTTCACTTACCACTGCCTATTGCTGCTTGCTGCTTGCTGCTGTGTGACCGTCCTGGCTGGCAAGCTGGAAGAAATGATCGCATTCAGTGTGAAGTGCTTGCTTATATAGAAGCATAGCGAAGCTTTGGTCAGCGTAGTGAGGTAAATTGTGTGCGTAGCTTTGGTCAATGCAGTGAGGTGAAGTTTAGTTCTAGTAAAGTTTAATTCTAGTATGGTGGAAAGCACTGTGTTGAGGTATGTTAAGAATAAATGATGTGCAGTGTTGGAGTAAATTATTGTACGGTGGTAAAAGCCACGTTATAGAACTAATCGCAAAATCGTTTTTTGTCATTACTGAAACTTTGAATAATTGTAAAATAAAGTTTAATCCAATTCGAAGCTCCCTACTTAAATCGAAAAAAAAAAAACAGAAACTTCAAATTTAATGTGGAATGTTTATTATCATTCGAAAGAACAAATATAATATATGTACATACATATGTATATAATTATATTCAGTTATTTTCATATTCATTTTCTTCTATTCTCATTTCAAGCGGGTGAAGATATATATACCCATACCCTATACCCATATACATACATGTTAGTAAATAGACATACGGTTAAGTACCATAATTTACCATTAGCTTTAAGACCTGTCAAACACAGTGAACAACTTCCTACCCGCCAAAGGTGGTTCGCACGATTTAAAAGTAGTGCTTTTGGAGATGACGAACTGGAAGAACGTTAAAGATTGTTGCCATACACAAGAAAAGCTCGCAGAATTTTTAAACGTCGCTCAATCAGCCATTCCAAAACTTTTAAAAGTAGCCGGATGAATTCGAAAGCAAGGGAATTGAGTGAGTATTGTATAGACCATTGAAACTAACATAAAGTTGAGTGAGTTAGTTGTCATCTCAAAACGATGAGTGGATCACAATGAAAAACAAAATTTCAAAGTCGGTCACTGATAAAACTCTATAGGTAAGTACGACAATTTATGAGAGTGAGTGAAACATGAGTATATTATTAAACAATGGACTTCAGTAGACAGTTCCAAAGGCTCGAGACACTCGGCTTACAAGATGATAGCTGAGTTTTGGGATTCCCATTAAATTATTTTTATATCATTAGATTTCATCGAACAGTTTGAATATGTGGGTGATCGAACATAATCAGACAACCATTCAAACAACAATTTCATTTCATCTGCTTCTTTCAATTTACAGTTTATAAATCGAGCGCCAATGAAGGTATCGGAATAGAACCTTGAACAAATTGTATCTCTTTTAAAAATTCTCCAAAACGTACCATCACTTTTCAAGTCCCTGTTAACAAAAACTAACCGTTTACCTAAAATATCGGACAGACTTTGAGATATATTAATAAAATTCCTAGAATATAATTTTCTGACATCATTGTGTTCTTGTGCCAAAACTGCATAAAATCGAGTCAAAACAGCTCTGATATACATACCTTAGTATTGTCAAACTTCTGCTTGCCGGTTACCGATAATGTCGGACAATCTGCGAGATCTTAGACCTTAGTCTTGCCTCCGTTCCCCAACTATAATATAATGTCTTCGGCTCTACTGATAGATTTTTCCTCTCGGAATCCTCTCAAATTTATAATACCACTCTCAATGAAAAGGTTTAAAACAAGAACTTGTTTCCAAGTAATGAAATGTGCGACAGGTGTATGCTATGCTGGTTCGCTCTGAACAATTTTTTCGGAGATAATAGCGATTTAACTCCTTCAATTGACTCAAAACGGGTTCCCCGAACCCGTCGTTTTTGAGTCAGGCGATTGCGGTGGTTTTGGCATGATATTGATTGAAAATTTGGCGAAAAACTCACGAAGAATCAATGCAATATGTGACGATGCGTTGTCGTGGTGCCGTGACGTTACGACGCTGTTTTCGAAAAAAAGTTGTGTGGTTTTGGAACCAATCATGCTTTCAATTGTTTTAGGCCGAAATGTTATTTCCAAATGGATTTCACTAATTCTTCAGATATTCCAATGAAGCTAATACGAGTAAGATCTCTGATTGTTAATCGTCGATTCTCAAGCCCAATTCCTTTATTTCTTTCTTTTGTTGATCATCAGTTGATGTTGATGGCTGCACTGAACGTGGTTCGTCGTCAACGCGTTGTCGATCTTTGAATAATTTTTGTCAATAAAAAAAAAACAATAATCACCAAAGGCTTTTTCCAACATTCTGAGCGTTTCGACACCAGAAATTTGATTCCGCATACACAATTTAATGAAACATTATTATTTCTATTATTGAATAACTTCATTCATCGTAAAATTCGCCAAATGCATTTTATATACTTTAGTAAGACAAGCGTATACTAAACACTAATGATTGTTTTGATGTGACATTAGACAAAGACTCACTGGCAATCATACCAACCGGGGAAAAAATAGTTTGATGAATGTGGCTTCGCGCGAAATTTAAATTGAAAATTTCGATTTTATGCATTTTTGCCCACTGTAGTATGTACATAATATTATTTTAAGTGTTTTGCCGTCCATTATTACTGCAAGTTGCAAGAGAGTTAAACGTTGCTTTTTCTCTTTCAGACTAATTTCATTTTTTGCTTCGTAAAAGTTGCTATTTGTAGTTTTATTTCCTATTCATCTCGCTGCGAAATAATAACATTCCTATTTGTTCCTAACATTTTACCTTGGGTATATGAACATGTTTTCAAATAAAAACAAATTATTTCAAATGGCAGATAAAGCTTTTTCTTTCTCTTTCTCTGTCTTCTCTAGCTATCTCTCAACTTTACTCAGCTGATCGTGGAATAAACTTACTCACATACACATATGTATGTATGTACATATATTTTTATATATAATATATTTATAAATAAACATGTACAAACAGCGATGTCTCACAAAACCTACTAACAAACTAATTAAGAGCGTAAACTCTAGCTAGCATAGAGCCAAACAAATTCACCTACTTAATAAATGTGTACATACATATGTGTCTGTCGCTGCGGGTAAATAATAAAAATTGAGCGCCACGCAATTGAACGTCACAAAAAGTTTAAACAATCTAAGATTGCATTGGCACCACCCAAGTGAGGGAGCCCTCTAAACATTGTCATTCGTTCGCGAGCAAGCAGCAGATTTGGTTAGATCCACTCGGACGAAATTGCAAATTTTCGTAAACTATCAAACACCAAGAAATTTGCTTAAATTAGAGAAGTACTCAACAACACTTAAGCTTCAAAATTTGTACTGCAACAAATATAAAATAATAAAATCAACAACAACAAATAGAAGATAATAAAATCTGCAATACAAGATGTCTGATTTCAATTTGAACAGCCTGGAAGAGTGCCTGGAGAAACACATACCGCCAAATGAGCTGAAAGAGGTGAAGCGTATTTTGTATGGCGTCCCCGAACAGTAAGTCGATGAAAACAAAACAATAAAAATATCAATTTTTAATTGCGTATAGAGACTATTTTGTTTTGAAATCGAACTGGAGCAGCTGAGTGCATGCAAACATTAATTATATAACCGCGAATAAGTGAATTAGGAAAAATTTATCTGCGTCTCTAAATAAATAATACAACCTTTGTCTTATCAGTGAGAAGGGTATCATAAAAGTTATATTCTCTTGGTATGCTATGTACACAGGCTTATCTAAAGACAACAACTCTATTTTAATGCATAAATTAGACGTCTGATTTGTTAATGATATGAACATTTTAAGTAATATGTATAAGTACATTTATACAATATAAAATATTTCATACATATGTTGTATTTTATTAGTATATATATGTACATACATATGTATTTATAGTTCAATTATTACACGCGACAAACCCCCAGCGGTGTTATGCATACCATGCATATACTACTAAATATATTACTATATATGTACATATGTATATCTATATAAGTATAAATATAGCTATAATGCCCTTCACAATAGCATTTTCATAGCATAAAAAGTATAAAAAATTACAATTTTTTCGGAGATTATATTATTACCTTAAGCAGTAATCCATGCCAAATTTCGTGAAGATATATCGTGAAATGAGAAAGTTTCCCATGCAAGCCCTTGATTCCGATCGTTCGGTTTGTATGATAGGTATATGCTATAGTGGACCGATCTGAACAATTTCTTCGGAGAATACATTGTTGCCTCAGAAAATAATCTATACCAACTTTTGTAAAGATACATCGTCAAATGTGAAAGTTTTCCTAACACGAACTTGACTCCAATCCAATAGAAAATGACGTTTGCAAAATTTCAAAACGATAACTTAAAAACTGAGGGACTAGTTCGTATATATACAAACAGACAGACAAATGGACGGACGGATGGACAGACAGACAGACGGACATGGCTAAATCGACTCAGCTCAACATACTGACCATTTATATATATACTTTATAGGGTTTCCGACGCATCCTTCTAGGTGTTACAAACTTCGTGACAAACTTATTATACGCTGTTCAGGGTATAAAAAACTAAGTTATACTTATCTAGTGTTAAATAAATTTTACCGGTTCTAGGTGGCACTAGAGTTTCTTCTTTCATTTTACTTCTGCAGCTTTATACATATCATCCCAAAGAGAAGATAGTTTTAATAATACTTTGATGCTGAGGATATATCAGAGATTTCCTAAGATTAATCTAGCTATGATAATCTCTCAATAAGCGTTATATTCTTCTAAATGTATTAATGTGTATTGATACAGAAGAAATAGTATATGTATAAACCTTCTTCTGCATCCTTCCCACTGCGGTTCAAGCGCATCAAGCGTTTCCTTTTGTTTTGAGAGAATTGTTAAGCACAAAGTTGGTATGATTAAAGCACAGTAATATCATTCAAGCTTACCAGACCTTTGTCATTTAGAATTCAGCTTTGTTTCGTTTACATAGATCCGATCGTTATGGCAACGGACTTTCTAAGCGGCGCTAATGAAACTCTGGAAGCATTTTTTACTATACTACAATCTGAATCATTTGTGTAAAAGCTCTCCGATCACAATTTATGCATTTCTCTGGTTCAATTGGTAAACATTTTTTTTAGCAGTTGGTTAAATTATGCGGTACTTGAACGTCTCAACGAAATATAGAACACTATGGCTCTAGTCTCTAGAAAATCGTCTCGCATAAAAGTTCTCGATTAAATTTCATTACGAGTATATATAATTTGAATCTTTCAAGAATGTTTAAACATAAAAAGCATTTAACCCTCTAACCGGCCAATTTTTGTTTGAGCTGAAAAAATTACCATACACTAATTTTTATACAAGGAACAAGAATCTGAAGTCAGATTTAAAAAAAATTCAATAGGTCACCTTCCAGGTTGGAAAAAGTGAGGTCTGCCTTAAGGCATACTTGCCTGTTGGCATGTAAAAAAATACGGATTAATTTATTGCAAATTATTTAAAAGAAAAATGTTTATTTCAATAATTTAAAGTAAAAACAAATTAAAGTTTAGTTATATTATTTCATAAACAATATTAAATAAAATAAAAGATAAATTAAACATATATATTGCATAGCAGTAAAAATTCAAATTTAGTTATAATATAATATATACATAATACAAAAGTATTTATGATTTTGTGTGAAACAACTGAAAACATTTTTTTGACGATGATAAACATAAATTTAACTGCCATTTTGTGCAATACATTTGGGTTAAAGATTTGCAGCCTGGCATCTTACACATATGTTTACCGTCTCGTCCTAAAACATCTGGTATATGACCAATCCCATCGTATCGAATATCTGCTGGTGGTGCATAGGTGCGACGATAGCCAGTTCTCATTTGTGGACTTGCGCTTGATGGTCTACCCACTTTATTTTTATATCTTTCGTTTGATAGGTGACACAACACATCAGCAATTTCCACTCGAAAATCTGGCAACTTAATACGATGCCTGTGCGTAGGATCCACATCATGAATCCGGTGGTAGATGATATATGCGTTGACAACCGCTATATCCAGCATATGATAAAATAAACGTAACGTCCATTTTTTGGTTTTAAGACGGATATGATAGCGTCCTATTAGGCCATCCATTAAATCGACGCCACCCATATGCCGATTGTACTCTTTGACTATGGTTGGGCAATCGATATCCACATACTCTTTTTTCTTTCTATCAAAGCGCGTCACTTTTGGGGGTTGATAGGTATCAGTAGAAGTGCAGAAAGGCTTAACGCCAGCATACGTGGAAACAAGTCGTACACATTTTGTGTCTTTCCACAGTACAGACGTTATGTCAACTCCAAAAGCAGTACCCACAAATTCCTCGGCGTAGCCCCGTTCTTTATTTTTTACATCGATGTCCTTTGAGAGCTTACAATTTGGAAGTCTATTGGCACGAACCGTACCAAGTGCATAAATTCCTCTGCTTCGTAAATAAACAAGCAATGGCAATGACGTATAGAAATTATCAAAGTATACTATGTGATTTTTAAAGTTGGGCACGGTTTGTGTTAAGCGGACGACAACGTTCCCGGTTGCTCCCAAGTCAGGTGCATCTGCTACAACATCATTATCACCAGCACCTCTGTAGACTTCAAAATTATACGAAAACCCATATGAGTCACATAACACAAAAAGCTTAACACCATATTTGTGAGGTTTATCTGGCATATATTGACGTAAGTTTGTTATCATCTTTGTGGGACACATTTGCTCGTCAATACATAGCCTTGGTGATTTGGGTACAGAATTAAAGCGTTCATTTAATGTATCTATGAGTGGACGAACTTTGTAGAGCTGATCGTACCCTTCCTCACCCTTTTTCTTCATACACGAACTGTCATTGAAGTGCAGGTATTTCTTGATTTCATAAAATCGTTTTGATGGCATCGCAACTCTAACACATTCAAGTGAGTGTTTCGACCAATAACTTTCAATATTTGGATAGCGAAACACAGACATATATAATATTATACCAATGTAAATTTTCAAATCTTGTCTGGTCAAATTGAAATCAGAGTTTATATTTTGCTGATGAGCGTACAGATTTGTTTGGCTGACAATATCGTCCAGCAATTTATTTGTAAAAAAATATGTAAAGCATTTAAAAGGAGTATCCAATTCATTAAAAGCTTGTGGTAATTTCTGTTCACCATTGAATACAATTTCTTTCCGATGTAGCTGCAAGTTTTTTTTTTCCAAACTATATTTTTGAACTGTGAAGATTGTGGTGTACAATGCTTCACAGAACCAAAAAATCCACCAGAGTTAGATGGAATAGAAACTTCACCTTCTTCAATTTGTGGTAACGGTGATCGAGCTCTTTTCCTCCTTGGTGGCTGTTTTGTTGTTTTATTCATTGCGTTACTGCTGGTACTTGGTTGCTCGGAAGAAGGTGGAGTAGACTCATTGGGTTCATCTACACTTATATTAATTGCCGATGACAAAAGATCTATTGCACTTGCATTATATAAATGCTCAATATAATGATCGATTTCTTCAAAATCTTCATTTGCTAATTGCATGTTAACTTCTTGAGCGCTATCATCGCTGTCAAAGTCTTCTTCATTCACGCTTCTATCATCTTCTGAATCATCATCATCAACAACAGAATTCATTAATTGTTGGATAGCTTCTTCGCTCATAAGCGACAAATTGTAACGCTTCCGATTATTTGACATGCTTACGACTACGAAACACAATACAAATTATTAAAAAAAAAATTATAATGTATAAAATATGTTATAATAGTTACATGTTTTGCTTTCAACTACAGAACATAATTTTATAAATTACTATTTACTTTTAAACATGTTAAAATAATTACGAATAGAATTTACTTACTTACAACGAAATAATTTTTTTGAGCGGGCGCCGGCAAGTGTACCTTTAGGAGTAGTGAACTTTTAAAGGGTGATTTTTTAAGAGCTTGATAACTTTTTTTAAAAAAAAAAACGCATAAAATTTGCAAAATCTCATCGGTTCTTTATTTGAAACGTTAGATTGGTTCATGACATTTACTTTTTGAAGATAATTTCATTTAAATGTTGACCGCGGCTGCGTCTTAGGTGGTCCATTCGGAAAGTCCAATTTTGGGCAACTTTTTCGAGCATTTCGGCCGGAATAGCCCGAATTTCTTCGGAAATGTTGTCTTCCAAAGCTGGAATAGTTGCTGGCTTATTTCTGTAGACTTTAGACTTGACGTAGCCCCACAAAAAATAGTCTAAAGGCGTTAAATCGCATGATCTTGGTGGCCAACTTACGGGTCCATTTCTTGAGATGAATTGTTGTCCGAAGTTTTCCCTCAAAATGGCCATAGAATCGCGAGCTGTGTGGCATGTAGCGCCATCTTGTTGAAACCACATGTCAACCAAGTTCAGTTCTTCCATTTTTGGCAACAAAAAGTTTGTTAGCATCGAACGATAGCGATCGCCATTCACCGTAACGTTGCGTCCAACAGCATCTTTGAAAAAATACGGTCCAATGATTCCACCAGCGTACAAACCACACCAAACAGTGCATTTTTCGGGATGCATGGGCAGTTCTTGAACGGCTTCTGGTTGCTCTTCACCCCAAATGCGGCAATTTTGCTTATTTACGTAGCCATTCAACCAGAAATGAGCCTCATCGCTGAACAAAATTTGTCGATAAAAAAGCATTTCGAACCGAACACTGATTTTGGTAATAAAATTCAATGATTTGCAAGCGTTGCTCGTTAGTAAGTCTATTCATGATGAAATGTCAAAGCATACTGAGCATCTTTCTCTTTGACACCATGTCTGAAATCCCACGTGATCTGTCAAATACTAATGCATGAAAATCCTAACCTCAAAAAAATCACCCGTTAGCTTGCTAGAAGCTTGTCTGCACAAATTTTTTCACAAAAAACTTTATACTAGTAAACCAAAATATTGTATCTATACCGTGATATTTTTTTAAGAACAATTGTAGCACAATTATTATTTTTTTACATTTTCTGAAAATGCGCTTTGCATTAAAATAATTTTTTGCTGATCTTCACACCAACTTTTGACATTGACTGATCACTGGCGCCTGAACTCATAACCAAAGAGCATGCAAATGCTTGTTTTATGCAGCTGTGACATTTTACAACGGAAATTTACAAAGATAACGGTAAAAACTTTTCTGGCTGTTGCGCTATTGCAATTGTGCTTAACTATACCTTTTGGTAGCATTGCCGGATAGAGGGTTAATGACCATCCAAGCACGTTTTACATTAAA
The DNA here is from genome assembly GCF_023373825.1 of Bactrocera dorsalis. Classification (NCBI taxonomy): domain Eukaryota; kingdom Metazoa; phylum Arthropoda; class Insecta; order Diptera; family Tephritidae; genus Bactrocera; species Bactrocera dorsalis. Next base: position 58,699,098 of record NC_064305.1, read on the forward strand.
ATAGGTGAACCGAAGTCAAAAAAACACGTCCGAAATCAAGGTTATGTTGAAAGTTTTCTTCCATTATCGTGGTGTGGTGCACTCCGAGATTCTTCCGGCCGACCAAAATGTCACCGGGAATACTACTTGAGTGTTATGCGGAAGTTTAAAAATCTTTATTTTAAGTATATTTAGCCCCCATATACTTAAGAAGTATTGGTCCGATTCAACCCGTTTTTGACATACAGACATTGTAAGAGAAGGTTTATCCCTTAATTTTATATATATCACGCATTGACCGACATTTGCGATCAATAGTCAACTCTAGGTACCAGAGTCTAAATATTCGGTAACTAGGGGCTTGAACAGTTGACATTAGTCGTGCAAAGTTTTATCCCGTTATATTAACTGCTTCTTGATTTGTGCACTGGAAACTGAACGAATCAAGTGGAATTGGAAATTGTGCTATGTGGGAAGTAGGCGTGGTTGTAGACAACACAAAAATGTAAGAAGAATAACACGTACTAAATTTTGTAGGAATCGTTTGGTCGGATCCCGAGATATGGGATTTCACAAAAAAGTGGGCGGTGCTACATCCATCGCCCAATTTTCACACCAGCTCTCATAAAGCTCTCTCATACCATCTCGGTGGTAAAATTTAATGTCTCTGGCGTATTTAGTTATGGATTTATCGTGCTTTTAGTAGTTTTTAACAGTAACGTTATTTCGTAGAGTGAGCGGTGCTTTTTCACACTGCCGGTAGAAATTCACATAAGATTTGTTGTTGCTTAAGTGGCTTGGGAGATATATACATTAAACTTGTTAAAGGGCGAGATCACGCCCACTTTTTTCCACTGCATAAATTAGAGCTTTGTATCTTAATTTAGTGCTTAGTTATGGCACTTTATGTGTTCGTTTGGTGCGCGTGGCAGTGGTCCGATTACGTTCAGCTACGACGTCGAGGTATCTCTATTTTTACTCAAGTTACAACTTGCATGGACGGACGAACGAACAGAGAGGCAGTCATTCGGATTTCTACTTAAAAGAGACCAAAATTATTGGCCGACAACTCTTAGTTTTGGAACCACTTTTATGCACCGTCGCCCACTGCTTTGATCCTTCATGAGTTTTTCGCAAAATTTTCAACCCGTATAGTGCCGCACCCACCGTATTTGTCTGATTTAGTGTGTGACTTTTGGCTATTCAGCAAACTCAAAACGACCGCTTCCGGGAAACTGTCTAGAGTCACTTGAAGATATTAAACGTAAATCTAAGTTAATTGTGATTAAATACTCTTAGACTTATTTTTATATTCCGAATTCCATAGCTTTCCGCTTGCCCTGTGAACCCAAAAACAATGATCATTTTAACTTTTTACTTTTATTTCTTTGTTCTGTGACAGTGATATTTTGGAACTGCCAGCGTCTGCGACCACCTTAGCTGCTGACAATGACTTTGAGATCCAGGGCTATCGCATTTCAGCACAGAAAGAGCACATACGAAAGCCCCGCATCGTGCGTGTTGGCGCTATACAGAACTCTATTGTACTGCCCACCACCGATCCTGTGGACAAACAACGCGAAGCCATCTGGAATAAAATACGGATTATTATCAAGGCTGCTGCGGCGGCAGAAGTTAATATTGTATGCATGCAGGAGGCGTGGAGTAAGTTTGAAAGAAAAACGTTTACATATCTATATGAACATTAGACTGAACCATTATTTTTCTCCATACCCAGCAATGCCGTTTGCCTTTTGCACACGTGAAAAGTTTCCCTGGTGCGAGTTTGCCGAAGAGGCTGAGAGCGGTCCGACAACAAAAATGCTGCAAGAGCTCGCCAAAGCCTATAATATGGTCATTCTGTCGTCAGTGCTCGAGCGTGATACGGCGCATGGCGACACCATCTGGAATACAACGGTCGTGATATCCAATCGTGGACGTTACCTCGGCAAACATCGTAAAAATCACATTCCACGTGTTGGTGACTTCAACGAATCCACTTACTATATGGAAGGTAACACCGGTCATCCAGTATTCGAGACAGACTTTGGCAAGATTGCAATAAATATCTGCTATGGTCGCCATCATCCACAAAATTGGATGATGTTCGGTTTGAACGGTGCCGAAATTGTATTTAATCCTTCGGCCACCGTGGGTGCACTGAGCGAACCACTCTGGGGTATTGAAGCGCGCAATGCAGCTATCGCCAATAGTTATTTCACAGTCGCAATAAATCGTGTGGGTAGCGAGGAGTTTCCCAATGAATATACATCCGGCGATGGCAAGAAAGCGCATAAAGTTTTCGGCCCCTTTTACGGTTCATCTTATGTAGCGGCACCGAATGGTGCACGAACACCGGGCTTATCACGGCATCGGGATGGCCTACTTGTGACCGAGCTAGATTTGAATTTGTGCAGACAGGTGAAAGACTTCTGGAACTTCCCAATGACACAGCGTCTACCGTTGTATGCTGAATCTTTTAAACGAGCCTCCGAACTTGATTTCAAGCCCCAAGTGATAAGGGAGTAACAGAAGAAGGCTGCATGTGATTAACTAATATGTGTTCCTTATTAAATAAATATAATTTTTTAATGAAACCGATACTGTGTTTTTTTCTCGGGAGAATGGCATAGACACCGACAGTCGTTTCTTCTTTTCACTACTTGGCGCTAATTGGATATTCTAAGTGAGGCCTGGTTCTTCTCCACCTGATCACTTCAAAGATGTGGAGGTGTTCCTCTTTCTCTGTTTCCCCCGGAGGGTATTGCGTTCAATACTTTCACACTTTTGTGGAGTGTTTCCATCCATAAGACTAGGTGAGAAGTACTTGGCAGTGCTAAAACGACACAGGAACTGTCTAATAACGGACCTGTATATGGACTTTACGTATCTCTGCATACGAGTATTAACCGAACAAAAACTATCAAATTTGGAATATCGGATCTATATAATCGGACCTCAATAATTATTGGTATTGATAGCTGTTCATGTTCCTCAAGGCTTTCACTTTTGACAGACACATTTCATTTCTGATTCATTTCATTTCAGAGCAATATAAAGAACCTACTTTGCAGACAATAAAACCATGTACCTGTACCATTTTAATTTTGCAGTATACTCTTAAATTGTTTTATTGTAAATATTACATGGATTTAGCTATATATCTACCGCATAGTAACCTTCTAGACGTTTGGCCTCTCGTATACCGGTTTCTACTGCACCATGCACTGTACCGAAATAGCAATCGTGTGTAGCTTCGCCAGCGAACTGTACTACCGGCTTAACGGCTAAAGCGCCTTTAAGAGGATTGACCACACGATAGGTTGGGGCCGGCCCCAGCATAGTTATTGGTTGTGCCAACTCTGCCGGCGATGTGGACAACTCTTCCGTTTTGAGTGAACGAAAAGAAAATGAGCCATTGAAGTTTATGTTGGTATCCCAAGTACTTCTAGCCAAATCTACAACATTATTTATTTTCCATTGGGGTAGAAAACGTCTCAGCAAGTATAAACAACCGTCAATCACATCAAAATCTGACATTGTTTCAACGAGTGGTATATTCGAGCCGACCAACCAACCGACCAGTGTGCATGGCTGCTTGGGTACTCTGTAGAAGCCGTAAATATCTTCCAACCATGCACGTTGGCTGCCACGTATCTCCGCAGCGTCTTCTTCACGCCAAAGCATTGCCAAGCCGGTCCATTGAGTACTCCAAAATGGTGCAGGAAATTCGAGATATATTTTCATAATGCTACCGTAACCAAGTCCTTCGATGGCATTTAGCTTCGATATTGGCAATTCAGGAGTGAACATTTGATTTACTCTGCTTTTGAGTACACCCAATGAAACCGTCACTATAACATGATCGACGAGGAAGATGGCACTTGTGTTCTCACATGTCACCTCGACTTTGAAGTCATGCCGTTTCCATATGATCTCTTTCACGCGTATACCGAATAGAATTTTGTCTTCGAGTATGCCCAAATCATTTCCAAGCTCATCTGCACCCATTAGTATGCGTAGAAAGTGCAGAAAACCTTCTTCAAAATGCAATAAGTAATCGCCGTCGCAGGTTTTATAACTTTGAAAACCCCGACCAGACATTTCATCAAGCCCCGCGGATGTTTCCGATCGTTCAATTTTTGCGAAATTCTCGAAAAACTCTTTTGCGATTACTTCATCGATGTTCTTATATTCATCACGGTGTAATATTTTGAAGAAATTCCTGAAAAGGTATTCACCGAGTGTACCTTCAAATGTTGGTAATTCCTCGTCACGTTTGGAAAATATTTGTGCCAATATTGTTTTCAATTGTTGCACCACATCACTCGGCACGACCTCGCCATCAGACCGTATGCAATCGAAGTTCGTGTAGATATAACTTGAGGAACGCAGCATATTTTTACCATCAACCATTTGGAAGACAATATTACCCTTTTCACCATGGCACCAATGTGCACCCATTTCTACAATATTGTGACTAAATTGTTTTGTATAAATCCGTCCACCGATCCGATTCTCCGCCTCAATTATGGTCACACACTTGAAACCCTTTTTCAACAATGACACCGCACAGGCGATACCGGCCGCACCGGCGCCGACAATAAGAAACTTGGGTTCCCCTGCTGTATTCTGTGATCCTTGCTTAAAACTAGTTGTATGCACGAAGGACTCACTACTGACGGACGTTAAACTCTCATTTAAACTGGAACCACTCTTCTGTGCCGGTAATAAACACATTTCAAATGCAAAGCCAAATTAAAATAAAACACAAAATAGAATTTTTCATTTACAAATTTATAAATTTGTCTAAGAACATATTGAAAACATTTCCAGGAATCAAAACAAATCTTAAAATGTAGAATGTCATGTAAATTTCAAGTATATTCGAGCATGCAAAAAGTGGAATACTCTAAATTCAAAAAATCTATTAGAAAAGCTTAAGGCCTTTCCTACCGAAACCGATCGAATATCTAAGATTATCAACAATTTTCTTTTTAATTAATATCGAGAAAACAAATACACAGAATTCAAAGCTTTTAAAAATAACCCTGGTCTGTCCCGCACCAGTGTGCTTTGTCCTTTCGCAAAGAATCCCAATCACCCTACCACTATTTTGCTGACTTTTAAATTCATTTCTTATAAATTATCTTTAGCGTGCGTGATTGGCGTAATTCTTTGGTTTAACATACCCTCCGTAACCACACGAGGATTTGACTCACCATAATAGGGACAATTTTGTTTGCTGGCGAAGCCATTAAGCCAGAATTGGGCCTTATCTGAGATGACTTTTCGATGAACGTGAATTTGTGAATTTTTTGAGAACGTGAATTTACGTAATAATCTGGAACAATTTCCAATCGTTCTACCAAAGTGAAACGTGACTCGATAAAATGGAAAGCCTTATTTTATACACTGAGAAGATGAGACACAAATCCGTAAACAAACATGGTCGCCACAAGCTGTCCAGTCACGTCATAGTTATTGGCAAACGCTGTACTTGAACTAGTCTCTCAGGTTTTGATAAATTGATCTGAAATTGTACGCTCAGCCTTATCCTCTCAAGAAGCTAATCTTCTTGGAACCGCGATAACCTCTACCGAACCACTGTAACCAACAGCTGCCATACAACGATTGATTAAATTCATGCCCTTGTACTTGTATAATTTTTCAAGATATACTCACCAAATTTAGCAAATAAAAGATGATTCACTTCGAGGTTCCCTCATATTTAAAGAAAAACCACAGAATTTTTAAATTTAATGGGAAATGTTTAATACCATTCGAAAGAACATTCTTTGAAATTTATTTTTTGAAGATTATCTCTTTCAAATGTTGGTCGTGGCGACATATCAGTTGGTCCATCCGTTGAACTCAATTTTAGATTACTCGTTCGAGCATTTCGACTAGTAACTGGCCAATGACATGCGTGTTCCAAGACCTTAATCAAAGTGATATTGTCCGCATAAACTTAGACTTTACATATCCTCACAGAATAAAGTCTAAAGGTGTGGTAGCACACGATGCATGTGGAAAATACAAAAAGAAACTACAAACGCTGAGATTACACCATGTTTTCTCCATAAATTGAACAACAGCATTGAGTTTTTTCGTTCCGTTTCCAAATTTCAAGACCGAAACATAACACTGTTTTAGCTCAATTCTTCGGCAAAACAATTGTTTAGCTTTGTGAGACAAGGTGGGTTCTGTCTCACTAATGTTTTGTCATTGACGCAGCCACTTTGTGTGATTCTGCAGAACGAATCAATCGACCTTTCGAAAGAATCAAACGTCATAACAACAGTGGTTGCCACACTGAACACACAAAGATTACATGCTGATCATCACTTTAGTTAATTTTTTTCAAATGCTTCACAGATGTCTGAAAGTGAAAAAACCCAGAAAATGTTGTCGTCAGAGTAATCGAAACAATTACTCATCTCAAAGCAGACTTTGCATATATTCCACCCATTAACATGATCATGCAAGATTTAAAAACGCGGTATCAGCACTTGCGATAAGGATATATGTAAATCCGACGACTCATACTCTTCTTCACATACTTTACACTTTGGCAGCAACAAATGCAAGCGCTGAACGATCCTTATTTTTTGCTCCAAATCAAACTTGGCTCAGAACAACGATGCTCCAAAAAAAATTAAATGGTTTAGCACTCCTCAACATAAGCTATGACATTGCTTTGCACGAAGTGGTGTGTCTGGTGTCGGTAGCACAAGACCGTGCTGGGAGACCTGCGATTTCGACAAATACTGACAATGTGACTCATGTGCGCAAAAGCATCGTCCACCATGTCCATTCGTTCCGCCTGGATAAACCGTCAACGCCAGGTTTTATGTGTAAGTCCTCAAGAGACTCAAACGAAGAGTCAATCGAGTCCGACAAGACATCGCAGCCGATTGGAAATTGCAGCACGACAACGCCCGGCTCACACCGCCTTTCTTGTGAACAGCTTCCTAACAAAGGCCGGCATCCCAATGCTTCCACAGCCGCCCTACAGCTCAGATGTGGCCCCCTGAACTTGTTTTTGTTTCCTTGCCTGAAAAGACCGATGAAATGCAAGTATTTTGAGACGACAGAGGGGAACCAAGCAGCATGCATCTTGGCTCTCAAGGCTATTCCGGAGAATGCCTTTCGTGACGCCTTCAATACTTGAAAATCGCACTCTCAGCGCTGATTCGACACAGAAGAAACCTATTTTGAAAGTTTTTAAAGAATTATTACGATTGGTTCCATACATTTTTTTAAATCGACTCAGTCCTATTACTTTCCGGACAAACCCTGTAGTTACCCTCCTAAAAATTTTCTCTGGATCCGCTGCTGGTTGCGAGCTGAGTCGATTTAGACATGTAAGTCTAACTTTCCGTCAGTCTGACAGTATGCGAACTGGTCCGCAAGTTTTTGAGATATCGCTCTGAAATTTTGCACACACCTTTTTCTGCCGAAGGAGCTGCTTGACGGAAACGCCGATGTTAGACCACTGTGATATAAATTTTTTCCTATTATCGGCACATGACGAAAAGAAGAAACGACGGGCGCGATGTTATTAACTCGGCTATAACTGCGTAAGCAATGTCTACGTCAGTAAAGAAGAAGAATAATACATATTGAACGATTGGAGTCAAGTGTTTGTATGAAAAGCTTTTTGATTTAACGAAATATCTTCAAGAAATTGCGTGAACATGAAATATTGTCTGAGGCAATAGAGAAATCTTCGGAGCAATTGTTAAGATGAGACCACTACAGCAAATATCTGCCTTACAAACTGGCCAATCAAAGTTCTTCTACGAAATATTTGGTGGTGCTGAGATATTGTAGCTTCAGTACAGCCGAATTTAAGGTTTTTTCTTGTTGAGTTTTGTGGCTCCATTGGAAATTTGAAAACAATGTTGGCATTAAATTTTCAGCAAATGTTTGTGTTTTATTAGTTTCATAAAATGTAGGCTAAAACTGTAGAACTTGTTGTTGGAATTTAATTCCGCGCGATAATTCTCCAGTATAATATACACAGGAGCTAATTTCACTTATTCTAAGTTTGCTCATTAAGGTTTGTACAATATAATATTGTTATGCATTAAAAAGTTACAGTATTTTGCAAACGTTACAATTCTCAGTAGTTAAAATTAATATGGATTGTTTAACAATCAAGCTCAATATTGTTTCATTAAAATTTATTAAGTGATTCTTTATTAATATATAAGAATATCAACCATTGTTTGAGTTTGGATTTTGTACGTACGTAAATAAATATATATAAGTATTATTATACTTTTGTGAATATAGCAAAATTGTTGACTGTTAGATTTTTTATTTTATTTTTTAAAAGATTTTTTTATTTTATATTATTTTTTATTATTATTATTTTTTTAAATATTTATATTTTTTTGTTTATAAACTTGTAAATTGCATAGCAACCATTATTATGAATTTTAATAACCGAATACGAAATGAAAAATAATAAAATCGATGAAAAGGCAATGAATACGCGACGCCCAGAAATCACAACAAGAACGCCTGAGGGTATGCTAAGCGTAAGCACAATGCTTCACAAAGCAATCTTAAACAATTCTATGAGTGATTTTATAGTTTACCGAGCGTTGCATCACCGCTACCACTACTATTTTTTACAAAGAAATAAAGAGATTTTAACTTCGGAAATTGAGCGCGGACTAGCGCCGATTTTACAGTTAAAAATAGTTATAGTTAAATAATTAGTGACTGATTTATTTTAGTTTTCTTAGTTGACTGGAAGTTAAGCAGGTAGTGTCTTTAATAGAATACAATTCTCTGTATATTTACTTGAGGATAGTAATGGAAATTTGTCGATTTATGTCTTTCAATATGCATATTCGGGACTCTGAATGCCTGCAACAGTGGCTAACGTGAGACAAAATTATTCAACACGTGTCACTGCTAGCATCCAAAGTCCTAAAACTGTTATAACTGTGCTCTCGGTTCCTTTCTGCCATGTCGTGGCATGCCGTAGAAGTCCGCCAAGCGCTTCGCCTCGCGCCAACCTGCCTCCACAGCGCCATGCACGGTGGAGTAGTAGTGATCACTGGTCGCTTCGCCGGCGAACTGCACGATCGGTTTATCACAACGTGTTTGTGGATAGAGTGGATTTGCATTCGACTCACCGCCGTTACTTAGTGGCGGACTCGTGACGACTGTAAGCGGTTGCGCCAATTCGCGTGCGCTGGTGCCGATCTCTTCGGTGTTCATGGAACGAAATGAGTAAGAGCCACGGAAGTTAGCATTCGTATACCAGGCTGACGTTCTAAAGCTACATGGGTTGGGTATATCCCATTGCAAGAACTTGCGGAAGAGATACATGCAACCGTCAAGCACTTCATCTTCGGGTAATGTCTCCATGTGACGTCCGTTGGCGCCAATAATCCAACCGCTTAAAATTTTTGGCTGATAGCTAACACAGTAAAAACCGAACACATCCTCTAGCCAAGCGCGTGAAGTGCCACGTATTTCGTTGATGTCTTCCTCGCGCCACAACATCGTAAAACCAGTCCAGTCGTCAGGCCAAAACTTTTCGGGAAATTCCACAAAGATCTTATTGACGGTGCCGAAAGCCAGTCCATCGATGGCACGTTGCTTCTCCACCGGCAATTTCGGTTCGAAAAGTGTTATTTGTTGTTCCTTGAGTACACCCAACGAAGCAGTGAGTATCACGTGATCAGCAATGATTTCCTCACCATCGTCACACTTCACATCCACACCGTAATCATTGCGACGCCAGTGAATTTGTGTCACACGTTTGCCTAACAACACACGCTTCTCCAGTACACCCAATTCATTGTCCAGCTCACGCGCTTTTGTTATCAAACGCAAGAATTCAATGAATCCCTTATCTTTCCAGTTGAGTAGTATATCACCCTCACATTCCCAATATTCCAAATAGCCACGTCCGGACACCTCATCTAACGAGTCCGAGGCCTCCACTGAGTTCTCGAATTTTTGATAATTTTCAAAGAACTCTTTAGCTATCGCCATATCGATATCGGAATTTTCGGGCCTACGCAAAGCCTCGTAGAATTTATTTGTTAAATAGCTACCCAGTGAACCGTTGCAGTTACGCAGCTCCATTTGACGCGTCACTAAACTGTCGTTGACGATATCCTTCAGCCGTTGACTCACACTTTCAGGCACAACCTCTCGATTTGAGCGTATACACTGGTAATTTTCATAGACGTCGCCCGTCGATTCGAGCAAATTATGTTTGTTGGCCAGCTCAAAGATAATATTGTCTTTTTCACCGTGACACCACTGTGCGCCCAAGTCTATGACATTCTCGCCGAACGGTATAGTATGCACACGCCCACCAATCCGAGGCTCGGCCTCCAGTAGTAGTACATTTTGAAAGCCATAGTCGAGCAGTCGTACAGCACAGGAAATGCCAGAGACGCCTGCGCCTATGACAACAATCCTCGGACCCGTACTACTCGTCATTACCTAACTGTGAGGGAGTGCTCTTCGAATGTTCGCAATCAGGTGGTGTTAAAATATCTGAAATGAAATAAGGTATGGAAAATAAGTAATTTAAAGAACTCATCGGATAATTAAATAAATTTAATAATTATTTTATATTTTTTGTTGTTTTTTTTTTTAATCCCGAAATGAAATATCGCTTTGATAAAAGTTGGTCGATAAGTTAACACTTTCTTGAATTTCCAGCAGAAATGTGCCTGGTGGGTAGGTGGGTGGGTAGTAGGGAATGGGGCTGTCTGACGACGCACCTAACCCTTTAGGAGGCCCATTGTGATACCACCAGGACCAATATTTCCTAACTCTATTAGTTCCTCCCTGAACCACCACATGCTTCTGCTGAAGTTCATCAGCACATGTAGTACTAATTTTGCAATCACTGAAACGTCATCCAGAAACCGAGCGATAGTTGCAATTCTTTTTCTGTACAGAGACTTGCATTTGCATAGAAGATGATTTACCGTCTTCTCATCTTTTACTTCCTGACAGCTTCTACAATACTCATTGCACGGTGCACTTAGTATGCTGTCATGTCTACCAATCAGACAGTGACTTGTTAGCACCCCTACCTGAGTTCTTATGTTATTCTTTTTGAATTTTAACAGTCGGCATGTTCGGCCGTTTGCTTATTGCGCAAGTTAGGGATTGTCACCACCGAGACTCGGCTATAAATCTATAAGTGGTCAGAGGCATGTAAACACTTTATTTTTCGGAGTCTAATTCTAGAGTGTTGTCTGTTCTGGCTAGTTCATCTGCTTTACAGTTACCAAAGGGTATCACTATGCTCTAGAACCCATTGCAGGTTTATCGAAAAATATGTTATTAGATCCACTAAGAGATCGAGGCATTCTTTCACTAACTTTGACGAAACCCTAGGAGACTTCTGTGATTTCAACGCGACTTGGCTATTTATATATAAATATATTCCTTATTGTGAGAACGCTAATTGTCAGAACAACAATCCTTTGATTGCTGTGCTCTCCGTTTGGAAGACACTGCTGTGGTCTAGTAAAGGGAAGGCGATTTCTGTATCTACTTTTGCTGAAAAGACACCAACTTCCACTCGATTATCTAGTTTGGTGCCATCCATATAGCTGCTAATCCTTGCGTCGCTGTCTACTTCGCGCCATTCAATGTTCTCAGTAACTAACAAAAGCTATGCACTCGTTAGAGCCGACGACATATGATAAACGATAATCCACATAAAGATAATAGTAAGTGTATTCTCGAACAATCTAATCATGTTTACAACAATTAAAAACAAAAAAGTAATAAGAAAAAATGTTAGCTTAGATGCAACCAGTACTCCTCAAATTTCATGAAGATATCTGTTCAAATAAAAAAGTTTCCTATACCTGATTTGCATTATAATGTAATGTATACATAGTGGAGTCTAAGATTTGTGAAAAATGTTTAAAAGAAACTAGTTCAGAGAATATTGTTGGTGTTCAACCTGGAATTACTTTCTCAAAACTATCCAGAGAAAAAGACTAAAGATCAAACACTTTACACTCGCCTTGCAAAAAAATCTCATGGCTGTCTTCAGACAAGTGTCATTTTATCAATCGTTGCTGATTTCAGGGCATGACGATCTATTACTGGATTTTAGCAGGACGCCTCACGAGTCAGAGTCCTAATACGGCTTTTACAGTTATCACCTATTCGTCGATTTCAAAGTTACGTAAACTGACATTGAGCTGTACCAAAAACTCCGTCACCATCGGGAAAGATCTCTCCGTGTCGTTCGATACCAAACAAGGTTTCAGACAAGGGGCGCCCTATCGCGACTTCTTCAATATACTGCTGGAGAAAATAAATCGAGCTACAAAGCTGAATGGTATAATCTTCTACAAGAGTGTACAACTGCTGGCGTTCTCCAAAGACATATCGCTGTTGGCCATAACAACCGCGCCGTTAGTTCTGCTTTCTCCAGGTTGAACAAAGAAGCAAGGAAAATGGATATGGTATCAAACAGACAGTCGTCGCACTCGCAACTTAGCTCCCACGTAACTTCGAAGTCGTAGATAATTTCGTCTATCTTGGAACCAGTGTAAACACCACCCACAATGTTAGCCTGGAAATCCAACGCAGAATAACTCTTGCCAACAGATGCTACTTCGGACTGAGTAGATAATTGAGAAGTAAAGTCCTCTCTCGACGAACAAAGACCAAATTCTACATGTCACTCATCATCCCCCTATTGCTATATGATACAGAGGCATGAACGATGACAACATCTGATGAGTCGGAGTTACGAATTTTCGAGATAAAGGTTCTGATATAGCTTTGCGAATTAGGAAATAACGACTTCGCTGGCTAGGTCCTGTCATCCGAATGGATGAAAACACTTCAGCTCTGATAGTAATCGACGCAGTAAACGCCGGGAGAAGCAGAGGAAGAGGAAGATCTCCACTCCGTTCGAAAGACCAGGTGGAGTGGGACCTCGCTTCGCTTGGAATCTCTAATTGGCGCCAAACAGCGAAAAGGAAAAACGAGTGGCCTACTTTTGTAAGTTCAGCTATAACCGCATAAGGGGTGTCTACGTCGATAAAAAAGAAGGAGGAAGCAAGATATGTATATTTCTATCTGATAATAAGAATAAATGGAAAACCGCTCGTCGGAGGTTCTTCCCGTTACAATTAAGATTTCATACTAGGAGAGTCTCTCTTAGATGTGTATCCAGCAATTTTCCAGAGTACGAAGCGCAAAAAAAACCGCTTTTTTACCCACCCTAATGTGCATATGTATGTTCAATATAGTGTTTACACACTAAACACGTGACAAAGACTCGTACAACGTGGCCGAGGTCTAACTTTCTTTCTATACTTTTTGTTAAAATAATCATTTATAAGCTAATTATTTGTATTAATTCAAGAAAAATCGTAATTTCGCACTTAACAATAACAACAAATGAGTTTAATACAATTTAGCAAGCCTTAAATAAGCATCTTAACACCTTCTGAGGTAACTTAATACAACTTTTATTGCTTTAAGTACCCAAAGCCGGCTTACATTAAGTGGCGCTATTGCGCAAGGAAATCGCACATTTGCATTCATTCACTCGTGAACGTACATACATATGTACATTCACCATTTATACATACGTATTATACATATATACATACATAAAAAGATACTTATGTCACCGACACTACACGCCCACTCATTACGCCGTCGTCTGCAAACAAATAGAAATTGTGCATTTTTCCACTTATTGCAGACTTTTTTGTTGCGTTTCGTTTCACTGAATGCTTAATTTTTCGCATTATGCACACAAGTAACAAAAACACCAAACAACAACAACAACACACAAAGCTTTGCTGCATTATTATGGAAAAAAGCACAACTAAAGAGTTTTTCTGCGAATTTTCCAACAAAGCAGCTAACGATGCACTCACATACATACATATGAATAACTGTAAGTATACATGTACATATATAGTTAATGTTGATGTGTGAAAATTGTGGAAATGCATGCCGAGCCCACTTTTGCAACTCATAAAGTGCAAATTCAAATGGTATAATGCAAGGTAATGGGCAGACAGAGGTGCCAGTAACCACACGCAACATGCAACGTATCAAGTGGCGTAAATATTTACAAACCCCTGCAGGAATATCAAAGACTGTGGGCAAATAAAAAATGTCTGTTTTTATTTTAGAACAGTCATGAATGAAAAAAGAGATGTCAGCACAGTCGAGGATAAAATATCACGATTTTTTTATGGTAGCATAGTGAAAAAAGAACATTTCACAATTTAATACACTGTGGGGTCTAATCGATCGAACTATTACTCAGAGTAATATTATCTAATAAATTACGAGAGATTTTTCGTTATTCTTTTAAACTTTTTTGTGAACGACTGAATCTGTTTTCTTAAAAAAAAAAAAACGTTGGTACTTGCTATACATTTTTGTTTAAGTATATCAAGATCGCATTTTTTAATTTGTTTCGAATACAAAAAATTCTTAAATTTTCATGCACCTGACAAAGAAAAAGGGTACCTCGAATATATATTGGTACAGCTTTGCTTCAGTTTAACTTGAAACTTTTACGGTAAAAATTCCTCTTAGCTGTATCCTCCGCGCGTGTGTCGACTTCGCAATGGGTGTCGCTTCAAGTTGGCTCTGGTCTAGCAGAGTCATTATATTGCAGTCAGGCGACACCTAGCGAAGGCTGACGTATTTTCCCAATCATCCCCTAATGATGGACAGCTTTGTATGTATCCTCGGGGATAGGTAATGGGTAATACCACGGCCATTGCTAATGAGATACCTTGCAGTAGGTTAAAAACGTTAGGAGTAGAGACCCCCGAATCACAAAACTCAATATGGGAGTCAACAACGGAATGAAGCGGACTGGGATATCAGTCCAAGTGTCGGTGAGAGACGAAGCTGCTACCACCGGCAGGCACAACGATCCTATTAGCTGTATCCACATCTCACATCTCCACTGCAACCAGAGCAGGAAATCCGCCTACCGGAAGCCAAGAGAAAGGGTTCAAAGGCTCACTGCGCTGTGCATAACGGGAGCTTTAAGAACAACTCCAATGTTGGGTCATAAACTTGTACTAAACCTACCACCTAAAGACCTCTTCCCTGAAAAATATAAATTACATGATTCCACTTGTCAACTGTGAAAGAAAGTTCAAAGAAGTTAGCTGAGCGAAATGCTCTAAACAGTTATACGGAGGGCTCGAAAAATGGAGGACAGAGTTGATGCGGGAATCTAATGTTCAAAGTTGGACAAAAAGCAGCCTTTTAAGTTGCCGCCCCACTGAAGTATATTTCAAGCTGAGGTCTTTGCTATTGCGGATATGGTCTCTATTGCACCTGTGGGCAATTCCATAGTCAACATCTGCGTAAACAGCGAAGCAGCAATCAATGTAGTCACGTTGTATCGCACATCGGCCAGAATTGTCTTGGGAAGCAGGACAAGAACTGCAGAACTTCACTACTTCTGGGTGTCAGGTCACAAAGACAACGAGGGCAATGAGATAATGGACGATATTCCACGAACGGTGTATGTCTAACACCCGAAAACGTGTTGAGTATTAGTATGTGCATGTGCAAAACGGTAGAAGTACAGAGAGTAAAAGAGACCGTAGAAAATGATCAGAATACTAACTGATCACTGTCTGGTGACGGCAAACGCCCGCAGAATGCGGCTGACAGATCGAGAAGACTGCAAGAAATGTTTATAGCAGCGCACTACGGAAACAATGGATCATCTCTTGTTCACTTGTCCTGCATTGGCAAGACTACGCTGTAAGCATCTGGGGTCCCCACGATAGGATACACAGGAAGAACTATTGATATTGAGGTTAGAGACTCTGTTGAAATTCGCGCCAAGCGCAGACATCCTAAAGGTTGACTACTCTTCATGGACCTGGTAACTGGTATCACAAAAGACCAAAACTGATCTATGCGTGTTTCATTGGCCTACCAGGCTAACCTCACCTCACTTGGAACTTTGAGAGTATAAAATTTTATGGTACAAATTTTCAGTGTTCTTTTAGTTCTACTAAAATTACAAATTAGCTGCCCGTAAAAAAGACAACATATTATTTGCATGAGTTATGGCGAAATATATAAGTTTCTGTATGGAGAAAATTTTTAACTCAATTTTCAGAAGAATATACCCTTTTCTGTAGGATAAAAATCAATATACTTGTCATAGCTTACTAATCCACGAAATTTATTAGTAAATTCTATGTGTCGGTAACTGATCCTTGGGTGGTCTCAGAACAGTTAACAATCAAAAATGTCTGAACACCTCATATAATTATTACATATACCATCAACTTAAGTATAAAGTTCTCGTTTTCTCTGCAGGGTACATTCATGAATGGAAACGGAAGGTATGTTTATGCTTATTTCAATAAGAGCTACAATAACGCCTGAGTATACATATAAAAAATGGGTTCTTTTGTTCAGAATTGAACGTTTGTGATTTAATTGTGTATAGCAATGTGAGCAGAGAATTTGTAGACACTTGTAGGTATGTAAAAATAGAAGTGTTGTTTATAAACAAACTTGACATTAAATAAACTGTCTGATGAAAAATATCAGATAAAGATACGTACATAAGTATCTAGAAAACATAAATATTTAAAGAAGTGACACTTAAAATGGCACCGGGCAGAATCTTTGATATTCTCGAAGTTTATAGCAAAATAAATGTACAAGTTTTATATATTGGATTTTGGATGAAATACCCATATTTAGTAGAAAAATAAAAAAAAAATATTATGAAAATCGGTTTCGTAGTTTCTGTGTTTCCAATGGACCCGGCTTTGTTTAGTTTACTTATGTACTTCTAAAGAGTTTGGTAAGTAAATGAGGTACCTAATCTCATAGAGATCCTATACCATTAATTTGCAATATCAGTCTAGCTTTATATCAGTATTCTGCGTGAGACGATTGTCTCATGTCTCTAATTGTCACAATAGTAATTAGTAAAAGTATACTACTTTACTGTGCTTGCTAGAATACCAAAAAGAGACTCCTGACTAACAGAGTCACTAAATGAAGATTGTGGCAATTAGAGACATGAGACAATCGTCTCAAGCAGACTACCGATATTAGGATAGGTTAGGTTAGGTAATTCCATTTGTACAGCTAAAATCGCTGCACGTTTTTTGTCCAAAACTCCTTAGTAAGTATTGACCGAAAGAAACGTCGCATATCTACAAAACATCTTCAGCTTGTTACAGATTTGTTAAGGCGGCTATAATAATTCTCATAAGTCATGAATACCGAGAGATGATTCAACATTAGTCTGGGATTTTGCAACCGCTCATGTGCTGGTTGCAGTTTCCAGCGATTTCGCGCGATTCGCTGTGACTAAAAGCAGACAAACCAGCTCTTCGTTCATTTTCCAAACTTGAAAATAATATTCATTATCTTTGTATTTTCATGCATACACACATAAGTATGTATGGATGAAATAGAAGTACATACATATGTTCATATGTAGTATCTATGGTATGTATGGTATATCGTTTGTCATTTTTGCAAGCTTTCCGTTTTCAGTTAAGATAACAAAAAATTGTTCAGAGTTAAGAACCCTTAATCTATATGCAAATAAACATTTTTAATTGGGTTTAAATGTCTATCAATTATTTCTATAGAAAAACAATTATAACGAAGTATGGAGGAGTTTCTATGAGCGGCATATTTTCTGAAGGAAACTTACATATAGTAAGTTCTGATACGAAATAAAAAAGTGCTTATCAAAATGTTGATATCACAAGTTAAGTTTGCGTAAGAAAATATTAGCGGCATAGAAACTCATAATGAAATTATTTCTTATTACAACTAACTGCCATGAGACTTCAGTCTTAATTGACCTAAAATCAAGTACTCCAACGATGTTTCGCCAATATACATACATATAATACTAACGCTACGATTTCTGCTTCAGCTTAAAGTGATTCATAATGTTACGAATCGTATATAGTTCTATCTTCTTCTTTACCGACATAAACAGCGCTTACGCGGGTAACACAACGCACCATTCGTTTCTTCTTTTCGCAAGGTGACGCAAATTGGAGATTCCAAGCGAAGCCAGGTCCTCCTCCACCTGATTTCTCCAACAGAGTGGAATTCTTCAAAAACTTTAAAAGCTGGAGTATTCTCTTCCATCCAGACAACACAACCTAGCCATTTTTTTTTTTTAGTTTGGTATAATTTTGAGTGACATCTATGCAAATGTCACATCGAAATAATAATTAGTGTTTAGTAGACGCGTGAAGTACATATGTATGTACAGACAATTCGGATATTTTGACGATGAGTGAAATTATTCAACAAAGAAGCTCCTTGAACTTTTGTGTGCAGAATCACATTTCTGATGCCAAAACGTTCAGAATATTAGAACAAGCCGCTAGCAAGTGTTTTTCATTGGTACAAATTATTCAAAGTGAGTCGAGAATGCTTTAGCGACGAACCACGTCCAGGACGGCCATCAACATCAACTGATGATAAACACGTCAATAAAATAAAGGAATTAGTGCTTGGTAATCGTCGATTAACAGTCACTGATCTCAATGGTATCGTTGGAATATCGAAAAGATAAGGGAAAACCATTTTGAAAGATCCTAAGAAAAGTGAAAGCACGATCTATGGATCTATTGGATCTATGCGCACGACCTGGAAACAGACGATCAATTGACCGTATGTCGTAGACAAAGGTGACCTGAAGCCAAGAAAACCACGTCAAAGCAGGTCAAAAATCAAGGTTACGTTGATAGTTTTCTGTGCTCAGTTTCAGTTAGAAGGAAATGGCCATAGCAAATATACCATATACAGATATAAGTCGATTTACGAGTTGAAATTACGTGCTCGTATACCATACATATTTTATATACGAACAAGTCCTCGTTGCTTTGGAACCACCGATAACGAACCACTATAACATACAAGTATAGTGTCTATACATATAAACTGACTGAAACAAGTTCTTTAATGGACAATTCATTCATATCTTTGATATGAATCAAAAGCAAGTTCTTGTATTGGAACTTTTATATTTCTGAGGGGTAGAATATCTGCGGTGCAACAGAAGTTAACGTTTTTTCTTGGTCTTGTAATGATATTGTTTTAACTACTCAAGCAATAAGCCCGCCGGCAAAGCGAATTTTTCTACAGGTTCTCGTGCTTTTCCCGCGGCATATGTATATACAAACATAAATGTTTATTCCTTTTACATTTGAAATATATATACATATATACACGTATACAAAGTATGTGCATAAATATTAGGAACATTTTATTATCTCTGCCGCTGCTTCTATTTATTTTTAGTTCGCAGAGCGAGCATAGGCTAGCGAATAAAAATGTTGGTATCATAGCATATGCATATTCACATATACATATGTATGTATGTATGCATACAAGAATGACAGGCACAGACACAATATGGAGCAAAAATATAGCAACAATATTGATTATGGTCACTTAATTAATCAGCGAATGGAAATAAATTTTAGAACTCTTAGGTAATAAAAAGTTCGAGAGAGAGTGAGTCAATTTTCTTTGTTGTTTACCATCATAATTGGGAAGCGAACAAGCTTATTGAATCTAAGTGAGGGAAATAAATGATGTCACTTAAATTTTTACTCTTCGATTTCGATGCGGTGAAAATTGTTTTTTTTTTTTTAATATAATGCTATTTATAAACAAAATTTTCAAAATTTTAGCCAGTAGATACACCTGTCTTTCAAAATCGTTACACATTGAAGAAAAAATAAAGCGTATCTCCTACTCCCGTGGGAGATTGCTTAAGAACAATGATTTAAAAATCTTATCAATTTGACTACTCTTTAATTTTTAACATAAAATTTTGCTTATGAACACTACTAAATTTTTCCACATTACTGTTTATGTATACGAAGCTCGTGTATGTGTATATGAATGTGTATCACTGCGCTTGAGAGGTGCTTCATGTTCCGACTAGCTTATGATATTGAAATCGTTTTGAACTTGTGGTTATCCCGTGTATTTTTGTTGTAGAAAAATTGATTTTCGTAGCAAGATTTAGCGCTGAACAACCAAACAAGCCACAAGCCAACACACACACCAGTCACTAACCAAGCAACAATGCATTAAACCACCAATGACCTTCAGAGAAGTGTTTGCATCTCAGACTATTGCCGCCCAGCAACTGCTGCAACTTTCATTGCTATCGAGGGATAGTCACCATAAATTTACAATTTATTTAATTTTTTTTATTAATACACTTTTTATTCTGCCTTGTTCCTCTTCCGTATGTTATGTTTTGCACATTTTCGCCGCGCGTTCACGTGCTAACTCGGCTAGGGTGGTTGCTGGGCTGCAGACAACCACACAGACACGCACCTTACACGCTGCTTTTTAGCCAACGAAAATACACATTTTATAAAATAAACTCACTTTCTTTTGAATTCGCTTTACTTGGCACCTTTCTAAGCAATTATTTTTTGTATTAATAATTAATTTGTGCTTATAAATTATTATTTTGTGCAATTATGTATATTTTCAATCGAACGAACACTAAAGCGCCGCCAACGAAGCACACGTTTCTGCTGCCGACATTACTCTGACGCTCTCAGTAGTTTGGTTTGCCGTTCCCACTGTTATCGACGTTCTACAGCAGCAGCCGCCGCAGTCAAAGCAGAGAATTTTACAAATTCCTTCTATTAACATTCGCTGGCTAAAGTTAGCAGCAGAGAATTTAACAGTGGAAATAAGTGAATTCAAGAATGTTAAATCCGTTTAAATATTGTATGCTGTTGATTTTGCAGAAATATTTGTTGTTTTATATTGCATGTAATGTATACATTTGTATGTACATTTATATGAAAATAATATCTTGTAAAAATATAAATTATAGCTTATATTAAAAAAAATAATATTTATTGGATCTAACAGTAGGAAACAAAGCGCAAATAGCACATATACAGGCATGTTAACTGCCTCCATGTCCACTGTAATTCTAAAGACAGTTAGTTTCAGTAGAGAAAATAAGAATGTTAGCTAACATAGAGCCTTAACCTAACTCCACAAATGAACAATTAACAACTTTAATCCCAAGAACACCCAGTAAGCATAATGAGGCCTTCGAAAATTTTCTTTAGCACAAAATTCTATTCGTAAAAAAAACACAAAAAACATTTTTACGAAAGCTGAACGAGACGTTCTTTGCAAAAATATAATAAAACCTGCGAACTTGAGAGAAGAAAGATTCCAGGAAGAAAAAATAAGCACTAGCATAAAAATACTGTGTTAACTTAAGAACAAGTTTACAGGACCGATTTAAAAACGCAGTCGAGATTAAAAGTTTGCAACAATCATCTAGTAACTATATGTATGTCAAATCGGCTTAACGAGATGGGAATGCGAAGTAGAATAGCAGTCACTCTTGACCAGATTAGAGAATAGCTGTTAAGTTGGGCTGAAAAAAGCTTAATTTGAAACCGGAATTGCAATTCAAGTGCATATTTGTAATGTTTTTTGACGAGTCGATGATTAACCTTATTGGATGTGATGTTATCAAACAGTTCATCGCAGACGTGGTGATGATAACAGAAAATTCATTCTTCCACTGTGAATCATTCACCCTTATATAATGGTTTGAGATGCATTTCCATTTACAAATCTTAAATATACTGCAATTTTTTTATTATAAACATTGCGTACATACGTATACAGTATTTTACCATAAATACAAATTTAAGTTCCATAGCTTAAAACTCATACCAATGACGTACCTATTTTTCCTTTAAACTCGTAATTCTTATTCTGTATTGGCGAAAATCTGTGTTGGGTAGTAACTAGTTAACATTTATGCAAGACTTCGGTTATACATAGAATCATAAACAGTGCGAGTGACATTGAAAAGCAGCCGTTTTATAGTTAACATTACGGAAAATAATGTTAATGTGTATAACAGAACCGGCTTTTTGACAGTTATTTGCGAAATATTTGCATTACAGGAGCATTGTTTTTGTCTTTTTGGTGCAGAAGATATAACATTCATATATGTATTATATGCTTTAAAAGAACCTGTGAAAGCAATATGTGAGCCATGTTCGGATGAAACCGTGTGTTAAATTTTATCATTTTAAAGGTTTATAGTAAATCCTTTGTATTATCTTATAATCGTATTCTGCATAATACACAAAATGGATGATCCATGTGTTCTTGATGTACCGTAGTTCAGGATCTGAAGAGATAATCCAGCCATGATCACGAAAAGAGTCAAATGAACAAAACCAAGTCCCATAAATAAGAGAATGTTCCCTGTTCGCATGAATCAATAGTACTTTACCGAAAAAATAATTTATTTTATCGTTACACAAAAGATTCTAAAATATGTATGTATGTACTTTATTTCTTTTGCTTTTTTGTGATTTCATATAATAACTTTTACTATGATTTTAATCAAGTTAGGACCTAGCGTTAGCTGTAAACGCTGGTCTTTCGTTATTTCCAAAACTCTCAGATATGGAAAAATTTCATAAAAGTGTGTCTACCGCGAGGTTTTAATCTCAGTCTAGCAAAAGTTTGACTGTTGCCTTTCTCCATTTAGCTTTGGCAACTTTCATTCTTTAAGATATATAGACTCACGCATTTGAATCCATCGTGTGGTGTCCAGTTACTAGACTTACCATTGCGGCGAGATGAATCCTGCTAAAAGCAAGTAGTTCAAAGGGCCTTTTGCGTTTCTTCCTGCGCCAAAAATTCTGTTTGCTAATGAGCCACTATTATATGATGACACTACCCACATTACTCGAAAACGGCTAAACTAATTAGTCTAAAATTGCAAATATATTTTTTAGTAACTAATCGAAAATTTTTTCTCACCGATAAATATTTTTTTATAACTTTAGTGCCTAGAAACGAGTTAAATTTTGAATAAAGGTCGGTAAAAGTGATTTTTGGGAATTAAGAATAATGTAACAATTTATTTAAAGTTTCAAGAGTATATTTATATACATTTTACAAATACAAAGTAAAAGGTTTGCTGACGGTGTTAAGAAAAGTTTCTCCACTACTTCGGTGAATTCGGCCTTCTGCGTCTATGGAACCTAAAATAAAAAGGTTTTTTTGCTATGAGGATTTTTGTTAAAAAAAAACAGCGTTAGATATGTTATTGTTATAGTACTTTATTTAATTTCCTCAAATTTTTTATCTTTCATTAATTCTATTATTTGCGGACCCTCCTTAATTTTTTCCTCACTGACTCTTAGAAATTTTTGTTTCAGATATTTGAATCCTCTTCCATTTCTGTCCATTGCCTTAACAAAATTCTTCATTAAAGCCAATTTAATATGCAAAGATCCTTTTAAGGATCAACTAGAGTCCCGGAGTGAGTGCCTGACGTACTGGCCATTGCTTCTGTACATAATAACAGCCTCTCACACGGCTGTCCCATTCGCAAAAGAAGCAACAACGCATATCCTAGTTGCATTCCAAGAAGAAAAGCTATTACTTTTAGGTCTTCACATATTGCCCAACCATACTCATGATAACGGATGTGCTTTAAAAGAACTCTCATATTCTCATATGATTACTTCATATGAACCGCATGAGCTACGGACACGGATGGATGTTTGTTACTGTTATGAACCAATACCACCTTTAAAATAAGTTTAGAGGAATCAATGAATAGACGGCAATTACGTGGATAATGTTTCTGTACTAATGCGTTAAGCAAAAGGTTAACATCTGATCACTTTCTTGAAAAAAGCAATTTGTGAAGTCTTTCTGCATTTTTTTGTAAGAAGTAATATTTACATCACTTTGGAGAAGGTTCTAACCTTTTAGTCTGGTTGCTAAAAGTTCAGACTGCGATTTTGAAAGGCTTAGATCTCGAACTAAGTTATTAAGTTCACCCTGTGTCTTAAAGCTGATGGTAAATTACAGTTCTTAACCGTATGTTTAGACTTCGGTCTTTAGGTTCTCTCCACACCATTGATTGATTTGAACCTTTTTACCAAGCTTTTGTCTTGGTCCCCAACTTTAACACCAAATACAGTTCGTAAGCTTTCAGCACAAGCGGAGCAAAATTACGTTTTTGCGATTTAAAAATTAGTTCTCCACACACATAACAAAAACTGTTGGCACTATTTACTAGAGATGAGCGATATTGCGATTTTTAAATCACTGTGATTTCAGTGATTGCTATTTTTAAATCACTGTGATTTTATATTGCTATTGCGATCGCAACTAAGTCGACGTTCGAACGTCGTTGTTGTTGTTGTAGCGGCAGATTCTGCCAATTTGACACTGTTTGGCCGAATAAAAGTCCGGGTCTGTTCCACTTACTACTTACGTAGGTTTTCCGCCTTTCTTTTCACTACATTTTCGCAAATATTGGAGCGGTTCGGCTACCTGACACTTAGAGCGTATTGCATAGTTCATTTGTATGTTGGTATGATGGTTTCACACATTTCTTAGAAGGAATTACCATTAGTGTGGTTGATAATTTGTTTGTTTAGTATACCCGCTTTTAATATTTTCAAGACCAAATAATTAACGCGAGTTTCCTAATCTTTGGGAAAATATTAAAAACGCGTAATTTTTTTATTCCATCATTTTTTCTGAAATTAATTAGTTACAATTCTTGTTTTCATCACAAAAAGCTTTCAAATTTGGTTTTAACAATAAGTAAAATTAAAAATTTTATTAAAACAAATTAAAATATTCCATTTTGATTATATTTCATCTACCACTTCAAACATCACACTTCACTTCTTTTCCTTGATACATTTCCTGCCATTATTAAAAATTATAAGAACGTTACACTCAAAACTTCAAACCGCTATGACGAAAAATAGCATATACGATATATACAATACCCTGAAGAAAGTTGTTACTTTTCTGCTATTTGCTATTGTGATCGTAATTCACAGGTTCGAACTGCTATCGTAAATCACTGGTTCGAACTGCGATCACAATTCACTGGTTCGAACTGTGATCACAGTTTCGAACTGCGATCGCAATCGCAGTTCATAGAAGCAAACTGCTATTTATAAAAAGTGATCGCAGTTGCGATTTGCGATTTTTCAATCACAGTGAAAAAATCACCGGTAGTGAAATATCGCTCATCACTACTATTTACCACCTAAAGTCTAGGCATTGTACCCAAAAATCTTAAACGCAGTAATTTCAAAAACGTAAAAGAATGTGAACTCAAAAACGTTTTGCCATCCAAACATAGAACACCTAACCGATTTGGACACCGTTAGTCTACTGATAAATTTTGTAAAATAAAATGATCGTAAAGTACGCTGTTTACTTCAAACAAGCAGGCAGAACTGCTTTAAATCGGATAAGTCAATGATCGTATGAAAATATGAGATGATGCAATACATAGGCTGCTATATACAGTACTTGTCCAATAAATTACGAACGAAGTGAAAAATAGTTCTAACTTTAATCATTAATAAAAACATCAGGGACCGGAAATAAGAGTTATTTTACAATTTTTAATAAAAAAATCATACGTAAAGGAACATCGTAGAAAAGTTTTGTTTACACCATCATGATTTTTAGGTGAACTATATGCGAAATATTGTATGATTTTTAAATTTAGATTTTTATATATTTAGATCAAAAATAAAAGTTATTTTTGATTTCTATTTTTTTAGATCAAAAATAAAAGTTATTTTCGATTTTTATTTTTTTAGATCAAAAATAAAAGTTATTTTTGATTTTTATTTTTCTAGATCAAAAAATAAGAATTATTTTTGATTTTTATATTTTTAAATCAATAATAAAAATAAATTCAAAATTTGTGGCATAATATGTTTCTTAATTTCTGTTAAGCTTTAAAGTAAAACTAAGGTGTACGGTTATAATAACAGCAAAAAATAAATAAATAAAAATTTTGAATTGATTTTTATTATTGATTTAAAAATATAAAAATCAAAAATAATTCTTTCAGGGACCGTAACTCTTATGACTTTTATCGAAAAAATCAAAAAATAAGAGTTATTTTTGATTTTTATATATTTAGGTCAATTCTGAGTGGTACGCCACCATTTGTTTGCCTGAAGTCTTCGGAGAAATTCGAAAAACGAACAAGAGAAGACGAATCATTGTGCACCATGACAATGCGAGCTCTCACACATCGGCTCAAACCAGCGCCGTTTTGACCGGCCAAAACGTCGAATTGATGGATCATCCGCCGTACAGCCCTGCATTGGCACCCAATGACTTCTTTTTATTCCCACACATCAAGAAAATAATGCGTGGTCAACGATTTTCGTCGCCAGAAGATGCTGTTGAAGCATTCAAAAACCATGTTTTGGAGGTATCTCAATCGGAGTGGAAAAAGTGCTTCAAAAACACATAAACAATGTCACTATTATGGGCAGACAGTTTCTTTTTCAAAGGTCTAAGTTAGGTTTAGCCTAATTTAGATTTCTTAAAATCTGTCACCACTAACTGCTTATAAATTTCACTTACATGTGTGCCTTTAATTCGTTGATTTCGGTGATTGAAACAGCGAGCTCGCTGGAAAAACTCTGGTTAGTTTTCTATTTCTGTTTTCTGAAAAATTGTTTATAAAGTATGACAGTCTGCTCAGGAAATGAATGTCAGCGAGCTCCGTCTAATCAGTCGTTTTATTTATAACCTTTTTTTATGTGTTTCACTAAGCAATCAATTTATTAGAACGCTGCATTTTTTTAGAAAAAGAAGAACGATCTTTATTTATAGCATACAATTCAATTATAACTGGTTCTGTATACAATTACGTGCATTCCATTTACATTCTGCATATACATCTAGACATAGTATGTGCGTGTGTACTATGTGTTCGGCAAGTGTTTTTAATACAAAGCGTTATTTTATTATTTCTTTTTATATTTTTACAACTAATTAATGAACTCAATTATTGACAATAATTTGAATTTTAATATTTTCTTGGAGGTCGGTCCATGATTTATTGTTTCGTTTCATTTTCAATTTACACGTACATACATTGATATAATGAATTCTGCTTCATGTTGTGTTAGTTTTTCTGTCTGTAGAACATTTTTATGAGTAACTGTGCGTTTTAGAATTAATGGGCAACATGCATGCTTTGAGTGTGGAATTTATGTATGAATTATGGCTAACCAAAGCACATTGAATATGTAGCTCGCAGCCAGGATAAAAACAAAGTG
This sequence comes from Bactrocera dorsalis, assembly GCF_023373825.1. Taxonomy (NCBI): domain Eukaryota; kingdom Metazoa; phylum Arthropoda; class Insecta; order Diptera; family Tephritidae; genus Bactrocera; species Bactrocera dorsalis. Next base: position 58,726,247 of record NC_064305.1, read on the forward strand.
GAAAGCAATCTTGACTAAGCTTTCCATTGGTAAAATTTTAAGCCTACAGTGTCAAAATTTTATAACAAAACACTATTTTGACATTATAGAAAATGAAATAGCAAAAAATATACAATTAAAAAAAGGTCAAAATTAAAGCTCTAGTGCTACGGCCTATTCAATGTGCCTGGATATTAGTTCAAATTGTAAACAAACAAAAAATAACTTTTATGTTTTAAATAATCTAACGCAGTAATTAAATTTTTAAATTTAATTTTTTACTTGAAATAAGTCACATATACATATATATATACTATTATATGTACGTTCATTTGCTTTTATATATAATTTAATAGGAATCGATGGATTATGACCCCTTCCTACTTTAACCAAATCAATCAATGATTATTGAATGTATAGAACTTTCTAGAAGGATGAAGTCATGTGCAGAAGTTCGCGCAAGTGAGGAAAGTTCTCTGATCGCCATTCATTTGGGAGAGTCCAGAAACGATTATTTTACTTATAGCTCAAAAAGCACACGACTTCCGGTCTAGGCCAAGTATCCTCTGAGTAGCCAAAGAAACATCCATTTGAAAGCCAGCTAATGTGAGAACGTGCATCATTCCTCCCCAGGGTTGTGCGCTAAGTTTGGGTCCTCCATGTAAAAAAAACACCCCCCATGAAATGGATAAAATAGCTTCGGATAAAAGCCACTAATCAGATCGCTCATGTTTCCCGTATTTTAGACAGACTTATACCCCGAGGCTCTTAATGCAGCAAAGACACGCATCCGCCGCTGTTCAGCAAAAAACGCGACTGCCTACCCCGTAACACTCCAGCTCTGAGAATATTCGACGCAGTACCCGCCTGGGGAAGCAGATGAAGAGGAAGACCTCCACTCCGTTGGAAAGACCAGGTGGAGAAGGACCTAGCTACACTTGAAATCTCCAATTGACGCCAAACAGCGAAAAGGGAGAAACGACTGGCGCGCTGTTATAAACTTGGTAATAAACGCGTAAGCGGTATCTACGCCAATAAAGAAGAAGGGATTTGTTTCGTGCGAATTTGGTTATTTTAGATTAAGTGGTTTAGGAAATATGTATGTTAAGCCAATTAAAGAGCGGTGCCACTTACTCCTGCGATCTCCTGTGCCAAATTACAGTTCTATATCTTAATTTAGCGCTTAGTTATTGCACTTTATAAGTTTCAAACTCCGCTTTACATTTCTGAAAAGGAACATGTGTTCGAAGTTTCATCAAGATATTTTAATTTTTACTTAAGTTACTTGCATGGACGAACGTACGGACGAATTTTAACTCGCCTCATTATCCTGATCATTCATATACATACGAAATGACAATTAAGTAATGAGACTGATTCCATAAAAACCGTATATTTGGGAATTATTCTACAACTCTGCCATCCCCTTCAAAGTAGTCCCCTTGGGCAGATATATAGCGATTTCAGCGCGTTTTCCATGCTTCGTAACGTTTCTGGAACGCTTCGACTACATCCCAGCCGCGAGTACCCTCGTCACGTCCGTCTGGATGTCGGTAATCGACTCAAAATTGGTTCCTTTGACCACCGATTTTGTTTTAGAAAACAAAAAGAAAATCACAGGGTGACATGTCGGGCGAATAAGGCGGCTGTTGCAACACGGCGATCCCTTTAGAAGCCAAATACTGGGACACGCTGAGGGCGGTGTGGCACGGCGCGTTATCGTGACGAAGGGTCCAGTTACGAGCGATGTCTGGGCGCACTCTGTTGACTCGTTTTCGCAATCTTTCGAGTACTTGGCAATAGTAGACGTGAATCACAGTTTTCCCCGGTGGAACGAATTCTTTGTGGACGATTCCACGGTTATCAAAAAAGGCAATAATCATCGTTTTCACCTTCGACTTGCTCATGCGAGCTTTTTTCGGGCGGAGGGCGCGCGGAGACAACCATTGTGAACTTTGGCGTTTGGTTTCTGGGAGTAAGAGCACTATCACCATACACTCTTACAATTTAAGCGTACGTTTCCGAAGCTGTTTCGCCCAATCTGGCGCAAAATTTTATCGCGACGCTTTGCTTTTGATTTCGTTTTTCCATTTTCGTGACGAGCACTCAGTCTCATTACTTAACTGTCAAACCTCGTATATATAATATAACCCTTTAACCATCTCTCTTAGTTTTAGGTGCTACGTACAACCGTTAGATGAACAAAACTATAATACTCTGTAGCAAAAGGTTGCAAGGGTACAAAAAGAGTCACTGAAAATTGGAGATCTAAAGTATAAATAACTTATTCAAACCATATTTTGAAAAACATCTATGTGAAAGGATTATGATGCTCACAGCAAAAAATGTTTACTTACATAAAAGTGTTTTAAACAAGGTTATAAATTACATTTATACATTTTTTCAACTGAAATTTTTTAAAGATTCGGTGTACAATGTGAACCAAAATATATATTTATAGCCCACATAACTAGCAATTACAATAATTTCATATAAAAATCAACGGATTTATAAAATGCATTGAAGACTCATAACTTTGCCATATATTCCTTATTCCACACTTTGCTTGCTTATTAATCTTTTTCAAAGTTTCACTTACTCGTGCATCATGGTATACATTTGGAAATTTATTTTATTCACTCACATTCTTATACTACAGTTATTGTTTTTCACTCTCTTTGCTGCTCTGCCATCACCAATTGTTTCATAATTTCTGTTCCAAATAAAGACGCTCTTCTAGCGCTTCACTTTAAAGGCTTCTTGTCCTTTCAAATACATTTAAATTAAGCTTTTATTATTATTGTTGTATTTATATAAGTATTTTTGTCATTTTTACACTACTTTAAATACTGTTTTGATTTCCCATTGCTGCTACATTTACATACTCGTACAATATTATTTGCTTGCAATGTCTTCGCATTTCTAAGTTATCGTTTACATGTTTGCAACTTCAAATTGTTGAACAATCTCATTAGAACTCTTTATAACTGCATACTTGTAATGCCTCTACGCTGCGCTACTACACTTGTATGTATGTATGTATGTCGCTTATCCAACGCTTATGCCTTTCCTTATGATTTATTTTAAACACACTTTATCTTTTGCTTACAAATCTCTCAGCTTTATTCTTCCCGTCCATAAAGAGCAAGTGACAAATTAAAACCTACCGTGTACTAATTCTTTTTCTTTATCTAAAATCAGCCTTCAATTCTTAATTAGGGGATTAAATAGGCATACAATATTTTTTCTTTTATTTTAAGCACACACTTTATACGTATAATAATTACATAATTACTAGATATCCATAATGTAGCCGGTAGAAAACACCCTATACTAAAATTGTATTTATAGTTTAGCACATTCTAATCTAAATAATTGTATTTTTGAAGTGTTTGAAAATGGAAGATTTAGTGGAGAAAAGAAGTATTTAATATAGAATAAAGCAATATTTTTATACAAGAATTAAAAAAAAAAAATTAAATAATTAATTTTTTAAAATAATTTTTCATTCAATTAATTAATTTTTTCATTACTTTTTAATTTAATTTTAATAATTAATTATTTCTTTAATTTCTTTTTAATTTAATTTCAATAATTAATATATTTTTTTTTATTTCTAAATTTATTCTTTTTTTGTTTGTTAATTAATAATTTTTTATTATTTTTCAAACAATTTTTTTGTACTTAATTACTTAATTTGCAAAATAATTAACTGCCCATTATTAATTAAAAGTATTTCAATGTAATTAAAAAAATTAATAAATGTAAAGTTAAACAATTTATAACAAAAGAAAATATTTTTTTATTTAATTAGATAATTTTTAATTTTAATTTTTTCATTTATTAATTAATTTTTTATTTTCAAATATATATAATTTTTTTGTTTGTTAATGATTTTTTTGTTACTTATCTTTTCACATAACTACTTAATTTGCAAAATAATTAACTGCCCATTAATTAAAAGTTTTCTAATGTAATTGAAAAAAATAATAATAATAAATGTAAAATTAAACAATTTGCAATAAAGATAATATAATAATTTTATTTAATTAGATAATTTTTAATTTTAATTTTTTTTTTTATTTATTAATTATTATTTTTTTATTTCCAAATTTATTTTTTTTTGTTTGTTCGTTAATGATTTTCTATTATTTTACTAAGATTACATTTATTAAAAGCAAAATGTAGTTGAAGAGAATATAACAAAACTATAGTTAAATAATTTGTAAAAAAAAGAAAGGAATTATTTATTAAATTAATCTTTTTCATTATTTATTAATTAAAATATTATTTTATTTATCACTTAATTTTTTTATTTCCAAATTTATTATTATTTTTTTTTTGTTCATCAATGATTTTTTATTATTTTGCTAATTTCTTTTTTATTTAATTATTTACTTAATTTACAAAGTAACTAAATATCCATTTATTAAAATTTTTTTATTATAATGTAATTGAAAAAAAAAAGAACTAATAAATGTAAAGTTAAACAATTTGAAAATTATGTAATTTAACACAAAAAAAATATGTTCGTAATATAACAGAAAAATATTGACGAACAATCCAAAAAAAAATATTCGAAAATACTGCGGAATTTATAATTGTAAAATCCTTTCTAAATATATAGTATATATGTATATCTCAAAATGTTAATAGATATCGTCACCTGAAATGCAAAACTACGCATCATCAAAAAACTCGAAATTGAATTTTTTTTTTGCTTATGATTCACTAGAACATATTATATATACGTATCATAAAATTTTAACCTCTCGCTGTCAGATATAACCACTTTATAACCATTTCATAACCAAAACTCAAATTGTTTCTATATGAGTGGTTTCTATTATATCATTTTCCCTCACCTCTAAACTTATGAAAAGTGATGTTACGTTTTTTTGCATTTTAGTTGATGATATATATGTAGTTCCAGTTCCCATTCTCAAAGAGTAGTAGTAATAATTTAATACATAGAACGGCAACTTAGAAGTTTTGTAGCCAACATGACTTTGAGAGTGCTACCATTTTGTTTATTTCTACCTCCAATTAACTTGCCTTATCAGCTAAATAAATACTCAATAACAATAAGTTCATTAAATATAAATAGTTATATATACTATATACTTATATATAAAAAAAAGTATTGTAAGAAAAGATTACTAGTAAGCTTCCCAGAATTGCATAATATATTTAATTTACTTTTGTTTATACATATATAATATAACTATTTACTTACACAAATAACTGTTTGCATGCATAATTGTGAGTGTGAATGAGTATTATATTTATGTGTGTATTCGTGTGATGAGAAACAAGAAAAAATTCGTTGCTTGCATATACAATTTTCTTAATGAGGAGACTTCGCTTTTATAATGAACTTATAGAATTTTTAATCAACGCACAAAAAATATCAAATTTTTCAAACCAAAACTTCACAAAGCAGTCCACATGGGAAATAAAATCCCTTTTATAAACAATAATTGCACAAAATCAAATTTCATAAGGAAAAATGTTGCCTTTAAAATATATATTGAAATCATATTTTGAGGAAAAAATATTTTTTTATAAGGAAACTTAATTTTTGGGAACTTAAATATTAACGAAAATCCACATAACCGAATAAGAAGAAGAGAGTAGATATTCCGCCACCCATTTACGAGGAAATCACATTTGAGTTTCAATTTGGCTGAGTGCTTTTCAGTTTTCTCTGCCATTTAAACGAATCAAAAACTTAATATTTCGGCTCAGTCGAGACTTCAACCGGAAATCTTTGTGGATCACATTGATCTCTTTTTTTTTTTGACATATAAAACATATTTGTCATTATCAGCATTTCCCGCATCTCCCACTGAAGCATAGAATCTCAAGAAAATATTTTCGTCGGTTGTTATTTTTTTTAGAATCTTCACTTCGTTCCACGACTTCGACATTTAAGCATTTCTTTTTGTAAGGATCTTCTACACCTGGTCTTTAGGTCCCTTACGACTTCCTTGTTGGCTTCAATCCAAAGGTTTTCGCCTCTTCGGTGGCATCACAGTGTGTGTGTCATATACATCTCTATTTTCGCAATTTAGTTGGCGACGTGTTTCCAAATTTAATTTTTCATGTACTTGTACATAGGTCTCCATTACTGCTGACGTTAGATCACCACATCTTGAGTATACACCGTAGTTATCTTCGGATATTGCCAGTAAGGTGGTTGGTTAAAAGTCAGGTTTCAAATCCGTAAAATATTATAGTAAAGAGACAACGTTGGGTTTAAATAATCCGCTTAGGGTTCGGAAGGATCGAATTGTGCTGCCTAGGTAGGAAAAGTCTTCAAAGTGATTAATTTACTTGTCCCGTATTGTATGATTATTGCTTTTAGTTTTTTTTTTTACTGATTTTGACGCCGATAAATCGTAATTTCTTTCAAAACGTGGTCTAACTCAGCAGGCTGTAAAAAAAACTAAGGCTTATGCGATTCTTATTCATTCTCTCCTGCAATAAAACCGGTAAGAGCGACACATTATTTGGATGACGCCGATGACAACTTATCAACCCTTACCATTCTAACGGGGATTAGGTACTCATTACAACAATAACACATTTTTTGACTACTCGCTAAAATGGTTTCGGCAATACGTGGTTAAAGCTTCAATAACAAGAACAACATAGAGCTTTTTGCACATGTTTTTAGGGGGCCTTTAGTTTACAATAATTCCTTAAATCACAAATTCGAAGCACAGTTGGTATTGCTAAATTTTTTGCTATGCTATTCTTGTTAAGATAGCCTCAACAATTATAGAAACACTTGATAAGTAGTTTTGGTTTACGTTATGGCTAGGTTAGGTTAGATGTCTGATCTAGAGAGAATGCACGTGGACTGTTATTGTAGTCCTTTACAAAGCCATAGGAAAGAAGACTCCGGTGTTCGAAAATACTTGTCAAGTTTTTGTCACAGTTTTCAAAATAGATGACAGTCTACGGTCATTTGAAAATCTGGGTCCGTTCCGATTACGACGTGGGGACGGATTTTAGTTTATCATGTCAGCTTCGACCATGCTATTACTAAGCTTTAGTGGTGTAGTAACACAAAGCATTCGCCAGCTAATTTTTGGGAAAAACTGCTAAGTTGACAGCTATTATTATTAGAAATCGAGGTCAGCTCCGGTTACGTAGACCCGTTTATTGTGGGAAGTGTTGGAGTTTATAATGAAACTTGCTAATTTACCTTTGCAAAAAGTCGCTTAGCTTTTACTTTGCAGTTTAACGTAGTTTAAAGCATTTTTAGGCCGTCATTGCATGCTAAAAGTTGCAGTATTGGAATTTACCACGAATTTGGTGCTATGTAAACGCATAGCGAAATTCCCTTGCTTCTCTTAACGTAACTAAATTGGAAAGTACTACAGTTTATGCAAACTAAAGACAACAAAATTAAAACGAATTTAAGCAATAAATCTTAAAAAAGAAAAACGTTTCATTGAAAGCAAAAAGAGAAAGATCTCACTAAAACCGAAAATCAATCAAGTGCAATTTTTCTTAATATTTACATATCGTTTATACTGCCTTCCAGCTAAATGCAAAATAGCTCAACCGAACTACATCGTACATATTTATAAGTATTTCGCATGCAATTATTAATTCATTAATATATAAGTATTTGCATAAATCATGCTTCATCAATTCAATCATTACACATAATTAAATTCAATTTTTTCCAACGCGTTTTTCACTACATATTCATATTTTTACTTTAATCAAGAGTTAAACTTGCACTTCGCAACAACACATATGTCTCACTTGCTGCCGGCCAGCCGCGCCGCCAGCTGGCCCACAGCTGATTTTTGTTTATCTTTTTGCCAATCCACAATATACTAATACTAAATGCCAACATTTTATACGGAGGGGGGTGTATAGTACAACCACAACAACACAATTGAATTCAATCCAATACACATTCAATTCATATAAACGGACGTATGTTTTTTTGTTGTAATATAAATTTGTATAGATTTATTTTAATCGTTCACTTTCATAATAAAAGTAATAATAATAATTATAACCTAACATTACTTAAATGGTAATATGTATTTATATATATGTGTGTGTATATATAAATATAAATTTATTCATATACATATATGTAATGTATGTAAATATTACCTTTACTAAAATTAGAATTACAAAACATTCGCGTGAAAAATAGAACATTTGCTTTTGACAAAATAAACATATTTGTAAGTATGTGGTATTATGCTAACTGCTAACTGCTTTTGATTATAGATTACAGCTATTGCTGGTTGATTCTTTTAGCTTTCGTAAACACTTGCTAAAAAATAATAATTTCGTAGAATAATTGTTGTTTACCTGGCATATTGAAGACAATAACAAACATATGCTTATTGAAACAAAGACAATTAAATTGCTGTTTGGAGATTTGCAGTTTTTACAAAAATCAAAAATTGAAAAAAAAATAACATATTGAAATGCGCAAAGAAGGCACGAGTATGCGCTAAGCTCATGCATTCATTTTGATTTTTCTTTTCTTTCACTTTCGTCTTTTTACTTCTGCCGCTTGCTAATACCTTTACGTACGCATGCGTGTGTGCATAAGTATAATTAATTGCGTAACATATATATGTATGTAAGTATATATTAAAGTAGTGATGATAAGCAATACAAAACGTCATTGTAAAACAAATTAATTAATTTTACTTAAATTTAAATATATTATTGTGTTTACTTGCATATGCGTTTTGTATGTTTGTATGATGATTTATGCTTGTTTTCTCTATACAAAAACAAAAAAAAAAATAACTTGGACTTGTTACAATGTCTATGTCGTTATGATGTGTATGTACGTTTATTTGCGTTTTACTTTTGCCTACAAATTTATATAATAAGTCCCTTTTAAATATATGTATATAATATATATATATAGGCGTATGTATGTATAGTTTATAAATAATAATACATTCATTATTTTCATTATTATTTGTGGCTTTTGTAAAAAAATATCTTTTTAAATTTAATAAAGAAAACGTGACAAATTTTAATAAGGTGATACGAAAAAATCAAAAAAACATAAAATTTTGGCTAAATACATTTATATAAAAACTAGTTTAGACTACATTACATTACTACCGCGTATGCAATGTGCTTTCGAAAATTCTCGCGCAATTTTCAAAATCATGCAAATTTCATTTTCACAAACATAATTTTCACGAGACTCACCTCACCCTTTTGCTTGCATTAATTTAAATTGTAAGTTTAATTTTTTCTTTAATTAAGCCGTTTCATTTTGTTTTTCAACTAATCATTATTAGTAAATGAATGTCTTGTGTGTGTATGTGTGAGAAAAAAAAAACAGTTATTAGTCTTAATTGTCCGATTTGGGAAGATGCTTTGAATTGCTTTGCTTTGTTTTGCTACCATGCCGATGTGTGTTGTTCTTGCTCGTCATGTGGCGCAACTTTGGTATTGGCTTGATTGTTTTTGGTGTTGTTGTTGTTGCTGCTGCTGCTGTTGGCATTTGCAACGACTTAGCACCATCGGCCTCAGTTCTATTCACTATCGACGTTGTTGTTGTTTTTGTTGTCATTTTGGCAGTTTCATTTAGTGCGACTGCTGCTGCTGTTGTTGTTGTTGCTGCAGCTGTTGCACCAATCGGCAACATACTACTACTGCTGCGACTCATCTTACTCAAATTGTTGTGTATATTATTGTGGATGTTGTTGTTCCTGTGGCGTTGGCAATTGCTATGTTGTATATGTGGTTTCTTTATATTATCGCTAATGTGAGACGTGCTGCTGGAAGTGTAAAGCATTTATCAGTAGGCCTGCGCCTCCTTATAATCACTCTGATCGGATGTGTAGAAGTCTTCCAATTTCCATTGCAGTGTCTCGAAGGTCGGTCGCCGCATCGGGTCTTTGTGCCAGCACTCGAGCATAATTTCGTATAGACGTGGCTCACAGTTCGGCGGCGACGGCATACGGTAACCGTGTTCGACTTGCGTTAACACTTCGGCATTGGTCATACCTGCGCAAGGGGTGGTGATAAAATTTAGTAATAATTCGAAAAAAAAGTAAATAAATTTTTATTACAAAATATGAATTAATTTTTAGACTTACCAGGGTATGGTATGCGTCCGTATGTCACTAACTCGGTGAGCAAAATGCCGAAACTCCATACATCAGACTTAATGGAGAATTTGCTGTAGTTGGCCGCCTCGGGTGCTGTCCACTTAATGGGGAAGCGTGCACCGACGCGTGCCTCGTACTCATCCTCTTTGATAAGTCTGAAAGCATAAATTAATTTCAAAAATTAGTAGAAGAATATGTATTTTCATAAACCAAAAAATATAAAAATTATTTTAAAAAGTGATAAAAACTGTAGGAATCGAACAAAAGAGATAAATGACAAAATATAAAAGTAAAGTTCAGAATAAAGAAACTCAAAAGGCATTTTAGAACGCGGTGCTCTTAAATACTGAAGCATTTAGTGGCGTCTTTTTCCTGCAAGTTCCGTGAAAAGTTACCTTAGTAGTGTATAATTTTTTTCATACGATCAGAACGAAGCGATTTTAACGCACATAAAGTGTTTTTTTTTTATAATAAATTAAAAAAACCCAAAACCTGGGTTAGTTGAATTTTTCGCATAAATTTTGAGGTTATGTAAAAAAAGTTTATATACAATAATTATAGATTTTTTCATTAACTACAACATTGCCATATATATTTTTTCTATAGCACTCGTAGTTTTCATGGAAACCGAGATAAACCGTTTGTAACCCCAAAAAGTTCGACCACTTTCTCTTTACTTTCATGTTTGTTATTGTTTACACCTTTTCCAATTAGTTCTAACATGATTTTATATAGATTTTTTTTACTATTTTTTTATTTTTTTACCATTTTCAAAGGTGTAGAAGTGCTTATTAAAAAATATACAAACTTTTGACGTCGTAAACAAACAGCTGCCCTACACACTAATTGACATAAGGGATTAAACTTCAGTCGAGCATAAAAAAAGTTTGTACCAATCCAATCAAAAATGGACCAGCCCGAGTAAAACTCGATCTTTAGTGTGTATTTTATAACAAAATTACTCGAAAACGCGCCTCGCTTTATTATTAAATACGTCACAGAATTTTTTTCGAAGTGTGCTAGAAGCTTAAATGCATAGCATACATTTTAGAATTAAATTTTTTTGGAAATAGTTTACTAAAATTTTTTAGGTTAGGTTTTTTATTTCAATATTTAACCATTTTTCAATTAAGTGTGCTAGAAACTTAAATGCAGTTGGATATATTTTATTCTACTTTTATTAGAAAAATTGGAAAAAAAAATTTTGAGGCAATTGGAGAGTTGAAATATATGTTTTCACTATGCTAAAGACGTATGTATATACGGAATGCAACTGATTTATGTTTCTTTAATATACTGCTATTTTTCGAACCAGAAATGAGCACCATTGTAAAAGTCGATCAAACACGTTTTCATCACAATTCTAAATATCTATATAGCTTGCAAATCCACGGCACACTAGACTTCTGTCATTTAATCTATTCATACGTGAATCACACATGCTGTGCGGTAAACTGCGTCGTCTAATAGCTAAACGCCACAGCAGACCCCCCATAACAAGCGTGCATATTTACCTCGCCAAACCGAAATCGGCAATCTTGACAACATTATTGTCGCCCACCAGCACATTACGCGCTGCCAAGTCTCTGTGAATGTAATTCTGTTGCTCCAAATAAGCCATGCCGGCGGCAATTTGCGCTGCCATATCAATGAGTATCGCCATCTTTAGACTGCGTCCCTTGCCTGCAAGTACTATAAATTATTTTCGACTGCACATTACAAGCTTCATGTAACGCAATGACAAACTACAAACTAATGCATACAAATACATGGCCGTATAAATATTTATATGTACAAATGTATGTATGTATGTATATGAGAATGCATAGCTGTATAGCAAGAATATATTGTTAATTGTATAAAATGAACGGCAACGCACCTTGCAGGTACTCTAACAGTGAGCCGTGCTTCATCAACTCGGTGATGATGTAAATTGGCTCCTCCACGGTGCAAACAGCATAGAGCTGTATGAGTTTTGTGTGACGCAGCTTCTTCATTATTTGAGCTTCGGCCAAAAAGTCTTTTGGATCCATTGTGCCTAAGTGGTAAAATAATAACAGTGATTTTGATATAAGCCTCTAGCATGCACATGACATTTGTAGACTTACCTGATTTCAGCGTTTTAATCGCCACCGGTGTGGTATTGTTCCACAAGCCTTCCCATACCTCGCCGAACTGGCCGGAGCCCAATTTGCGTACGAATTTAAGCGAAGTTCTGTCTATTTCCCATTGATCGCGTGTTCGATGCGATAGACCCTCGGTAACGGGTTTCTCAATCTGCATGCGGAAATGAAATAAAAAACACGATTAAATGACATTCGTATGTTAGATGTTATGTTGGACTGTGAGTAGGCGTGTTATGTACATTGGCTGGTATGTAACAGTACATTTAGCTGCTGTTGGCAGACAATTACATATATTTTTGTGTATGTATGTACATGTTACTTATGCATTATGTTATAAATGGGTGGAGGGAGCGACTAAAGCATTAAAAACTCTGTATATAAATGATCACTATGACGATTTGAGTTGATTTGGTTATAGCCGTCTATCTCTCTGTATATTTGCAAGCTAGTTCCTTAATTTTTAAAGATATCGAACTGATACTTTGCACACATTATTTTCTTCCAAAGGCGCTACTCAATTGTCGGAACCGCCGATATCGGACTATTATAACATATAGCTGCCATATAAACTGAATAATCAAAATCAAGTCGTTGTATAGAAAAGTTTGAAATTTGACGAGATATCTTCACGAAATTTTACTTGGATTATCGTTCAAGAGAACGGTAAAATCTGCGAAGAAATTGTTCAGATCGGATCACTATAGCATATAGTTGCCATACAAAGCGACCGATCAAAATCAATCAATCTTTTGTATTATGAAGGGTATGCTTCGACGCAATCGTAGTTAACGGTTTTTCTAGTATAGAGTAAGTAAGTAACGGATACATAATTTTTTTAGTATATTATTGATCCACTTCCTTCGCTAAATTTCCAACATTTAACTTTCTTAGTTTTATTTTAATTTTAAATAATCTAACAGCATGAATGCTTTAATCTGCTCCCTTGTTATTTATTTATTTATTTTTTTGTTTTGTAGAGTACTTGTATGTGGATAAAACGATATGCTGTGAATGACTGACCAATAAAATCGCCAATAAGAAACTGCCGCTTCAAATAAATATTTAATGTGGTGAAGATGAATTCTGCTCCATAAAAATGCTCAACGCAGTACAATTCTTTGGAACCAAATATGCGTCGATTATGTGAGTAGGTGATGCGACAACGAGAAGACACATTTTAAAGAGGACAACAACACAAATAAACACAACAACACCAATATATATTATGTATATGGTAAAAAAGGTGAAAAAGGCAAACACTTGAATTCATTATAAGCCATGAGGGCGTGAAAATATATGCAATTTTTCTTTTCTTTTTGACACTAATTGAATGTCACAACACAGGCAGCTAGGTGACAGCGGAGTTGTGGGTGACTGCTGCTGACTGGTGATTGGTGGGTGGTGTTTGGCATGTGTGTATGTGTATGTGGTTGGTGTTTTAGTTAGAACAAACTCCTACCTCGAAAATACCCGCAAATTGGTTTGCCTATTTTTTTTTTTTTTTTTTTTGTGGCAATTTCAAATGTGAATTGTTTTAAGTTGTTAGTTAAATATTTTTCCAAGTAGTATTTAGTATGCAAAAAAAATTATACAATTATTTTGGAGCGTATTGCAAAAGTAGAAAGACAAAAAAGATAAATAAAATTGTAATAAAGAAAATCATATAATCCAAAAAAATTAAGGCAAGGGTATGAGACGATGTTAGTTACTCGTAAGACAATGCGAAGTAGAAACATAAACAAACACGATGTACGTTCGGTAAGTAAATGTGAATGTCTGATGCGAACAAAACAATATTTAAGTTCTAAACTAAATGTGTGATGATGAATTCTGTGAATGTGGTTGGTGAGTTTGGTAAAATTCAATGAAGTACTGACCTGTACGCATGGCTTGCAGAGGTTGACACACAAACCATCGGAATCCTTGGAATAATGCTCAACAAGTTCCTGGAGGGTTCTGTAGGAGGAACAAGGAAAATTAATATTTTTCCAAAAAAAAAAATCGAAAGAGTTTTTGCGTTGACTCACCTGAAGGTTGTGCGACGCGCAATGAAAAAGCCACCCTCATCTAGTTGTCGTATACGGTAATGCTTCACTGTGTCGCCATCACGTACTGCGCATAGAAAAGTGGAAATTATTATTTTTTGTTATTATTCCAGCAGAATCAATAAGAAAAAAATTAGTTTTGTATTTTTATTTATAATTTTTTTTTGTATTTTTATTTTTATTTCTGTTTTTTTTTTGTACTTATTATTTATTTTTTAATTTAATTCTTTTTTAATTTTTAATTCTAATTTTTTTAAATTAAATTTATTTATGTTTCATTTAATTTTTTCGTATTTCTATTTATTTTATTTTTTAATTTTTAATTAATTTTTTTTTTTTAATTTTTAATTTTCATTTTTTTAATTAAGTTGCTTTGTTATTAAACCGTTTTGTATTTTTATTTAATTTTTTAATTTATTTTTTTTTTATAAATTTTAATTTTTTTGAATAAAATTTCCTTGTTATTAAACCTTTTTTCGATTTTTATTTAATTTAATTCTTTTATTTTTATTTTTATTTTGTTTTAGTATTTACATAATTTTTATTTTTAAATTTTTTAATATTTTTTATACATTTATTCAGATTTTTTTTTACTTTTAGTACTTTTATTTATGTTATTTAAATTTGTTTGTGTATTTTTATTTATGTTTTTTATTTCTTAACTAATTTTTTTATTTTTTTTATATATTTTTTATTTATTTTTTCTTTATTTTTACTTTCTATTTTATTTTATTTATTTTTATTTTTTTGTCCCGTTTTCTGTAGCATTACTCACCCGACAGCGAATAGTCATTGTGACGACTCTCCGAGTCGCGTATCAAATATGCTCCATGTTCGTTTTCTGGCAGTAATAGTTTCTTCTCAGCCTCAATTCGTTTTATCTTGCGGAAGTACCAACTGTAAAGATAGCAAAACGATATAAAATGTAATAAGCCATTAAATACCATTGCTCATAAGAAGAGGAGTTTGCCGCTTAATCGCAGACAAGGAAATATAGTATACCATATGGTACATCATATGAGCTGTAAGTGATCAAAAGCCGTACGCAATCGTTGCAAAATCAGAAAATACCAAAAATTAGAAAAACTATAATAAAACAAAAAGGCCGTTAGATAAGCTACCGAACGCCGCATTGTGATGCAATAGGTCATGAGTGAAGAGAGCGCCGGCGGCAGGTAGCGCGCGAGCTGGCGTGGATGATGGTCAAGTCTGGGGCAATAAAACGTGTTAATAGCTTTGTTGTGACGGCGTTAATGAAGCATGGCAGTAAAAGGCCGGCAATAATGACGTAATTTCGCGTGAGAAAAGCATGTGAAAACTCAATTTTCGCAGCAGCAATAGCGTTTCGAATTATAAGTGTGGTCTCGATATGAAAAATATTGCCTCCATATAATTCAGATAACTGCAACGCATTATAAAACATAAACAAAGTGTATTTCCTTTTTAAAGTGTTGCTGTAGGCATTGTGGCTTTGGAAGTCAATGTTGGAATTGTCATAAAAGGTTTTATGAAAGCTTTGACTTTAATTATAATTTTGCCTTTATTTTAGATCTTGTGAATGTTTTAAAGTGATCCTTTGGTCACTCTTGCATTGAAAATAAGAATAATGGAACTGTATTTGAAACTGCCATAAAAAGTTTCATGAAAGCTTTGACGTACATATAAGCTTTAAATATAAACCTAAAAGACTATAGATATGTGCCCTCTATTTGTGCTTTACAGTTAATGAGTAAGTTAAATGTTCCTATATTTGTGTAAGTTTCAGAACTTCCCAAGGCTTCATCAATTTTGTATGATGGTCAAAATGAGAGATTTTCTAACTTTGAAGTCGCAAATTACTGAACTTTTTTTTAAACCTAAATTAATAAATTTCTCAATTGAAAACTGTATGTGAAGCGTGCATTAAGTACGATGAGTATTTAAAGCTTTCACTGAGCTTTTGTAAATTAAGTTTGATGAGCATTTGAAGCTTTCACTGAGCTTTTGTAAATTAAGTTTGATGAGTATTTAAAGCTTTCACTGAGCTTTTGTAATTTAAGTTTGATGAGTATTTGAAGCTTTCACTGAGCTTTTGTAAATTAAGTTTGATGAGCATTTGGAGCTTTCACTGAGCTTTTTTAATAGTGAAAGTCAAAGCCATTAGTAGCATAAATCACCTAACGTATGAGATTTTTCAACTCAAAATGATAATTATACATATTTTTTAATAAATTTACGGACAGCAAGTTAACACTTAACTTAGGACGAATGTAACCTCAAAAAATCTAAAATTTCATACATAAAAAAAATGCCTTGAAACATTCTCTAGACATACCTTTTATCTCGTTTGAGTTTATTGCACGCTTTACTTTTAAATATTAATAATTATATTCCAAGCATATTGTAGAATATGTGTTTTTGGGAAAATTCTAGAAAAGCTTCACAGGTGCGTGTTTAAGACAATTAAAACTGTTTAATTAATAAAAATTGCTTTAAATACGATTAAGCATGCCATTTTAAATGTTTACACTGTAGTAATAGCAGGGAAATGTGTAAACAATCTGTGTGAAATGCATTTTTCTGTTAAATTATTTATTATGAGAAATAATACAAAGTAGTTAATTTGCTGTTATTTCATCTGATTTTTTCTATACCTATTCATTTCCCTGGCAGCTTGGTTTGAGTTTAATAATTGTTTGTCTTTTATTCACTTTAAACGAAAAAAGTCACAACACGGCGTGTTCAACGAATTTATAGACTTGCCTATCCGTGATTATTATCTCATTAATCATGTGATCAGTAGACATGATGTCATGTCCGTGCAGTTGACGCTAAACTATATTTAGGAGGGCCTGAATGATTATTATTAGCGGAGTTTCAAGAACTGTGTTCTATTCTTTTTGCATATACCTTGTGGGTCAGATAAATAGCAACGATTTTGTACTGATCATTTGGCATTAAATGCTTAGTTGCTAACTGAGCTGTAAATAATTTTTATATGAAACTGTAGTTCATAATATTGTATAAAACCACATAACTCAAAGCCTTAATATTTTCATGCATTGTCATAGAACGATGTGGACAGAAGCATGGTTATGAAAATGAAATCCCAATGGAACGAGCTAGCTACCTACAGTATTCCTATTGGCACTCGATAGAAGAAACTGTAGGAACATGATCAGCTGGGTCCGACAGATCGAGAACACTGCAGTAAATGTCTAGGCAAGGCACTAGAACATCTTGTGTGCATTTGTCCCGCATTGGCATTGGTAGTATAAATCATCTAACGTTGGCATTGGCGTTTTAAGTATCTGGGAGAGATGTCGATAGTGAGGCCACAGAATTTGTTGGAATTCACGTCAAGGGCAGGTATTCTAAAGGATTCCTCATGGACCTAGTAACTGAACTCCATCTGGTGTCGCAAAGCACCAAAACTGGTCTATGCGTGGCTCTTTGGCCTACCAGACTACCGAACCAAAATACTAAATTTTCATACCCCGAACTTTGTAACACCCAAAAGGAAACATAGGAGATCCTATAAACAGATGTATATATGACCAGTATTTCGATTTAGCCATATCCGTTAATTGGCCTGTAGACCATATATACGAACTAGTGCCTGTTTTTAAGATATCAATCTGGACACAACCTTTTCTCCTCAAGAAGCTACTCATTTGTCGGTAACGCCGATATCGGACCTGTCATAGAAACAACGATCAAAAGCTAATTCTTGAGGAGAAAAAATCAGTTTTATTTTACAAAATATCTTCACGAGTTTTGGCATGTGTTATAGAAATTATTAACATCAAATCAACAACTAATTAATTTGTTAAAAACAATAACTGAAATATTAATACCAAAAATCGAATATCTGTGCATTGCAAAAAAAAGAATACACACTTGCAATGATTTGCACAATTTTCTTGACCCATAAAATGAGCTTAACTGCAAAGGTTCAAAGCAACCTTTGAATTAAGTCAAATAACAAAGCAACAACAGTATTTAATACATTACAGACGAACAAAATGCTTTGTCATAACGTTAACATTGACCTTAATATGAAAATCTTCAAAAAGTACGGCAATATTTTTGTTATAAATGTTTTACTTTTTTCAATTGATTTCTGCTACTTTTGATCGATTTTGCTTGTGTTGCTTTGCCAGCGGCCACAAAAACAAACTGTTGCGAACAATTGCTCGCTCGCTGATAAATGGAAAAGCACACAAGCGCTCTTCGCCTGAATTATGCACAATAAGATGTCGAATCAATATTTATTTATGTAAGTAGTGCAGTGTGTGAGCAAATAAATGTGCGTGAAACGCCAAATTACAACGCTAACACACACACATGCATCATGTATGCGCACCTGAGTGCCGAAGCAAGTGATGCGAGCGCCTATGAAAGGGCTTTCGGAAAAAATTGAAGTAAATTATGAATGTCATGATTGGCGTGCTGCCAGCCAGAAAACAACAACAGCAACAATAACAAATAGTCGAGCAAAAATGAAGTAATAAATATTAGAGGCGCTCTAAGGGAACAACAGCATTTGTGCGAAGTACAGTAACACCGGTAGCTAGACATGGCAGTTAAGGCGGCAACAGTTAATTTCTTATTCTTATTGTTAATAAATTTTATTAGACATTAATTGGCAGCGCAAATGGCCGAGTGTCAATAAATGTACAAAAACAAAAAAAAACAGCAAACAAATATAAAAAATATTAAAAAAAAAAGTAAAATAAACTGACTAAGCGCCTAGAACAAACATATAACAGATTTTTATATATGCACATAGGTACATATGTACATACATACATATGTATATATATATTTTTTTTTTATATTATATAGTAAATTATATATGTACATATATGTATATGGTCATGAATTAACGAATTCTATTGCATGCACAGCTTCGTGCGCGTCTGTCATCTCTGCGCCGCCGCTAATAACAAGTTAAACAGTTATCAATTGTTAGGCATCGGCGTTAAGTTGATGTGCGAAACGGTGCCAGTCGGTGTTGACTTTTTAGCCACAGTCACACAGCGACGACAGCCAGTTTTATTAGCCCTGTAAGCGGCATTTTTAGGTATTCTACGCGCACACGAGCGGCTAAATTGATTTAAGCCATTAGACAGCATTTACATTTGCTTGACAATTTGCTGCTCTTTACATATGTATATGTATAAGAAGAAGAAGAAGATATATATATATATATATAGATATATAGATATATATAGAAGTATATATGTATATGTCATAACAAGAACATGCTATAATCTAACGGATGCAGTAAGCATTTTCTGATATTTAAATTTTTTATGGTAGAAATCCATCACAGGTAAGGCATTTGCATATGAAAAGTAAAAGTTTCACTTTTTTCAGCCAATCTAATTAATCGGAAAGTTGTTTTTTTTTTCAAAGAAAGTTGTGTGAGATTTATTTATTTAATTTTTCTTTATTTATTTTTTTCATTTGGTACAGCACTAAAAAGGGCATACGTGCGCACATACACACACTTATACCTACAAATGTTCATATGGACAAATAAGTCGCTAAGAAGACTTTCACTTAAATGCATTCGTAAATATCATACATACATACATATGTACATATGTATCTACATAGTTATGTACATATAAGAAATTTGAAATATTTGGAATTTCGTTTGCAGCGCTTGCAGCAGCTGCTTGAGTATTAAGCAAATAATTATCAAACTCATATGCGCAAAATAATATAATAATGAATATTATGAAATAAATATTTAAATATTTGTTGTTGTCTGTGTGCAGTCAAGGTTTAAAAAACTGCTTTTATATTAATTAAAATATTTTATAATATTTCGTAAAGTCATACACCTGAGTAATGCGGCGTTAGTTTGCGTTTTCGAGTATTATGTTTTAATTTTTATTTTCGTCGTGTGGCAGCACGCTTTATGTGTAATATTTAATGCCTTCTAACACGTGCTCAATTTATAGAATGACAACTATTTTTAACATAGAAATTATTTTTACATTAAAATGCAATTTATTTTAACCTCTAAATCGAACAAAGGAGACATTTTTCTGGAAATTAATTGTTTTTAATTTAAAAAAAAAAAAATAAAACACAGGAGTTTATTATTTTTAAACATTAAAAACTAACTAAAAAAATCCACCAAAAATTTTTTTTCAATAAAAAACAAAAACAAAAAATTTTTAACAATACATTCTAATTTTTTTAAACTAAGAAAAAAAAATTAAATAATAATAATAATAAAAATTAAAAAAATAATATTTTTTTTTAAGAAAAACAAAAAGAAAAAATTTTAAACAATACATTTTAATTTTTTTAAACTAAAAACAAATTAACAAAAATTTTATTTTTTCAAACAATTAAATAAATTTTAAAAACAAGTATTTAAATTTTTTTTATTTTTTCGGCAAACCAATAAAAAAATTTAGACAAAAAAATTTAATTTTTTAAACTAAAATTTTGTAACAAACAGAGGCGAAATTTTCTGAAAATTGAAAATGAATTTTTTTTACTAAAAAATTTTAATACACTCTTTCAACATAAAAAATTAGCAACAATTTAATTTTTTTCGCAAAAAAAAAATATTTTTTAAAAAATTTAAACCTTTAGAAATTAACAAAAGTATTTTTTCAACAAAAAAAAAAAAATTTTTAAACAAAAATTATGTATCGAACAGAGGTCGAAATTTTTTGAAAATTTAAAATCAACTTTTTTTTTACTAAAAAATTTGAATACATACAAGAATAAAACTCTTTCAGCATAAAAAACTAACTAAAAAATTAACAAAAAACTTATTTTTTCAACAAAAAAAATTATATTTTTTAAACAAAAATTATGTAGAGACATGTAAAAAAAAAAACTTTCTAAACAAAAAAATTTAATTTTTTAATAAACTTTTAAAATAAACTTTTTTTTTACTAAAAAATTTGAATACAAGAATTAAAACTCTTTCAACATAAAAAACTAAAAAATTAACAAAAAATTTATTTTTTTTAACAAAAAAAATATTCTTAAGAAAATTTAAGACTTTAGAAATTAACAAAAGTATTTTTTCAACAAAAATAAATTAAATTTTTTAAACAAAAAAAAAAAAACTTTCTAAACAAAAAAATTTAATTTTTTAAAAAACTTTTATAATAATTATATAATTATATAATTTATAAAAATTGAATACAAAAAAAAATATTTTTAAAGAAATTTAAAACTTTAAATATTAACAAAAATTTTTTTTTTCAACAAAAAAGAAAAAATTTAACAAAAATTATGTGAAGACTTCTTACATGTCTTCACATAATTTTTCTAAACAAAAAAATTCAATTTTTTGAACAAAACGCTTCAAATATTTAAACACAACAAATTAAATGTATTCGTGAATATTATATGTATGTATAATATGTACCTACATTTTTAACAAAAAATATTATTTCTTTTTTAATAAAATTTAATTTTTAAATTTAAAATATGCTTTATGAGACTCTTTTGAAAATTCGTACATAAATATCATCTGTGTTTGTATTTTGATATTTTTTTGATGGCAACTTTGTTCTGATTTATAATTTTTTATGTACTACACCTAATACAAATGTATATAAAACGTAATATTTTTTTCAAAAAATTGCTTTAAGTATAAAGTTTTATATAATATCTATTTATTTCAAATGGCAATGTGGCAACTCCTTTATTACAATTCGAAATTTCGACAATCCAGCAATTTAAATTTGGAAATTTGAGTGACAAAACGTTCTCTTATGGCCCTTGATATGGCAGTGTAAAATAGAATAGAAATGAATTGAGGCTTCCACTGTGATCTAAGGTCCATTTTGGCCTCATCTATATTACACGTAGTTATAAACGTCCAGCACTCTTGAATAATTCCAGGAACCTGATGTATTGAGCCAATCTGTGTAGTATAGACATATTGCAGAAAATGTTGCCTACATTTCGGCGGATTGTTAAAATAGCTATGCGGCATTAAAAATAATTCTATAGAGCGTATAAAATATAGTTTAAAAATTATCCAGAGACGCACCAACAAAGAAAGAAGAGAACAATGATATAAAATGTTACAAACAATTATTTTTCTTCTTGGAATAAATCATGAACCACAGTGATATATGAAACACAGTACATTCAAAGTTTAAGGAATAATGGAAAGGTTTGAAGTATGCCTGCTGGCTCTTCACAAGCTTCAAATGTAACCGTGCTACAGTGCAACAAGTGGTCTTTGTTCCGCAGAATTTAATTGGAACGCAAGTTTGTAACTTTTTTATTACACACTCTACTCAAACTGATTATTCAAATATACCCCAAGCCTTTTAGTTGCCACTTTTAATAGCTTTAGTCATAGCAGAGGAGCAAAAACCAAATAAAAAAAAGTTTTGCAGTCTTTTAATTTTACACCACTTTTAATCGAGATCTATTTATAAACATGGCAAATTCTCGAGAAATTCACGTTTACAAATGGTTACAGTCAGTCTCGCAGCTGACAGGCGCTTCCCAGAGGAACTAAATGCGCTTGCAACAACATCGCTGAAATGCCGGCTAAGTTTGCAACATTCATAAGCATCAAATGAGCTTTGTACTTTCGAATGTCTGATATATGTACATACATGTATATATATGCATGTATGTGTGTGTGCATTCATGGTGCAGCATTCATTAATTAGTTCTTGACCACAAGCGTGTTTAGGCGCGTGGAGTGTGGGGGTAAGTACAAAAAACAAAAAGGAACAAGCAATAAGGTTAACTTTGGCTCCACCGAAGCTATAATACCCTACACAGGCCATTTTTTATGATATAAAAGTGTATAATCAAATGTTAATATCAATTTTGATCGTTCAGTTTGTGTGGTAGCTACCTGATATAGTAGTCCGATTTGAATAATTTCTGCGGAGATTGTACAGTTGCCTACGACAATAAGCCATGTCAAGTTTCAAAAAGATATCTTAGCAAATAAAAAAAGTTGTTCATATAAGGACTAGATTTTGACGATTCAATTTGTATGACAGCTATAAGCTATTATGGTCCAATATCGGCGGTTCCGACAAATGTGTAGTGGCTTGGAAAGAAAATGATATGAGCAAAGTTTCAGGTCGATATCTCAAAAACTAAGGCAGCAGGTTGCGAATATACAGAGAGACTGACGGTCAATGCCAAATAGACTCAAATCGTCATACTGATCATTTAAAGATATATTTTACAGAGCCTCCGACGTTTCCATTTTTTTGCCACACTTAAGTTACCCTGTTCAGGGTATAAAAAACTAAATGTTGCAAAATGACCAAATGTTGTGAGTTGTTGTAGCACTTTGCTGCATGATGTGTTCCATTAAGGCGTTGCAACTTTTAATGCCTTGTGGGTCTTGCAATTCACACGCACGCAAATACAACGCCATATCTTTATATATGTATGTATATGTGTGTGTGTTTATGGCTGCATTGCAATGAGTGGCAAGTACGTCAGCGCACAACCAACATCCTGTCATTTTAATTTGCACTTTTCTTTTGCGCTCACAAACAGCAAACACACACCTGCCTACAAATAAACACGTATTTATATGCTTAGTAAGTCTGCATGTATGTATGTGTGCGCTCATAAAAGCTTACACCTCCTTTCTGGTCGACATGTGGCATGTCTAAATACAATAACGCCAGCAATGTGTACATATTGTGAGTTGCAACCTGCACGTTCCGCATGCATGTCAGCTGACGTAGAGGCAACAGCAACTATAACAACAACAGGCAGTCTTCTTGACGCTGCAACACTCGAACTTTATGCATTCACATATAATTTTTTTTTTTCGTGTGTTTGTGTGTGTGTGCGGCTGTGCATTCTTGGCTGTCGTCCATGCACATCTTCATTGCCGCAATGCATGCTGCAACGTACATATGGTACGTATTGTTGCAACAAAGCTCTCACGCCTAACTGCTTAGCAATGCTTGTGTCTCTACAGCCGGCGTTAGTGCGGCAAATCTTAGCGAAGGTAAAAAAAACTAAAAAAAAGTGCATGAAAAATCTTAATAAACTTCCCAGCTAAGCGAAATTCCACGGAGGAGTGTCTCCGCTGTCAGCTGCGCATACTTGCAACATTTGTTTGCTTTGACTTGTGCGAGCGCATTTCAGTTTTCCCAAGAATTTCCTGTTTCACTTTTTCACAATTCCACTTCAAGCCGCGCATTTAAGTGTCTGTGTGTGTGTGTGTGGTTTCTTTGCTTTGTGACTTGGTTGAAGACGCCAAAAGTATGCGATAGCTGGCGCCAGCGTCATTCTGACCGGACTTTAAACATGCCAACCCTTCCGGCGATTTCCTCTAGTTACACACAATAAAAAACACCGTTCAATTGCCTTCTTCTGCTAACTCTCCCACCCACTAAACCCACTAAAAATGTGTGACTGCACGAGCTAGTAGTACTGCCTCTGCAAGTTTACGCCTCTCCTCTAGAAACAAGTGCCATACAAGCCATATCTTTCTTTCATATAGTTACATATATGTAATATACTATATGTACATATACAGCATTTCCTCTTGTATCGCGCGCATTCCCCACGAGACCTGGCACCACATCACTGTGCTGCTGATGTGCCCTATTTGGCGTGTGAAACTTTAATAGAAACTCATCATTCTGTGTCTTCACCAACACATATGTATACACTCTAGCTTAGTGTCTAACTATATATAATATATATATGTATATATTTATTTATATGTATATACCTGCACACTCATACATGCATATGATATTTGACACTTATTTCGCTTCCTTTGGCAAGCTTCGGACCCTAAGTTGTATCGGTTATGTAAGCGCGAGTATTTTCACATCATTCACTCTTGTTATACACGTACAAGAAGAACTAGAACGATGGAAAATCTAACTACTTGGCTCTGTATCTTATTCATAGATTTATTTTAGTGAATATAATGTGTGTGCGCCATTTTACTTCACCATCTCATTAATGCAGTTCCAGGAAATGAGTAGAAACTTTTTTTAGTAAAAAAAAATATATAAAATTAAAGCATTCTTTAAGCAAATAGACTTGGCAGCATGTACCACATTTTTACTGAAGATATACCGCGTTTTACAAAAATAAAATATAATCGTTCTCCAATTGCTACTTTTCGTGCGCTTTTGCCATTTTATGCTCGTAATAATCGTCCACCTGTGCTCGCTAATCGTCGATTTGTTGGAAATTTCGAGCGTACATTTTCTTTACATAGTGTTCAAGTGTCAATAAGTCCAAGAACCGTTCGAAATAATGAAAATATTATTGCCGTTCAGGCACGTTTTGGTGACGACCACAATTTGCAAATCCAGGACGTTCTCAAGCATTAGAACTGTCTCAAACCGCAACCAGACCGATTTCGAGAAAGAATTTGGATTTGCGTTCATATAAAATTGTTCTCATTCAAGAACTAGAGCCATTGGACCACCGTAAACGTCGTGAATTTGCTGATTTTTGCCTTGAAACAACTTGAAACCCACAACGATGTTTTTAAGAAAATCATCTGCTTCGATGAGGCTCACTTTCAACTGAGTAGTGTGGTAAATAAACAAAACTACAGATTCTAGATTCTAGAGTTTTGTTTATTTACCACACAACTCAGTTGAAAGAAGAAGAAAATCCACAAATTGTTCACGAACAGCCTTACATTCACTTAAATTGACAATTTGGTAACCTTTTTGGTCTGGTGGAATCATCGGTACGTGATTCCTTCGGTCTCCAAGAATAGACCAATAGACTACAAGCAAGTTGTAGATAATTTCGTCTATCTTGGAACCAAGATTTATGGTTTTTTGCGCGAAGAAGAAGAGACTACTTCTTGTGGGGTTATTTGAAGTCATTGGTCTTCAGCAATAAATCAAACTTTCCTCTAGCTTTAGAAGAACACTAATTATTTATAACAGCCTCTTTTTGTCTAAGGAAAAAGTGCAACTTCACCAGGACTTGAGAACTACATACATACATATGTATATCTTTATATAAGTACTCCTGCCTACTAAATATCACGTTTCTCTTTTCAGCGAACACTATCTCCGAAAATAGCTCAGCACTCCAGGTAGCCAACTAACGCCACTCAAAGAGTTATTTTTATCGATTTCAATCAGGATGTGGCACACAACAAACTACAAATCAAATCATATCAATCACACTTCGCCGCTAATATCCGTTTGCAAACAAGCAGCATACACAGTGATGCACTCACATACATATATACACGGGCATAAATTCATACATATATGTATGTGTGCATTTATGCCTGTGCAAATAGCCGATTGGTCGCTGCCTTCACACTTACATGTGAACACATGTCGCTGCATTTGGTCTTACAAGCGGCAATTTGGTTGCTCAGACATTGTAGTTGGCTATCGTGGTCGTCGCCAGTTGATTGATTTGCGGTTAGATGCTAAATTATGGTAGCATCATACTTTGAGCATGCATGTTACTTAAAAACACAACAACAAAAACAGCATATTTTTCCAATAAAAGCGGTGTGTTGCAGTAATTATTCACAATTATCGCCACTACACGAGCAGCGGAGGTGCATTGACCAGTTTTATGTGCGGCAAGCTATTTTTAGAGCT